>NC_134150.1:14217500-14817500 GCF_033958435.1 Carettochelys insculpta | reverse complement strand
ACAGTGAATAGCAATTTTATTTGCTTGTACTTTTTCATACCCAGAGTTATTATGAAATAATACATCCTGTAATAGCTATTCTCAAACAGCTTATTTCGAAATGACACAGCTACACACAAGAGTGCATTTCAAAATAGAACCCTGCTACTTCGAAACAGCATGTCCCATCACATAGTGTCTATTTTGAAATAGTGCCATTGGACGCCATTGTGGCTTATTTCAAAATAACACAATTCTGTGTCTTAACAGTGCCTATTTTGAAATAGTTATTTCAAAATAGGCATTATTCCTCCAGCAATGAAGTTTACAAAATTTGAAATAACTCACCCACTATTTTGAATTAATTTCAAAATAGCATGTGTGTAGTGTAGATCCCTGCAAAGTTATTTTGAAAAAACGGCTGTTATCTCGAATTAATTTTGCTATGTGGCCATAGCCCTTTGAGACAATCTCTTTTCCTTAAATACTAAGCATCAGCACTAAGCACCATTAGGTGTCTCAGCTGGAAACCCCCAAAATTGGATGACCCTGGATAAAAGTCATCAAGGTCTGACTCTATAGGTTTAACATTTATTGATGCAGACCCCAAAAAATCATGTTTGAAAAAACTATACTCTCTCAGTTTCATAAAAAAGAGATTGTCTTGTTTGTCTGCTTCCCCTTCCAGTTCTCCTCCATCCTGGCATCTTTGGAGCCATCATTTGATGTCTTATAGACTAAGCTCCACACATCACTGATGATCTAAAAAGGTCTCCCAAGGGAGCAGGATCATGGAATGAAAACCACTATTAGTGACTCTGCATCCTCAGCATACATCAGGGATGGGGACCATAAAGTTGCAACTTTAAGTGAAACAATGTATAATGAGGAACTTCCTCTCATAAGAAATAATGTAAGTAGAAGGGGATAGGGACTATAAGAGTGTAAATTTTGCCTAGGTGACCATTTAAAACCTAATGTAACACTCACTTACCATACTATATATTTAAAGTATTTCAAGCAACATTTAAAGAAATGATCCTAACCCAAAATACATTTTAAACCATTTTAATCCTATGTTCAGTATGAGACAGAGGAATGTCACAGAGGATGCTGGGAGGGTGCGCTAATTTTCCATTTTCTAAGCGTTGTAACAACTTAAGTGCGAGGAATTTTTATGTCGTATTTCCCAAAGTTTCAATGGCCCAAGTGAAAAACAACAAATGCCAGAGTGACGTATATCGAGGACTGATGGTACATTAAATGGACTCTGTGGGGAAAGGGGCAAAGGAGGGGAAGAGGAAAAGATGCACTCCCTGTAGCAGTTGAAATACAGCTGTCCAGATCTTCACTTGGTGTAAATCGGGGTGCCTCCACTGTCTTCAATAGAGGATCAGGCAAATGGAGCAAAAAATCAGATGCCAAGGAACTGCAATAAGAAGGATGTGTATAATGTAAAACACTGAAGTGCTGAATAATATAACTTCATCCCATTATATTATGGGTTATTAAAATCTATTGCTGCCACTGGGATTTATGAAAACATTTACCTAATTGCATGACCAACATTTACTTGTTCTTTGCTTTTAAGAGTAGGTTTTTCCTCACTGGTAGATTGCTTTCACAATATTGTAGATAAGAATACTTAGAGAACAGATAGAAAATTCACATATTTCAGGGGTTGCATAGCTTAGGAAATGGATTCTGAGAGACATATCTTTGGTGGTTTAAATCCAGTCTGACCAAGATAAGTTACCAGATGGTGTTTCAGTGCCCTATATGAAATGAATTTGATAGATTCAGTCCACTAGCCTGTGAACAAGTGTCCATATCCCAAAAAAGCGCTACCTGCATTTCAGTTGCACCTGCAGTTTGCCAATGAAATCGATTCACTTTTGAGCTGTACAAAGACATACAGTATTGCCAACTCTTACGACTTTGTTCTGAGTCTGATTATAATTGTTGTTTTCTTTAAAGCTCCAGCTCCTGGAGTCAAGTGGATCTGGGATGATTTCTGCCTTCATTCCTAACGAAAATTCAAGTTTCTAGCCCCTGCGGCAGCGAAGTAAGCTTTGACATGTGACCCTAGCATACGCTAAATGCTTAAAAAGGAGAAGACGAATAAAAAACCCCACCAATTCTATTCTTTGCACAAACACTTGTGATTTTAATGCCAATCTCACGATTTGAGTATTTGGGATTGGCAATATTGGTGACAGGACTTGTCCTGAAGAGCTCTCGGTCTAGCCAGACAAGACCATCATTGAGTGAAGAGGAGAAACGTAGGCACAGAAAAGTAAAGTGACTTCCTCAGTGGGCCAGGCAGAACCAGGAAGAGAATTTAGGTCTCCCAAGGTCCTGGATGGTATCCTATCATTCCAACTCCATTGATGTTATTTGGCAATGCTGGGGTGAATCTGAGCAGACAAAGTAGAGAAACGAGGAAGGAAACTGCACAGATCTCTTGCCCTTGAGATGTGGTTGCTGAAGACCAGGTTTGCAACATCATCACAGCATAATGTAGAGCATCTGATGCAGCTGTAGCCCATGCTAAGCTTGGCTGTGTGAATAATCAGAGGTGTTTGGGCCAGGATCTGGTGATGTACTCTGCTGTATCGCCATTGAATCCTGGCTCTTCAATTTTCCAAGACTGTTAACGTGAAAACTTTCATGAGCACTAAATTTATATCTTTTAGGGAAAAACACACTAATCACAGGCCTGACTCAGCATGTAAGTAATTTGCATGAGTAAATGAGACTCGTGTTGGGGGTGGGTGGGAGAGGTGCATTTGCCTATGTGATCACATAGGTATCTGGGCTTCAAGCACCCAGAAGAGAGAAGTGGGATATTTTAGTCCCTAAATCTGTGGACAATTTATCATGAAATGTTGATTCATAATTCTTCTCATGCTTTAATGCGTAAATTAGATGTGTATTCTAAGATAACGATACAGGCCACTTCATAAACATTGTCTTTGATGCAAAAGATCAGACAACTGTTACTAGTTTTTATTAGTGGAGGAGGGAGTTAGGGTTGGCGTCAGCAGACAGACCATTATATATATAATATCAGTGACTTAAGTTTACTCTGAGTTGGCTCCTTTGTAAATTCCCCAAACTCTATGAAATACAGAGCTGGGGCTGATAAAAAACACTTAAAAAGGCATCAAAAGAGCATTTTATAAATGCACCATATTTCATAAAAAGCTATTTTAAATTTAATCCAGGTAGACAAGTGAAATGCTAGGAATAAGTTCAAAGCATGGTTCAAAAACCTTTTGCATGCCCCCTTCAAATAAAAAAGAGAATACAAATGGGTGTGTGTGTGTGTGTGTGTGTGTGTGTGTGTGTGTGAACAGAATTAGAATTAAATTGCTCTATATTTATATTTTTCCATACTGAAGCTCTATATCACAATTTTTCAAATTTTATTCTTTATTGTTCCTGCAGTGAGTAACTGCTATGGAGAGGAAATAATTAACTTGCAGTATTTTTTCAAGGGACAGCATCCTTTTGTATATGACATAGTGAGGAGTCACCAGGGGTAGATGCACTGCTACTGGGGACTCATCAGACTTTAGTATTCATAAACACAGGTGGTGAGTTGTATGGGCCTGTGGTGCTCAGATGCCAGGAATATTCCTGGCCCAGGCCTGGCTCCACCAAAGTTCAGGACGAGATCTCTCCCTTGGTTCCATCTCCCCTCCCCACCCCCAAGTGTCCCCCAGGCAATCTGCTAACCTAGGTAATTTAAAATGTCCTGCAGGCCCCCACTGGCCAGGTGGCAGGGCAACAGCAGCTTCTGACTGATCACGCTTTATGTCTGACCTGTACCCCTTGGGGCAAGAGGTTGTCTCCATGTACTGCTCCCATTGCACAGTCCTGGGAGCAGCACACACAGACACACTTCCCCTGCTGGAAGCTGCTCCAGCCCTGCTTCACTGCTGGTGCTGGTGGTGGGGAACTCTGGGCTGGTGTCAATATTCTAGGGGCAGCAGGTAGTCTGCGGGGAGATGCATGGAGGTGGGAAGGCAACAGCTGGGTCTGGGGTGAATGGCGAGGGAGCCTGTGGGTGTAGCACACAGGTGGCAGCATGAGGAGACCCCCACCCGCCCCCTCTCCTGCACCCCTTTGCACACCCCTCTTCTACCCTGAGCCTGTACCTTCTGCCCAATCCTTCATCCTCAATCCAAAGCCTGAACTCATCTTCCTTCACAGAGAGCAACCCCTCATTCTCTCTGGCACCCTGACTTCCTCCCCGAGCCCAATGCTTATCCTGCATTCCAACCCTCTGTAAGCAGCCCAGAGCCTGCTCCCTGCACCCAGACCACCCCCCACACCACAGTCCCCCTCAGAGCCCAACTCCCGACTCCTCCTGCACTCCTCTGGACCCAAATCCCCTGCCCCATCCCAGAACCTGACTCTAAGACCCAGACTCCCTCCCACTGCCTGTTTCTCTCCCTCACCCAAACTCCTTCCCAGACCCTTAGGCAGGTGTGGGGAGGCATGTGATCTCAGGGCACTCTGGGCACCACCAACATTTCTGCAAACCTTTTGCCCCTGCCAATAAAATACTTTCAACCTTCCCAGTATCAAAATCTCAAATTATTTTATATCATCTACGCAAGGTCCAATGGAGTCATCTGTCACAGTAATATTTGTAGAAACCCATCCTAGTAAGGTGGGTAGGACTAGTACCTATGGTCTGAAAGCCCAGCTACTGCTGAGATTTGCTGAGCAAAGCAGATTCAGGAAGAGCAGCTGCCTACTCTCTCAAATCCTGATTCCAGACTCTGTAGTGTACAGTTATGGTCTTTTTCGTGTAGTCACATTAGAAGACCTAAAACCTTAGAAGGTTTTCTTCTGCAGTCAGACTGTAGCTGTAAACAAGGGAGTTACACAGCCACATGTAATACCAGGCTGCTAAGAAGGAGGCCTTGTCCTAAGAGCATCCACCATCACCAGATAAAAGAGATCTCAAGAAAACTTAGTTTGACAGCATTTTATCCAGCAAGAAACTCCTCAGCAGTAGTTGGGGTTGTGAAATCCTTATTCTGTGACTATGGTCCTCACTTTCCTATTGTTTCTTTGTATAATTTCTGTCTGGTTTTTAATTGTTTATGTTGCCTGTAAATCAATGAAGGTGGCGGGGTGCTATTGGTTAGGTAATTCTGTTATAGCATGTTAGGATTGGCTGGTAAAATGTTAGCAGACTAGTTATGGCACAGCTAATCAGGATTCAAGTTTCACTGTATAAACTGGGGTCCAAGGAGAAGACCAGAAAGGAAAAGGCAGGAAAGGACAGAAGAGAAGACCTGGAAGAACAACTCACCTCCAAGACGAAGACTAAGACCAGAGCTGCCAAGAATCCTCTGCACGACTGCGACATCAGCAACTAGAATCCAGATGACTATGTCTGGCCAATAGGTGAAGTTCACCTGCCCTGATCAGGATTGGTGAGTACCACACTGTATGCTTAGCCCGTATACTCTGCTTGCTTGCTAATAGTCAAAAAATAGACGGTAAAAATATTACTCTATAAGGCTTTTTCACTGGTAAAAGATCCTGCAAACCTTCAAGAAGTTACAACCTGAGCCCTAGGAATTGGGTAAGGGTGGGTATTTAAATTAACAGGGGTATGCCTTGAGCTGCAGGGGCTGGATAAAGGAGTGTGTCTCTAAAGCATGGAATGGTAGAAAATTGTGTGTGGGTGACAGTAGGGAGGCATCCCGCTAACAGCAATGTGACTGTTCTAGGACTGGCAGATGCCACATCAGGAGATAGCAAATGACAATATTATAAGACTAAAACTGGTGTTTCTTGGTGTTTGTGTGTATTTTTTGCAGATATCTGATTTGTCATTTTTTTTGTCTTTCACTTTAAATGGTCCTCATGATCATTCCTATAATAGAATCATGAAAGCACACCTAATAACTCATCAGTAAACTACCGTTAAGCACACAAAAAAAGTACCTTACTGTCTTATAATAACTGCTATATCGCCTCGTTTAAGGTTTGATAGAAACTTTCTATGAAATTGAGTTACCGAACCAATGTAATTAAACAAATTCTAGTCAGTTTAAGTTCTGGAAGACACCCATATCAAACAATACAGGATCACATTCCTTTGCCTCTTCATCATGGGAGATTAGAGTATTAAGGACCAATTTCTGAGTCCAGCAAAACAAGCTGGCCTACCCAGTCTTTGACTTGAACCTAGATTTCACAACACTTGTATACCTTTCCTCCTCCCACACCTGGGCTAACCCGTGAGTTACTTGACCTTCAGCACAAGTTAGAGCAGCCTTAGGGCTACTACGCCAGCTGGGAACCAGCAGAATGCAGTTGCACTCTAACACAAGAATGGCCAGACTATGGTCCTTCTAGCCAAGGGGAACCATTTTTGGGTTGGGGGCCATTTCCCCACAGGAAAATCAGTTGAGGGCCACACAAGTGAGAAGCAAACAAACAAAGCCCCTCCCTGGTATGGTTCCTGACTGAAAAACAACAAAAAAAAACACTTCTCTCATACCCCTCACACACCAGCCTAGGGGAGCCAGAGCTAGTGTAGGACTGTCAGAAAGTAGGCCTGGAGTGAGGAGTCTGGGCAGGAGAGAGGGGGCAGGAGCTGGCTGGGAATTTAGGGCACTGAGTAGGACAGGGGTGCAGAAGCAGGCTGGGGTAGCCAATCTGGAAAGGAGTGGGCTGCAGGAGGAGATCTGCCCAGGAGGGCATGCAGGAGAGGTGTGAGGGTCTGGGTGGGAGGGAGGTACAGGGGCAGGTAGGGCTGCAGAAGAGGGTCTGGATCGGAGGGGCACAGGAGCGGCTGAGGGAGGTGTGGGCCTGGGTGACAGAGTGCAGCTTATCTGTGTGGTACCCCCATGATGCACATGGCTTTGTGCCCCCTCCCCCCACACTGCTCCCAGGCACCTCCCTCTACCTCTCTTATTCCAGCCAGTGAGAGTGGCAGGTTAAAACCTCCAGGTAGTGCCGCTACTGTGCCTCCTCCCCTTTCCCCTGCTGGAGGAACAGCCGTGGCACCACACAGAGCTGCTTCCTGCCCCTCTGCTCCCTGTCAGAGCCTGTGGGCCAGGTCTGGCCCTGGCTTCAGCCTGGGAGGCGTGGGACTCCACACACACGCACTCACACACCACCCCTGCATCACACGGTGGATGCTGGGGAGAGCAGCCCCAAACATCAGGGACTGGATCCAGGGAAGCCACAGTCTGGATCTGGACCTCAGGCCAGAGTTCCCCACCCCTTACCTAGCCCAATATCTATCTTCCAACAGTGGACAAAGCCAGTGCTTCAGAGAATGAACAAAACAGACACTCCTCAAGGGATCCCTTCCTTGTTGCCCATTCCCAGTTTCCCAGACAGAGGCTAGGGACACTTCAGAGCATGGCTTTGCTTACCTGCCCATCCTGGCTAACACATACTAATGGACCCATCCCCCATGAAATTATCTAGTTCTCTTTTGAACCCTGTTACAGTCTTGGTTTTCACAACATCTCTGGCAAAGAGTAGTCTGCTATGTTTTTTTCTCACCCTGCCACTCCACATGCCACTTCACCAAAGTAGTTTTAAAAACCATTGTTCAGAACTACAGCTAATTCAACACACAGTGGCCCACGTGCTAAATTTTACTGTCCAACATGCGTACAAACAAGTTCTCTGTAGCATCTACCTAGCCATTACCAGGCACATTTAAAGTCTGTGACCTTTTTCTTGTAAAATCATGAATGCAAAACTCACAACAATTGGACAGGAGGCTGGGCTTATATCTTGTCACATTTAAGGTCAAATACCAGACACATGCATTATGGTGAGTCCTCCAAACTAGTATGAACGATTCAGCAGCCAGTCCACGGAATTTCAACCCTTCCAAGGAAATATCTTAAAAACTAGGAAGGAATAAGGATGGTCTCCTAGTCAAGGAGCACACCACAGAAAAGTAAGATAACTAGGTTTAACCCACCTCCACCACAGACTTCCCTATATGACCTCGGGTAAGTTCCTTCATGTCTTTTTGCCTTAGGTCCCTCAGTTGGGGAATAGGCCAAATGGCATTTCTGAGCAAACACAGGTAATGTGAGGCTTAGATCACTGATATGTAGACAGATTTGTTTGTAGAAAGCATCCAATGAAACAAAAATATCAGTGAAAACTTTGGCTGTTGGTGACACACAGCAGGTGAAATCTTGGTCCTACTAAGTCCAATGGGGGCTTTGCCAGGATGTCACTCAAGTCATCATCATCTTCATCACTGACAGAATTCCTTTAATGTTAGGAAACTAGTGCCCACATACCATGGTGATGATCATTTTTAGAAATATTAATTAAACATTTTGTGCCAGCTATAGAGTCTTAAAAAAAGCAAACAAAATTAAAAACCTAAACAAATACACCCTTGGAGGTAGGCTAAAGCACGAGATGAAGAGGAAATCTAAGTGAGTTCATCATGATTTCAAAGAAATACTATAGCTGTTGAAACAGTCTGGGGATTTTCCAAATCCTGACAAACAAGACAAACACAAGGAAGGTGAGTCAGAGTTTTGGTGCTTCTGACCTAGGAAGAGAAGGAAAAAGTCAGACACAGGGAAGTAGGCAGAGATGTTTTACATCCCTAAAATTCAGAGGCCGGCACAACCCTTTCTTTACCCACTTCATTCAGTAAATGCATTAAATTCAATTGCAGATCTGCTGCTGTCAGTGCAAAAAAGCAAGCTGCTGAGGTTTAGTGGGCTGTTTCATGATGGAAACATTTTATGTGCTGTAAATAAAGAAACACTCTTTTGTTAATTAATGAATTATTTTTTTTAAAAAATGCATCATTAGGCTATTTATAGCCCACGTAATTATAGTTCCTATTTTTAATAAATAGAGACCTTGCACTCGAAAATGCAAAATGCTTGTACTCACAAAAATTGCAGATCAGAAGCAACTAATCATCAATAGTAAATCCATGCTTTGAGTTATTTTATATTGTCTGTAGTATTTCTAGACCCAAGACCACCAACGCCATGAAACTAGAAATAAGAAATTCAGTCTGTGGGAAGGATGTCAAGAACTAATGTTTATAAATCAATGGGAGGCATAAAAAGTCAAGTTTAGTAAGACAAAGAGACTCCTGAATAGGTTTAATATGAACTGGGAGGGCAGGTGGGAGGAGCCAATAGTTGGTAAAGTCTGAAGAGCTGTGTTCTTAGTTGCATACCTACCCTCAAACCAGTGTCTGAAATAGCCAAGTGAAGATTTTTCAAGAGTAAACAATCTACACATGATTCAGAGAGATGGAATCGCACACAAATTAAATAAGTAAATAAATAAATAAATAGTGTATCTGACTGCATCTCATTGCATCACTCTGCTCAGGTTGCAAGCTGACTGGTTAAGTTTTTAATAGACAGATGGCTAATTTTACAATTCCAACCCAATTTCTTACTGGACCAACTACAAAGATCCAGTGTTAGTGTAATGCTACAGATAAAGGTCAGCAGAACACACAGGAGAACTAGCGTTCGCATTTTCACATAGTCTTCTTTAACAGAATATACAGTGCTAAGCTGAGGGATTTGCTAGCACCATATGGGTGGCCTGTTGCAAAGTAATGATGGCCTAAGCGTAGCAGCTTAATCGGGTACTGATGGCCGATGAATCAAATAGCACCACACCAGTAATCACTAAAAGTGATTAAAAAAATTACTGAAGATGTATTGCTGAAATTACTCCGTTAACTAGAGAAATGATTTTGTCTCAACTAAAGCCTGTCATGGCATTGCCTTTTAATCTTAACCCCAATCTTTTTCTCTTAGCACAAATCTTTAGAAATATAAGAAACTTAATTTCTAGTAGTTATAAATCTTTGCGCATGTAACAGAAACTTAGCACTGATGTGCTACTGGGCTACTGTTTGGAGATATGGCTTTATTTCCAGGAATTTGTTAAAGGTGCACAGGAACTGTTTTAATCCTATTTATGGTTTATGGTGTTCATTAGAAAAACTTGATGCAGTATTACTAGATGACAATGCAACACTATAGTCACATATTTCATTTCATGCCAAGTCCAGCTTGCTTCACTCACAAAAGTAATTTTATTCAAACCAATGGAACTGTTTGTATGAGTTAAGGGGAGTAAGATTTGGTCCTGTGGCACATCCTACCTTAGAATTTGATTACTGAATGTGTCTGCATTTGTTGACCACTTTGGGAGACACTGCAGACACTCCGTAGCCCGGAATCCACAGTGCTGCCTTGCAGAAGATCATGGCAGCCCAAATTGCCCATGGCTATGTCTACATCACAGTGATCTGTTGACAGAAGTCACTGTTGGAAGATCTCTTCTGACAAAACGTCTGCCCAACAGAGTGCGTCCACACACAAAAGCAGATTGAAAAAGTGATCCGCTCTGTTGACAGAGACCAGCCGGACTGACCAGCCCTCTCTTGACAGAAGAGCCGACTGGAAGCACAGAAGACAGGGTTGCCTGGTGACCCGGAAGCCCTGTCCATCAGAGCCTCCCCCACCCCCATGGCTTCTCTGTTGACAGGTTCTGCTGAGAACAGTGGTCTGCCTCATGGGGAAGAGGCAGAAGGCTGTTGACAAAAGGGCCGAGTTTTGTCGATGGTATGTCGCATTTTTAGTGTTGACGCTCTGCAGGTTTCATTGACAAAATGCTTGTTTTGCTGGAAAAACCCTCTAGTGTAGATGTAGCCTCTGTCTCCTCTGTATTCCAGTGGAATGGATCTGTGCAATTGCCCTTCATGGGACACTGAGGACAGCAATAGGGACTGGTCAGAGGCAATACCATGAAATCTGGATTTAGGCACATACCATTCCCATTGCCCTATTCTCCCGCTCCCTGCCACCAGACCATTACGTACTGTGGGAAGGAAGGGCTGGAGCTACTTCCCCAATAGCTAGACTGGGATAGTGGCTGTGAAGCTGCATTGCCACATCTTGGACCCAGTTTTAGGGGTGAGTTTCACCTTCTCAACCAATGTCCAAATCTGCAGCTCTGGAAGTGCGAGTTTTGCAAAGCACTTAAACACCCTCAGCATGAAGCTTGTGAGCAATCGTGTTATTAGTCAAAGCACTTGGGAGTTAACCACATCCTTGGAGGCCAACATGAGATAAAAGAATGTAATGCAGAAAAATCAGTGCTTCGTAAATGAAAACTCTTTGGATGTTAACCTTTATGAAGAATATTCTATTTTTACCCCAAAGTAATGAACCGAAATACAGAGGCTCCGTCCTTGAAAACAGGGGAAAAGAGGAAAGAAGGATAGCATTATTCTAAAAATATTTTGTTAAATCTTTATAAAATCTCTGGTAAGCTTTCCTCTCCAGATTTCACTTTCTGAAAATGACTAGAAACCCTACGAGCCATTTCAATCATGTCCACCGTAGTTTATTTAAAATAATGTGAATAAGTGAAACAAAGACTAACACTCATTATATACAGAAATGAGACTTCAGTTTTGCCAGGAAAATAAGGCTGAAACCAAAAATTTCATAAGTAAATGCTTTCACTAAGTTATTTTGAATCGTTTATTTTAAAACATGAAAACTATTCCCTTTCTTTTTAACTCAACAGGTTGTGAAAAGATCTGCCAGATTACTATTTGTTTTGTATTAAAAATCATTTTAGTAAAGTGACAGATTGTTTACGTTTGAGAATTTTGTGGACGAAGTTTAGGACCAATTAAACAATAAAAAAAAAAGGTAAAAGAAAACCTTCTCCCAAAACGTAACAAATAAAAGTTAATCACAAAAACAACAATAAAAACCCCTCAAAGAAACTCATAATTATTCTAACTAGATCAAATATTTAGGGAAAAATCTTTATAAATAGAAGAAAAATATAATGATCAAAATCTTCACAGTTAATACAAATATGAAATATTCTGTCTGAATTGGAAGCCTGTAAAGGAGCATTTAGACTAAATACAAAACACAGTTTAAAGAAACTTTAGACGTGCAAAATCACTTTGAAAGGGAAAAAGGAAAAAAAGAAAACTCCCAGAATTTAGGCCAGTTTTTAGGCTACAAGCCAACTGTTTGCTCTACTTTGCTTTATTTATTAGTTCTTAAGGTATTTAAAACTTGAGCATTAAAACTGCAGAATGATTTGCAAATGAATGCAGTTGCAGTTGTGAAAATATAACTCACAGCTGAATGTGGGTTATTCAGACAAATGGCTGCTTTGTTAGAAGAGGGGAAGTGAAGTTCTGTGTTAATTTATTACAAACTGCAGCATTTCAACCCCGATGTCCAGGCAACAATGTTTTTTATTTCAAGTAATTTATAAGTACTTCCCATAGCACTTAACAGTGATGTCTTTGGTTGTTTCACCATGGTACCAGAGTGTATATGTATTTACTGTGGGAATTTGTTTTTAATAAAACTGTTGTAAGGCATTTTTATTCCTTCTCTTTGTTACATTAAACCATTCCCTGCATAAGTAATGTATTTTATTCCTACTTGAAAGGCAGCAGATTGCAGTCAGCACTGTATTTGGTTGTGTAAAATAACGATAGGGTAAGTAATGTCTCAAGCAAAGCAAACTATTTCACTTGCCACTGTAACCTTTTTTTCTTTAAGGATAGTACATGCTTCTTGTAAATTTCCTGTCTTGGTGTGAGCAAGATAGAGCCAGGACTGATCTGTCCTAAATGAAAATGAAAAACAGGAAGGGGAAAAAATAAAGCAAAAAAAACCAAATTACTATGTCCAACTAATCAGAATTAAACATAGTAGCATATTTAAGCCGTACTAGTGTTATAGTTCTTGCAGAGTTTCCCTTATAAATGCTTTCAGGGATTTATTACAGGGCCATGCGAATTCATGTTGGATTAATTTCATTTACAGGCTGACAGCCCAGAGACTATCACACAAGTGGACAGCGAAAGGCAACACGCAAGGAGTAGTTCTACATATGCACACTTGGGGCTAGGATGGGGTTTTCTGTCACATGAGATTTTTTTCTGACATAAAAAAGATGAATAGATTTTAAGGCCAGAAGGGACAATTATTATCATTTAATTTGACCAAGTGTTGACAAATTCACAATGTCACTAAGTAAGCAGCTCAAATCATTAATTACCCTCAGAGTTTAAAATGTACCTATTACTGGTCTGAATTTTATCTAGCATCTGCTTCCAACCAGTGGTTCAATTTTGACCTTTTATGCTACTTAAATATTCTGCCCATCTGAGGAACAGGTACTGGTAGATTTTATGAGAGACAGGGCCATTTTTATGTTTTTATAAATTCCTCTCCCCCACCACAGGTCTCCAGTTATTAGGCCAAAACCTGATGTTCTTAATGATTATCTTATTTCATTGATCTCCCATACTTTGTGTTTTTTGGCTTATTATTGCAGCTGTCAGGGAAAAAAAATATGTAGGCTAAATCCAACCTTAGGCCTGGGCTACACCACAAAGTAAGGGCAATGTAAGTCATTTGCTCTTGACCCATCACTTTTTCAGTGACAGTATGTGCTGGTATGGAGTACCAGCACCTCCGTAGCTCCAGCTGTGAGATCCTCATGGCTGAGAGGGGTGTGGACCTGGCTGGGCCAGGAAACTCAGACGGCATCAGGGCTAGAGCTGGCTAGGGCACAGAGCCCTACTGGCATCTCCAGCCCTGGAGACCCATCCGGGGCTGGGGGAATTTGGTAGCCCTGGGGCTGGGAACTTGCTAGGGCAGCACCTTCAGCCCCAGGACCCAGCTGAGGCCCAGGAAACCCCAGCAGCCCCCAGGCTGGGAGCTGGCCAGGCATGGAGCCCCACCAGCAGCTCCAGCCCCAGGGACCCTGACCAGCTGCACACTAGCTCCTCTTTTCTTACGAAAAAACACTGTCTTGCCCTATCTGTGAATGTGTCTCCTTTCACATTTGCTCCTGGCCAGCAGATGCACCCCTTTCCAGTGATGGTGGAAAATCACCTCTCTGAACAGCATAGAGACATGGTAAGCCTACTGAGGTATTTGCAGTGCAAGTGTAGACACTTTATGACCTGTGTTGACCATAACAATCAGCTTTCCTGCTCTGGTCACAGTTTTAAATTTCATTGCTCAACAGTCACAGACACGGGCAGTCGCTACATAGGGCGACCATATCTCCCTGTACCAAATTCGGCACAGGGAAATATGGCGGGGGTTGGCTCCACCTGGCTCCTCCTGGCTCCACCAAGCCCTGGGAGCTGGGAAGGAGGTGGCAGCTGCTAGCCTTCCCTGGGAGTTCAGGCAAGTGGCAGCCACTGGCTGACTCCAGGAGCCCTGGGGAGGCGGCAGCCACCAGTGCTTCCCGAGCCCTGGGGAAGGAGCAGGGACTCTGCAACTGCCCACACTGCCCCCCGGCTCAGGAAAGTGACTCCTGCCATCAGTTGCTGGCGGAAAAGGTCAGCGGGGTTGGGCTTAAATACGGGAAAATTCGTCCCTTTTAAAAAACAAGCAGGAATGCCTTTTTGGCGCCCCAAATATGGGACTGTCCTGCCTAATACAGGATGGATGATCACTCTGCCGCTACAACTTTTATAGCAGCACTGTATTTTGGAAATATCTTTTCTTGGTCACCCACCTTGGATAGCATGCCTGGCTGCTTTCCCTGAGTGTGTGCACCTGCCCAGCCAACCATGACAGATCCATACCCGAGACAGGCATCTGCCTGAAGCAGACAGGAGATATTGGATCTCCTGGCTCTGTAGGGAGAAAAGGCCATGCAAGCACAGCTACAGACCAGTCCCTCCCTCAAGTTACAAAATACAGCCATTGTCTTCTCATTGTTTTATTTGCACCAGACAGTGGTACAACAGACAGACATAGAAACACTCTTCAATCCCCTGTTGGCCTAGGCCAGCGTGCGGTGAGAGGAAAATAGTGGAAGAGATGTGGTGCAGTTTGTTTACGTATAAAGGGATGTCCCGTGCAGAGCCATCCCCGGAGAAGCACAGGGCTTGGAGCATCTTCTCCTAGTCCCACAGGCACAGGGCCTGGAGCAACCCCGTCCTGTGCCGCAGGTCCCACCCCTCACCTCCTCTGCCACCACGCTGCTTCCTTCCCCCTCTCCCTACCACCTGAGCACAGGTTACCTGGGGCAGAGCACAGCAGCAGTGGGTGAGCAGTGGCAGCAGAAGAGGGTTGCCTCCCTTCATCACACACAAGTGGCAGCCTGCTCCGTTCCACTGGGCCACACCTGCCCCAGTCTGCTGAGGCCCACTTCTCCGCAGATGGTGGGAAGCAGAAGCTATTTCTTGCTTCCTGGTGGCATGGAAAAGTGTGGTTCAGAGGGCCAGGAGGGCACGGCAGAGTGGAGCAGGCAGCCGCTTGTGCCACCCTTGTGGTGGGTACATGAAAGGAGATGACTCCCTGCTGCTGCCACCAGCCTACGGTGCCCTGCCCTGCTCTGCTCTGCTCTGCTCCAGATAATTGTCCCCTCTCCTGTCCATAAAACAGCTGAGCAGCCCAAAAATGTGAGGTCAGGGAGTGGGGGCAACCCCAGTTCATCATCTTGTGGATGGCACAACTCTGGCCCCATGTGTCCTCCTGAGAAATCATCATGAATTTTTTCATGGTGATTCTCCACAGTCTTTTCCTGAAGTGGAGCATCAGATGGAACCAGGCAGGTTCAGGACACCAGCGGCTGTCGTGCTTTCCCTGAGGGTGAGACATCAGCTAAAATCACAACTGCCTGGGAAAGCCATGCCAGCATTCAGGGCTCGTGCTTCTCACATCCCAGTGCTTTACAGACTAACTATGGAATAGAAATTGAAATTTTATTGTTTTAGGCAACTGAAGTTACTCTCCAGCCCCTTCACACTTGTGTTCAGAATGCTTGACTCTGGTGAGAGGAAAAAGAAAAGGACTAGGGAGAACGTGTTCAATGAGGCCCTAAACCAGGTGCTGCACGGAACTGTGAATATGTGGCCTGGAGGCAGAGGTCAAGGTAAGCCAGTGCAGTGCACAGGTAAGACAGTGGCTGGCTGTGGGCTAGGCCTTAATCCTGTCTTCCCCTTCCCCCCATCCAAAGCCGAAGCCAGCAGTTGGGACCCCTGCGCATGGGGCAGGCAGCTAGAACAGCAGTGGACATACTAGGCCAGGATCATGGGGTGCTGCAGCACCCTGGCCACCCCTAGTTCCCTTCCCGTGCCTAAATGAGCTGCCTCCACAGCCTCCATTTGGCTGGGAACAGGAGCAGTGCAGGGCAAATTCACCAGTGGGGACTGCCCTAGCCCCAAGCCCACATCCTGCACTTCACCCTCCACACCTCCAGTTCCCTGTCCTGAGCCCCTCCACACACACGCAGCCCCTGTCTTGACTCCTGTACTCCCACACTCCAGCCTTCTGCCCTGAGTCCATCCCACACACAGTTTACACCACACTTAAATTTCTTAGAGGTGCTGTAGTATCACAACCTCCTGGCCTGAGCTCCCCAGGCTGTGATTGGACAGTAACTGTAAGAAACTGGTTACTTTCACCCCTCCCGGGAAGACAGACATGCTGCATGGCATGGAGAAGGACAAGAAGCAATGTTTAAATTGCAGAGTGGTTTAGGTTGGACATTAGGAAGACATTCTTAACTTTTGGATCATTAAGCACTAGAATAAATTGCTCAGGGTGGAATCTCTGTTCACTGAAGATTTTAAGAACAGGTTAGATAAACACTTGTCAGGGGTGTTCTGAAGAAAGAAAATACTCTGAGAAAAAATTCTCCCAAAATCCCAGCTTGGCTTCTGCTTATTCCAAGGAATAGTGGACATGATCTTCAGTACCTGGCAGGAAAAATGATGTGAACTAAACCAAGCCTTGTACATGAGTTTCATTGACCTGACCAAAGCATTTTACTTAATCAGTCATCTTGCCCTGTGCATCATCCTGTCAAAGAGCAGTTGCTCCATAAAATTCATAAGCATACTGAGGTTGCTTCTCAACAACATGACTGCCACAGAGTTAAGCAACAACAGATCCAAAAGTGACCCCTCTGAGGTCAAAAAGGGAGTCAAACCAGGCTACATCATTGCACCAGCACTGTTCTGCATTTTCATCACCAAGGCCCTTCACTTCATTGATGGCAAGCTTCCAGATGGTGTGAAGATTGTCTATAGAATGAACGGGAAGCTTTTCAGTCTCAGGAGACTGAAGGCTGAAAACAAGACCTTCAGGACCTTGAGCATAAAACTCCAGTACATTGAGCAATGACCATGTTGCCATCTTTCTCCATTACCCTTCAGACTATCTTAAATGCTTTCACCAAAGCAAACAAGAATCTCAGCCTCACACTGAACATCAAAAAGACCAAAGTAATCCACCTTGCCAGTGGGACAATTTCATATACCCTCTATTGAAGTCAATGGAGAACTGCTGGAAAACACGGAGAATTTTCTGTATCTTGGAAGTCATGTTTCCACTAAATTTGATACTGACATGGAAATCCAGCATCATCTGAGTTGAGCAAGCTCTGCTTTCACCCAAGGTTATTCAAGAATCAGGAAATCTGTGCCAAGACAAAGCTCTACTGACAACACTACCGTATGTATGGGAAAAACCTGGACAACACACAAGTGTCATTTGAAGGCATTTGAACAATATCATCAATGCTTCCTCAGGAGAATACTAAATATCTCTTGGAAGGATAGAAAGACTGCTTATTTGCATCAAACTGTCAGCACTAGAGCTCAGTCTAGACACCACTTCTAAGAAGACTTTCACGGCAGATTTGACAAAATGCAAAGAAGGTACCAATGTGAGATTTCTAAAGATGGCTATCGCACTCAACCAAAGGTTTAAGAAACTAAAGCACCTTACAAAATCTGAGAGGGATGTGGTATGAAACATGATTTCAGATGTCTTAAAAGAGTAACATACTGATGTGGAAATGACAGAACTTGAACCAATGAAAATCAGTCTTCTGCTGGTGGCAGATGAAAAAGAATGTGTTGGTTTGCACCATTCTGGATTGTTATTGAGCAGAATCAATGTGGCCAACATAGATGTCTGTCATCTGGAATGGTGGTTGAAGCCTGAAGAGGTATATAAATCTTAAGTGAATCTGGCATGTAAATATCTTGCAATGCCTACTATGGTATGCCATGAAAATGCCTGTTCTCACTTTCAGCTGACATATAATGCTTATAAATAAAAATTGAGTGATTGGCTGAATCAGAAGTAGGATGGAGTGGATTTGTAAACTCTAAAAAATTTTCATTGTTTCATTTTTGAATGCAGATTTTTGGTACCTAATTCTATATTGTAAGTTCATCTTTCATGATAAAGAGATTGCACTACAGTATTTGTAATAGGGGAATCGAAAAATACTATTTCTTTTGTATTTTACTGTGCAAATATTTATAATAGAAATAAAGTGAGTACTGTACATTTTGTATTCTGTGTTGCAATACACATCACTATATTTGAAAATGTAAAAAACATCCAACATTTAAATAAATGTCATTCTATTAATGTTTAACGGTACAATTAATCACTTGCCACCATTCATAATAGGGAACTATGTGATTAATCACCAATGTTTTAATCACTAGACAGCCCTATATATATTATATCTAGGTTTTATGTTTTTTTGTTTTTCACTTAATGCAGTGTATCATTCACATGGATGAACAAAGCATGAGGAATCATGCCCGCAGTGCAGTAGCAGTAATGCCCATATGTTAGGTGGCCTGGGCATAGGTGGCCTGTTGTGTGTTCTGCCCTGGGCCCAAAAATGCTGTCAACAGAGTTGGGTTCTCTGCACCACTTTTGTCACTCAATATTTTTGAAGTATAAAATTCTATTTGTTAGTTCACAACACATCCTGCACGGTGCATAGCAGTACTCCAATATAAATGCATAGTAAATAATACAGAATTAATAAGCTGAGGAAAACACCCTGTCATATTAAATAATGTGCAGCAACCATCACATAATTCATTGCATCCGTAAAACACAGTCTAATGTCTATAAATGTACAGTATCAATGTACAGTGAAGCACATGCTTATAGTTACATACTTACAAGAAACGCTATGCAATTCCTAACAGCATCCCAAAACTCCAGGCTCAGAGGACAGCCCTGCATAGGGACACTACTGTGGTTCACTGCTGAAGACTCCTCCTCAACCACTACATCTGTGCTCCTGTGATGGGCTTTGTGCTGAGCTGTTCAAAGTCAGTTTCACCTCTGCTGCGCACCCTGGCTGCGGCCTTTCCTCACAGTTGCCTCACAGGTGTTACGCCTGAGCAAACACACAGCTGTAAACCCTGAGATATTTTCCCCACTGAACTCCATTCTAGTGCCCAAATGCTGCCAGTGTCCCTTCAATTTATGAACAGTACATTCGTCACTCTGCACCTGCTGAGTCTGTAGTGGACTCAGTGTGGCCAGCCAAACTTCATGAGCCATGGGAGCAAGGGGCTGGCTGGGTCCCCCCAAATCACACCATCACACATGGTTATCTACCAGACAGGAAAAAATATCCCAGCTTTAAGCTTTCAGAATAGGTCTTGTGCTCTTAACGAGCTTAGCCTCATGCATCTTTCTTCATCCAGTCCAGTCCCTGCGATCTCCCACTTCTTGATTAACTCTTGAAAAGTAGTCCTTTCTGGCACAGGTGATGCATAGGGGAGCAGGGCACAAGCCCACAGGCACCTCCAAAGCATCACCACCCTCTGCACACACCATCAGCACTGAGCTGCCTGTGTTGAATGCGGGGGGGGACGACTCCTGCCCCCCTCCCAGAGTGGCACAGCCCAAAAGCAGCGCAAGCATCCTAGCTCACGGTACTCCTAGGCCGCACCACTCGAGGGGAGGTGGGGGACTTCTCCACAATAACTAGAAGTAGCATAGTGCTGCCAAGGGAAGAGGCGAGCAGGGGCAGAGCAGGGGTGGGGCATGGGGGACACGGGCAAAACAGGGGCAGGAGGGGGAGGGTCACGGGCAGAAAAGGGATGGGGCATGGTTGGAGCAGGAGTGGGAGGCCATGGGCAGGGCAAGGGAATGTGACTGGTGCCCCCTGTAGAATCTTTGCACCAGCCACCTCTGCTTTCTTGTGATGTACTCTGTGTCAGATAAGCCGAAAGCAAAATATGTTGTCAAGTGCCATCTACAGCCCTGCTACAGTTCAAGAACCTCATTGCTGCAAATCCATTCACGATGCCCTGCATATAGCCAAGGGTGTCATTCCTGTGTAACAGGAGATAACTAATAGCCCTCCACACTTGCATGACAATGGCCCTCACTGTGGATCTTCCAGCTCCAAAATGACTTCCCACTGACCAACAGCAATTTAGTAATGCGAGCTTCCAGAGCGTGCTTGTTTTCCCTATTAATGGAGCTCCTGCACTGTCAGTGATCTCAGGCAGGTGTCCCTGTGCTGGAGGGCTGGAGCAAGCACAGCACACACATAAAAGAATGTGGCCTTTTGCATCTTAAAGTTCTGCAGCCCTTGCTCCTTGTGCCAAATCTGCATTCCAATGTGATCCCAAAGTACTTCTTCCTGAGGCCCAGCAAGAGAGAACATGCCAGCACTGTACATATTTAGGCTCCGTTATCTGCAGCTGCCACCAGCCGCTTGAGTTCTTTCTGCTATGTCCCTTGGCAAACTGTCCTCAAAGAAATCCTTCCGTGTTCCATCCCCACCAAGTTTGTTGTGGTGCTTCTTGTGAGTCTGCAAATACAGGACAACTATGCATCCTGTATTGGCAATGTTCATAAGGATAGCTGAGAGCAGTGGGATCCATGCTTCTGCCAGAGGTATCAGACACCAAAAAGTGTAAGTATGATGGCATTATTCGGCGGAGAACGTTGCCTGCTGGGAACATGAGCCGTACCTCCTCCAGATCCCTGTGCAATTTGTTCCCCACCCCCCCGCCGCCCCCACTGCTCACTGAATATTTCCTAAAAAGCGCTGCACCAGATAGCAGTGACAACCACAGTAGGATACCTTTCCACGGTGTATTGCACTTTGCACAAGCATGCCTAGTGAATACATGCAACACTGATACAAGTGACTAAGTGTGCACATGCCCAAGTGTCACCCAAACTTTGGTGGCTGTACCCCACTCTAACTTGTGTCAATCAAAAGTTGTAGTACAGACATAGCCATAGTGCAAGACCTTCTAGCTCCTTAGCATAATTCCATTGAATGAATATACTGAGATACTAGCACTAGAACAGTGGGGTCCAAAAGAAATTTCACAATTGCCAGAGCCCACCCCCCACGCCCCCACCATGCACCCACCCCCAGCCAGGTGCCGCCTCTCCTGCCAGGCACACCCTTCCTGAGATTACTCAGAGAGAGAGAGTAAAGAGACCCAAACCTCAGAGACTGAAGATGGTGTAGATACCTTTATTACAGGGCTGAGAACTTTGGCATCCCTCTGTTACTTTGGGGATATTAAAAGTTCCGTAATTAAATTTAGATTGTTTGTGGATCATGTGATTTTGGATTTCAGGACAGATTTTTGAGATAAACAGACCTAACCTTAAAGAAATGCCTCCAAAAACCAGAACCACCTTATGGCCCAGGGTTGCAGGCTCCCCAGGAAGAGTAAAGCACTTAATGCAGTAATTAAACGTAGAGATTTCCAATGATAAGGCGGCTCTGCAGTGTGATGTCAGCAGATCCACTGTCCCTCACTTGACAATCACAGTGGAAGAAAGCTGATGGCTGTTTGGCTGCCTTATTTGCAACTACATTCTCATACCAGTGACCAGTTTGGTTCTGTCTGGACTGTGGAGCTGGTTGTGATGTAATCCCAGAAACAATGATAAATAACAACATTAGACAGGAGAAGTAGGACCAAGCACTGGTGATGTTTAATAAAACCATTTTTGAGGCCAGGGGAAGAGGCTACCAGTAAGAATCCCCTCTATTTCACGGCAGCATGTCATCAAATTACCTCCCAATGAGTGAAAGGAGGGAGGACAGTCACCCTGGGCACTATCCATGATCGTAACAGAATACTAGGGCACATTTCAAGGGGATGGAGAGGTTAAGCTGAAGTTGGAAACAGACCTCCACATGCAACTGTAAGACTAATGAAACTCGGAGCTTTATTCGCCCTAGCAGAGTCAATGAAGAAGGGACGGGCAAAGCCTGCAAAGAGAGGCATCACCGCACCTATTGAAATTAGCACAAAGTTGATCAGCAAGCTAGTAGTGTGAAAAAACCTTCAGGTAAAATGAGGAGCTGCTTTAACCCCAAGCCACTGAACAGCACAGTGGGGGGAAAAATCATTACCCATTTTCCATGAATGAGGACATACAGCCTGGTTTATCCAGGACGAAAGTGCTCATCATTTATGATGTCTGATCCCTTCAGTGGAATTGCCCTGAGGAACTCAATGGACTTGCACTGAGCATGAATGTGGCTTGTAATTTGCTTTTTCCACAGCTGTAGCATCTGGAAGGCAAGATAGTGTTAAGAACATCAAATAATGTAACTATGAATCTGTGAAGTGTTGTCCAGAAATAAACAACAATGTCTCTAGCCCACAGTGAGCTCTGGCCTAGATAAGCTATCCAGCCAAGATAGCCTTTGACACACCTTATGGCAGGTATTGCGGGGCAGGAATGCCTATGAAAAGGTGTTCCATTGGACTCAACCAGGCAATACAGGCATCAAGATTGCAGCTGACAATACTCTTATTGTAGGAGAAGGCATGGTCAAAGAGGAGATAATCTAGAATCATGACGTCAAGCCATGACAACTCCTAAACAGGTCAAGTGATTGGACTTTAGCCTGAATGTAGACGAGCTAAAACTGAAGGGAACCAAAGTTTCCTACATCAGATATCTTTCCCTGTCTAAGGGATTCTGGTCAATCCCCAAGGAACAGAGATACTAAGGAGATGCACAGACCAAAGGTATGCAAGGAGTCCAGCCATTTAGAGGGATGGCTTGCTCTCCTTCCAAGACACTGCACACTCCTATCAGAGACAGTCCACACATGATACAGCACAGGAATGGTCAGCTATCCAAGAGCAGGTACCTGAAAGAAGTGATGCCTTAGTACCATTGCAAGGTCATCACTATAAAGTTAGGCAACACCAAAATTAAGGGGCTTTCTGTACAACCTTTATTTCCTTCTTGTGCATATAGCTTATGATACCCTCATGATTACATGACTACACGCTCTTTTTTCCATAAGAACCCTTTTTTCATCTAGTGTAGAAGGAACAGTGCTCATTAAATGAGCAGTTACTCATTTTTACCTTCATTTTTAAGTGCAGGATCCTAGGCCTTATTTACTGCACACTAGTCAAACTATGTGGTGAACATAGGGGAAAAAAAAAGAGGCAGTTAATTATTCTCTGCCACTTATTATAATGCAAGTTCTTCACAAACATTACTGAATTATTTTCACTATATGCTGGGCTGTATTATTTCCATTTTAACTGTGAGGCCCTGAAGCAGAGAGAGATTAAGGTCAGAAATATCCACTCATTTTGGGTGCCCAATCTGAGACACCTCGGGCCTGATTTTTCAAAGGATTTATGATTATCTAAAACTTCGTATGTGCAAATCACACCTCCCATTGACTTCAGTCACTACCAGGAGTGCTCAGCTCTTCTGCAAATCAGACCTCAGGATCTCAAGTTGGGCATTCAGAAATTGAGGAACACACAGTTAGTTGTCACCTCTGAAAAGTTTGGTTTAAATGACCTGTCCACCATCACACAGAATTCTGTGGAAGAGTCAGACAGACTCCATAACTCCAAGGCAGCGATGGAACTGCTTTAACTGTGAGATCCTGCAGTTTCTCGCCTACTTCACTACACACCTTCCAACTTCTGCAACAAATAAAGCAGACAACACTTCTCTTCATAACCCTGATTCATCCCTCAAGCAGGCCCTCTTCTACAGTGAAGGAGGGAGGAGTCCTGTGGAAAAATGGTATGAGATTGTATAATTATCTATAATCATGACAGCTCAATCCAGAGATCCATGCCAAGTAATACAACAAACTTATAAGACATACTCTTATGTGCTTTCACATGTAGTACAGCTTATTGTCAAATGCAGCACTGCCAAAGCAATTGTTCAAAAATCATAGGTCAGGCCCCACAAAATTAAGACTTAAGATAACGAAAAACTTAAGATAATGAAATCTGAAGAAAAACAAAAGTTTAATTTGCCTTTTGATTTGTGATCCTTTGGGGTACAATTGGCTCATGTATTTAAACATATTTTCTTAACCTTAACAGCTAGAAAGTTACTTTTACTTGAAGTGACAGCTTAAATTTTTTTCATACCAAAAATGTCTTCATGAGCAGTGGCTTTAAAAAAAATCCACCGTGTATCACTAGACTTTCAATAAAGTTGAAAAAGTTGGCAATACTGCCATTGTAGTACATTTGGGGAGAGATCAAAAGCAATGACAGTTACAAACTCAAACTGTATAATGAGGTAAACAAGTAAAGCTTCTTAAAAGCTCTACCAAGTTGTTTAAGGTGGCAACACTGAGTTTCAGCTACCAGAAACATAAATACTTAAATACACAAAAGTATTTTGTGGCTAGCTGACAATTTACCACGACCGTAATGGAGGCAAGGGCTTAAATCCAAAATGAAGAAAAATCAGTTTATTGGCTACCCAGGTAATGGGGAAAGACAGACACAGATTGTGACCACACTTGGCCAAAATTTCAAAATGGCCATGCTAATGGCCAAATCGAAGAATACTATTGAGGTGCTGAAATGACTATTCAGCGGCTCATTAGCATGCTGCTGACCACGGCACTTCAAAAGTGCTGTGTTTCGCTTGCGCACGGCTCTGCTACACAGGGGTCCTTTTTGAAAGGACCCTGCAGACTTCGAAATCCCTTTATTCCTATCAGCTGAATATTCATTTCAGCACCTCAGTAGTATTCTTCAACTTGGCCATTAGCATGGCCATTTCAAAATTTTGGCCAAGTGTGGCCACAGCCATAGAGGTTATGGGCAGTCAGGGCACAGAGGTTCTACTGCAGAAAAACAAAGGAAAATCACTTAGGCTACACCAACCCTTATACTCAGGATGAATTCCTGCTGACTTCAGTGGGAGGAGGTCATGAACATGGATTACATGACTGGACTCAAAGTGTTGAAAAGTTTGTGACAAGAAGTTCTAGCCACACGCACTATATGCAGAAGAACTCACATAACAGATAATAGCAGCAGTGGATAAACTCAGCCACAGAGAACAGAAAATTACAGACCTCCAAGATATTGCTTTTATACTTGGCCCTGAAAAAGTGGGATATCTCATCCAAAAGGGCAGATTGAGATGACATATTCAGTTATGAGGCTAAAATTCTCTTATGTTTGAAACATGTAACTTTTCTATGTGTTGAACAGAGAGCAAAAATCCTCCTTCTCTTAGCCACTAAAGACAGAAGCAGATCAACATTTCAGGCTAAGATTACTCAGAGTCAGATCTCATAATTCTGTCCTAATAAAATCAGACAAGCATAAATTAGAAGCATGTCTTTTTTAAGGGTCTTGTATTTCATCCTTCTGAATCAGAATTTTTTCTGCAGGAATTCATGTGATGGTACATTATAAATCTCAGAGATTAGATTGGTCCCCTCAGAGCCTGCATGAGCAAAACTGCAGGAATCCTGCTTCAAGATGAAAAAAGTTCTTCCATATCAACTGTTCTTGTTTCAAGAGACATACACACACTCTGAGGCCTGCATCAAAAAGGTAAAGACAAATGAGATGACTCTAAGTACATTTATCCAGATGCTATCACAACTAAAGCTCTGGATCAGAAAACTCAGTTATAGAGCTACATAAAATAATCATGGAGCAAGGCATGAGAACAGGTGTGAGTATACACAAGTACTGTGCCTGCTTTCAGGGGGACATTCTCAAAACAGTAACTGATGCAATAGCAGTATGTCCCCTTCAAGCTTTGCACTGGTTGCACTTAGATGAACCGCAAGATTTTTGAGGGTTTTGGAATTCAGACCAAATCTGAAAGTTGCAGCTGACACCTGTCTCCATCAATGGAGCCTTAAATCACCACAGGCCCTGAGGCAAGGTGGGAGGGAGCTCCACCCTCCGCACCCCCAGAAGGGGTGGGGCCTACGGCAGAAGGGCCAGGGCCTAGGGTGGTTAGCCCTTAGCACCAGTCAGACCACAATGCTGTCCCCGAGCCCAGAGCCGCGGGCAGCTGGAGCAGCACTGCCACAGCATTTCAAAGGGGCCTGGAGCTCCAGCCACTGCTGCTGTCAAAGAAGCAGAAGTGGCAGCCAGAGCCCCATGGCACTTTTGAAATACTGGATCCCTGTTCAACTGCCTCCTGTCCTCATCTCCCCAGGCACTCCCCCAGGCAGCAGGCCTGGTTTCTGTGACAGGCTGACCCAAAAACCTGGACAATGGTCACGTCAATAGAATTCCATCTCTGGATGAGATCAGAACCAGGCCTTCCATGAACTTCATAGAAAACTGCAATACTGGATGCAGATTTTGCACCTTTGGCATGACTTTACTTTGGAAGTTTCCTAAAATCAAATTGGATTGCCAAGAATTACTGAACACCGGTCACACAGCCACTCTCTTCCTTAGCTTAGCTATTCCCAATATGCAGTGATAGCACAATGCTAGACTGGAGCCACACAGAAGAAAATGTTGTTGGGAAACCTAGATACGTGACTAAATAGGGCTATTTCCCCCTTAGTAGCCATTCCAATATTGCCTTAAAAGCAATGTCTCATACGTTTAGTTTGCTTCACCTGCTGAGCTTGTGCAAGTCAAAGCAATACCTCCTTCAGACTTCTGAGTTGTCACCTGTTTGGTTTCTGCTATGTACTGCTCCACAAGCCAAAATTCAGAAACACATTCACTTCATATTATCTTAGGAACCAGTGACATTAACTGGAAACAGTCCACTCAGTTCTCAACAGTCCATCAGTTGCTTTAAAACCATTTATAAGCTGACAGATACACACACAGATTTCTGTGGTTGGAACATCTGCACTTTCTCAACTATTTGTAAGGCATAAAAAATGCCTATTAGTATAAAAATTGAAGAAAAATTACCCACAGGAGGAATGGGCATTAGCCATGCTTCACTTCCTCCCTTTCTGTTGACATTTCAGGCACTTTTTTTCTACTCCTTTCTTTTCAATTCACAGTGGGTCTAAAGAGGTGAATCAGTGCACAGAGAAAGAGAGAGAGAGAGAGGAAAAAACAAGAAAAGAAAGAAAAAAAAATGCAACTCTCTTTTTGCCAGGGTGGGTATGAAATATGAAGGCCCAACAATTGTTTGAGCTCATTGCATTGGAATAACACTGGTTAAATTATGGATAGTTTTGAATAGTGTCACTTTTTTCCCTCTGCAGATGGTTGTTCACACAAGGAGCCTGGCCTGCATAATTGTATCACTAATAAGCAGTAAGGCAATTAGTTGTGTAAGTGTGCTATAATCATTCTAACAGAAGAGATGACGAAGAGACAAAAAAAAGGAGGGGGGACAAAAATGTCTTTTCTCAATTCATCAACTGACAGCCATAATTAGATATATATAATTGAAAATTCCACAGTAGGGGGGCAAGCTTATACAAATGAATTTTTTTGCTTTCCTTATGCATTTTCCCCCTTTTGCCTGAACATCC
Organism: Carettochelys insculpta; assembly: GCF_033958435.1. NCBI lineage: Eukaryota > Metazoa > Chordata > Testudines > Carettochelyidae > Carettochelys > Carettochelys insculpta. The sequence goes on along the minus strand of NC_134150.1, from coordinate 14,789,921 downwards.
CCCAGAAAAAGGCAGAAAATTTGTCATTCCAGGGGCGAATATACTGTATGAGCCACAGGGCTGCTTATTCAGAGCAATGATGTCAGAATAACATCCCACCACCCCCAGGATGAAATAGACAGGGCCTTTATTAGCTGTTTTCAGCCAATGGCAAATAATACCCCCCAAATGATCTATATCAGTTTGTGGATTGCAAAATGTAAAACTCTAGGAGAAGAGGTCACCTTTTTTCCCCATTGACATGAAGACGGCTTGTTTTTGGGGAGGTGCGGGAAGAGCTCTGAGTTATAATAGAGCATTACATCATCAAGTATTATGGGAAGAAGGGGATTTCTTTTGAGCGAAGCCTGATTATCAAAGGCTATAATTAAATTTGGGCTAAAAATGCTCAAGTGCTTATGAGTTTGTGGAAACTATGCACACAACAGCTTTCTATTGAATTAATCAGCTTGCAAGTTTTCATTATTCTGGAGCTTCTCTTTCTAAACTGTAAGCTCACAATCACAGCCTCTTTTTTATCAACAAACTCTCCTAAAATTTAATTGGACAAACCTTAACTGTGATTTTTTTTTCCCTTAAAGAGAGAGCATGTTAAGTCTGGAGCTTGTTAATTAAGTTCTTTAAATGCCCCCAGCTGTGCAATAAATTTTCAAAGTAACACAACTGCATATTTATTTTTTTTAACATTTGCTCCCTTGTTTTGCAATTACAAGCTGTTTTTGAAAGAAAAAAAATAGAGAATTCCCATGCATCATTGTGATTCTGGTTGGTCAAAATAGGAAAAAGTCAGAAGTTGCATTTGATTAAAATGTAACTTGAGATCAAAGGAATGTTTCCAGTGGCCAAAATTTATAACATTCCTCAGAGATAAGAAAAGAAAAGAAACAATTCTTGGATTTTCTTTTTTTTTCTGTTTTGTTTTTTATTTTGAAAGTGTCCTAGCAAGTTCTTGTGGAAGTTGTGCGTAAGAAGAAAATGCATTCTGCAGCTATTTCACAAAACAGAACAGAACAAAACAAACAACCCCACAACCAGATTCTACCTGATACTGGACAATAAGTGGGCCAGAGAATTTATTTTTAGAACTTCATATGCAAGGGCCAGGTCTTCAAGCTTGTGTAAATTAGTATGGATTTAAATGGAGCCATGCAAAACTACACCAACTCAGAATCTGACCCCAAGATTTAACTACTGTTTTGCATAAAAGTAGGATAATATGCTAATATTTATGTTAACATTTATTCTTCAGCATATGCCCCACTGTCTGTATGTTCGGTCCTGATTTGTAACACAGATAGATTAGAGCTGACCAGCTTACGTGTTAAATTAAGAACTACACTTGGAAAATATTCTAAAGTACTAATGCTCATCCACTGAGGGGAGGGAAGGAGAAAGAGACAAAGAATAATATATGGTCTCCAGCCCTCCTCATTAGATCCATATTTTGTGGGTAAAAGTTATTATACATGAGGACTTCTAGTTTTGGTCAGTTCAGAAAAATTTGCAGCACAGAAACAACTAAATAGGGTACTAAGCACTAGAAAAATAGCATTTGTACTTGTGTGTCATGGAACCATCAATGAAACGAGAGTAGGCTTTTTTCCATGTAGAGTACTTAGTTTAAAGAGCCCATGACCAGACGCAGTCCACTGAGGCCCAGATGGTGGGTGAGTCCCAAGGCAACATGATGACAGTGGGGCTCGGCCATCAGGAGATGGATGCTATAGTCACTTGGAGCATGGGACTCTGAAGACACCTGGCTCAAGGAAACTGCCTTCCTCACCTTTCCCTAAAGCTGGGCCTGCCCATGGCTGCCTCTGAGGAAAAGAGCTAACCATACCGAACCTCACGAGCAGATCCATACTCCGTGCTAAACAGTCAATGGTAAGCTGAGTTTATTAGCGCAAGTGATACTCCTTCAGCTTTCAAGCGATGTTTTCAGATTCAAACTATCCCTCATTTTAGGCTCAAAATTCCCAGTGATTTATACAAATATGGTACTCCACTTCATTTCTGTTGCTGAGACGTGCTTAAATCAGAAATAACTAACTGTGAAAGCATAGTTATAGAGAAAGTTAGTTATACTAAAGGGGCAAATCCCACAGGATACTTCCCATAGGAATAATTTTTTGGCCGTATTCTTTGACTGCATCTTTGTCCTACATTGCATCCCACATTTTGCACCTTCAAAGATGGTGAGATGTGAACCAGGGTGACCAATGAAGCAAAAATGTTTCAAAGGAGGTGAAAAAATGGAAGGGGCAAAAATTGCTGATGGCACAAAAAGTGAATAAGTACCTTCCACCTCAGATAATTTCGCATCATTTATCTTTGGCCATCTGTTTATGTAAATGGACACAAGTAATGGAATAGCTCAGAATCAGCTATTAGTTCTGGGGTTCTTTAACCGTGTCAAATATGAACCACCACATATTAAAATTGTGGCTAAAGTCTCCTGGCACTTACATCCAGGCAGTTCAATTTACTTTAGGGATCCAGAAGAGAATTTGGCCCATACTCCCTCATACATCCCCAGTACAGCAGATGATGTGCATCCATCCGCAGACAGAGAAGGAAACAGAACAGAGTGCAAAAGTCTTCTATCCTTAAGGCCTGTACTGGCCAAGTGCATCGCTTCCTTCCTTCTGCTGCCCCTCCCTCACATACTCTTTTTTACAGACCTACAGTTTGAAAAGAGTTTGGTATTTGTCTCTCACTTTCAGATCACTGCCCATTTCTGACATATAAAATGTTACTTACAATTAAAAATAAGCACAAATAAGTTTTCTTGGCCCCTTGCGGGTGCCTGGTGCAGCCTTAGTTGGCCAGCTGCCTGAACTCTGTGCCAGTCACCAGAGCTGCCTGCGCCAGCTACCTGCCTGCCTCAGACCTGCACTGCAAGAGCTGCCAGCCTGAGCCCTGCACTGCTGGGGGCAGCCACCCGCCCACCCACCAGCTGCTAGGGCCAGCCGCCTGCCTCAGCCACAGGACAGCTGCCCGAGCGGCCCACCCAAGCCCCACGCTGCCGGGACCAGCCGCCCCTCTGCCTGCCTCAGCCCTGTGCTGCTGGGGCCAGCTGCCCACTCACCAGCCAGAGCCACCTGAGCCCTACAATGCTGGGCCCAGCCGCTTAAGCCCCATGAGTGTTGCAAGCTGGCCAGCCACCTGAGCCCCGTGAGCCCCACAAGCCGCCCATCTGAGCCCTTCCTCTTCCACAAAGCCAGGCACCACCAGCCTCCCCACTCTTACCCCATTCCCCTTACATGAGCCAGGCACCTCAAGCCCCACATCTGACCCCATCCTCCTTCCATCCCCCACAACCCACACTCACTCACCTTTGCATATGGGTCTTTGCTGACCGCCTTCTTTTTTATGGCATCTGCGCCGGGTCACCCATGTAAAATGGCAGGGTCTGAGAGCCAGAAGCAAAGGGTGGGAGGGATGATGGGGGGGGCTTGGTTGCCTTGTGCCCCCCCTGGAATTTCTTCATGCCCCCCCAGGGGGGCACGCCTCCCAGTTTGGGAAACCATGTCCTAGGAGTACTAATTCACCAATGGTCTAGGCCAGAAATTAATTACTACACCCAACTCTGTCTCAGCTACTCTGACCAAGGGAGGAGGGCTGGAAGCAAAGTTCTACTTATACACAGTCTGTCCTGCATCCACCTGTCTCAGGGAATCAGTACGTGGATAGGCTGCCCTGCATTCTCCAGTGTGCCCAAAATGAAGGTCTCAGTAGCCCTAGTCCAGATTGAAGAGGAGTTCTTGCTTCCGCTGTCTTTGAGCAGGCTGAAGTTTGAGTAACCACCAAGATCCTTGATATGAAAGAATTAACAGTAGACTCACTTTATATTCCTGTCACTTAAAATGGTGCGAGGTAAACAGGATGAAGTTTAATAAGGACGAATGCAAGGTACTCCACTTAGGAAGAAACAATCAGCTTCATATATATATTGAATGGGAAGTGACTGTCTAGGAAGGAGTACTGTGGAAAGGGATTTAGGGGTCATAGTGGACCACAAGCTAAATATGAGTCAATGCTGTTCAGAAAATTGAACATAATTCAGGGATGCATTAACAGGAGTGTTGTGAGCAAAACACAAGAGGTCCTTCTTCCTCTCTACTCAGTGCTCATTAGGCCTCTTTTGGAGTTTTGTGTCCAGTTCTGGGCACCATATTTCAAGAAAGATGTGGAGAAATTGGAGAAGGTCCAGAGAAGAGCACCGAGAATGATTAAAGGTCTAGAGAACATGAGTTACGAGGGAAGACTGAAAGAACTGGGCTTGTTTAGTTTAGAAAAGAGAAGACTTAGAGGGGACATGATAGCTGTTTTCAAGTACCTTAAAGAGGGTTACAAGGAGGAGGGAGAAAATTGTTCTCCCTGTCCTCTGAGGATAGGACAAGGAACGATGGGCTTAAACTGCAGCAAGAGAGGTTTACATTAGACATTAGCAAAAACTTCGTAACTGTCAGGGTGGTTAAACACTGGAATAAATTACCTAGTGAGGCTGTGGAAGCTCAACAGCTGGAGATATTTAAGAGCAGGTTAGACAAACACCTATTGGGGATGGTCTAGATGGTCATGCCAAGAGGGCAGGGAACTGGATGACCTCTTGAGGTCCCTTTCAGTTCTAGTGTTCTATGATTCTATAAGAAGATAATTTCATCTTCATTCTCCAAAGAGATGAACTCATGCCAAAATCCTGGATCACAAAAGCCCCAATTTTGAAGTGTTTGATACCAAGGTGTAAATTCTCCATCCAAATATTAACTTTTAAAATGCATAAAATTATCTCAAATTGTGTGGTTGGCACCTCTGCACTCACATGACGCCCCTCTGACCTTAGTGGAACTCCATGCTGGTGTGAGGATTTGACCATTCAGGCAGAATGTGGGATTAGGGCACAGAGAGGGTACCTGTTTGTCCAGATGCAGTATCGGTCACATACCAGAACAGCAAACAAATCCTCCCAGTTACAATCTTTACTTGTTTGTTCAGGATGTCAGATGACTGTTTTGCAAGATTTCCCTCGCTCCATCCCATCAGTTTACATCAAGATATCACTTTTCATTAGCAACAACACAATCAGCCAAAAAGAAAGAAACGAGACATATTTTGGAGATGTCTTTAAAAAAGATAAGGCATTTTCCTGTTTGTTGCAACAGCTGTTGCTCGCTCTTGTACAATAATGTAACAGGTCAGATACACTCTGATATATACACCTAGGATTTCAAAGTGAATGTATATTCTACGGGATTTTTTTTTTTCCTCCCAAGAAGAATGAAAGGTTTTATTTTACTTTAAAGGAGGATTGTTGGCTGCATTTCCATGATACGCAATGACACATTTGGTCCTTTGTATTTCTAACCAAGTAATGACATAGTTCTTCTAAACCATGAAAAATGGTGCATTTGTTCAAACAAGGAAGGATGAACTTCTCGGAAATTCTATTCACTGGATCTGGAATGACCCAGAATACTGGGATGAATCCATTCTTTCCTCCAGCCCCCTGCTAAACCTGGCTACCGCTCCAGTGCCACCGCATTGTTTCTTCCTTATTCACTGGAAACAGTAATATCAGCACAAACTGTTCTCAATGGCTGAGCACTTGATTCTCAAACATATGGATATGTTGAAAATCAAATTGCAGGGTTTATTTGAATTTATGGACAGCTCAGTGAATGTATTTTGGAGATGCAGTCCGTGTCCAGGAGATAGATGTCACCTGCCAAGAGCAACATGATTCTACAGTGTTAAAATGCCATATTCTCTTTGTAGGTAATTCTATTCAATCACTTCCTGCAAAGATTTGGGTAATGAACACTTGAACATACAGGGTTTCTTTTTTGATTCTTCCCATCTACTTTCCTGAAAATCCTGCTTTACTGAATGCAAAACTCCTCAGTTTTAATTTCTTAAGATTCTTTCAAGACTCTGGTTTGGATTACGTTGGTCTATCATTCTCTCCCCTTTCATTAACTTTCCCTGGTTTTCAGTGAAATCTGGCAGGGCAGAATAGAGAGTGGACAAGTGGGGCTCTATTAAACATTTTGCTTTCCCAAATGTAGTGCTTTGCCTGGCTATGGAAGGCAGTAGTAGTAGGCATCCTTCAGTCTGCATAGACTATGGATCGCGCCCTTTATAGTTTCAATTGAGGACTTCATTTACAGCGTCTACTGTGACTATGAAGACCCACACGAGAGTGACAGTCCTTGCTGCATCTCTTGCAGATGTGGTGGGTGTCTGGCAAGTCCTTAGTGTGCTTTCTGTGCACTTGCTTCTCCTCCGCTAGCTGTCTGATCCTCATCTCGTCCTTCTGAAGGCCCTTGTGTAACCCCTGCCTCCATCTGCTGTGGTTGTCTGCTAGTTCTTCCCAGTTGTCCAGCTCGATGTCTACCTCTCTGAGGTCTCTCTTGCTGACAACTTTGTAGCGCAACTGGGGGTGTCCGGGAGGTCTTTTGCCAGAGGCTAGCTCACCATACAGGATGTCTTTTTGAATCCTTCCATCATTCATCTTGTGGACGTGGCCAAGCAGCAGAGCCGACGCTGCCTGAGGAGGGTGTGCATGGTTGGGATTCCAGCTTGCTCGAGGACAGCGGTGTTGGTCACTCTTTCCTTCCATGATATTCCAAGGATGTGCCTGAGGCAGCGCAAGTGGAAGACGTTCAGCCTCTTTTCCTGGTGGGCATACAGGGTCCAAGTCTCGCTGCCATAAAGGAGGGTGATGAGGATGCAGGCTCTGTATTTTGGTGTGAGTGTACAGCTTGTCCTTATTCCACACTCTCTTGCTGAGTCTGGACAGAGTTGTGGCCACTTTTCCGATCCTCCTATTTAGCTCAGTGTCCAACGACAGGGTGTCAGTAATGGTGGACCCGAGGTAAACGAACTCGTGGATGACCTCTAACGTATAGTTGTCAATGCTGATTGATGGGGATTCAGCAACATCCTGACTGAGTACGTTTGTCTTCTTTAGGCTGATGGTAAGCCCAAAGTCCTTGCATGCTTTAGAGAACTGATCCAGCAGTTTTTGAAGCTGGTCCTCTGTGTGAGACACTACAGCAGCATCGTCTGCGAACAGCATGTCTCTGATGAGGACTTCCCGCAACCTTAGACTTGGCTTTCAGCCTTGCAAGATTAAACAGTTTCCCATCAGATCTTGTGTGCAGCAAGATGCCCTCTGTTGAAGATCCAAAGGCATGCTTCAGGAGGAGTGCAAAGAAGATCCCGAACAATGTCGGAGCAAGCACGCATCCTTGTTTGACGCCACTCCTGATTCTGAAAGCATCCGATAATGGCCCATCATATTGGATGGTTCCTCTCATGTCTTCGTGGAACGACTGGATCATCTTGAGTAATCATGGAGGACAGCCTATCTTGTGGAGCACTTTGAACATCCCTGCTGACCAAGTCAAAGGCCTTGGTCAGGTCGATGAAGGCTATGTAGAGTGGCTTCCTCTGCTCCCTGCACTTCTCCTGCAGCTGCCTTAGAGAGAAGACCATGTCAATGGTAGACCTCTCTGCATGGAATCCGCACTGAGATTCGAGGTATACCCTCTCAGCAATCTTCTGGATTCTGCCAAGGATGACGCGAGCAAATAGTTTACCAGTGACGCTTAGGAGGGAGATTCCATGGTAGTTGTTGCAGTCGCTTCTGTCTCCTTTGTTCTTATAAAATGTTACAATGTTAGCGTCGCGCATATCCTGTGGAACCTCACCCTCTTTCCAGCACAGGCACAGTAGCTCACGTAGGGGTTCCAGGAGTGTGTCCACGGCACACTTGATTACCTCTGGTGGTATACAGTCCTGGCCAGGGGCCTTTCCTGCTACAATGCTGTTGATGGCTCTCTTCAGTTCATCCACAGTCGGTTCCTGATCCAGTTCGTCCATTACTGGTAGGAGCTCGACGGCATCGAGGGCTGCGTCAACCACAACGTTCTCACGTGAGTACAGCTCGGACTAGTGCTCAACCCAGCGCTCCATCTGTTTGGGTTTGTCAGCATTGACTTCACCAGATTTGGATTTCACAGGTGCCATCTTGTTCTGGGTGGGTCCTAATGCCTTCTTCATACCCTCGTACATTCCTCTGAGATTACCAAAGTTGGCACAGGTCTGAATGCTGCTGCATAGCTGGAGCCAGTGGTTGTTGGCAGCGCCTGGCTGTCTGCTGTACTGTTCTTCTGGCCGCTCTAAGTACTTGCTGGGTACTCTGGTTCGGTGAGCGTTTGTACTCCAGGAGTGCAGCACGGTTCTTTTCAATGACTGGAATCATCTCATCGGAGTTAGCTTCGAACCAGTCGTTCGTGTTTCTAGCTCTTCTTCTAAACACTGACAAGGTCGTGTTGTAAACTGTATCCCTCACATGTTGCCATTTGGATGTCACATCAGCGCCCCCAGGGCCACTGCGCAGATTTTCCTGGAGGGTCTCTCTGAACTTTTCAGCTTTCTCCGAGTTTGCCGTCTTGCTGGCGTCAATGCGGGGCCTTCCAGCAGGTTTAGAGCGGTACAACTTCTTGGGTCTCAGCTTGAGCTTGGAGCAAACTAGCGAGTGATCTGTATCACAGTCAGCACTATGATGGCTGCATGTCAGAAGGACGTTTTTGAGGTTATCATGCCTAGTGATGACCACATCTAGTTGATGCCAGTTCTTCGAGCGTGGGTGTCTCCACGACACTGTGCTGTGGCTTCATTTGGAAGAATGTGTTTGTGATGCACAGATTGTGGTACGTGCACAGTTCAAGGAGACGCTGTCCATTGTCATTCATTTTTCCCACACTGAAGTGTCCTAAGGAGGAAGGCCATGAGGCCCAATCAGCTCCAACTCTTGCATTGAAGTCACCCAAGATGTACAGTTGTTCACGAGCAGGTATTTGCGCTACAGCAGCACTAAGCACGTCATAGAACTTGTCTTTTACTTCTGGTGTGGCGTACAGGGTTGGAGCATAAGCGCTGATCAGGTGGACAGGACCGGTGCAAGTTTGAAGCGTGATCCGAAGAAGTCTTTCTGATCTGCCCATGACTAAATCAACCATTCGTAGAAGGGTGTTCCTGACAGCAAAGCCAACACCATGGTCTCTGGGTTCTTCTTGGGCTTTGCCCTGCCAGAAAAAGGTGTAGACCTTTTCCTTTAGAGATCCCGAATCTGCGAGTCGCTTCTCTTGCAGTGCAGCAATATCAACTCGGAGCCTCTTCAGTTCCTCGTTGATGACAGCGGTCTTTCGGGTGTCACTGATGTCCTGAAGATCATCAGTCAAGCCGGTCAGTATGGTCCGCACATTCCAGCAAGCAAGCTTAAATTGTTGATGTTTCTCATTTCTTGTTGATTTTCTTATTGGTTTGCCTGGTGCCCAAATTTCAGTCACTTGTCAGGTTCAAGAACCTTAAGCCTCACACACCCACCGAGGCAGGGGAACTGTGGCGGGTCAGTACCCTCTTGGCTGGGGGCTGCCCAGCTTGAGGCGAGCGGTGACTGTCCAGTGAGATGCGAGGATCTCTCCCACCGTCGAAGGCAACCCCTGGCGCTCGTTCTCTATGCCAGTCGAGCAAGAGCTTATAACCGGTATCTGTTGCCTCCCGTGTTGATGCAATGCTGTTCAGTGATGCTGGAGTACCTCTCCGGGTGCAAGCCTGGGCACTTATTATGGAGACTCTGGGCTGCCCAGGCACAAGTGTCCCCCTCTCGGCTTTACTGATATAGTTCAAAGGAGAGGATACCTCTATGTCTGGTACCAGCTTAGCTGCAGGAGTTGCCGGGACAGTGCCAGAAGTTGACACCAAACTGCCTTCAGACTCCACTCCGGATTTTCTGTCAGGGTTTACTCCCTTAGCCTTGCTCCTTCCCAGGATAACCCACAAGGCAGTGGGGTCCATGGAAGGCAGGAGTAGATACAAAGATGGTGTTGTGCCTTTTTGTAGCCCCAGCCTCATTGCCAGTGCAGATTATTAAAAGCATGAAGTGTATGATTCTCAAGAGTTCGGCTCCACTTTAGAGAAGTGAGTCAGTGCAGGGCCTGCATGGCCTTATTATCATATCCACTTGTGATTACAAGGGCTTTTTAATCTTTCAAGCAATTGTAACTATGAATCACACCCAAGTGATCTTCAAGAGCTGAGAATTCACTTCTCTGACCACCACCATTTGGGCTGAAACATTAGATTGGACTCGGATTAAAAATGAGTGGACAAGCTGTACTAAAAAAAATCAGCCAACCCAGTTCTTCTCCCTGTTTGTGACTCTATCTGAAAATAGTTTGGTATTACAAATGCGTTTGTTATTCGAGATGTTTGGAAACTTCTATGCAAATTTAATCCTGTTGCTCATAATAGAAGTCTTTGATTATTTGATATTTATTAGGTGATTTTATTTATTTAGCTTTATATTCCACACACAGAGGGACCAGCAGCTCTCTCAGGCTCTAGCTTGCTTTCCCGCGTTCATGGAAAGTAAAGGTAGTTGATTCCCACTCATTTCACAGCCAAAAATAATGGAATAAAGATGGAGTCAAACCCAAAGAATACTCTCACTCCAACAGATACCAATCTGTTTCACACTCCTCCTGTCCCTGCAAGGCTTAGGGATGGATCATACAATCCTCATTCATGACCGGGAGGGGGCGGGGGAGGGGACAAAGAGGACAGTTGCCCCACACCTGGTGTTTCAAAGGGGCCCAGAGCTCCAGCTGTTGCCACTGTTATTTTGACAGTGGCGGTTGCCAGAGGTCATGGCCTCTTCGAAATGTCACGGCAGTACTGCTCTGGCTGTGTGCAGCTGTCACAGAGTTGCGGGGAGCAGCACCACAGTGTGGGCAGTGATGAGGGCTGCCTGCTCTTGGCCATGCCAAGGCGCAAAGATGGGCTCGCCTCCCATTTTGCCCCAAGCCCCAAGGCTGTCAGCACCACTGACTATTAGAGGGACAGGAAGAGGTTCAGAGGTCTCAGGAGAGGAACTTCTCAGCTAGTCAGCCCACCTTTCCCCAGGCCTCTGAAAAAAGGAAGAACCCACTGAGAGACCCCAGGTAAGGGGAACCTGGACTACTGTGGCCCCACACTTGAGGACTATCCAAAGAGTGGTTCAGAATTCCTGGGTCAGTAACACAGCAGACAGGGTCCAGTGCTCCCCCCCGATTCTGCCTGCCTACTATATGATCTATCTACTAGGCTACCCAGCCACTAGGGAATCAGCCACAATATGGCACAGATAAGAGGCCAGGTAGTCAGACCTACTGCAGCCTACCACAAAGAAGGATCTAGCTCTGTATTTGTAATTGATGGTGAGAATACCTAGAGGCTGGGCTAGCACTCAGCTCCTCTGGAGCTTTGAAAATGCCAGCCCCAGAGCCAGCAATAGGTTTCCATTTTGATGGGTAGATGACAAAGGTTCATGCTGTAATAAAATCAACATTCAGCATCTCTAGTACTTTGGTTCTGCGCAGCCTAGGAAGAGCGTTGTCCTGAAGGACTTGAAATAATACTTGTCACAAACCATACATAAACTACTGAGACATATTTTGACTTTTTGAAAGTGAAAAATCTTTCCATCACTTTATAATTAAAAAAACCCCAAAATCTTGACCAGTGACAATTTGTGCAATTCAGCATAATGTAACATCAATGGGCCATGTCTACACTAGCCCCAAACTTCGAAATTGCCATGCAAATGGCCATTTCGAAGTTTACTAATGAAGCGCTGAAATACATATTCAGCGTTTCGTTAGCATGCAGGCGGCTGCGGCACTTCGAAATTGATGCGCCTCGCAGCCGCGAGGCTCGTCCCGACGGGGCTCCTTTTCGAAAGGACCCTGCCTACTTCGAAGTCCCCTTATTCCCATGAGCAGATGGGAATTAAGGGGACTTGGAAGTAGGTGGGGTCCTTTCGAAAAGGAGCCCAGTCGGGACGAGCCGTGTGGCGGCGAGGCGCGTCAATTTTGAAGTGCCGTGGCCGCCCGCATGCTAACGAAGCACTGAATATGTATTTCAGTGCTTCATTAGTAAACTTCAAAATGGCCATTTGCATGGCAATTTCGAAGTCTGGGGCTAGTGTAGACACGGCCATGGAAAGCTAATTCTATCTGTCTTGGTTCAGACATGAATTACATTAATATTTCTATCAGTGAACTACACTGTCCCAGTTGTGATGGAATCCATAATTTGGTTCAGACGATTAGCGGGCATACTGAAAGCTTCTTTATCAGCGGTCCAGCCATTTTTCAGTATCAAACAAATTCAAAACACATACACATTCCACCAAGACGAAAAAAAGAATACAGAAGGTCCACCACTCATTTATGTGTTTTGGCACAATGCAACTTCCTCTAGAACTGCTCACGGATGCCATGATTATTAGTATTAGCTTTCATTAACTAAGATGCCTTCCCATGTATGTAATCATCAAAGAAGAGGGTAATCACCAGGAAATATCACCCTCTACTTATTAACTTTCTAAATGATGGCTATGCTTGGATGAAATAACTCCTATATTATATCACAATCACTTGGTTTCATATGTATTCAGAACGAGCTATTCCCGTGACTTTAGGGAATATGAGAGCGCTGTTTATTTTTTCAGATTCAAAGGCTTACAAGTTAATGAATTTAAAACGTGACTACATTTGAACAGTACACTATAGAATTTTGCCACATAAAGCAGCAGCATGTTAACTGAAAATTAAGCAGCTATTAACAACTCAACTTCTTGGCAGTTCCTATAGGTTCACACTTGTTGAATTTCAGATCCCAGCAAACAAAAACACAAAATGAAACTTAGTCAAAAACATTGAGATTCATTTGGTTTTATACTGAACTTTAAAACAGTAAACTCAAAAATGATTTAGATATGCTCAGATTTGTGAACTTTGCCTGAACATGGGCAGTTTTGTATCAAGACAGGTGAGGAGGTAAGCTTTTTTACCAAAAGTTTTGTTTGGGCCTTTGTCAAAGAAGTGTTGTGAGCCTTAAATAATGTCAGTTACAAGGTCAGATGTTTTCAGATGAAAGCCACTATACAACTGTGAAGTGTTTATACATGCAGCTGTCGGCACTGCCTTAAGATTACTTGACGCTTCTCATTTGAAAACCTCGTTTTCAGTTGCTTGTGTAGTTTGCTACACTTTAACTATTTGGGCAGAAATTTTCTATGCTGCCTCTGCCTCAGTTTGAATTTTTTTTAAGTTTCATCAGCTAAAACAGTTAATCTGTTTTCAAGTAAATTACGGAAAATTAGTTGTTTCCCCAGGTTAAAAACTGCTTAAGACCATTTGATTGAGAAGGTCTGGCAAGACTGTCTATGCTTTGGAACTGGGACTTGCAGTTCGGGCATGGGGAGTTGGGGGTGGATGCCTTTCCACCCAAATTTGGTCAAGTTGTAAGACTGAAGAATCTTGGTTGACACATGCTCAGTAGTGACTTTCCAGATCTGCCAGTTAAGCCTCCAAAATCCATCTGCACTGAGCAGGACACACCTCTTGAAGTTCTTTGGCTCAGTCTCCTCACAGTTCAGTCAGCACTTGGAGTCCCTTCACAGACTCCATGTGCTGACTGAACTGTGAGGAGAACGAGACAAGGAACTTCAGGAGGTGTGTTTATTATACTTCTTATGTAAGTCTGCATGTCCCACGTGCTATGTGACCAAAGAGTCATTTAGTTTAGACTATTTTGCAAAGTCTATTTGCTTTCATCGTTACATTTAACAGTAAGCCTTCCGTGCACACATTGTTGAAGTTCTGGAAAGCCTGACGGTGAGCCTGGGCACTTCTAGCAGCTATACCATATAAATCCATCTCTGTGAAAGAGTCACAGACACTGTGCCCTTGAAAAGTGCCAGTGAGGTCACAAGATGGGGTAAGTGCTGCATCCTATTTACACCCAGGGAATCTTAAACCTCACATACCCAGTGAATTTAGACATAAGGGACTTAAGAGCAGCCTGGTGACTACTGAGCAAATGGAGTTCTACTAGGGCGATATGTGTGATGAATCACACACTGGTTTTTTCCCCCCTCAGGTGGCTGAATTAAAGTTTCATGGATAACTTTAGTTCTGGCATTTCTTAACAATGACTACTCACTTTATACCATTCTTTTACTACCAGTTTCTTGGCTGTAACAATGATGACTGGATAAAACATTTGCTTTCTTTTTTTGCGGGATCTGTAGTGCATATAGGAGTGGAGAGTTCATTGCTCTGAAATCTTTGTCAGTCTAATGGGAATCTCATCTCTTGGATGGGAACGTAGCAGCAGTAGGAGAATGACAGGGTTCTCAATCAATTAGTGTTGGGGTGGAGGATGGAAACAGCAACAGGAAGACAGCTAATCATCTGAAGAAGAGATGAACATGAAGTAGAAAGTACCTGTAGGGTAGCCTTTTAAAAGAGAAAAGCATTTAAAAACCCTCTGGACTTAATTGGTTCGAAATCAGAAACCTTTCAAACACCTTCTGTTTGGGTGATTTTATCCTCAGAATTTCTTGTGGTGCATGAATTAAAAATGACTTCACTGAGCCATACAGTAAGTGGGTCAGGCTGTGTCATCTCTGGGAGAGCAGCCAGTGGGCTGAGGGAATGTGATAAGGTAGGAAGAGTCAGGAAGCTCTTTTTTCCTCCCCACTGATTCAAGTTTTATTAGCAAGTCTCTTGGAAAGCACTGTACTGTATCAAAGGCTTTGATGTTTTTTAGAACAAAGAATTTATGTGTTACAAGTGTAACGTACCTTGTTCTGTTTACTCAAATACATCATCATTTTGTGTCTAATGGTAGCAAAAGTAATTCAGAGGATCCTGACAGCACTATATATATATATCATTAATTTTACCCATTTACATACTCAGAGTATTAGAAACATAGGAGTTTGTAGATGACCGAAGTGAAAACTGACTCATTAGTTTGCATCAGTATTAAAATGTGACACATTTTCTTTTCAGTCTGATATGTTAAGTAAAAGAAGCTCCCAGTCACTTGTTTAAGCCAGTAAACCCTGTCCCTCCAGCACTCCAATCCCCATCCCAACTCAACCACGAACTAATCATCCTTCTGAAATTTTGTGTGCAATTTGCATTTGCTCAAAAATATGGGGAGTGTGACAGTCCCAGGCCAGACCAGGGCTCCACTCAGTGCCCCTGACCATGCTGCCTTTAAATAAACAAACCACACTTTGGTTATTGTGATTTGCATGGTGATCCAGGAGCCATTGAACCCTGTCATATCAGGGCTCTTGCAGGGCCAGACGGACATCGCCAGATACTAATAGTATCATTCCCATTTATTCCTGCACAGTCTAAGTAGACTTCTGTCAATGTGGTAAGACAGGACTGAACTCTCAGCTGTGCAGAGCTCACAAACAGCTTAGTTCTGCCAGAAGCAATGATCTAAAACAGATCTTTTTTCCAGCAAAAGGGCGTGTGTGTGTGTGTGTAAGAGTGGATGATGCAGAGTGTGTGTGTGTGCAAGTAAATGTGGATGATGCAGAATATCGACATACAGCAAATTTTTGGCTAACAAGCAGCACAATGGAACCAGAATAGCAGTCAAAAATCTGGCCCATGAAGCTGACATTCTTGTTACAGTACCTGGACACAATGGCATCAGTGACATCGTGAATAGTTCACTTATAATTTTAGTGTAATGATGATATCAGTGGTATTCCTGAAGGATCCTGTAGATTCTATTTTCTTATTCAGAGTTGTCAATCCTGCAGAAGGTGGTTTATTTGGCACATATAGAAATGATATTTAATATGGCAATGGTTGTACTTCTGTATCTCTGAACATGGGAGAAGCTTTTCATATTTTTCTGCCTGACTTTTTTTTTTTGTCAAGTCTTTTATGGCTTGAGAAATATGATGGTCGTAAATATTCAGTGGAAAATCCCCAGTGTCTAAAAACTGAGAAAACATCTTCTTTCCACAGTTTCCCCATTTATGAGCCTGTGTCATCCTGCAGAGTATAAGCCAAGAGAGCAAAATATTGTATTGCTTTAAATGCATGAAGTTAATAACTTAGAGGGATGCAACTGTTATTTGTTCATTAAGATACTGGTCTGCAAATTTGCATGCATAAATTTACTTCCAATGTCCTTTTGCTTATAGCGAGGAATATCTTTCTCCAAGATGATCACAATCTTTAAAAAGAAAACAAAACATGGATTGGTTTGGTTTGGATAACTTAATTTTGAAAAAAAGTGGAGTTACACTACAGTGTTTAAAAATAGATGTGGTTATCTGAAGGATTCTAGTGACTGAATCAGTATTTAAATTACCTATTTTGGGGGTGCACTGATTTTAAAGGTTTCCTGTTACATTCTCTCTCTTAAATTATACTATGTTCCCCCTAAGATCCATCACCCATAAAGAAAAGTAACAATGTCATGCAGTGATTTGGGTCAGAGAGAGAAAAGAGCTAATCTCCCAGCTGCACATTTACATATATCATATACGCTCAGCACTCAACATGCTGAGGTCTTTTGAAAATCTGTCCAGTAATGGGGAAGAGCAAAGAAGAATTATTTTCAAGGGTAACACTCAGTTTTGGTGAGTTGATTTAGAAACACCTCACCCCAGCCACATCCTTCCTTCTGAAAACCACCAAAAATTAAGCAGTAGTCTATAACTGCTTCTGCTCCCCACAAAGAGTGCCCCCCACTAGGCAGATGTTCATTCTATCTGGGTGGGGACTATTGATAAACAAACCCCATCAAATAAACTAGGAACAGATGTGCCATATATTTTACATCCTTTTCAGTTTCATAAGTAGGAGTAAATCACAAACTAAATAGTATAGGTTGTTGAAGAGTAATCAGAAACTGACCACAGAAATGAAAAAGGACTCCATAAGAGCAGCCATGCTTGGCTAGACCATGTACCCTAGTATCCTGTCTTCCAACAATGGCCTATACCAGGCAGGGGAGCCGACAGTCTCCATGGGCCACTGGGTGAGGTGTGTATAGGGAGTGGCTCTGCACTCCCAGAAGGGGTGGGGCCAATTGCAGAAGGGGTGGGGCCAAGGTACTTCAGAGGGGATAAACAGAACAAACAATCTCAGAGTGAGCCATCCATTGTCCCCTATTCTCAAGTGCGGAGCACCTACACCCAAGAACATATTAAAAGGGGAAAAGGATAAGAGTTAGCTTACTATTCATAAAGATGATTGCTAGAGACACAATCGATAAATGAGGAGCTAAATGAAAACTAACAAGGATTGCTCACTATTTCGGTCAGTCTGGTTAGTACCAAATTAAGGAACTCAACATATGCCCCTTTATTTTAATAATTAGTAAGGGGAAAATGTTCTGCTCCCTCATCACCATGGGGACCTCCACTCTTATAGTACGCTTTTCCTATGTCATGGCTCTACATTCAAAATCTGTATATGAGGGAAGAGCAGACCATCTGGTGAGTTCTGACATGCACACCTGGCATTATACCCCACATTACGTACTTGCCTCAGCTTCCTCTAGAATTTATCATTATACATCTCTAAGTATACATATTTATATGTGAGCGCAAGTCTGTGAGAGCACATCACCCCTCCTTATTGAATAGGATGTCAGACATGTTCATGTGACCATGGCATGCTCTAGTGGTTCACTCAAAGAAGATACAATCTTCCACTATTTTGAAAGCGATTCTTGGTTAGTTCATGAACTGTAGCTCTACACTCCAACATAGCATAGGGTTTATCTTCAAGTGACACAGGTAAAGTTTATTGTTTGCAGCCAACACCAGGTGCCAGTGTTGCAGATGTCACACACAACTACATTCGCACCTCTCTGAAGGTCAGGATGATTGTAGTCTAGTGGAAGGAGCTGTGAAGGATTGAGTGACGTATTGGGTGTGTGGGTATGTGACTAGTGACACCTGATTCAGTACAGAGTGGGAGCACTTATCTCAAGTTGAAGAAACATGATTTTGAGCTTCCTCTCCAATCCTGCATATCTATATTTTAAAGGGTACCTTTCATTTGGGGTCATAGATTCTTTATACAGAATTGAGCATTAGCTTCTGCCTCTACTTTTTGAAAATATGGCTGAATATATTGAATTCTCTCATCCCATATTTGTGATTAAAATACATGTGTCTACTTGTATGTCGCTAGAAGTTTAAGCATTTGTAATGATTTGTAATGGCGGACCCTGCTATTTCGATGTTGCGGGACGCGGATCGGCTACACGTGACCTACTTCGATGTTCAACTTCGAAGTAGGGCGCTATTCCCATCCCCTCATGGGGTTAGCGACTTCAACGTCTCGCCATGTAGCCGTGACGGGCGCTATTTCGAAGTTGGCGCCGCTACTTCGAAGTAGCTTGCACGTGTAGACGCAGCCCATAATTGACATATTGGCAAGTATTGAATTGTGAATAAAAATAAATGCACAGCCTGCATTTCACCTTAATGAACACACAAACTCAGCTTTGGTTTCAGACTATGGCATTTACTGTGCTTTCACTGTATTTATAATCAACAATTATATTTCTAAAATGCATTTCAAGGGAAAACAAGCCCCTTGATAAGAAACAGTCATCTGAAAAAATACTATTTTGCCAAAAGGTCCTGAGGATTACTGATGTTCTAGTCCCATTACAAAGTAAAATATTATCCACAAAAAAGAGGATTGTGATCTTTATCTTCATAGGCCTGGCCATCAATTTTCCCATACCCAGGGTTAAATATTATATTGCCTTACACATATTAAAAATTTTATTCTTATGTTGCTAGGTGTCAACTATTTGTCATCCAGAAGTGCACTGGGTGCATGATATTTCTCCATACAAAAACTAGGAGATCATACTTTAATAGTTCACTTAAGCGCCTTTCATTCATTTCAAACTCATTATCATTCAAGACTGTACGTGGAAACTGACAATGGTCCCTTTTCTTTATTTCTTTAATTAGTACTGTCATTTTTAATACATTGTCTTGAAGTGAAGTCTTGATACCAGGCATCTTATCGTGAAACTTTCACCGTGCCTATTTCACAAAGTAAAAAAAATAAATAAATCCTCTGTACAAAAATCAGCTCAAGACAGGGTGTTTTCTGTGTGTTGTTAAATTAGCTCCAATTTTGAACATAGGGGACACAATTTCTTTAAACAAAGATGTCAGATTGTTAAATGTCTTAGCTATAGAGTGTCCTGGTAACTCAATCCCTTGGATTTGCTTGGATGTCTTGAAGTGTTTTGAGTGCAAACACTGGAGGGAAACTGCAGTACCGGTCAGTCCTCTCTTAAATCTTCTTATGGATTTCATTTGCTGTGTGGCCTGAGAGAGGTCAAAAGGTTTTGGCACAGAAGTGGAATTCTAGAAATAATCACCTTATAGACCCACTAAATCAATCATAATTAATGCACTTGCCTAGTTCTGTCAGAGGATTGCTGCTAGAGGGCAAAATAAAGAGGCCCTTTCTAATACAATTTGAAAAGAGATCAAATCTGTCATTTCATCTAATAATTGAGCCAAATGAGAAAAGAGAAGGGTCAGAGGTTATCCTGTGACCTTATGTAAACCCAATGATACATAATTCATTTTCATTTTATGGAATTTATAAGATGCTGTAAACTGTCAGAAAACAGACACATTTGTTTCAGCTTCCACCAAACTCTGTCTGGCTAACCATGCAACTCACACCGAGCTGCCAAAACTTTTAAGTGGTATTTTCTTGCAGAATGATCCAAAAAGTCTTCTCAGGGACTGGTATTTAATTCATTCTTCCAAGCGTGTGAAGTTAATAACTGAATAAATCACTAGCAGTTCTTTTTAAGTGATATCAAACCTGTAATTTATTTATTGAATCGAACAAATACAGTTAAAACATGTTTTCATGCAAAATGGCTTCTATTATCGTCATCAAAATGTGATCTGGACTTTTTCATAATATGGGCTATAAAATACCTATGTATCCTTCAAGTGTAATATTTTCAGTCAAATCCACTTCCCTCAGTCAACAGGATATAGAAGAACCTTTTGAGACCCTAGGTACTGCAATTGTTAACTAATCAAACTGATTATTAACTGATCAAATGGAGGAAGGGCGTGTTTAGAAAACATTTTCCAGGAGGCAAGCTCCCTCACACTGTTGTTCTTTGAGATGGAATACATTGAATTCCACCTGAACCAAGTTATCCAACCAAGATATTTCTAAGCCATTCTATTAGAATGTACTCACACCTTGGCCTGTTTAACACATTTTGTGGCCACAATCCTCTTTGTTAATTTATTTCAGGTTCTAGTGAAGGAAAATCAGTTCCATTACGTCCAGATGTTACATGGATGCCAAGGGTCCTATTCCTCGCAGCCTTGTCACGTGTTGTCATTGTGCTACGCACCTTGTGGAACATTTTGCATATCCATGACTATATTTTCCTTAAATGTTCTTGGCAAGCAGTTCACAAAGTTGATTTTATACAGTTTGTAAAGAGCTCAGAACTGGAGATAGGCACTAATGAAGGTCAAAAAATAGTAAACTAAAAGGAAATAGATCAATATGTAGTTACACTGTAGAACGCATTTTCCATTATACAGTGTTTTTTTTCCAAGAAAAAAAGGTGGTGGAACTCAAGCCCCAAACTGCACCAAAAGTCCCTCCAGCAGTGCATGGTGGGAAAGCTCCAGCCACATGCGGTAACCGGAGCTGCCCTGCTGCACGCAGGTGGAGGGACCCCACCGAGCACAGCTGGAGCTTTCCCGCCACGTATGGCTGGAAGGATCCTGCTGTGCATGGCTAGAAAAAAAAGGTGCCAGAAAGCTGTTCCAGTGCGTTCCAGCAGAAAAAAAAGCCCTGCTATTACTTATGCAGATGGGTGGAAGTTGGACAGAAAATCTAGCATTGTCCGCTCAGGTTAGAGTTGCTGGACACAATAGAGGAATCACACACAGCCCCAAGGCCAACCACTTTGTACTGTTTGGACAGTACAGTGCTACCAGAAGGATGCATTAAACCATGCCAGAGGCTGTTTTGGCCTCTGGCCTGCACAAAACAGGGAAGTGCAAATTTGGCGTACAGCTGTCTTTACTTCATATGCTCAGCTGCATCAGACTAGAGATTAAACATTTTGCTTACACAAATTCCTCACTCCATGAAGATTTCCTTAACTCAACAGTAAATGTAAGAGATACATGTAAAATTAACTATTAAGACTGACCAAGACATGCTGTAAGGTATCCTGTTTCCAGTTGTATTTATATGTGAGATATTCACAGAGAATAGGAGTAGCATTAACATGCAAGTCTACAGTACCATCAATGAGTGAATTTCAAAGTGTTTTACGAGCATTAATGAGCCTTTCCTCCTCTGAAATAGGAGTATCATTTTCCCCTTTTTACAGACTGTGAAACTGAGGCAGATACAAGTGACTTGTCCAGGGCCACAGTAAAGCCTGTTAGAGTAGATCTAAACTGGCTCATACCAGTGAGTTGGGCTTGCGGGGTGGGAGATTCCAGAGCTCAGGCTCCAGCTGTGGAAGCCTACACAGCAATGACACAGCCACGCAGCCTGAACTCCCCAAGCTTGAGCTGAGTGGCACGAGCCAGCTGGGGTTCTTCTTTGCTCTGGAGACCTTACCTTACAACTAGAATTAGATCCCAGATCTCCTGGGCCCCTGCCCTGCCTTTGTAGTGTTATCACACACACAGAAAAATCCAGCTGTACACACACACACACACACACACACACACACACTTAAAATTGCCTCTTGACCCTGTTTATGAACAATGAAAAATAAAAATGTAATGTATACGGCAGCCTCTCAGGATTCACGTTAACCTCTATCTATTTCCCCTTTTTGAGTTTGAAATGACAACGATCCTTGAATTCATCATATTGTTTAAGTCTGACCCCTGGCCCCTAAGGTCACAGCACTCCATGAGGTCAGCTGCCCATCTGATTAACACATTCCATAATTTTGGAAGTGGCCAATCTAGCCGACTTTTCCATTAATCATGGCAGAGGCACCAGAAGCAGTACGGAGAAAACACTGAGGTTATCAAATCCCCGCAGGAGATTAGGAAGTAAGATAAGCATGTGAAGTTTAACAAACAAAACATACATGAAGAAACCAAAAAGTATTCAAGGCCTGTAACCTGATACAGGTAAAGCAGCATGAGAAAAACAAACACATCAACATAATCTTCCTGCCCCTCATCTACCTCTGACTAGAATTTCATAAACCTCATACGGTTCCTCTTGCCTGGCCTTGAGAAAAACCAAAAAGGGGTCATGTAGCACTTTCAAGACTAACAAAATAATTTATTAGATGACAAGTGTTTGTGGGACAGACTCACTTCTTCACACCCACTTCTTCCATGTTCCATCTGGCACCCAGCCCTGAGTCTTGGTGCCCTCGGGGCTTCACCTGGCCCCCACCAGGTCCCCAGGGCTGGAGCTGCTGGGTTTCCCCTAGCACTGGCTGGGTTCTCAAAACTGGAGCTGCCACTGGGGCTCCGTGCCCTGACTGGCTCCTGGCTGGATCCTTGGGGCTGGAGCTGCCAGCAAGCTCCTGGCTTGATAACTGCCACAAAGGGGAGGGCCATGCTAGTATTTTATGGAAAACAACATATGTCAACTGTTCACGTTGTTTTGTAAAAATAATTCTCGTAAATCTAGTTGTTCCCATTTAAGAGATGCTGAAGTTGAGGCAAGAGAAGTAAAATGACTTTGCAGGATTACTCAGATACTGAGCTAATGTCATAACCGAGGTAAGAAAATTGGGACTCCTATTCCTTTGCCAAATCCAGTAGATCATAATTCCCTCAGTTTATGGAGAATAAATGATGGTGAAGCTCTTGGGAAAAGAGAGACTTTTGCCAAGTTAAAGGAAAAACAAAATACAATTGTATTCTCTTTGCAGCTTTTAAGGCATAAGTGTAAAACATCTCAGGGTATGTCTACACTACAGCCTTATTTTGAGGAGACTTTCCAGAACAGTGTATTGCAAAATAACACGGCTACACAGAAAACACATTTCAAAATAGCACTTGGCTATTTCAAAATACAGCATCTATGCACATACAACCTATTTCAAAATAGAGCTGTTGGCTGCACTAGGGCTTATTTTTAAATAGGCTCTATTCCCTGCCTTAACAGCACCTATTTCAAAGTTGCTATTTTTGAAATAGGCAATATTCCTTGTGCAATGAGATTTACCAATTTCAAAATAGGCCAACTGCTATTTCAAGATTACGCTGAAATACCAGTTGTGTTGTGTAGATGCCATGATAGTTGTTTCAAAATAATTTTGCTGTGTAGACCTACCCTCAATCTCAGGATGTTCAGGGTATGATTAACAAATGTCAGCAATGATCAGGTGACCATGCCCTGGGCAAGATCGGGGTGGGCAGCTCTGTGCTCCCAGAAGGGGCAGGTCCTCAATCGGAAGGGGCAGATCTAGGGAAGCCCTCAGCACTGCTCAGAGTGCCCTGACCCTCTCTCTGCCCCCAACTCCCACCAGTCCTCTGAGCCTCCTGGAGTACACTGAGTGGAGCTCTGGTGGTGACTTCAAGGGTCCAGGGCTTTCGCCACCACCACTGCTCAGTAACAGTAGCAGCAGCTGGGGCCCCTGGCCCTTTTGAATCACTGGACCTTGGGGCGGGTGTCCCCTTTCCTCTACACCCCTCCCCTGCACTGGCAGGCCTGACAACGATTAAGCAGTTCATCTGAAACTGACATGTCTACTCTGAGCAAACTTGTAGTCAGACACAACAGCGAGAACTATGAAGGTTCAAAGTGAGCAGCATCTTTATGAGAAGGGAACTTGTTGATGCAACAGAAAGATGAAAAAATATAGGGGCAGCAATTAATTGTATTTTGAACTTGCAAATGTGGAAGCCTCTGGGTGCAGACTCTCGCTACATCGTCAGTCTTTGTAGTTGAAGCTTACTTAAAGAGAAAGGCCTTACACAACCAGAAAGGACATTTATATTTATGAGCATACTTTCACAGCTACAATTGATCATTTGTGTGGCCAAACTGCATTTACCAGCCACAGGCCACCCAGCAGCCCCAGTAAAGACATGTTTTCATCTCACTTCATAGTCATTTCAGTTAACTGCATGTAGAAGGCTGCAGGTCCAGAGCCTGGTTCAAGATACATTTGAAAGCTTAGCCTCAAATATGTAATGCTAATTTACAAATGGGCTTAAGGTCTGGCACATGCTGGCTATGAAGTGGCAAATGCCATTTGTAGATTCATGAAGTAGCGCCATAGGCAAATGATCCTATGACACTGATAAAGCCTCAGGTTACAGCAGTCCTAAAGATTGGTCCCTGTTACTGAACCATTTGTTTCTTAAGATTTCTTCCCTGCTCCCCTCTTACTTCCAAAAGAATGTAATGATAACAGTACAGGTTGAACTTCTCTAATCCAAAATTCTCTCTCATCTGGCAACATCTGTAATCCAGCAGGATTTTAGTTTGGTGGATAATCACTTACCATGGATGTGGCCAAGTTTCCTGTGGTCCCATAAAGTTTGTTTCCAGCCACCAGTCCTGGCTCTCAGTGTTCTGTGCTGATATTTAGCTGTAATTTACCCCTAAATGTCTTCTAAGAGCCCTGTAAGCAGTGGAAGTGTTGGTAAATGCTGCTACACAATATTGACCTCCCATGGTCTGTAAATTCTCTCTTCCAGCACTGGTCAGGTCCCGAGGATGCCAGATTAGAGAGTGCAACCTGTACTATCCTTGAAGAAAAAACAGTCAAGTAGCACTTTAAAGACTAGCAAAATGGTTTATTAGGTGAGCTTTCTTGGGACAGACCCACTTCTTCAGACCATAGCCAGACCAGAACAGACTCAATATTTATGCTACTTGACTGCTTTTTGTTTTGATAGTGTATAGACTAGCCCGGCTTCCTCTCTGTTACTATTCAACATGCACAGCACTACTTTTAGCCGTTTGGAATGGAGATCCATCAACTACATGAAAAAACTCGCCCAGATCCAGACAGACATCATCTTTCTCTCCAAAGGTTCTCTGTGCCTTAAATATTGAGTCTGTTCTGGTCTGGCTATGATCTGAAGAAGTGGGTCTGTCCCACGAAAGCTCACCTGATAAACTATTTTGCTAGTCTTTAAAGTGCTACTTGACTGCTTTTTGTTTTGATATCCTTGAAGAGGTACTGGCCAACAAATGAGAGGGAGAAATCAAAAAAATTACCTGTCCACTCACTTGCAGGATGGATTTATCTGGGGATGCAAGGGCATCACTCAGTACCCCACACAAACCCAAAACGGAAGTGGGTTGAAACAAGGTCTGAAGGTCCCTCACTGCCACATCAGGACAGATAAGTCCAGGAGTAAAAATAGCCCTACAGAATTAGCTATTGTCACTAAAAATCCATCAGGTCAGGTATGTGGTAAAAACCTGAAGACAATGAAACAAGAAAAATGCAAGGATTATTAGCAACTCTTCCACTTCCATTTGTGCTGCTTTCTAAAGCTTCACTTGCTATTATGAAAGCACATCTTTAGAAAAAAAAGACAGAAAGACACCTTTTATACTTTATAAATATTTCCTAATGTGGAAACTGACTGCATGAAATATAGAATAATTATGATTTATTTAAACTCTGGCCATGTTTCAAGGTATAAAATCAATTAGACTAAAGAATTTACAGTTCTAGATATGCTTCAGAGAATGACATTGTTATGGCTGTAATAAATTCAATATACAGATAAGTACATGTTCTGAACGCTAACAATTTAACCACTTCCCTTGCTTAATTTCTGCTCATATTTCCTTGGCTTTGGAGAACAGATTTTGATGAGGTGTGTGTCCAAATCTGTCAGTTAGAGGGAGGAAACCCCCTTAATCCATGCCAAATTACCAAAGAATGGTGAAGCATAAAAC
This sequence comes from Carettochelys insculpta, assembly GCF_033958435.1. NCBI lineage: Eukaryota > Metazoa > Chordata > Testudines > Carettochelyidae > Carettochelys > Carettochelys insculpta. The sequence goes on along the minus strand of NC_134150.1, from coordinate 14,764,098 downwards.
AAATATTATGCTTAGAAACTAGAGTTACTGCTTTCTTACAATGCTCCAGATTATTGTTTCAGTTACTGTATATACCAAGCTCCATTACCAACATGTCAGTCATCACACTAACTAAAGATGACAAACTAATTACACAAAATTATTAGATATCAGCACTTCGATGTACGGAGGTGTTCAGAGGTCGGTGAGTGAGATTGGAAAGGGAATCTTACTGCATGAATAGAGAAAAGGGAAACAAATCAATGTTAGGGCTTTCTAGATAAAAAAACCCAGGATAATTATTCAAATTAATATTAAAGTAAATTAGTTAAAGTGCTTTAAATTCATATGTAAACACTCTTATTGAGAATAAAAGTAGTCAATTTGATTTAGCATAATTCATTTCCAAGGTGTCTACATACAATGGTGTTAAATGGATTAATTTTTCTGAGTGAAAATGTGCGCGTGTGTTTGGAAGGGCAAATTTTGGAAATCAAGAATATTAGTCACGCTCTTTGAGATACCAAATTTCTTATTTATTCTATAGTTAAGGTGACTAATACCCCAATCAGCATAATGCTCATCTTCATCATGCTTATACTTAATTTAACTTGAGGTTAGCGGAATTTAAGCCCAGGCTAATTTACTTTGCTTAACCACAGACCCACTTTAACTCCCTGCTGCTATACCTATTTTCCTGATTTCTAAGCACAAGTGAGTACAGTAAGGTCTCAGAGTACATGAGCGCTCCATACTGTGCACACTCGTGTAATCCATATTTCACGTAAATGGGGGTCTGACTTTTTCCCCAGCAGAACACATGTTCTGCAGCCAGGAAAACAGCAGAAAGGTAAGTCCTGGGGTGGGGTGGGGGGCAGGTGGGGAGGGTTAAACTTGGCGGTGGTTTGGGGCAGTGGGAGGCAGGCGTGGGGGGCTAAGCCTGGGGTGGGTTAGGGTTGCAGCAGGGTGAGGGGTGGAGTTGAGCCAGAGCTGTGTGCAGGGGTGGTAAGCCAGAGCCCTGCTCGGGTGGTGAGCCGGACCATGGGGGGCGTTGAGCCGGAGCCAGAGCTGGGCACGGTTGAACGGGATGTGGGGTGTTGAACTGGAGCCGCATGGGGTGGGGCATGGCTTGAACCACAGCCGTGCACGGGTGGTTTAAACCAGGGCAGGGGATGGAACCAGGGACATGTGCGAGGGGTTTGAACCAGTGCAGGCAGTTTAAACTAAGGGGGGGGTGGGGAAGTGAGCTGGAGCTATGTGCACGTGGTGAGCAGAGCTGGGGGTGGGCGGACTGAGTTGGGGCCATGCAGAGCTGAGGAGGGTTGAGGCAGGGCGGGGGAGCAAGTTAAGTGCAACTGGAAATCACACTACAGGGTTTACTATAGGAATCGGGGTCAGCCGCGTAAGGGTGGGGTTGCATACTCTGAGTTCGCGTACTCTGATACCTTCCTGTACTGAGCAGTTCTGTGGATGAAATTCAGCATATGCCTTTGAAAATGTGTGGCTGCAATGCATTTGGAAGGGGCCTTTCCTGGCCTGGGCTGAGTCCACACGACACAGCACAGCGCTTGGATTAAGAGTGATGGAGAAGGAGCAATCCCAGCCACTTCCTTCGCTTCTATTCTTCTGCCCCCTTTACACAACCAGGCCCAGCCTTAGGGCAAGGCCACCAAGATGGTTGCACTGGGCCCTCCTTCTGCAAAGCCCCACACTCCAATTGACAATACAGGGTCAGGAACCTTCCCAAGGCAGACTACTGACATTTGATCTTTTGACCTCTGTGTACGGTCTGAGGGCTGGGGAGACATTTCAAAGTCACTAATAGTCCTACTCACAACAGCTTTGTTAATAAATAAATAAGATGCAGAGCTTTACTGCTTAGGTGGTGGTTGGCAGCATTAGCTGGTCTTTTGTTTATCCACAGGTGGCATGGCTTAGAGCAAATTCATACTCTTGCCTCATGTACTGATGAAAAATGGCTCACGTGCCACTCCTCCATAAGGTAATAACATTCTGCAAAAAGCTTAGAGTGAACATAATTCATTCCAAAGCCCACTTGGTTTTTTTGGACATGAAGAGGTGGAGCCATTGGAGGGGGCTTTTTCATGAGGTAAGCCATGATGAGTCCACAGTGCTCATGTGAGGGAGGGAAGGAGTTACAGCCTGAATCCAGAGCCTTCATACTGTGCTGCTGAGGGATGGCTGTGTTGTCCTCCTCATTCTTCTAATTTCATCTCGTTGCCTTCTTGGTATTACTGTTTTTCTTCCCTGACACAATGTTAAATCTATCCATCCATTCATCCATCCCTGATACTAAAATCTAAGCTCAACGAAATCTTCAACACATTTATCCTCAAATTCCTTGAGATGGAGGGAGGTAGGGAAGCGCTAGTCGCCTATTTTACAGAAGGGGAATTGAAGCATGGAGAAAGAGTAACGAACAGATTTTTTTAAAAGATCCACTTTGCAAGTCCTAAATAATTTAGGAAACAGGCTCATTTGTACAAGTCAATTTGGCACAAAGGAGTAGAGCTGGGCAAAGTCTGTCAATGCTTTTTCTTAACCCTTATATGATATCTATTCTAGGTAATCATCACAGGTAAATTATCCAAATTGCAATTTTTTTTTCTCACGTAAAGCTACAAGCTCCACAAATGTGGGTTCTGACAGCATCCAAGGGACTGGAGGTTGCTGGATAATCAAATATTCTGGATAATAGAAAGTACTCATGCTGTGTGGGAGAGCAGAGGAGCACAAAGACAAAGGGCAGTGGAGGAACTCAATGCTGAGAGCTGTCCTGCATCCCTCTGTGCTGTGTGAGTGCAGCCAGCAGGTTCCTCTGTTCTCTCCATGCTCCCGCCCAGTGGCCACTGACCAGAGAAATGGTGTCAGGACTGGGGTTTGTGCACAGAGTTTGAGCAACGCCCTGCCCCTTGTGGGTGGAGGGCAGCTCGTTCACTGCTGCCCTGCATCCCTCCATGCTGCATGAGTGCAGCAGGCTCCTCTGCTCAATCCATGCTGCTGTCCAGTGTCCACTGACCAGAGGTGCCTGGCTGTGAGTTATGCCAGTTATTTAAGTGTGCCAATTAATCAAATAGCAGTTAAACAAAAGTCTACTGGAATATGCTGAGTATTCTTAACTATGAAGGCAAGACTTTCCATTGTCAAAGGAAAAGCAGTCCAGGTAGATGACTTGCATAAACAGTTGCCAGTGTAAACCTTAAGATGATTAGCACTTGATCTATCTGCAATATATTGATGCACATATTTAACAAAGCACTTGGAAAATTATGATTATGCTACCTAACTATGAACCTGAATTAAAGAAAGATTCATTTATAGAACAACATTGGCTTGTTTTTTCTCAGTTACTAATCATGAGTTTAATTTTTAATGGAAAAGCATCGCTAGCACAATTAACACTCACTTTACATGTGCATCCATAGACCCAATTAATTAAATTTTATTGATGCCTAGTTGCTCTTTAAAATGCTTTCAAATTGATTTTAAATGGTTGATCGTGGAAGTCAGTTTGTACTTTTCTTGGGTTATAGCCAACATTAACCCTACAGTACTGAATATAAGCCTTATATACTATACTCATTACACGATAACTATACCGCATTTTTGCATGGCAAACGACACTATTGTGATGATGTATCAGTGCGATTAAAACAAAGTTATATAGAAGTAGTTACAAAGTAGGACCTTTCTTCGTAAATGACAGCATTTTAGGCTCCATATTATTAAAGGACAGAAATTCTTATTTGCGTTCAACATTGTGATCAATAATGGCTAAACTAGCGAAGATAAAATATGCATTGAACAGACCTTGCAATAATTACGAATCCTGCAGATCACAGTTTCCTTTAGGAATGCTTCTTAGTCTGTGAAACCGTCATATCAAGACCGATCCTACATCTTTTGAACACAAGCAGAATCTTCAGTGGTTTTGCACCATACAGTACATGACTAGCCCAAGGTCACAGAGGAAATTTGTGACTGTGCAAACAGTGATCTCAAATCTCTTGAGTTTAGGTCTAGTGAGGTAGTCACAAGATCATCCTTCCTCATGTTGCCTATACAACATCAGTTCAGGAATTTGTTCTCTGAATAATATGTCAATTTTGTATTTTAAGATCATCCCTACTGCTACCTTCTTCATTGTTCCCTGGGTCGTGGCAAATTTCTATTTTATTTTCTAGGTAGGGGGGCCTGTGTCTTTCTGCCATGTATCATTATGACAGGAGGTAGTGGTTGTAAATCCTTCTCTTCCAGCTCAGTGGGAGATTGATTTTCCTGACATCTCTTATGCTCTGATTGAGCACCTGCTTAGTCCGATTCTTGCATGATGTCTCTCATCTAGATACCTCATGTGAGAAGCTGTCTAAACTACAGTAGTAATAAATATTTGCCTACACATTTAACACATTTCTTTTACACCAGTCCCATTGTTATGGATGCTTTTGACATCACTCAAGTTTTCTGGGATTATTTTTAGCCCAAGATTCTAGATTTCAGTCACACTCCATGATTAGCCTTAGTTTACGATGTAACGTAAATAGAAGAAACTAGGAAAAATGCGTATGGTTGGTAGTATATGTCTCGACCAACACTTTCAATATATATTTAAATTCCATTGACCAAGTTCAAAATACATGCTAATAACAGAGAAATTAGTTAACAAATTGTGATAATTGCGATACTAAAATACAAGCATATCTCCAAAAGTTTGCAGGGCTGCATTAGTAAAATGCCACATTGAGTTCATACTGTACCTAAACACTAGTCACTGAAATGAAAGAACAAGCATACCAGGTCAGACCAATGGTCCCTCTAGTTCAGGATCCTGTCTTTCAAGGATGGAAAATTCCAGGTGCTTCAGAATAAATGAACAGAACAGGTAAACCTCAAGTGATTCATTCCCTGCCACTCATTCCCAGCTTCTGCCAAACAGAGGCTAGGGCATCCCTATCCATCCTGGCTTATAGCAATCAAAACATTCTGTATTAGCAGAAAGAAAATCAAGATGAGATTGTAAGTGCAAACATCTTTGAATTAAGAATAATTGAGAATGCCATGATGCATTTTGTAAAGCTAAGATTTTTTTTCTGGTACCTATAATGACATTTCTCATCCCCTTATCATTGCACCTGATTCCCTAGTACCAATTTTCTGACCATTTGTTACTCATTAGTGGCTATAGTTTAGAGGAGTTGTAGGGCAATAGACTGTGTAAGTATTTTTGGATCTTTCAGGATGAAAGATACCAAAAAAGGTGAAAACAGTCATTGTAAGTGATAAAAAAAATAACTTTATGCTGTTGATACACTATTGCATTTTAGAACTTGGAACTGAGAAGGAAAATGGTACAATCCTTAACTCATTTTAGTTTGTTTAACATCAGCATGTACTCAGTAACATTCGAATACCTACGTTATCACATCAGGACAGTAAATAGCAGTAAAGAGAGGTAAAATAAATGCAATAGAGATGATCTGGCATTTGTCATTTATTCAAGGAACTCGAGGACTGGAAGATACCATTATTTAAATAAGGATGGAAAAGGATCAGGAAATGAGGCTTCATATGTGAATAAATATTACACAGGAAGCAAATAATATATTTAATTTATGTTCTACTCAAAAAACAAAAATTCTGTTAAAAGAAGGACTCAATAATATAAATCTAGTGCTTCACATATAAAGGCAGTGTAGCCATGACAGATGAAGTCATAGCAAATCTTCCAGAAAAGAAACAATGATGAAAGATCAGCCACAATAGATTAGATGATTGGTTCAACTCTTCAAAAATAGTCAGTACTTGATAGTTCAGAGCAAAAAAAAAGAAGGCAAAACCAAACATTTTGCCCCTAGCCTGTGAGAGAGGTTGAGGCCGTGAAGGACTGATTCTTGAAACACACTTAAAAGGTCAGCTCGCATTTTAAACAAGGAAAACTGATTGTTCTTTAAGTATTATTTGGTTGTAGTGGTCCCTGTAAGCTGTGCCCTTGTGTGGCTACTCAGGAGAGATTCAAATTCCTCCCAGCTTTTGGTCCTACATTCTTGTGACATTTGCACATGCCTCGGTGTGCACAAAAAATTATTCCACTCATGGATGGAAAAAATCTGCATGCGGATGAAAAAGACTAAAGTGAACATTGTTTGGTGCAGACAAAAATTAAAGGTTTCCTGTTTCTGGTCAAAACAGGAACACTAAAGTGGAAGAACTTCCTGCACTATGTTGGTATTTGCAGTTTAGGATACAATCAGAGCCTAGTAGCATAGAGGGAATGTGTTCGGGATTTATATTACTAAAGATGTTCATTACTCCTGAATAACAATTTTAAGTTGTTTGCAAAATCAAATCCAAACTAAAAATCTTTTGAGCTGTATCCATGACTATAATGTTACAGGTATAATGAAATCTCATGGCTCAGGATAACCCATCACCTGACCTGAACCCAGGAGGCAGGACTAGAGATATTGCTAGATTTGGTTTTAACAAATAGGGAGAAAATAGTTGACAATTTGAAAGTACAAATCAACTTGGATGAAAGTTTTCATGAAATGATAGTGACAGAGAGGTAGCCATATTAGTCTGTATCTTAACAAAACAAAAAAACAGTCATGTAGCACTTTAAGGACTAACAAAATAATTTATTAGATGATGAGTTTTTGTGGGACAGAGCCACTGGAGCAGATTCAACAGAGGACAAGGAAAATGATTAAGGGGCTGGAGCATATTACCTATGAGGAGAGGCTGAGGGATCTGGGCTTATTTAGTTTGCAGAAGAGAAGACTGACGGGGGATATAAATAGCAGCCTTCAACTTCCTGAAGGGGAGCTCCAAAGAGGATGGAGAGAAACTGTTCTCAGTGGTGACAAATGGCAGAACAAGGAGCAATGGTCTGAACTTACAGAAGAAAGGAGTAGCTGCTGCTTTTGAAATGAAAAATGGCCATGTAGATGCGGGGACTTTGAAATAAATTCATTTTGGGAATAAGGGAATTTGGAAGTCTGGGGTTTATTTTGAGGTGCCCGCAGCTACACAGTCAGTTTCCGTTTCAAAAGCAGCTCTTTTGAAGTGTGACTGGCCACCATTATGCTGATGAGGCACTGAACATTCATATCAATGCCTCATTAACCAGTTCCATTCCGTGTCATTTACATGCCCCTCCCAAAAGGGAAGGACACATGTAGACATGGCCAAACAGTTGAGAAGATTTTGGTCAGGTTGGAGCCAGTACAGAATTCTTACTCTATCACCTGTCTTGTAACTTGTGGATGTCTTTGGTGGAAGTTCTGATAGCATCTTCCTCCCCATCTCCTCTGATATTTTCAGGAGTTGGCTGGCTTAGAGCCCCTCTTTCCTCAGTGAGTCTTTATAGGATCAGCAAGGGGGCTCACTGTCCCCCACTCCAACCAGTGTTTTCCAGACATTTAGGTTCAGGTTGCTGCTTCTACAGGTTGACAGACCATCAGAGGAGCCTATGGCATGAAATGCTCCACACCCACAATCACTATAACTAGGAAAATGTTGACAAGTATCAGAGAGGCAGCTGTGTTAGTCTGTATCTGCAAAAACAGTAAGAAGTCCTGTGGCACCTTATAAACTAACAGATACTTTGGAGCATAAGTTTTTGTGGGCAAAGACCCTCTTCGTCACTTCCTGAATCAGTGCTGGTTTTTGGACATGCACAATCCTTAGCAAACATTCCTTCCTGGAAAGTGTCCGTTTGGGGAAGGTTCAAAGACTTATTTCAGAAGTGGAAAGATTCTCGACTGACTTCAATGATAACAACTTATTAAAGGACTTAGTTCAAACGCATTCAATGGCAGGTGGGCATCTATCTCCTCTAAGCTCTTTAGAAATCCCAGACATAGAGGTCTGAACAGCAAAACTATGGATCTGAATGGATATTTTGACTGCATAAACACCATGGGATTTGGAGGAGCTTGTGCAATCGTGTAGAACTGCCAGGCTGTTGTCAGCCTGCGTACAACACTTAATGTTATTTAAACCTGTTTTTCTAGCACTTAATTCCACCCCAACACCCAAATCATAAGAGCTCATAAGATGATTTTGTGAAGTGTTTTAACATCTAACACTGGATTGTAAATAACATTCTATGCAGCATGTTCAATAGGAATTAAAATGTTACTGCTTCTGCATTTTATTGTTTACAAATTTGCCTTTAAATGGAGATTTATAGGATGTTTCAGTTCCACGCTGACAGAGCTATATTAATGTCTTCACAAGGGTGTGTGAGTTAAAGCAATCTCTCACTAGACTAAGACAATATCAGTAACTGCCATTCAGAAACCATTCCTTAACCCCTCCCCACACCTTTCCAATTTTAAATACATCTTCCCTTCAAAGTAGATTTAAAGCCTTTTTAAAAAGACTTATTTTTCATCCTGCAATGATGGCAGAGATATACCACAGAGTGGGATGATATCTCACTACCCTGAATGTTATGATAATTTTCGTTGACCTGTAAAAAGAGAGTGTAAGGACATTCTTTCATCTTAATGCATGGGACTTTGCCTTAGAAGAGCAGATCTAGAGTCTCATTTTGTCATCTCTGGGGATGGCAAGTAGATTATTTCTTGTAACTGTCTCTTGGTGCAAAACCAGCTCTCTCACAAAGTGAAGAGAGTATTAGGAGATGCTTGTCTGAGTTTATGAAAATTTCCCTTTTATTTTAAATTCATCTTGCCTATTCTTCCAGGATTCCTTCATTCACCTCCAGGTTCTTTTAAAGAACAAATAAAACCAGAAAAGGAGTGTAATATAGTTGTGTCAAATATTATATTTTCAACCTAGTAATACTGGAAGTTGTCGTACTGGGATATTGACACTAAGCAGCAACAGTTCATTCTTTATGATGAAAATTTTGATTTAGAGACATTAACCCTGGAATCCATTGGCTGTTTTTTAATTTTATTTTAAACTCTTCAATGTAATATTTGTCAAGATTCCATGAAGAGAAATGACTTAATAATAGTTGATAATTTGAGATGGTTGAAATAGTCAGCTACACTCTCTCAAACCTGGCCTTGGATGTGAGGTGTATCATCCATGGGAGTCAGGAGCACAAAAATACACATGGTTTTATAGTACTGGTATGTGCTTTATTAATGAATGCTTGGAAGTGACTCTTATCAGGGACATGATACAAACTCCCAACTATCTAAAATTAAGCCAGTGGGCCCGCTCTGTGTTAATGAGCAAGATGGTTTACTCTGCTAATTACCAGAAAATGGAAAAGGTATTGTAGTTTTTCTATAAAGTTATATGGATAACATATTTGGCATTAAATTAATTGTCACATACTAAACTAGTGCATAGAAAAGTAGTAGTAGAGTACATAGCATCAGAATACATTTAGCTGGTATCCTGGCTGCTTCTTTGGGTTGACCCCCATGGAAATGATCAGTTAACATATTTCAGTGACCTATATCCAAGAGAAAATTAGCACACACTTGGCTTAATGGTCACTCATTTTCTCTAAAAATATCTCTCTTACTTGGGCCAGACATTTAACCCACAAGGTTGCTTATATAGTGGGAGTCTAGGTACCAAAGCTAGCGATTCATGAGTTTGCTCATAGATTAAATATTTAGAGGGAACAGTATGGATCTAGTTACTATCTGTTCTGAAAGAGCATGCCTGAAAAAAATCAGTTACCTGTTCTTACTAAGCCTGTATCTACACTGACCATGGAAGATTGACTGCTCAGGTTCGATCTTCCAGGGCACTGTTTTGTGAATGCATAAAACGGCACATTTCAGAGTCACCATCGACCCCGGAACTTGGCGTGAGCCATGAGGATTAAGGAAGGTTGATGGAAGGAGTATTCCCATCAACCTTCTGCCATGAAGATAGCCATCAAGCTCGACGTTTGAAAAATCGATTTTAGGTATGCAACTGGCGTACCTAAAATTGTGCATCAGCTGTCGACTTTCTGTATGAGTATAGATGTAAACTAAGTGTCCGAAAGGAACTGTCTGCTTTTACTCACATATTTTATTTTGTAACATACTCATATATTTGACAGGATACGTCGGAAAGGCACTGCTTCAGTCTCTGCAAGGTAAGCAATGCAACTTGCCATCGTTCTCCAGTACAGGTTGAACATCTCTAGTACAGCACCCTCCAGGACCTAACCAGCGCTGAAGGAGAGAATTTGCCAGACTATAAGAGGTCAACATTGTTTGGCTGCATTACCAACACTTTCAGTGCTTGCTGAACTCTTAGAAGACATTCAGGTATAAATTACAGCTAAGCAACAGCACAGACCGCTGAGAACCACGACCAGTGGCTGTAAACAAACTTTATGGGGCTATGGGAAACTTATTCACACCCATGATAAGGGGACATCTAGCTAACCAAAATCAAGCCTGACCACAGATGTTGCCAGACCAGAGTGCTGGACTGGAAAGTTTCAACCTGTAGCAGGTACACAGTTAAACAACAATTCATATAAATCAATCAAGTTAGTGGCACCATCTTTTTAAACAATATTTCTAGATTAGCCACAAGCAATTGGCCTCAATGTAAACATTCTATTGTCCATATTATTAGGAAGTCCAACTCAATCATCATAAGTACTACTTCTGGACTAGGAATCAATGCTGCTAGCATCTAAGTAATATTCCTATATATCTAATGATGGTTACAGAAGACTCAAGGTATGGTAGTTTAATAAACTGCAGAAAACACATACACAACAGTGATACAACATACAACTATACCGTGACTTGTTTTGTTAACACATGGCTTAATCTTAGTCCAGCATTGCAAAATAACACAGCACTGATTAAGATAGATTAAAAATTGGCCTGAATGTTTCTCCAAACACAGAATCAAACCAAAATTTGTACTAGATTTATGGGTCTGTGAACCCCATTGTCAACACCAAAATATTTGAGACACTTAGTGTAAAGTCCCTCATAATTTCTAATTTAAGATTCACTTCTCCCAGAGTCAGCTGTCAATTCTCTCTCCTACCCGAGAAACCTTTTTTTAAAAAGTTTAGTATTTTGGGGCCAGCTCCCTACAGTGCTCTCTTATGAGTTTAAACCTAAAACATTTCTTAGTTGCTATGGAAACAAGCTGTCCAGGGAGTTTATGGTGCTAAACAGAGGTATTTAGACCAATGCCCTGAAAGTTTTTTAAGATAAACGTAGCTCTGTATTTGTGGTGCATCAAAAAAGTTTACTTACCCTTTCTTGTTATTTTCTATTTTCACCTGCCCATGTTAATTTGCAGTAAAGACACAAGCAAAACTACAATGAATAAGATTATTTTGTAGGTACCCACACTGAATTTTTTGAATGAGATAAAACCTAGAAATACACAATAGAGTGCAATTGTACATTGTCAGAAAGATGGACAATTTGATCTAAGCCAATTGGAGAGGAAGATTACAACTTGAACCTCAATTCGGAACCCTTTGAATTGTCTTCACCCCTTCTTGAGAGAGACGGTGGTTGCTAGACTTGCCACATTCAAACCCATCCACATGCATTTTGTTTCTGGATAAAATTCTAAACTGAAAAATGGTAGAATCTTGTGTAAAGAGCTGAATTAAGCAGATTTTTCACTGTTTGTACTGAAACCTGACTAGAACAACTCATTAGAGTTTGGTATCTCTACTCTGAATATGAGCCTAAGTCGCTCTAAACTCTAAGCTGTGCAGCTGCTGCACAAACTGGCTTTTAAGCCCTTGTCACATGACTGGACTTTTGTGTTGGATATGGAAGCCATTTTACGTGTCCATTGTATCTATTGGCCCTAAACAGTGTGCCAAGGGGGACATGCGAGGTGTCTAATGAAATCTGAGGATGCCCTGAATCTGCGTATGCTACTTATATGTCTGTATCTTGTTTGTAGGTAGAGTTATGGTTTTAGCTCTGTAGCTGTATTAGCAATGGTTTAGTGTTAAGATTTTCAGCAGGAGGTGTAAACTCAGCCCCAGCCAGGATAATGCATTTAACAAAAAAAAAAAAAAAATCTGTTAGTCTATAAGGTGCCACAGGACTTCTTGCTGTTCTCAAAGATACAGACTAACACAGCTACCTCTGTGATATATGTTTAACAAAGGCTCATACGTTGAATCCACATCTCAAAAAGGTGGGACTTGTCAATGGAATGTAGCCAACTGGATCAGGTGACTTTGGGGTGAGCAAAGGAATTAAAATCAGATGCCCACACATCCATTCCACCTTCCACATAAATGACTGGGGCATGCTAGCAAAACTGGTGACCAATGGCATTTTTCCACAGCGGTTCACCTGAGTCAAATGACATGACGGGAAGGAGAAAGGGCTCTTTCCACGCAAAAGAGAAGACAATGAGATGGACCTCGCAGCATCCATCTTGAATTTGGTCTTTTGTCTTTGCTCATGTTCCTGTCTGAGGTTCCATGTTCAAGTATGCTGATCCCAGCTGGCTGGATCTACAATTCTCCAGTAATTAAAGCTATGTAACCTGGAATTTCACCCCTTATTGGGTGGACTTTCAAAGACTTTCAAGAATCAGCATAGAACATGGCTGGCCTGCATCAATAACTGTAACTGATGTGTGTAAAGTATCACTTTAACAATTTGCTCTCTAACCCCGTCCTTTCTTGCTTTGTAAATAAACCTTTAGATGTTTAGATCTGCAGGATTTGTGCATTTGTGTGTCGTTTGGGTAAGATCCAACTGTACACTGACTGGGGTCTGGGGCTGGTGGGGCCTGGAAGAATCTGTGTGGAGTTGGTGAAATTGGCTTTAACAGCCTCTCACCTAAAATAGGTGGTTGTTGATTTGGGCTGGTATAGCAGCTGGGAGATTAGTGGGTTTGCTTGTGGGGCTTCTGGCTGGCCAGTGGGGCTGGCAGAGGTACTTTTATGGCTGATTGGATTTGCCTTGGTGAGAAGAAAATCCCAGCCTGCGTCTGTAAGTGGCCCGTATTTAAGCAAAGATACCTTGGGTTGATTTCTCTAGCTGTGCCCAGAAACCCCGACATATTACGGCCCTGCACAGAGGTACAGGGCTGCACTGGTGAGAGATGTCTCAATCAAAGTGCTGAAGCTTCTGTGGCTGAAGGAGAGGCAGCTCTCCCCTACGGCCCCAGCATGGAGCTGCCATGGTTAGGGGACAGAACCCTTTCCCTGCCAGTCCAGGGCAGAGCTGCCACTGCCAAAGAGATGTGTCCCTCTCTGCAGCCCCTGTGTGTAGCCTACTGGCCCCCACATACAGCTGACCTGTAGCTGCTGGAGTCCAGGGCCAGGAACCACTTCGCTGGCACCCACACAGCCTAGCCTGGACCTGCCTCTGTTAGGACATAGACATCCCTCCACCTGAAAAATTCCCAGCCGTATAATCCAAATCCATTGAAAACCATGGGCATTCATCTTCCGGTAGTTTAATTAATTTGCTACATCTGACTCTACTTTTCATAGTCTTCTGCATTCTAAAGTTAGCATGATACCTGCTTAAGACATGATCTGAATTTTAACATCTGCATGAGGGTATGGCAAAAGTAGAGAACATATAAATAGTATAATTCTGCCACCCTTCCTCATGTTGAGCAGTAACATATCCTGGAAGAAGTGCTATGGGAAGCAAAGAAGCTATTTCTAGAGCTAGGTAACATTTCAAGTTAGTAAAAGTGATCTCATTGGGTCTAAAGTTAATTTTTTAAAAAAGTTTGACACTGGATGATCAGCAGTCTCCCAAACATCAGAAGACAATGGTAGGACACATTGTTAACAAAATTAAAACTCTTGATAGGAAGTACGATTAAAAACAATGTTGTCGGGTCACCCTGGTGGTGCTCAGTTGTTTCTTAAAAGCATTTGTCTCTCCCCTCCCCACTCTCCTCTCCAATTGCAGTCCAGAGAGGCAGGCAATTGTTAAATCAAAACATCCCATCGTTTTAGAAGGAAACTAAAAAAATCGAAGCCTTACACATTGCAGTGCACAGTTATGTCCTCACCACTCACCCTCTCCCCCTTGCAGACTTATTTCATAAAAACGTCAGCTATTAAGTTAACATTATTTAAAGGGCTTTAGGTTGTAGTTACTGAATGCAACCTAAGCTGTATCCATAAAGGGTTGACACTGATCCCTGGTTGTATAAAACATGATACAGAGAGGCACTAAATAAATAATCTGTATACTGCTTCCAAAGCATCTCTATTTATCACTGCAGTAATGATAAGGATCTGATTTAGAGTGAACCCTGGTGAGGGTCAAATCCTAGCACAAGCTGTAATATGATCTGCAAGAGACTGCTGATAACCTGAAACAATATGAAGAATCCCTGTCAGATAAATAAAATAAACTGGTTGTCCAGTAAGCAGCTGTGAACGAGGCTAGCAAAATCAAACACAGACGAAACAATTTCTTTTCAAGAAGCACAAACACAATGCACCTGAAATGCAAGCCTCTGCATAAAGCTCAGCAAATAACATTGCTGAGAATAGCAAGGAATTTTCTTTGATAAAAGATGCCTACAGCCACTCACAAGAGAGTATAGATGAGGTGCTGAGTCTCTCAGAGCACGTAAGAATTTCTGCTAGTTTGTAAATATTAAAATGGACTTCTTTTATGTATTAGTCAGTGACAAATGTGAACCTCATCACTGTGAGAGCTAACTGTAATTCTCTTTATCTCTGGTCCCCAAAAGAAGGATGATGATCATTATTGCAACTACATGCTATGGATGGAACTGCTTACGAAATTATGGAGCCTGCTTCTTACTCCTTTGCACGAGCTGAAGCAGGGTTTCTGCGGAAAACTCAGGGGTGTGGCCACACTACCCCTCTCTTTTGGAAGGGGCATGTAAATTACAACCACTTGGAAATGCAAATGAGGCACTAATATGCATATGCATCACCTCATTAGCATAATGGTAGCCACGAGAATTTCAAAGCTGCTAACTTGGAAGTGATGACTGGCAGTCTAGCTGCAGGCACTTTGAAATATGTGCCCCACCTTTGAAATTCCCTTACTCCCAATTAATTTTGGGAGTAAGGGCACTTCGAAGTTGCACAGGTACTTTGAAGTGCCCATGGCTACATGGCTTGCCGCGCTTCAAAGTCTGCAACTTTGAAGTTCACGTGGCGAGAATTAGGCTAATGAGGTGCTGCATATGCAGCACAGCACCTCATTGTTATTCTCCGCTTGGGCTCATTTCCATGCCCCCTTCAAAGGAGGGGGCTAGCATAGACTCTAAGCCCAAAGTGAAAAGGAAAAGAAAGAATAGACTCATGGAACAATACCCAGGACTTCCTAGCTCCAAGCTGCATGATCAGTCCAATAAACGACATTATGCTGAGACACACATGAAACCTCACAACTACATTTTGACATTTCCTGGTGGGTTCATGAGTGACTTCAGTGTTTTTATTATTATTTGTATTACAATGGCTACGTCTACACGTGCATGCTACATTGAAATAGCTTATTTCGATGTAGCGACATCGAAATAAGCTATTTCGATGAATAACATCTACACGTCCTCCAGGGCTGGCAATGTCGACGTTCAACTTCGACGCTGGGCAGCACCACATCGAAATAGGAGCTGTGAGGGAACGTCTACACACCAAAGTAGCACACATCAAAATAAGGGTGCCAGGAACAGCTGCAGACAGGGTCACAGGGCGGACTCAACAGCAAGCCGCTCCCTTAAAGGGCCCCTCCCAGACACAGTTGCACTAAACAACACAAGATCCACAGAGCCGACAACTGGTTGCAGACCCTGTGCATGCAGCATGGATCCCCAGCTGCAGCAGCAGCAGCCAGAAGCCCTGGGCTGAGGGCAGCTGCACACGGTGACCATAAAGCCCCGCAGGGGCTGGAGAGAGAGCGTCTCTCAACCCCTCAGCTGATGGCCGCCATGGCAGACCCTGCTATTTCGATGTTGCGGGACGCGGATCGTCTACACGTGCCCTACTTCGACGTTCAACTTCGAAGTAGGGCGCTATTCCCATCCCCTCATGGGGTTAGCGACTTCGACGTCTCACCACCTAACATTGATTTCAACTTCGAAATAGCGCCCAACACGTGTAGCTGTGACGGGCGTTATTTCAAAGTTGGTGCCGCTACTTCGAAGTAGCGTGCACGTGTAGACGCGGCCAATAATGCCTAAATCCCCAATTAAGATTAGGACGTCATTGTGCTGAGTGCTGTACAAATGCTTATTGTGGGATGGTTTCAATGGCAAACAACTTTCAGTGCAAAAAGACAAGGCTGGCAAAGGATGAAGGGGGAACTGAGGCATGGTTTGTTGCTCAAATAGAAGCGCAAGCTTATAAGCTTGAACATAAGACCAGCCATAACAGGTCAGAAAAAGGTCAGTCTAGTCCAGTATTCTGTCTTCTGATAGTGGCCAATGTCAGGTTCCCCAAAGGAAATGAACAGAACACAAAATCATTGAGACATCCATTCCCAACGTCTAAGAAACAGGCTAAGGAAATCATCCATGCCCGTCCTGGCTAATGGCCATTGATGGGCCTACTCTCCGTGAATTTCACTAGCTCTTTTTTGAACCGTGTTGTATTGTTTGCCTTCACAATAATCTCTGGCAAGGAGTTCCACAGGCTGACTGTGCTGTGTGAAGAAATACTTTCTTTTGTTTTAAACCTGCTGCCTGTTCATTTCATTTGGTGACACCTATTTCATGTTTGGTGTCCTTGTGGGTTCTGGTTGAAGAGGTTCCTCAACCAGAATATGAACCTCCAGTGAAGACGATACTGCAAAATCTTTTTAATGCTTCTAATTAAATATTCAATAATAGATGACAATTGTTAAAAATTCAAAATCCCCCAGCTTGCAGTTGTAATGAAATAGTGTTACCATTGTGAATGGGTTTTGGCCCACGAAATCTTATACTTCAAAATATCTGTTTGTCTATAAGGTGCCACAGGACTTCTTGTTGTTCTGTGGATCTCATTGAGACACCATGGATACCTTTCTCTGTTAGAAGGAAAAGCCCACTACCGAGTATTTGTTCCTCATGTAGATACTTACAGGATGTGTCTATACAATATTTTGGAGTGAGTGGGAATGAACCTCCTAGTCTGAATCAACAGACTTGGGTTAGCAGAGCTCACACTGCTGTTATAAACAGTGCTTTACAGACAGCCCTTTGAAGCTGCTGCTTGGACTGGAGCTCAGACACTCAAGTCCTAGCCCTCCCCTAGACTTCAGAGCTCAAACTGGCACTACAGCAGTCCAGAGAAATATTTTCAGGGAGCTACTAAGAGCTCTGCTGGCCCAAGTCTGTTGACCTGCGCTGTGCGGCTTACTCCAAAAGCCTGCTTACACATATCTACAGCCTAATCAAAGCACTTCTTAACCTTTTCTCCGTTAAACTATATTGAGCTCCATGAGTTGTAAAGGGATGTTTTCTAATATTTTATTCATTCTTGTGGCTCTTCATCGAACCCTTTCCAAGTGATCCACCTCTTCTTGATTTGTGGACAACAGAACAGAACATTGCATTCCAGAAGCAGTCACACTAGAGGTAATAAAGAAGTAAAATCACCTCTATGCTCCTACAGGGGTCTCCCCTGTTTATGCATCCAAGGGTAGCATTAAATCTTTCAGCCATAGCATCCACTGGAATCTCATATTCAGCTGATTATCTACCATGACCATCCATTTTTTTCATTATTACTGTCATGTACTTCCTAGACATATACATTTATACTGAACCATATTTAAAACAAACAAAAACAAAACCAAAACATATTGTTTGCTTGGACTTAAGATTGCAAAACTCTCTGTATCACTCCATATCAGTGACCAGTCCTCTTCATTACTTACGACGTCCACAATTTTTGTGTTGTCTGCAAACTTTATCAATGATGATTTTATGTTAATAAATTGTTAAATAGGACAGGGATATGAAGTGATCCCTGTGGGATCCCGGTAGAAAGGACTGAGTGACTGCCTCTTTACAATTATGTTTTGAGACCTGTTAGCCATCTTTTAATCCATTTTATTGACATATTAACTTTATGTTTTTCTAACCTTTAATTAAAATGTGTCATGGCACCAAGTCCAGTGCCTTGCAGAATTCTAAGTAAGTTATGCTGATATTATTACCTTTATCAATCAAACTTGCAATAGCATAAAAAATCAAGTTGATTTAACAACATCTATTTTCCATGAAACCTTGTTCATTTGCATTATTTATATATCCTTTAATTTTTTTATTAACCAAATCTCATAAAACCGTTCTGTTACTTTGCCTGGCTTACATTGGGTCATTATATTTACCCTTTAAAATTCAACATTAACTCTCTTCCAAACATCTGGAGCTCTCCCACTGTTCCAAAATTCATGAAAATCAACATTAACAGTCTAGCAAGTTCCTCATGCAACTCTTTTAAAACTGCTGGATTAAAGTTATCCAGACCTACAGATTCAAAAATGTTTGACTGGTGTACATGTAATTTAGCATCCTTCCTAAGCACTTATGGAACAGAAAGAGTATCATCATCATTTGATATGACAATCGTTTTTTTCCAAATGTAGAACAGAAATATCTTTTCAACACATCTGTCTTCTCTGCACTATTATTGATAATTCTAACATACCCATGTAGCAATGGACCCATATCTTTGCCAAGG
Source organism: Carettochelys insculpta (assembly GCF_033958435.1). Classification (NCBI taxonomy): domain Eukaryota; kingdom Metazoa; phylum Chordata; order Testudines; family Carettochelyidae; genus Carettochelys; species Carettochelys insculpta. Next base: position 14,745,482 of record NC_134150.1, on the reverse strand, counting down.
TTCTTTTTGATCCTAACATAATTAAAGTCCTCATTGTCCTTAACTCTCCTGGCCATCTTCTTGTACCTTTTGCTTCCCTTATCAATTTTCTGCAATTCATAGCTTCTTATATTAATTAAGGCTCCCTTTCTTTCAATTTTATATATTATCTTGTATTTTTTGTATATTTTTATACAATTTCTCTTCATTTCCATTCTAAACTGGATTTGGTTTTTAATACATACAGTCTTTATTCAAATGTGGAATTATTTCTTTTGGGGCATCTAGTTAAGTTTTTTGAAATTATAACCTATTATCTTCACACTTTTCTGATTAAATTCTTCTCCTGTGCTGATCTAATTCATAACAGTTTTCAGCTTCGTAAAAAATTGGACCTTTTAAAAGCACAAAGTATATATGTATTAATGGACAGGACTTTATTCTATTTGAACATTAAAAATGGGTTCAAATAATAATCAACTGTACCCAAGCAACAATTAATTTTTAGTTCTGTGATCAGTTCCTCTTTAGCTGTTAAGATCAGGTCTAATGTAGAATTCTCCCTTGATGGAAATTGTTAGCTATAGCATAGATTAGTGTTTAAAGGAAGGGTCATCCCTTTCCCTGTTTTGATATGGTGGTCTCTGGAACACCAACTAGTTTCTCATCTTGTGTTTTATCTATTGCAACATTGATCCAAAAACATTCAATTTTTTTCTGAGTTCTCAGTGACTTGGAAACAGGTAATGCCATTTTTGAGATTAAAGTGCCACCCCTTCTCTTTTGACCACTGAATCTTTTTATAAATAGGCTGTAGCCATTTATTTAACATTCCATTCATGTGACTTATCCTACCAAGTTTTTGTAATACAAACTAGATCAAATTTATGTGCATGAATGAGCAATTCCAGGTTCGTCAGGTTTGTTACTAAGGCCCCAGCATGTGTGAATAGGATATTAAAGAATTTGTTCTCTTCATGTTTTTTGGTTCCATTACTAATTTTGTTATCAACCCTTTGATTATGTGCTAAATGAGGTTTGTACCTGTTAGGTACATGAGTCACACATACTGTACTTTGATTTATGTAAGTAACCATCATGGTACAAATTACATTTCCACTATGGCAAAGTGATGTACAATTCAAAGATTGCCTTTGGCGGATGTTTGAGAGTTCCTGCTTTAAATTCACATTCTGTGGATGCCTGCATTAGTAAGCTTAGGCTATGTTGGCATTACCATATATGTTGGCATACTTTAGGGTGTGTGAATAAGCCATCCCCAAGCAGCTTCCCTAAGCACCAGTGTGGAGAGAACTAAGTCTGTAATAGAGCTGCTTTCTCCCATACAGCTATCACCTCCCACTGGTTTAGTTAAACCAGCCTTAGTTGTCACTCACCAGCAGAGAACAGCTCAGCTACACAGCCTGCATCAGTGCAATTGTGCCTCTGTAATCTGTCTAGTCCATCCATAGGTTAAAACATTTGCAGAAAAAAAATCACAAAGTCACTAACACAGTCAGTGGGTGCTGACAGCTGCTGCAGACCCTGGGACAAGGTGAGAGGTCTGGCTCCGTGCTGCAGAAAGGATAAGGTCAAGAGCAGATGGGGTGTGGCCAAGAACAGTCAGCCCCTGCCCACTCCCTCACAGTTGTGCAGCTGGAGCAGCGCTGCCATGGCATTTCAAAGGGGACTGGTGCCCCAGCCACCACCACTGCCAAAGTAGTGGCAGCTGGCACTCCAGGCCCCTTAGAAATGCCAGGCCCAGAGGGCAATTGCCCACTTTTCCCTCCCCCCAACAGCATGACCCTTGATTCCCTTCCTCACACATACTATCTGCTCAGCTAAAGACAACATCAAGTCTGGTTAACAGCCAGAGAGTGAAACCAGTGACCGAAAGACCAAGGAATATAGGTGGAGGATTTTTAGAAGAAAGTGAGAGGAAGCAAGTAATGAGGGAAGGATTAGGAAAACAAAAAGGTGTGAGGGGTGAGGGCCACTGAGAGGTTAAAGCAGCATCAGTGGTAAGTCAATTAGAAAGGGTTTAGACAGCAGGCAAGGTAGAGTATGAAATGTGTGCTGATTACAAGAAGAGGAAGAGGGGATTAAGGTCAGTGACTGCTGGGAAAAAAATAGGAAAAAATTCTAGAGAAGTCGGTTTGTCATGTCACAAGTACACAGATGCAATTGTATGGTGCCAGCTTTATACCTGCAGAACAGTAATGTGAGTATACGTACATTTACCTTTGGAATTTACACTCTCACATAATTTAACTGGCAATCACCAAAAATCACACTGTGGATTTTTCTCCCACCATAACACATAGAAAGCCAAATAAGACTCCATCATCATAACAACCTTCCTGCCCTAAAAGTATCTGTAATAGAGTATCAGGTCTTTCCTGTTAACTTACCCAGTTAGCAGATATTTGATCCTTATGGCAGGTACAATTTGTTAACTCTCTCACTCTGACTAAACTAGATGGGCATGAATCTGGGTAGAAAAGCTCCACAGCAGGGCTCCTCAGAAGATCCCTGCCTGAGGAAATAATTTGGGTTGGGCCTCAGGCTGAATTATTTACCTTGTAGACAAATCCTAACTTGGGAAGGAGAGAATGTGACTTTAAAGAACATGTGCATGCATCTGTTGTAGGAGATCGCAGGATCTCTTAACTCCTCCAAATGTACCCACACCTACCGAATTTCTTTAAAGAGAAGAGGTTCTGGCAGACTTTGTAGGCTAGGAAGAAATGAAATCCAGGCCCATGAGATCTTCATAAAGCACTTCATATCAGCTTATTTTAGAGCAAGAGGAAATATTTTTGAATGTTTTTCAACTTGCTTTTTTTTAACCCCTCTAACAAATCCATTTTCAAAGTTGTGGGGTTTTTTTTGCCAAGAATTATCAACAGTATGCATTGTTTGCAATTTTTTCAACATTTAAAAAAAAAAAGCCCACAACAAATTTTGCCAAATTCTCGCCAGAAGCTTAGAATGGCTAACAGGTGATGAATCATTCAATAACTACCCTGTTGTGTTCATTCCCTCTGAAGCATCTGGACCTGGGAACTGTCAAAGACAGGCTACTGACCATTGGTCAGACACAGCAGGGCCATTCTTCCAGTCTTAAAATGGTTTTCCAAAAAAACCCAAAGTTTTGTTAAAACAAGAGGAAAAACTGTAAAATATTGAGAAAAATTAAGTGGCCATTTTGAATCCTGCAAAACTTACAGCAATGTTTTTGAAATTTCTTATTTTTTTAAAAAAAATGTGACTAATTTTTGACTAGCTATTTATATCTATATTTACAATGAGACACACTATTTAAATATTTTTGGGGCCACACTTCAAGTAATACTTTTGTCTCCAAAACATCCCCCTAAACTTTGTAAACCAAGAGAAACTATAATAATTTTGTATCCATAGGCCAAATTCTCTTCTTAGAAGTCAATGACAAAACTGTCACTGATGGTTCTCTCCTAAGGCTTACAGCCTGATAAAAAGCTCATTAAAATCCATGGGACTCTTTCCATTTACTTCAATGTATTTTGGCTCATCCCTCATAGTCCAAGCTGGCTAAGTTCCTGTACAATCCTATTTAATCAGCCTGGATATACCTTGTGTAATGCAGAGCAGAAGGTGGTTCTGCTAATGCACAAGGAGAGCACTCTGGAAGAAGTTACACAGGCATCGCATGTTTATCTATGTAGCCAAGTCAATTTAGGAGTAAAAGTCCAAGAGAGCAAGAGTCTGGATAAATGTAATGGCAGACAGCCTTGTTGTTCTCAGCTGCATAACTAATAAAGCGATGGATGTAGTTTTATAAAATATGCCCATTCTGATTGTGTTTTATATATTATTGTATGCTTATTTTTCTTTCAGTTTTAAACCAAAAAACAATAAATGATTTGAATTTTTCTTTAATTCCCCAATGCAATATTTATTTGATACAAGACTACCTATTTTGGTTGCAACAAATTTTCTGGGGAAAAAAGTTCACCTGAGCCCCTCTGCTATTCTTCAGACTGAAAATACAGGTTTTGCATTTGGAAAGTTGAATCTTTGCAGATATTTCTGTGTTTGCACATCAAACTATACCAGGCAAGGTTACATTTTGGACTGGATTCTGTCCAGATACATGCTCCGAGGAAATCTGATTTTTATTATTGTTAGGCCCACATTGCTTAAACTATGTTCCACACAACATTGGTGTTCCATGAACAACTCGCAGCTGTGCTTTGAGAGTTTGGAAAAATACAATGGTGGCACAGTAAGGTCTCAGAGTATGTGAACTCAAGAGTACATGACCCCGCTCATATGCGTCTGACCCCGATTCCCATGGTAAACCCTGTACCGCGATTTCCAGTTGTGCTTAACTTGCTCCATCGGCCCTGGCTCAACTCCCTCAGTTCTGCATGGCCCCAGCTCTGCTCACCACCCGTGCATAGCTCCTGTTCATGCCCCCCACACCCTCTGGCTCTAGCTCACCACCCCTCAGGCACGGCACTGGCTCAACCTCTCCGGCCCCACTTCAAACCCCCTTCCAGCTCACCACCTACACGCAGATCCAGCTCATCCTGCACACCCATGCCTGGCTCAAGCTTACCAACTTTCATGCATGGCTCCAGCTTGCCCCCCACCCGCCGCCCCGGTTTAAACCACCCGTGCGTGGCTCTGATTCAAGCCGCCTGCCCGCCTGCCAAACTTCGAAGTGCCAGCGTGCGTGTAGCCATGGGCACTTCGAAGTGCCTGTGCTACTTCGAAGTTCCTTTACTCCACAAAATTTGCCTTTCCTCCTCAAAGAGTTTGATACTTTGAAGTTGCCGTGGGGGAGAATTAGCCTAATGAAGTGCTGTGTATTCACCAGAGCACTTCATTAGTAATCTCCCATCGCCCTGATTAACGTGCCCCCTTTGAAATTGGGGGCAAGTGTAGACAAGCCCCCTGTGAAATTATAGCTAATATTTACTCCCAGACATGAAAATCATTAGTATAGGATACAGCCCCACCGCTACCTAAAGGTCATCAAGAATCCGATGGTGGCTTTCCTGCCTGCTCTCTTTAAGTTATGGCCCCACTACGGCTGCCCATGGATGGTTTCTCCGACCCAAAGTTAAACCTACGCCACAGCTGTATGTACACAAGATACATGTGTTGGAAGTGCCACTATTTCCTCAGCAAGTGGAGTAGCCTCAAGTAAGAGAACAAACACCAGCTGGAAAGCCACAGCTGCTCAGCCAGGAGAGCACAGCAGGAGCCCAACTGGCTCTTACTCCAGCCCATCAGGACATGCATCTGCGCCGAGACCCCTCCCTGCACTGCCAGCTCCCATCCAGCTGAACACATGCCAGAACCTGGGGTGGGAATAGGAGGCAGAAGCGAGACAAGGCACTGCCACCCAGCAGTTCCCCACTGTTAGCCCATTGCTTGTGACCCACAAAAAGGGGAAGTACCACCCTACCCTCGCTCCTGGAGGGGTGGGACCCACCTCACCACACAAGGGAGAGGGGTGCACGGGGACAGTAGGCCCTGCCCACACCTGGTAACTGCACGTCTGGCTCCTGAGCTCAATGAAAATGCTTGGTGGGGTGGATTCTGGCCTGTTGGCCATGTGTTGACCACACCTGCTTTAGCACTTTCAGGTGTCTTTGAGGTTCACTAAGGCTGCATGTCTTGCTATGAAGAGAGGGATTCTAGCAGGCAAATTACACTGAGCCAGAATCTTGGTTAAAGCCTATTCTCAAGCTTAACACTGGGTCCAACAGTTCACTGCAGATTTATTCTGGCTCCTGGTATAACTTGTTACTAGAGCTGGTCAGGAAACTATTTTTTTAACTTCCACTTTTTCTCAAAATATATGTTTTCATTTTAACCAAAAAGTACGTTTTTTCCCAAGAAAAGTTGTTTATTTGAAAAAGCTGTTTTCCATCAAAAATGTTCTGAAACAAAACTTTTGTCTAAAAGTTATAGCAGAAAATATTTGGTAAAGTTCAGTTGAATAAGAACCACAGATTCACTGTGGTATCCATGACCCCACACACTTATTTTTCACTCACATGTATGCAAGTCTCGCTGGAGAAAAGGACAGTGTTGCAAACATATTATGCAAAGCTTAATATGTTTTGGGGACAATTTATACCTCCAGATTAGTGGAACAGCTATGGGCACCCGCACGGCCCCACAATATGCCCATATATTTATGGCGGACCTGGAACAACAATTCCTCACCTTTAATCCCCTATTACCCCTCTTCTACTTACGATACATTGATGACATCTTTATGATTTGGACCCATGGTATAGAGTCTCTAGAATAATTCCACAGGGACTTTAACAATCTGCACCCCACCATCAATTTATGCCTTGATTACTCCACCCAAGAGATAAATTTCCTGGACACTACAGTACAAATCAAGGATGGCCTAATCAGTACCATGCTCTCCCGGAAACCCACTGATCGCTATACTTAACCTACACGCTTCTAGCTTTCCTCAGGCACACATAACTAGATCCATTGTTTACAGTCAAGCCCTTAGATACAATCACATTTGCTCTGATCCTACTGACAGAGACCAAAAACTACAAGATCTTTGCCAAATATTCATAAATCTGAATTATCCGCCAGGAGAAATGAAAAAAAACAAATCAACAGGGCCAGACGAATACCCAGAGACCAGCTACTCCAAGATAGGCCCAAAAAAGCCAAGAACAGAACACCACTGGTCATTACCCACAGCCCCCAATTCAAATCACTGCACCGCATTATTACAGACCTACAACCTGTCCTTAATCAGGATGCCACACTCCAGAAAGCCCTAGGTGACAGGCCTGTCCTCTCCTACAGACAGCATTCCAACCTTATGAGGATTCTCACCAACAGCTACAATCTATACCGCAGGAACACCAGTCCTGGCACTTTTCCTTGCAACAAAGCCCGCTGCCAGCTTTGTTCACATATCTATTCTGGAGATACCATTACTGGACCTAACCAGGTTAATCACAGAATGACGGGTACATTCTCATGTTCCTCAACTAACATCATATATGCCATCATGTGCCAATGCTTTGTATATTGGACAGACTTCAGACTCTCTCAGACAAAGAGTTAATGGGCTCAAAACACTCCTGATCCACAAACCAGTTAGTCTACATTTTAATGGAGTGGGCCATTCTGTTAATGACTTAAGAGTTTGCGTCTTATTGAAGAAGAATTTTCACTCTGCTTTGGAAAGAGAGACTGCTGAACTCTCTTTCATATTCAAATTCAACCCATTAACAGGTGGTTTGAACCAGGATGCAAATTTTCTTGGACACTATAGGGGCTCTTTTGCATACTTGGCTTAATCTAATTCTTGACTCCCCACCCCCACCCCCCTGCTCTCTGATTTGCTCACCTTGATAATTTTTTCTGATTTGTCAACCTTGATTACTATTTTTGGTTCTCTGTGCCTTAAATATTGAGTCTGTTCTGGTCTGGTTATGGTCTGAAGAAGTGGGTCTGTCCACGAAAGCTCACCTAATAAATTATTTTGGTAATCTTTAAAGTGCTACTTGACTGCTTTTTTGTCTTTACATGAAAGTGCATTCTGGCAGTTATCTGAAAAGCTCTTGGAGAGTTTAGGAGGCATCCAGTCAGGGAACAAACAGTGTACTTACAGGCTTCTTCTAATACTCAGTTCAACCCGAGTACTGTGACCCAAATCTGGTCCCATCTAACTGAAGTGCTCCAGGTTGTGACAAATAAATAAATACGTAACAACAATAATAAATGGCTCAGGGTGGACAGTGAATTAGGAACAATGAAGACACAACAGTCATGAGAAACAGTCCCCAGACAATCCATAAGGTGAGAAATATTTGTACGATTGGACCATTTAAGAAGTTCTATAAAATGAATGAATAAACCTTTAAAACTTGAAGTCTGTCGAGAGGCAATTCACAAATAGAATAATAGCTAAAGTGGAAGAACACATTGTTTGCTGTGAATCCTTTCCCCACTCTATTCCCTGCAGACTTTGGCAACAAAGCACAGGCCTGCATGAAGGTGTGTGCAGCTGTACCACCCTAAGAAGTAGAGAAGAGATTCCTGTCTCAGAATGGGCTGCAGAACATTTCACTAGCACCCACAAATTCTTCCACGCAGAACTGTATGATATGGGAAGTCTCCTCAAGTCCATTTGTAGATTCCAAGGGCTCCTGTCAAGAGTGTGCTCTTGAAGCACATGCCAGTCAGTTTATGTGCAAGCTGCCACAGGTATTCACATATACATACACAGGTGCTCATATATGCAGATATAAGTGGATATCCATGGATTTTTGTGGGTATGATGTGGATACAACTTTTGTATCTAGAACCCTGCAAATTCGTGGACATTCATTTTACATCTTCAGGTATCTGCATCCGCTGCTGTCAGTGCAGATATCTGTGGCTCATTTTTGTGGATACAAATTTTGTATCTGTGCAGGGTTCTACTAAAAGGGACAGACTCCCTGCTCCCCTCAGAGCCATATTACTAAAATCATTTTACTTTGGGTTGCTGTCTAATTATTCAAAAACAACAAGAAGTCCTGTGACACCTTACAGACCAATAGATATTTTGGAGCATAAGCTTTCATGGGCAAAGACCCGCTTTGTTAGATGCATGAGTGGTGGCTGGGGGTCCAGAGGAGGGTTTAAATATGCGGGCTTGTGAAAAGGAGGGAGTCCCAGTCAAGAGGAGGGCCAGAAGCGACAAAGTCAATTCAGTCATGGAAGATGTGACCCATTAGCAGCAATTAATGTGGTCTTGTGAACATCTGTTAGTCTAGAAGGTGCCAGAAGACTTCTTGTTATTTTTGAAGATACCGACTAAAGCAGCTGCCTCTCTGCTATTTGACTAATTATTGAGGTATACAGCATCTGTTTATTTGTTGTCCTGCAGACACACCCCAAACTCTGCATTTTTACATGAATAAAGCTATGAGCAGCAAAGGGAGTTTTACCTGAATAAGGACTTGAAGACTGGCCTCAATATGTTAGCCAGATGCATTGTAATGGTTTTTTTCCCCTTAAATCCTGTTGTTTTCAAATCCCAGCCTCCCCTTAACTCTTATTAATCTTGTAAGTCCTGACCATAAAGGTGACTATTATTTAAAAAAAAAAACAACCTTTCAAATATAAGTTCTGTCAACATTGCAGCACAAAATATAAAATGCTAACCAGACTGAACTCTCCGTAAAACAGGGTAACATTTTAATTTTATTTTTGTTTTGTGTCTAGAGTGGAAAGTGTTTTAAATACCAACTATAAATAATTAAATAATACTGAATATTTTTTTCTAATGGGGAGGAATTGCTTGTCCATGCAGTTCCAAATCCTTCCTAACTCTGAGCAAAGTGCTACTTTGGAATTTCTATGCTGACAAAGAATCCCATGTGTTCATACTGTCACACTACAAAAGTAAGTCAGTTGAGGATTAACTTCCATATGGCCATTTAATTGATTTAACAAACATAGCTAAGATAAAGATACTTATGCTGCATTGAAAAAAGCACACACTAAGACCTGACTAGCCTCCGCATGTTTCCTGTGCTGCATTCTGTTGGCACTTCCCCTGAGAGGGATACAGTCAGCAGGAGTTAAAGGGCATAGATGACACACAGATGGGTTTTTCCCCTTGTAAACTGTTACATGAAATACATATCATAGGCCCAGCACTACTACTTTGTAATTAAAATATCAAAAGCCTTTTCCTTCCATAGCTGAAAAATGACACACTGGCTGAAGTTTCAGTAAATGTTTTCAAACTTGATTGCCCTGGCTTCACTTCCATTCCAACTTTTACTCCATTTTTAATCTCTTAAAGAGGACACCCTTTAACTGAAATCTGCTTTCTACACATCCCAGTGAAGTACAAACCTTCAAGGAATATTTTACTCCCTCCCTCTGCTCTTCCTCGAAAGCTGTCTCCACTTGACTGGCTGGATTTAAGTTTTAGTCTTTGGTGGAAATATTTCACATGAGGAAATTACTAGTCCATTTAAAATTCTACATTTTATAAGTAAGGAGAACAAATGTAAGCTGTGGTCAGTTTGCTAATCTTTTATGACCAAGTTTATTATTCACCAGTCTCCCTTAATGCCTACCTCCTTTGCAAATGTTCAAAATCCTTTGCAAATTGCCAGCGCTAACTCCCTCCTCAGAAAATGAGACAAACTCAAAGGAGGACAAGTGTTGTTTACTGGCAATTACCATGAAAGTCCTTCCTGTAATTAACCCCAGCTTCACGGACACTACTATTTGCACATCAGCTCTCTCATAAACAGGGGCTCCATTTCTATTATTGTTGGGGGAGATGAGTCACTGAAAAAGAATGCTTATCTCAAGTCAGTTTTTAACTAGCTTTTGTCTGCATGAGATATTAGTCATTGGTACCTACAGGATTACAAGAAAGCTGGGGTTTGGGGCTTTTTTTCCCCCTCCCTTCCTCTCCTCCCCCTTTTCATGTATTCAGGATGCATCAGTAACAGCATCAAAGCCCGGAGACTTATAAAATTCTCCTTTGAGTTAAACACACGCTTTGCCTGTATGATCATTGAATCATAACCAAGAAGAATTCCTGCTTCTGCTTGGCTAACAGGAGGTCTAAAACACTGAATAACCAGATGCTGGGTCGCTAGGCCATAAAGAGACAATGGCAAAGGATTCGTTTTAACATTTTTCAAGCATTCAAAGAGAGCTGAGCTGCAAGTCACTGCAGTGATGCTTGCCTCGTCCGTCATTTCCTGCAAATGAAACCCTGGCTTACAAAGAAAAATGAATAGAAGAAAGCCAACTTCAAAGCAGTTGGATCATTTTTCTTCAATTAGAAAACCTTAATAACTGAAAAGTTTCAACACTAGAAAATGCCACTAAATACAAAATCAAACTGGACATGGACGTAACCCTCTTATCATCCAAGGAGTCAAAAGAAAGATGCTATTTCTATATCTCTTTTAGCATCCCAATGTTCAAAGAGATACATGCAGGTATATACCCACCACCCATGCTGGATCCCTTGGACTTCACTGGGGATTCATGCAGGAGCACAGATCTGCCTTTGCTAAGTTTATTGCAGGGTCAGGCTCTTGGCTCTGAATCAGCAAAGCACATTTAAGTGTGCACTTAAGTGCTTTTCTGAATAGGGAAGAAACTACTCATGTGCTTTGCTGAATTCAGGCCTTAATGAAGACTTATCAGTAGCAGAACACAAAGCAATATAGAACGTCTTCTGCAGCATGGCTACACCTCACATCATGGGGAAGATGAGAGAAAGAATGTCAATTGGTATTCTTCAGTTGAAACTTATTGAAGGGTGCTTTCGTGTGCCTGCTTCTATCTACTGTGCTATCAGATGCAGCGCCACTGAAAAACAAAAGCATTACTAACTAGGATTTAAAATTCATTCCATACTAAATATTGAGGACAGCTCATTTGAATCCCCTGAGGAGTTAAATAAAATTCTGAAGAAGTCTGAATAAACTGTGAGGCTACAGACAGGACTATTCCTTGGGTTTAGATGCAATTTTAATGGATATTTGTCATTTTACTGTTATTTTTCTCCTGTGGGAGATGGAAGAAAACATTAGAACAGAGATGACTGGATTCTCTACATGCAGAAGGTTTTTTTAAAAAAAAGTCTACCTTATGATAAGAATATATATTTTTACACAAACTCGTTGTTTTTTGAGGCTAAACTCCACATTTGACTAAAACCAGGATTCTCTGCTATGCTACACACAAGATTTTTCCCACACACCCAAGTTAACTAACCAACTACAGACCTAAGTTGTGTAAAAGCTTCACTCTCCCCACCGACCCCAGCTCCTCTGGGAGTGGCAATGGAAATCTGGACTTTTGCCACATCAGTTGTACAATTCAGATCCCAGTATCCAGAGAAGCATGAGAGTCAGTGCTCCAGCATACTAATGCTTTCATCCACAAGACAGGCCAATGTGAGCATTTTACAATTAAAGAAAAAATACACATTGACAATAGCTGGTATAGTTAAGGGTGACATGATGATTACACTACCACCTCTCAGCTTAATGTCTATTTAAAGTGCAGTTTGTTAACTGTTTTTAAAGATTTTAGCTGAGTTAGACCTGGTTTTGTTTTTTAGTTTTCCCAAATGGTCGACTAAAATAAATGTAAATGTTTCTGTTATGCTGCTTTACTCCTCTTATTCCCGTTTTGCACATATTAACAGTTCTCTTTGGCCATGTCTACACGTGCACGCTACTTCGAAGTAGCGGTGCCAACTTCAAAATAGCGCCCGTCACGGCTACACGTGTTGGGTGCTATTTCGAAGTTGAAATCGAGGTTAGGTGGCGAGACATCGAAGTCGCTAACCCCATGAGGGGATGGGAATAGCGCCCTACTTCGAAGTTGAACGTCGAAGTAGGGCACGTGTAGACGATCTGCGTCCCGCAACATCGAAATAGCGGGGTCCGCCATGGCGGCCATCAGCTGAGGGGTTGAGAGACGCTCTCTCTCCAGCCCCTGCGGGACTCTATGTTCATCGTGTGCAGCAGCCCTTAGCCCAGGGCTTCTGGCTGCTGCTGCGGCAGCTGGGGATCCATGCTGCATGCACAGGGTCCTCAACCAGTTGTCGGCTCTGTGGATCTTGTGTTGTTTAGTGCAACTGTGTCTGGGAGGGGCCCTTTAAGGGAGCGGCTTGCTGTTGAGTCCGCCCTGTGACCCTGTCTGCAGCTGTTCCTGGCACCCTTATTCTGATGTGTGCTACTTTGGCGTGTAGACGTTCCCTCGCAGCGCCTATTTCGATGTGGTGCTGCCCAATGTCAAAGTTGAACATCGACGTTGCCAGCCCTGGAGGACGTGTAGACGTTATTCATCGAAATAGCTTATTTCGATAAGATAAGTTATTTCGATGTAGCGTGCACGTGTAGACATAGCCTTTGAGTATCAAATGCTTATTTTTTTTCTGTGAATTAAAATCTCTCTGGTTAGTCTGAAAAAAGAAAATTAACAGCTTTGTTTCCAGAAAGGTAGCTTAAAAATGTTGATCAGATATTTAAAGTATTTCACCAGCTGAAAATGTATGATGCGCCATCAAATATGGGATTATTTTACTGAGACTTTTATCTTAAGCACTTTCCTAGGGACATGAGCTTTCCAAAAAGGGTATGAAATGTTTATTATATATTAAAGTCAAACAATGAGGGTACATGATGTAACTGTTTAGTTTGCCACACTGAAATTAACAAAGCTCTAATCTCCAGAGAGTGTAATTTTTGCACGTATTTTTTAAAGTCCAATACTATACAAAGTTTTTGCCGTAATATATTTTCAACTCAAAATTTACTCAGAATAGGACAATTGAATTAAACATTTAATTCAAAATTAAAATAAAAAGGTTTTTAAAAATCTTATGAAAAGGTGTTGATGTGATACTTTTTGAGTAGGATGAGTTATAATTATTGAATACAGGAGCATAAGAGATGTATATGTATTAATTGCCTTGCAAGGTAATTCCCATCTGCATGGGAGGTATGGGAAGGGAACACCCTTTGCAGCTTCTAGGTACTGGAACTAATTACAGGCGATGTGGAGTTACTTTATTCCTGCCCCCTCCCTCCTTGCTTTTACAGTTTACTTAACTGTAACGAAACAGTCCCTTACTCTGTCAACAAGTTGTGAAGTCACTTGCTCAACCTTTTTCCTCTCACTCTGGCTGCTATTTCTCTTCTTCTTGGGTCCTGTTTAAATTTTTGCATTTCCTGATTTTTATCTTGGGAAAACAAAAGGCAGCTGCTCTAAGTTACATAAAACAGCAAAGTGACTCTGCTAGGTAGTGATTTGCAGGTTCTCAACAGTGAGCTGTGTGAAATGAAAAGGGGAGTGTCACATTGCAGAGTGCTTTTCTCTCTCCCTCTTTCTACAGCTGTATTTCTAATCAGCAGAAGATACATCTTGCTTGGAGTCAACCCTCCTTTCTCCCTGCACATTCTTAACCTTCTATCTTATACATGGATCACTGGTTAGCTTAGAAATTCACAGACACAAAAGGGGGAACTGACATGTGAGGTTTGATGGCAATAATGGCTGTTTATAAGCCTAATCCATCACATTTAGTGGACACCTCCATTTTTGTCCTCTGAAAAGGTATAAATAATAAAATGGTATAGCTTTAGCTCAGAGGTGCCTTGGTAAATATTTTCACTATTTACAAGATTGCACCAATAACAAAAGCAGCATCTGTAGTATCCATATAGAGGCCCCCTGAATCATTTGAAGAGGACCCAGATGGTTCTTACAATTTGCCAACAAAAAAGCGTCTTCACGACGCAGCTTTTGTTAACATGGTTTACTTTTTTCCCTATGAAGTTCAATATTTCAAACGTATCCTTTTTTTCTGCTGAAGAATGGTTCCCTCAAAAAAAATAAGGACCCCATACAGACAATGAGAAATGTACATTTCTGAGCACAGTTCACATAGAACGCCGAGCCACTTGGAATCATTCATTCCAAATAACCCAAATATTTAGATTAGCGATGTTTTCTTTTGCACCCACATATTATCTGGAGCACTTCAAGGTTAGCTTTGTGTCAAAGCGCTCGATAAGCTCAAACCGCTACTTGGCTACTTGGGCAGTGTTTATGGTTTTTCCTTCATTTTCCTTCACTTACAACTGCATCCCATCAGATCAACAGCATATTGTGTATGATAGTTAAACACATGCCAAAAATTCAGCAGAGACAAAATTAATCTTGTGGGTTTTCCAGTTTAAAGCAGACAGGCCATCCCTGTTTGGGGATAAAATGATAGTTTTGCAGTGCATCACCAAGTGAGACTGCTTTGAAGTGGTAACACACCACAATTTACATAGTGCTACAAATCACAGCTTGGATTTTCAGAAAATTACTTCTGACTTTAGGTGCCAAACCAAAGACCCCATGAAAAGGCCTGGATTTTGAGAAAGTGCTGATAACCCACCATCTGACGTCGCTCTTGCTGGGTTTCCAGAAATTGAGACATTTCAAATTGTTAGTTGTTTTTGAAAATTTTGGATATGCATGTTGTAAATCAGATCGTGCTGTGAGGGCCAGATTCTACAAACACATGTTCCGGTCAGCAATGCCAAGCAATGCCGTTGCTTTTAGTGAGACTACTCATAAAAGTAATCCTAAGTATCAGAGGGGTAGCCGTGTTAGTCATTTTCTCAGAAGTAGCACAATCAGTCCCGAAGGAATAAATTCATTTTAGGTCATGAAGTTTAAATATTTCTGATAAAACATTTTGTTTCCACTTGATCCAGAGCTGAAAGTAAGTGGCTGTGCCCTGTTGTGCAGCTCTGGAAGGGCTGGCTGAGTTGCAGCAAAAGCCAGCAGGGAGCTATTTAAAGAGCTAGTAGGGACCTGGATTGCCATAGGACAGTACCTGTAAGTAATTTTAAGTTACTTTTACCCTGGCTTGATCAAACGTTTGGACAGATTATCAGAAATCAATGCCTCAAAGTATGCAAGACCAAGCAACCTCATGTAGGAAAATTAGCATAGGCAAGTAAGAAAAAGGAAGAATAAATGAAAATCAGGCGTTGCTCCTCTTTCACCAGCTTTTCAAGGAGGAAAGGAAAGTTAACGTGAAACAGAGATTTTTAGCCAAACACAAACATTTATCCAAACGTACAAGATATTGTTACATTGAGATCCACCACTTTTCATTCCAAAAATTATCCAGACTATCGGCTGAGAAACCCAACTATTTCAGAAGCAATCCCTAAATATTGGAGATTACCATTTCCAAAATTTGGTCAATAAAATTAACAGCCGTGTTTTGAATAGAATATCACACCTCTAAATGAGTTCAAGCTGGTGTTGTTATTGTCCAGTGGAATGTGAGATTTACATTTCACAGCTCCTCACCCAAGTAGTGAATGAATCTGATCTCGTAAACAAACAATTCCAGCTTCATGTTGTTTCAATGGCCCTCCGACAATGTGCCTTGGCCACAAAGAAAAATATTTATCGTGTTTGTGTTCACCTCTGATTCTAAATGGGACCGTAATAAAACGACACCATAAAAAACATTTTCACAGCTGAGCTTGCAATTTAATAAACAGATGCAGACAGCAGTCTTTGGAGACCAACAATTTAAAAAAATAAACGAAGCAGAAGTCCCCTCACATCACAATGGGAACAACACTTAAACAGGCCTCCAGCAGCATGGAGAACAGATTGAGTTAAACATGGTACTCTTGGATTTTTGTCCAGCATTATGTTGTTTTGAAGTAAGCTGGTTACCAGTTCCCATGATGTCAATGAAGAAGTTTTAAGTCAGACATAATGATTTCAAAATAAGGCCAAAAATACACTGCAGTGATCAAATGACAGAACTTCCTTAATATCACTCATTGACATGCTGGGCAATAAATATTTTCAAGCATAGAACTCTTACTGGTGATGGTTAAATAATTCACAATTCTGTTCCTGACACTTTGTGTTCTCAGCAAATAGCAACATTTCTTTCAATGGAAGAATTAATTGTTTCATTTAAAGCTTTATAACCTTATATCTTTGCATCACTACTGATTCCAGGTAGATTTTTCAAAGGCGCACTCTATTAGCATAGCTCTTTTTTCCATGGGGCGGGGGCGGGGGGAACCAACAGAGTTTTGCCATTGATTTCAACAATAGCACTTGAAAAAAAATCTAATTTTTTATGTAATATGCTAAAGCTATATTTTTGAATAAATGTGCAATAGCTGGCTACAATCATCTTTTCTTTTAATAAACTTTTATTAGCAGCCAGACACAATAAATCCCACTTGCACTCTTTGGTTCAAATTCAGCCCTCATGTAAGTAGCTACCTCAGCAGATGCAATTACCACTGTTTCTAACACAGTCCACACACATTTGATACGGTCCCCTATTTTTCTAGCTAATTACAAAACAATCAGCCTAATCTTTCTCCTGAGATTGACCCATTTTTTTGTGTTTTTCCATGCAGGTATCTTCTGCCAGTGGCCATTAGTTGCTTCTGAGAAAACAATCAATCCCTTTCAGGTTATGTTTTTACTGCAGGCATTTCCCCCCACAACATTACCTATTTTGGTGTTCTAATGTTGGAAAATCGCATTCACACAGCCACAGCATTGCGAGAGAGAGTGTTCTCATTTACAGACACACTTCACAGCCACAGCATTGCAGAAGAAGCGTTCACATGAGCCGATAATAGATGTCCTTTGTTCATACATATTCCTTTTTGCCCTTAAAAGGAGGTGGGGGCAGGGTGGAAAAAGTCCTTTGCAGAGGTTGAGTAATTATTTCGAGAGAAAAGCCCTCTGATTTTGAATTATCCTGTTTGGCTGTATGAACGCTTTGGAGGTGTTTTTTGAAAAAAGAAGATGGGGGTGGGGGAGGATTCTGAAAAATAAAGTGTAGACAAGCCCTCATAGTCACAGGTTAGAGTTATTAGGTCTAACCTTGTCTGACATCAAAGTGACTCAACACAGGTAACTTCACAGTTGTATGCGGTCCCAGCAACGCTATTCACCACTTTCTAGGAGCAGGTCATATAGTGGGCTTATTTCACCTAAATATTTATTTCCCCAGCATCCTAATGGGCACACCAATTAGTTCACATTTAAAAAGCCTCTATGGTTCATTTATAACCTGCTCTCAAAATAGCAGTTTTTAACTGAAACATTGGACCTGATACAGGGAACAGGATTGCGTCTAAATACAGATTTCAACTACATTAGCAGGAAGCAAAGAAGCTTTCAGACACACACTTGTTTAACATATAGTTTCACAGAGAAATATTCAGTCTTGCTGGAGGTAATTGGAAGATCCCTTTTCAACAATACTTTATTGATTTATCGGTTACTTTTTGAATGATCATAGATTTCCATTGTTAAATAAAACTGATTTGTTTTGTGAGTTGCCCAGCAGGTGACTTGGTAGTGCTCTTTAGAATGACATGGAAGATAACTTTATATGGAAGAGTTCATAAACATTTGGGAGTGAATTCTGTTCTCTGGGATGTAACATGCTGAGAATCTCTTGCAGTGAACATTTTTGGTCTCAGCCACATGTTGAGTGTCATTAATATTCTTTGGAGGGGCAGCAGATGAAGCCAGAAAGCATGGTATCCCAGAATCACACATGAATCATTTTTAAATTGTCCCAGTCACAACTCACTACCCTATGTTCTGATTAGGATAATAGGGAAGGGACAACCCATGAGATGAATTCCAAATAGCAGACTGTGAATCCCGTTGTCAGATTGGTAAATGGTTACTCACCTGATTAATTCTACGGATTTAATGGGATTCCTGGTGAGTAACTACTCACTATTGTAACAAATTCTCTATTTGGTGCCAAGAGTGTATTTCTTGTGGTCCCATAATCATAAAGTTAATTTTAAAGCTTAAACAGCTGAGAAAGAAAAATAAAGCTGCTTAAAAACAAAGGGCCACATTGTGATGTCCTCATGCATGCTCAGCAGTGTCCTACTCCTCACATATTCTCAGTAATTTCACTGGGAATGTAACAGCATGTTGATGAAGCCACCCCTTGGTTCTGCCTCTGGTTTGTTCTCAAACCAGCCAGAAACCGCTCCATTGCTGTAATCAACCAGGCTCTCTATTTACAGCAGAAGCTTTCTCACCACCTTTTCACTACAAACAGCTTCAGTATTACAGCCAGCTGAGAAGACAGCCCCACTCCCTCCAATTCTCTGGCTCCTCCCCTTTCCTTCTCTCCTGGCTTCTTTCCTGCCAGGCAGCTATTCTCTATTCACCAATCAGGCCTGAGTTTACTGAGACAGTTCCAGTTCCCCTTTCTTGACTGGAGCTGGCATGACAGAGAGCTTACTCTGATTTCCTTAGCCAGTGCCCTGTCAAAGGGATCATTTACGGAATCAAATGCAACTCTACAAGAGTGGACGTCAAAAACCTGACCCACAATTAGCACACTATTTAAGGGCACCTCTCAGCTACTGGCTGGGTTCATTTTGTGGTAGATTTCCTCCCAACCAGTGTTCCCTGTAAGCTGAGCACTTGGGTGGCTGCCCAGGAGAGATTCAGGTGCATCCAGATGATTAGCACAGTGCCCAGAGCTGCCTGCAGCTGACAGTATGCATTTCTATTGGTGGTGCACATCCGCACACACCTTGGTGCGCATAAAACTTATTCTGCCCATGAATGGAAATAATCAGACGGAACACTGCTCACAACAGGTAAGCTAAACTGAATCCCTGTCCTGGATTATTAGGATGAGCATTTTGACTATGCATAGTTAGAACCATCACAGTAACTTAGAAATAAAATATGTTTCTGGAAATACCAGCTTCACAGAGCTCCAGTATTAGTAGGTGCGAATTTTACACCCACTGAAATGACTGGCTACCCTTGCATCAAAGAAACCTTAATGACATTTATAATCAGTCTACAATAGTATGCCCTTGAGATGGAACCGAGTCTTCTTTGAGCATCTCCTAAATATGGTCAGTAGATGTGACACAGAGGCTCATTTTTGGTTTACTACCCTTTGTCAGCAATTTTTCTTAGACCTCATGTAATCACAAGAATGTCAGGAGGCCATACTAGGTCAGGCCTATGCTCCATCTCGCTAAGTGCCCTGGCTTCTGATAATGACTGGCACCAGATGTTTCAGACAGAATGAACAGAAGAAGGCAATTTGTTGAGTGATCCATCCTGTACTGCCTTCTGGTAGTCAGAAATTTAGGGAGAGCCAGAGTATGGCTCTGTTTCTCTGCTCATCTTGGCTAACAGACACTAATGCACCTATCCTGCATGAACTTGTCTAATTCTCATTTGAACTCAGTTATACCGTTGACCTTGACAACATCCTCTTGCAACAAGTTCCATAGATTAACTCTACTGTGCAAACAAATACTTCTGTTACATTTGTTTTAAACCTGCTGCCTCTTGATGTCATTTCATGACCCCTAATTATTGTGTTATGTGTAGGAGAGAATAACATTGCCCTATGGTGTGTACAAAGGTTATAGATGCATACTAGAATAATGTTCTTAAAATGTATCCGACAAGCAATGTATAAGCCCAGTCTGCCCTACACAAAGGAAAGTATATTTGTTCATGTGACCCATTTGGTTGTTGGGCAGGGACAATGAAGATACACTTACATAAAAGGTAAACGCGGCAACCAAGTTAACAATTGGAGGAGGCAATGACTCAGTTATTACCAGTAGGACAGGAACCCACATCAAGTCTTCACCAGACCATATGGTATCTCTTCCCAAAAGAAGAAAAGGAGCTTTATCTGAGAATATATTTCAATAGTTTATTGGACTTTAAATTTGGGATTTCAACCTCAAATTATAAAGTATTTGAATCAATTGACTATATGTAATATCACTGTACTACAAATGGGTATCAAGTAAGGTCGTTTCTGAAAGCAAATGACAAGTGATTAAAATCATTGTGGAATGTGTGTATTAACACAATATGAGGAATTGTGTGTACTCACTGGTATTATGCTTTAAAGTTTGTGACCAAAGGGAGAAACAGGTTTTCTTCCAGACAGATGAAATGCAGCTCTCTACTTCTTTCCAATCAAACTGGACCAAAACCACCAGACGTCCCATTTACCTATGAATCAGCAGGAGAATGGGAGGTCTCTGGGAAGGCAAGAACAAAATGAGATGACCTTGAGACTGGGAACAAAACTGCATTCAGAAAGATACAAGTAAAGAGAAGAAACCATCTTGGCCTCCATCACTGGGCAAATGCCAGGGGCCAGATCATTTGCAAGCTGAGAATGATGGTTCTTCAACTCGCCTTTGGGAACTGAATGTATATGAGAAACCTGCTTAAGCCAAGACTTTTCACCTGGAAAGATAAGGGAAAGCAGCACCTTGTGTACTTTGGTAGAAAGTGCAGACAGAGGGAAAGTCAGCCCTTTTACCTGAACTCACTTAAAACCTCTCTCTTTTTGTTAACGATCTCGCTCTAATTTTTAATCTAAGCAGTCACAGTGATGTATCTGATCCGAAGTGATTGTTAACTCCACTTAAAGTAATACATTGTGCCTTTGCCACTTTAAAGGAGCAACAAACCTTGTTACTTCCCTGCATGTTCCAAGAGAGGCTGGACCCTTCAGTACAGATGGATTGGCAGGGATTTGGGAATTGGATTGTGCTGGGTGACTCTGCAAGTAGTAACCAAATCTGGTGGAGACCAGGGTGTGGCTTTTTTGTTATAGGCAGCCTGCTGGGGTCAGAATGCTGAACCAGGGCTACACAGTACACAGATACTCAGGAAATGGCACATTTCTACTTGCTGTCAAAGTCTGGGCTGGGAGCCACATCTGCAGAACAGCTAAGGTAGAAGGATAAGCAGTGACAACTCCTGAGTGGTCTGAATTGCACCCCAGAACTTGACACTAACTGACTGGTCTTGTTACTTTAAAATATTACCTGCAATTGCTTCAGTATGAAAAGGCAAAATCATGGAGTAAATTGGTTCTCTGGTGATTACTTAGGTTCTGACCCAAAGTCCAGTCAAACCTATGGAAGGGCTGCTACTGACTTTAATGTGTTTTAGTCAGGGTCATAGAGATGCAACTACTTCCTTCAACCAGTATGTTAGCACAGTCACCAGTAACTATCAAATATGTACAAGCCAAACATACGTTTCTGAGGCCATATTTTCTCACTAATTTTTAAATGAGCTTACTGCTCTAACAGGTGACAGATTGAGAGGATTAAGTTGTGTATTTTGATGCAGGAGGCTTGGACCAGATCCTCCAAGTTATTTAGGTACCTAACTCCCTTTGAGGCACCTAAAGATCTAAGTCTTGGTCTTGCCACTGTTGAAGTCTATGGCAAATTCCTACTGATGTAAAAGAGCATGAATGGCATTTCACCGATCGTCAATCTCAAGAGTTCTCAGCTTTGGCCTTTGTTGTTGAGAAGGTTGTTGGGTTTTGTTTTTTCTTAAAAAAAATTGATGCTCAGTGTTGCATGTTCCTTTCTGTCCCTGATATATGGAGGATACATGCTCATTACAGATTTCTGTATACAAACTTGGTCTCTTTTGCTCAAGCTATAGAGATTCTAACTTTTACTTCTGGAGGTCCCCTTTCCTGTTCCTCAGATATTCACCAGAATGGGGCTAATTACATCTGTAATCATTTACTAGAAAAAGGTCCTTAGATTCTATTCCCTCCTTTTCCAGAATATTTGGCCAAATCAAGTTGTTTATGACTCAGTATGCCTACCGTCAAATTGGGGGGATAGCACTTGGACGATGTGAAGCTGACATTAGGAATGCTTGTGAGACCTTCAGGGTCTACAGAAACTCAACTATTAATATTGTTAATTATGTAATGTTAAAGAGGCAGCATTTTCTCATGCCAGTTACTGTGCAGTGCAATTCTAGGACTACACGCACTTTCTGCACATATGTTTTATAAATTTAATGTACTGGTTGTGAGCATATAAAATGCTTTACATTAAATGTTTGCAAACTCAACAGCCCCAGTGCTGTCCATTTTATTGCTTTGCTGTATTCTTATTGCTGTATGCCTGCCAATTTCATCTAATCAAACACAACAATCTAACTGCAGTCAAAGGATGTGGGAGTACTTATGAGCCAATCTGCTGAAGAAAATATGAAAAAATACAGACATTGCAATATTTAATAAACATGACTCAGAGAGATCCAGAAAGTGGCATTTCTCTGCTTATTGTCCAGTGTTTCTAACACTGTGTGCAGCTTTTCTGTGCCATTCTTTATTTTATTTAGACCTTTGTAAACGGCACGTAACGACCAAGTTATCTTTAAAAATATATATTACATACAAAATATTTAGGATTGAAACTAGGAAACACCAGAATGAACTTTGCCTGTACAATCTCATTCTAGGCTCCCTCTGCAGCATCCTTGCCAAGCTAGTCCTAGTCACTCTTGCCTTCCCCCTAGTTCCTTTTCCCTGGCTCCTTGCCCGGTCAGTCCAAGGCAGAGTTTCTGACCACACCCACATCAGTTTTAAGGCATGAGTGACATCAGTGAATTATATGGGCATATGTGGGACCAGAAATGGGCCCAAAGTGCTATAAAATGGGAATATTAGACCAAGAATAGAAACTGTGCTTCAGTTTTATGCGGTGCTGTCTTCTGCAATGCTATACAATTATACCAGGCCTGCGTAACTTCACTGAACTCTGCCCTGAAACATGGTTATGTCAGAGATGAATCTGGCCACTGCTTAAGGTGGTGGTGTCCTAAGTGGCTTCAGCTCTGGGGTAACATTTTCCCATTGTCAGCATGTTTTGGTGCATTTCTCTCAGCAAATTATTACACCGCTGTTCAAATGCTGAATGGGATCATCTGACCTATTTTGGCACCATTTGATTTAAATGCTGCGGGATAGCCTGCTAATTTACACAGAGGAGCTCAGGTTTCTGAACAAAACTGAATAGTCTGAACTGACCAGTCAGAGGCCACAGTTTTCCTTCAGAAAAGGAAAAAAACTGCAGAAAAGAAGGGACTCATTTCAACTGTTCAGTTCGGAAAACACTGTGAAAATAATCTACAACTATTCAATCATCCGTACAGTTCTATGCGTCCAGAACCTCCTTTGGTGTCATTAACATCAAGCAATGGAAGATGACAGAGCTACAGAGGATCTGACTCTAAACCTTTTTTCTGATCAACCCCAATTTGGGTTAGCAATTCGTTAAAGATTTCAAGCTCGATTCTATAGTTCAAATGTTCCTTTACTGGAGAAAAAAAAGTGGATAGTTTGTTCTTTGTTTTAACCCACGAAGCAACTCATTTTATCAAAATGAAAACAAAAGCAATTCTCTTTTAAATGGAAAATATTAAGAAATGAAGGAGGGAAAGGGGGAAAATGAACACTAAAGAAAGGCACATTATTTAGAAGTAGCTGAAACTGAAGCATTCAAGGATAAGAGAAATCTGGTAGATATGAATAAGTTCAAGTTCACAGCAGCTGCAAACAGTTCAACTTCAACCCTATCATTGTCAGCAAAAACAAATACAAATTTGCCCTGAAGCAAAATAACATTAGAAAAATCAGGAAGAGGATAGACAGACAGACAGTAAGTTATGGATATAAAACTCTTTGTACCCAAACCAATTAACCCTAACCTAAGGCAACCTATTTTCTTCTAGCCCTTCATTTAAAGGTTTTACAATTTATAGCTTGTGTTTCTCAGGGGAGGTCTAGCTCTGCTCTGATTTCACATTTCACAGCAGCCCATGTGCAATCCTGCTGTGTCACTAACCACACAATCTTGCTGAGATCAGGAAATCCACTTTTTGCAAGTTGGAAATAAACTGGCGCTAAACTGCAGCCAGAATCCACTTCTAATCCAATGGGATAACTAAATGTGCTATAAAGGACATCCCGAGTGCACTGATCATAAGTGGTTGTTTTCTGATATTATATCCTGTAAAAAGCCAGGTTACTTGTTTGAAGCTGGAAATCTGGAATGGATGCTATAGTCACCTTTTGAGTTGCACATGAGTGTTATACATGCACATCAAGAGGAGAAAATGTTATATGGTATCCCTTTAGTTTGTTGGCTAAAAATGGCTAAGAATAGGCCAGGATAGGCCATAATCTATCAACCAAAACAGCTGAACTATCATTAAGACCTATAAATAATTTGAATCTCCTGGTATCTGATCTACATTGGATGCCCCAGCTTGGTGTATACAAATTGCATCTTTGTGACAGGAAAGCAGTACAGAAGCATTACTGCTCACTGCATGAAAACAAAGTCTATTAAAATCATTAAAGATCTCAAAACAGAAACGCCTGCCAAAATCTGAGCTCAAGATTGTGATTCTCCCATACTGTGGGACTATCCTGGGGCTACAGGAAAAGAAAATGGAAGAAATCAAGAAAAGAACAAAATGTAATTTGTTCCAAAGTTTGTGAATGATAAGAAAACACCTCTCTCTATGTGCATGCATGGACTGTGGTTCAAAGGGCCAAACGGGACATTTCAGCTGTGTCTACACAGTCCCTCCTGTTTGGAAGGGACATGCAAATACGGCTGATCGAAAATGCAAATGAAGCACAGATTTACAAATCTTGTACCTCACTTGCATACTCTCATGCTACTGCATTTCTGGAATTTTTTTTTTTTTTGGGGGGGTGGAACAGCCATGTAGACAGGGTTCCTTCAAAAACAAGCCCTGTTTTTGAAAGATCCCGTCTTCCTGCAACAAAATAGGAAGCAGGGATCTTTCAAAAATGGGGTTTGTTTTTGAAGGAATCTTGTCTAGACAGCTGATATTTTTCCCCCAAAAACAGCACTTCCAGAACAGTGAGTGGCCACAATTTTGCAAATGAGGCATGCAATATGCAAATTACTGACTCATTTGCCTTTTTGATCAACCGTATTTGCATGCCCCTTCCAAAATGGAGGGGCTGTGTAGATGCAGCTATACTGAGTTGAGTTACCTTGATTTTTTAAAAATGTATTTGCACGTGAAAGATACAAAAATCCTAAATATGTGAATCATTACATTTATGACAAGTAACTGATCACTGAATTTCAACAATTTCCTCCTTTCCTCCCCACGTTGGCATGCAGGGTTTGCTTCTCCCTATTTCACCTCCCTTTTTTTGGGGGGGGGGTGTGGACAGGGGCTTTACTTTTCATTTAAAAATATAAGAATTAAAAACATACGAATTAAGAGCTAGTTGTCTGATGCTTTTCTGCTGTTTGTCTTCCACTGTTGAAATTTCAAGGAGCTCAGTTCCAGAAAATCTGCCTCTGCCTCACACTAGGCTGCTCTGCTTTGCTTGTTTTCTGGCCAGGCTTTGAAATGCCAACCATGATGCCTTGCAGATGCTTTGAGATTCCTCCCCTTCAGAATGACAAGTGCTTGCAGATGAACACATTATAGAACCAGGCTTATTTTGATCCCAACCACTAATGACCAAGGGAGGAAAGTTCACTGGGAGATAAGTTGGAAGAGGATGGAGGAGGAGGACTCTCCGCAATTACTGACTTGAGAGGGGAAGTCCAGAAGAAGGGAACAAAAGAATTGGTATCACTAATCATTTGAATACCTGGAGATTCTAAAATTTTTATTTTTTAAAGTATCTTCTGGATTTTGAGCCTTCACACTGCACTCAGCTCATGTTTCCAAGATTTTCCCTGCAGTTGCTGCTTGAAAACTCAAATCTCTAGATTTCAGGTGCTTGGGTTCTGAAAAAGGCATCAAATATCACAAGACTTGGCAATGTTGCTCAGCTGAAAGGAGGAAATCCTGCAAGAAGTTCCTGGATGGTGGATCTCTACGCGGAACCCTGCTAAAGTCATTGGAACTCTGTGTTTATGCGGGAGACCAAGACTTCCTTGCAGGACTGCCATATGATTTAGCAACATGCACAAAGACATGACATAACTAAACATTATTTTGCTACTAGATTAATAGGGAAAAATGACTTTGCAATGAAACAGGGACATTCTGGCATTCAAAGGCAAGTCAGGACACGGAATATTTCCTGGAAATTCAGGACAATTGGCAAACAATGCGAGCACCTAAAACAGAGCTTCCTGAACACTTAGGCACCTGCTGTTAAAATGATAAAAATAGAATCCTCCAAAAAAATGACAAATGCATGTAAGTACCTTTCATAAAATACCTATACATGCTAACAGGGATGAAATCAAAAGGATCTAAAACCCTATCGACTCTCATAAAGTTTTGTATCCCTCTCCATAATTTTTAATTGGTTTAAAAATTCTATGACTATTATTAACTATATTCTATAGGACTTTCACCTCAAGGAAAACAATATACTGAAAAATATATTCCTGCATTCCTGTTAAAGGCCTTGAGAGTGGAAAAGGCTTGTGCAGATGTTTGGCATTAACCATTGTCCTATTAACTTCATAGTAAAGTTAGGCCCTAATTCTGCACACACATATATATATATATATGCTCATGCTAAAGACTTTATGCTCATCACATATAGGTCAATTATTCCTTCTTCCTTTTCATTATATATTATTTTTGCAGCTCCCATTTTGAAAGACCCTTTCAAACACCTATTACTCATACACAAATGATGCAATCCTGGCCTCACTGAAGTCAATGGAAGTTTGGCTGTTTATTTGCGGGTGGCCAGACTTTCGCACAATGCCTTTGCATGTCAGCAGCCTTCTTTTGTTTTACAGCTGTTGAACAGAAAAGAAGTTCACCTGCTCCATAACCACAGAAATAGAGAAACATACCTTCATGAACAAGGGAGAGCAGATAAAATAAAGGGGGAAAAAAGCATTAGAATGCCTTGAGCCTGACTTAACCATGTTTTATATTACATCCCATACCTCCACAGTAAATAGGTGGAAATACATGTTGCAGGATGATATAGCCTTCCCCCGCAACCACCAATACAGAAACACCTGTGCTAATAACTTTTGATTTTCCACTGTGAAAATTACTTCTAAAATACACTAGGACATTCATTCAAAGACACAAACATGTTTTGTTTAAACTGTGTGATGCCTACGAAGTGTAGCTGTTCCTCTTATGTGCTATATACATTTATTCCTGAATATGTACATTGCACATCTTAAAAGTGGGCCTAAACCATGAGGAATCAACATTGTTTCCAAGTGTGTTTGCTCATTATTTCACTAGCACCTTAGCAGATTAAGTTAATAAATTCACTTTAGGGAACACGGTAGAAAGTTAGCTTGCTAGCTGCGGCCTGTACGCTGACCAGCTATCCTGCCAGCAAGTCACCGAGGAAGTGGAAAATGAATTTGAAGACGTCTGGGATAAATCTGTATGTATAACATATGGCACCCAAAGCTAGATGTGATTTTTTTGCATCTGTTGCATAATTATGTGTCAAATTTCTCATAATCTAAGATGTAACTCTCTACCCTTTCAATTCTAAAATAGACAAGTTTGGCCCTACTGTAAGCAGGTATAATTCTACTGAAGTCAGCAGCATGTGTTTAGAATAGATGTGATTTTTCAAGCAAAGAGAACCGGAAAGGAATTATACTACACAGCCCAAATTGATTTTGAACAGCTTCAGGAAACTTGTGTTTTACAGGTGCTGGTGCTGGCTCAAAAGCACCATTAAGTCAGCCAAGAATCTCCTGAGAGCCCTTATCCTGTACCATCCCTCTCTATGATGCAGTCCCAATAGAGCTACTGTGCTGAGGGTGGAAAGGGGAAGAGTAGGGCTGGGCTTTCTGCCATCCAGAGAGTCCCCCACAGTAAAATTCCTAACTGGCCACTTAAGCCAGCTGTGAGGCAGGCTGTCCTGTATGACCAAAGTGGCCTTATTGTGACCTGATCCTACTACTGAATCTCAATAGTCCCTCACTTCCTGTTGCCTCATCTTTGCTCCTTTCAGTCTGGCTGAACGCTGAGACACACTAACCACTATATACCATTCAACCTCTTCTCTCACCACAATCTCTCTGTCAGAGTACAAAGCGCTAGGGGTAATTTAGAATGGTTGCATTGCCACAGTTATATATTCCTACTACAATATCTCTCTCTTCCAGGCTACGTCTACACGTGAAGCCTACATCGAAATAGGCTATTTCGATGAATAATGTCTACACGTCCTCCAGGGCTGGCAACGTCGATGTTCAACTTCGATGTTGCGCAGCACCACATCGAAACAGGCACTGCGAGGGAACGTCTATATGCCAAAGTAGCACACATCGAAATAGGGATGCCAGGCACAGCTGCAGACAGGGTCACAGGGCGGACTAGTGCTTCCGGGGCAACAGCTATCTGCTCCCTTAAAGGGCCCCTCCCAGACACACTCAGCCTGCACAGCACGCGGTATGAGGAGCCATAGGCACACAGACCCGGGGCGATGCAGGCATGGACCCCCAGCAGCAGCAGCAGCAGCAGCAGCAGCAGCAGCAGCAGCAGCCAGAGGTCCACCCAGCCCTCCCGGCAGGAGCAGGGCTTGCCCTGATCCATGCCATGTGGGAGGCAGCTGAGCACCTCCTTGCTACACTGGAGGAGGAGCTGCCCCCAGGGCAGCAGGGCTCAACCCCCAACCCTGCAGCACCCCAACCCCCCATCTGCCTCACACGCCGGTGGCTGTGGAGCTACCCCACCAGCACCGACTGGTGGGAGCGGCTGGTGCTTGAGGAGTGGGACGACGACCGCTGGCTCAAGAACTTCAGGATGAGCCGACAGACATTTATGGAGCTGTGCCAGTGGCTCACCCCCGCACTCAGGCACCAGGACACTGCCATGCGGCGTGCCCTCCCTGTGGAGAAACGGGTCGGCATCACTGTCTGGAAGCTGGCCACTCCAGACAGCTACCGATTCGTGGGCCAGCAGTTTGGTGCCAGCAAGGCCACCGTCGGGGCTGTCCTCATGGAGGTAAGAGGACGGACGGGGGGTGGGCAGGGCAGGGGAGGGGGGCCCGGGCAGAGGAGGGCAGGGCAGGGCAGGGCCACGCACACCCTGCTCACCCCTCATTGGTGTTCTCCCATGTGCTTTCCCTGCAGGTTGTGCATGCCATCAACGCCATGCTCCTGCATAGGCTTGTGAGGCTGGGGGACCCAGATGCCACCATCGCGGGCTTTGCCACCCTGGGCTTCCCCAATTGCTTTGGGACTCTGGATGGGACTCAGATCCCCATCCGCGCCCCGCATCACAGTGGAGGACGCTACATCAATCGCAAGGGCTACCATTCTGTGGTCCTCCAGGCCTTGGTGGACAGCCAGGGACGTTTCTAGGACATTTATGTGGGCTGGCCTGGCAGCACCCATGACGCCCGGGTTTTCCGGAACTCGGGCCTGTGCCGCCGGCTGGAGGCGGGGACCTACATCCCCCAGCGGGAAATTCCTCTGGGGGACACCACCATGCCCCTCTGCGTCATCGCAGATGCGGCATACCCCCTCCGGCCCTGGCTCATGCACCTGTACACGGGCCATCTCTCTGCTAGCCAGGAGCGCTTCAACCAGCACCTGAACCATGCGCGCCAGGTGGTGGAGTGCTCATTTGGCTGCCTGAAAGGATGCTGGAGATGTCTCCTCACCCACCTGGATGCGGGCCCCAACAACATCCCCCTGATTGTGGGTGCCTGCTGCGCCCTGCACAATTTGGTGGAGAGCAAGGGAGAGGCCTTTTTCCAGGGCTGGGCTGCGGAGGCCGGCAGGGCCGACGTGCAGCCACCCGCTGCCCCCAGTCGGCAGGTGGACCCCGAAGGGACCTGGGTCCGGGAGGCCCTGCGGGCCCACTTCGATGATGAGGCCGCGGGGTGAACTCTGCCAGGCCCCCCACTGCCAACCCCTTCCTCCACAACACTCCCTGCCCCAACGCGCACACCATGGAGCACCCAACCGCACCCCCCCCGACACTTTTCCTGGACAAATGACAGCACGCACTTGTGGCTGAACTTAAACTGCTTTTTCTTTTAGAACTTTTTTTTTTTAACTATAAATAAAACAAGAACAAACTATATACAACATGTGTGTAACAAAAGTAATGTGTACAAATAAAACAATAGTAATAAAAAAGTTTGTTCACTAATAAAAAGAAAACCAGGGATGATAAAGGGGAGAACTATTTACATGGGGGGGACGGGGCAAACGGGGGGCACAAATTAATAAGTCACAACTATATACAAGGGGGTGGGGGCCACATCCTGGGCCCCTCGCCCCTCAAGTCCGGCACTGGGCATGGGCGGCTGGGAGCCCCGCCACGGCCGCAGCCCTGTCCGGGGCTGGCTGGGGGCGGGGCAGACTGGAAGATATGCCCGGCAAGTCTCAGCTGGCTCCAGGGGTCCCTCGGTGCTCCGGCCCTCGGTGGTGGGTGGCGGGGCGATGGCAGACGGGACGGCGACGTGCGGAGCAGCTGGTGGTGCGACGGGTGGAGCAGGCAGGGCAAGTGCTGCGGCGGCCGGCGCGGCATGGGGGGCCAGGTAGTCCACCAGGCGGATGAAAGTGTCCATGTAGGCCCCCCATGCCTCTTGGCGCCAGGCCAGCGCCCGCTCCTGCAGTTCGACGCGGCGTTGCTCCACCCGCAGGCGCTGCTCCGCCACCGCCAGCTGCCGACGGTGGATGGCCAGCAGCTGGGGGTCCGTCGCCGTCGGCTGGTAGTGGTGCAGGGTCCGCCGTCTAGCCCACCGTGGGGCCGGTCGGTCCTCAGCCGAGGGGCTTGCCTGGAGTGATGGCCCCGGAGGGGTCTCCGGGACCACTGATGCCTCGCTGGCCCTCTCTTCCGGCCCTTCCGATGGTGCAGCTGCGGAACACAGGAGAGGAGGGGGGGAAGAAGAATGGAGACAGGCGTTAGTGTGGGCCCCAAGCCGTGGCCTTTGTCCCCCCAGCCCTGTGCTGCAGGTTCCCCATCCCCGTCCCCGGGAGATGCTGCTGTGATGGATGGGGTTCAGGTGTCCCCCTGCATTGCACCTCGTCCCCTGGTGGGAGCGACTCTCACTTCACTCTGCAGGGTCTGACAGGAAAGGTTTCTTAGGCCACAGATGCCCAGTTTCTCCCAGGAGTGATAGCACCAGCTGTCAGAAGAGACAGTCCTTCCAACCCATCCTGGGGACAAGACCCGAAGGGGTGCCCCTCTGGGATGTAGCTTTTCCCCTCCTCAGGCTGGCTGCCTTCTAGCTCTCCCTTCCCCTAGCCTCTACCTGTGGCCCCCGCCCCCTCCCCAATTCAAAGCCAGCTCGGCTCCTCCCTCCTGTTTGTTCAGGGCAGAGGTGTCACCTGCCAGCTGTAGCCCCACAATCATCCTTTGCCCCTGGGAGCTATTCGGCTCTTGTTGCTCATATCTAGCCTGAGTCTCCCTTTTGCACTCCCCCCACTCCATCACATGCTGCTGCTGTTGCTGTTGCTGCTGCTGCTGCTGCGGGGTGTCCCACCCCCTCCTCCCGGGGGCCCCTTGAGGTTCCGCTCCCCGCTGCCCCAGGGATGGGGCATGGCACTGTCGTGCGGGGTGCGGGGGGGCAGGGGCTGATGCACTGCTGTGAGGGACATGGCCCTGCTGTCCTTGGGGCCATGGCCATGTGAGCATGTCGGGGGCCCTGGACACATATCTATTACCCCCACCCCTCAAGCCCAGGGGTGTACACCAGAGGTTGGTACATACCTGTCGGTCCACTCCCATGGTCCAGATATCCCCGGGGGGCAGAGGCCCTGCTGCTGCTCCGGGATGGCAGGAGGAGGATCTGCAGCCCGGATTCTGTGGAGGAGGAGCCCCCCTCCTCCCACCCCTCCTACTGCCGCGATGGCCCGGGGGTGGGCTCCGGGGGGGGGGCCCGGGGTGCGGGGCTTACCTCCGAGGCGGACTCCGGCTGAAGGGCCTGCTGGGGCTCGTCGGCCGAAGTATCAAGGGTGGCCGGAGGGGAGGAGGTGTGCTGGGGACCCAGGATATCCCTGAGCTCCCTGTAAAAGGGGCAAGTGACGGGGGCGGCCCCAGATCGGCTGGCCGCATCCCGGGCCCGGGCATAACCCTGCCGCAGCTCCTTCACCTTACTCCTGACGTGATCAGGAGTGCGGGCAGGGTGACCCCGGGCAGCCAGGCCGTCGGCCAGCCGAGAGAACGCATCCGCGTTCCGCCTCTTGCTCCCCATTACCTGGAGCACCTCCTCCTCGCTCCAGAGCCCCAACAGGTCCCGCAGCGCGGCCTCCGTCCAGGAGGGGCCCCGCTGCCGCTTCCCAGCCTGGCTGCCCGCCTGGCTGGGCTGGCTCCCCTTGGGGGGGGTCCCCTGGGGGCGCTGGGGGGGGCTGCCAGACGGCCATTGAGGGTCCTGTGGCTGCTGAGGGACTTGCAGGCTGGCCACATGTCTGAGCTGCTGCCTGCACGTTCCCTCAGCTTCCTGCACAGGAAGGGAGGGGGAGGGGACCTTTAAGGGGCCACTCCACGCGGCCACCATTGAACTGAGGGGCTGGAGAGAGCGTCTCTCAACCCCTCAGCTGATGGCTGCCATGGAGGACCCCGCAATTTCGATGTTGCGGGATGCGCAACGACTACACAGTCCCTACTTCGACGTTGAACGTCGAAGTAGGGCGCTATTCCTATCTCTTGATGAGGATAGCGGCTTCGACGTCTCGCCGCCTAACGCCGATGTTTACATCGAAATAGCGCCCAACACTCGTAGCCATGACGGGTGCTATTTCGAAGTTAGTGCCGCTACTTCGAAGTAGCGTGCACGTGTAGACACGGCTCTTGAGTGCTACTTCTATCTCCCTTGTGTCCAAGTTGGGTGACAAACCACTTGTACTGGTGACTTAACAATACCCACTTAACTTTTTTCTCAGGATGGAGTGATTCAGGCAAACGTTGCCAGCCTATCTGTCTATGATCCAGCCATTACCACAGTTCCCAAACTCTTCACAATCTTTGACGTATTTATCTTCGTAAAATCCCCCACAAGGGAGGGAAATTCCTTATTTTACAGATGGGGAGCAAACAGATTATGTGATTTGCAAAAGATCCCATAGGAAATCTGTGGAGGAGAAAAGCCACCAGCTCAGGTTTTCCATATCCTAGAATAGAGCCCTCATGACTGCACCATCCTTCTTCTCCTTCTACACTTTTACACACAGAATAATAAAGCTGATCTTTCCCCAAGTGCTCGAGGATCAGGGCTTTTTCATGATCTACAGAAAACATATTGAACCCTACAAATGCTCAGAGCCTTCCCAACAATTATAACAAGTGAGGTTCACATCTAGGCAGGGTTTAAATGATTTTTTTACATGTCTAGTAACCGAGCTCATCATCACCAATAGTTTGCTTTAGTCACGTTCCAAAGCAAAGCAAACCCTACGAGACATTAAGCCATTCAGAAGGTCATTCTCCTAGGGCTGTCTAATACTTATACATATAAGCAGTCTGAGGTCAGTTGGACTGTTCTGAGGGTATAGAGTTCAAAGTGAGTAACAGTGCAGGATCATATACTAAATACAAAACAGCCAGGGAAACAAAAATGGCAATTTCCCCATTGTTATTAATTTAGAAGCTAACATTTACGTAATGGTAATGCCCCCTGACATCCATCTTCTTGTTTTTGGGGGTCTCCTTCACCCTGTCCTTCTGGGCCAGATCCTCTCGTCTCTCCCAGCCAACGTGCAGAGGTGGGGTTCTCACCCTCTAGCAGAACAATGCAGACACTGATTTACTTCAGTTCTGAGAGAATGCAGATCTAGGGCACCACATTCAGGAAACCAACTCCCCAAAGCAATCAAAACACCAAGCCCCCTTTATCAATGAAAGAGAGATATGCACAGTGGCAGCCCCCTCACCCAGGCAATAATTACTTATACTGGGCTTGATCATAAACAAGAGAGATTTTGTTAACCATAAAATATGGTTATAGGGGAAAACAGATGAAAATTAAGTTACGAAAATGAAATAAAAAGAAAATGCATAACTAGTTCATAACTCCTTAAGAAACATTGTATAAAGATTCTTACCCTAAAGAGCTGTCCTCAGGTCAGGTAAAATCCTCAGACCAGAGCAGCTCTTTTTCTCTGATTTGGGTCAACTGCCTTTTATAGTTCTTTGTTTCTTCTCAGCATGTGTCAGGAAGATTCCAAAGCAGGCTGAAGACAATAGATATCTCCCCACTGCTTACATGGACTTTTCGGGGGCTGGGGGGCAGAAAACCTTTGTTTTATAACACTCCCTCCCCCATGCCTTGAAAAAAACACTGGATCAAAATGGCTTTTAGGACCACATGGCAGTCACGTCTTTCTAGCACCAACCAAATTGTAGAATTACTGGACAAACGAGGCTGTTCACACATCATCAAATTGATCACTCAGTCATTAGGGGTCAGAGAACAGGAGTAATGACTCTCATTAGGATATTTAAAACTATAAACAGCCTTACATTCCATATTAACATTTTATATTTCTAACTTCACATAGAAGAATGACATCTGTACCAACATCTAGGCCCGGACAAAAGAATTTGCAGAGCCCAAGGCACCACTCTGATAAAGTGGACTGACTTTTCTTGCTTTGTCCTGAGGCCAGACCTGCCAAAACAGACTATGCAGATCCAGCAGACTGCAACAGTAAAACTGATAAGTTACATGAGGTATTTTGTCCAAAGCATCTTTGAGTGATGCATATTTATATTGATAAGCCAATTTTCACAAGGCATGGGGGCGGGGCGGTTTCCATCACTTTGTTTACTGTTTACTTTAGAAAATTGTATGGGACCAAAACAAATTTTTGCCTGGAATATATGATCATTCCTTTTAAAGGAGAACTTTTTACTTTTACATGGACTTCTCTACTCATATTTCTTTACCCACTGGAGTCTATTCCTTTTATTTGTTCCATCCTAGCTGGGTATACTCTTGCTGTGGAAGATCAAAGGCTTAGGTTCAATCTTCTGGGGTGTCGTTTCACGTATGCATGAAGCAATGCGTTCCAGGGTCAATGTCAACCCCAGAACTCCTGATGAGCTGTGAAGATTAATGAATGCCGATGGGAGGTACACTCCCATCGACGTTCTGCAGTGAGGACAGGGATGAACATCGATGGCTCCAAAATCAATTTTTGATATGCAATTGGCGTACCTAAAATCACACAGCAGCTGTTGATATTCAAGGTAAGTGTAGATCCAGCCCTACTTTACCTGTTTTTTGCAGAAGCCCCTACCAATGCACTGATTGTTTTACACATCCCTTATTTTTCTATATTATTTACCGTAAACCCTCGCGATACGCTCAACCAAGTTGCGTGTGTCTCAGGTTAACGTGACTGCCGCATGGTTCCTGTCTCCCCTGGACTTGTACAAAAATTTGAGTTACGTGGGGGTTACAGGGTTTACTGTATTTCAATCTCTCTACTATGCATTAATGAGCATTTTTATCATATTCTTCTCTAGAGTGCATGCATCTGAGGCTGAGCTACATTCTTTTAGCATACACAGAGACATTTTTCACGTTGTGTATGAGACTGATGTCATTAGGCTGAGATTTTCCAAGAAGCCCCAGTAACTGGAATCTATTCTTAAGCTTGAAACTGTAAACAAACAGTACAGTAAAAATGTCAAGAAATCCAAAATTGCAAAAATAAAGTAGGTTGGTTGAAAATAATTTAGCAAATCTCATAAAAATAATGTGATACAAATTTTGTAAATCAACAAAGACTGATATTTAAACCATGTATAATCCACATACTCATTTCTAGAATACACTGGGGAAAGTTTTAGTATAAAAGTACTGGCAACTGGAAATTATCTGTAGAATTTTATAACTAAGTTCTTAGAGATGGAAATATAAATTATTTCTTAGACAACATGGCTAGTGCAATGAAACTTCTATTTAATAAATTTTGAATGAAGTTCTTTTTGCCAGCTGTAGGGATATCAGTTGTTCTGATTCCAGAAAATGCTGCGTTAAGTTTCGCTTTCAACACCAAATTTGCAATTGTGCATTCAGTTTAATTATTCTGATGTGATATATATTTTCTTTAAGAAAAGCAGTAAAGTAGCACTTTAAAGACCAACAAAATAATTTATTAGGTGAGTTTTCATGGGACAGACCCACTTCTTCAGACCATTACTTTTTAAATCCACAATGCACAGATTTTGAAGTTACTAAGAAATGTGTTTCTTTCACCTATACTTTAAGACTGCATCCTTTAAAACTACCATAGAAAAACCCACCATTTAAAACTTTGAAAAAAAATTAAAACTTTTAAGAATTTTTTTTAAAAACACAAAAACCTTATTTATCTGCTAACAGCAGCAACATTTAGCTAACTTATAGCTGTTGAATACTAATCATCAAGCCAGGTTTTGAACCAAAAATCATGGCCTTGGTTTTGCTAGGCAGAATGAAATGTTACATGTTTTTTGAGGGGTAATTATCTATTTCAGATTTCAAGGAAAACAACTCTAGGTATGTTTCACCTACATCATTTATTTGCAAAGTTTTAGGAATCCATATAACTAAGCTATAAAGATAGCATGACCCAGGAAATATAGCATCACACTAAAGCATCATTAAGTTAGAACTCTATTTTTAATATTTGCAGGCTTGAGTTGAATGTTATTCCTTACACTATATTTCCAGCTTACTCCACTATTTCCCTTCTTGAATGTAAAACCCACTTTTCTATTTAATTATACTATATCTCTGAAAGAACTGGTATGTCATAATTAAGGAGGAAATGTGGCAATGCTCTCTCTAAAGTTACTTTCTGGTATTTCTGCACAGCAAAGATTTCTCCTTAGTCTTCTCTCTGATTGTATGTTTCTTTTTTGCAGTATGCTAAAATTTCAGACTAATTTGCTTGCAAAATGTGGCACATGCCATATGTACATATCAGGTCTGATTAAAATCAATTAACAACCTTCACTGATGTTTCAATCATCTAAAAAGAGAACAGGAACAAAACGCTGTGACTAAGGGGCAACTATGTGCTGAAGAATAAACAACAACTAGTCAGAATGGATAGTTTGCAAATAAACCCATAGACCACCTAGCAAATATTTATGAATCATGATGGAAAATCAGGATGAGTAAAAAAAACATGACTAGTCAAACCATTCATTTGTAATGAATATTTTTCTTAACCCTTTGACTAGCTCTAACAGTATATACACAATGACTGAATAATACTAAATAATTGTGGCCCAGAACTATTTAAGCATGGAAGCACATGCTCAGCCTTAATGTTTCACGATAGCTGTCGAGTGACTAAATTTCTTTGACAGAGAGAAGCAATGTCAGATTTTATATAGTCACAAAGGATATTGTTCCCAAGGCTATTTTAGTAAAAATACAGTCAACCAAAGAAATTACAAAGCAACTACTTGTTTTAAGGGCAGAAGAAACACACACCTGTGTAGTAGTGATGTTGAACTATCCTTCTGAAGCCCATATATTCCTTCTCTTTTTTTTGCTAAGAGAAATATTTCCCAATTTTTGTGTTGTCTAGCACCACACTTTTCCTCAGGTCCATTGATGAGGGGTTGGAGGGAGGGGAAATGGGGCAACTGCATAGGGGCCCAGCATTTCAGCTCCAGGAGCCTCTTTGAAACAGCATCAGAGCATCATTCTGCACAGCTTCTGAAGGTTGAGGGGAGCAGAGCCCTGCTCTGGGCAGTGCTAGGGATGACTGCCCTTGGCCCTGCCCCTTCTGCCTGAGACTAAATGTCTTCCAAGACTCCAGTAAGCACTGGAAGTGTTGTTAGTGTTTCTAGACAATTTTGATCTCCCATAGTCCAGCAAATTCTCTCATTCGGTGCCAGTCAGGTCCCAAGAGTGCCAGACTAGAGAGGCTCAATCGGTACTTTTCATCCTTCCTTTGTGGATTATAAAGTAGGATGTTAGATGTATTAAGGAATGCTCACACAAATGCCACTGCTGCACACAAAATCCAGTTGGAGAATGCAGTCAAACTGTACTCCCAATCACATGGTTGTGCAAAATTGGTATTTATATTCGGCAAATACTTATTAAAGACTATAGCACTATAAGAAATCCCACTGAAG
This sequence comes from Carettochelys insculpta, assembly GCF_033958435.1. NCBI lineage: Eukaryota > Metazoa > Chordata > Testudines > Carettochelyidae > Carettochelys > Carettochelys insculpta. The sequence goes on along the minus strand of NC_134150.1, from coordinate 14,707,028 downwards.
GGGTACCATGGCCTGACCCAAACAGCCCACTCTGGAGAATTTGACTTTTTTTATACTCACATGAAATTTTCACCTGAGTTGCCTGCATAAATTTTTTCTTTTGAGACATTTTTCAGTTTAAAAGATGAACAGATTGGACAAAATTCTAACCTAATTAATGGTCTGTTTCTTCTACCATTGAAGTCAAAAGAGTTAAATAGAAATAGGATCTGGCCTTACAACTTAGTAAACCACAGGGTGGCCAAATCCAAAGTTTTTAAAAAAATCATGTGTCCACCCCTCAGAAATATCATGCTTGGCTTAAAGTTCATGGAGGTTTTTTGTTTGTTTGTTTGTTTGTTTTTTAATATCATATTTATTGTTCGTCCCCAGGCTTTTGGATCTTCAGGATGCAACTCAGGTCATTTTCAACATCTTCAGCTGTTAGAGCTAGAAACATGTTTGTTTCTCTTTATGAAAATTTAAAGCAGCTGTGTGGATGTAAATAGAGGCAAAAATTAGTCCAATTTACGTAGTTCTCAACAGAGGAAGTAACCTTTACATTGTTTTTACAGCATGACTTGTTTAGTGAGTTCATTTAACTTCAAAATGTCATTTGCCTTTTCCCACTCAGTGATATCCTATTTCAGAGAAATTCAGTAAGTTACATTCTGCTATTAAAAGCCTATAGCTAACTACACGTCGACGTGTACAATATGTAACTGTACCGAAAGGATACATAAAAAACATCAAACAACAGGACTTACACAAGTACACTGACTCTGCCTTGTACGCGTTATGAAGAGATTCATGAAGCTCTTACTTGCTCATCTTCCTGGGGTCAAGTATTACCTTAAGGCATTCAGTACTAATGCAGTGATTTTACAAGGTCAATTTCCAACCAACATGTTAAACTCACATACTGTACTCTGTGAACAGGAAGTTGGGTAAGGTGTCCCAGGTCTGAGATTATGACAATCTGAGCATATATGTCAATTGAGGGTTGTACTGGGATCTAGAAAGAATGAAAGCAAATTAATACAGGAATAGTAACAGAGAGGGAGCCGTGCTAGTCTATACACTATCAAAACAAAAAGCAGTCAAGTAGCACTTTAAAGACTAGCAAAATAATTTATTAGGTGAGCTTTCGTGGGACAGACCCACTTCTTCAGACCATAGCCAGATCAGAACAGACTCAATATTTAAGGCACAGAGAACCAAAAGAGTAATCAAGGAGGACAAATCAGAAAAAAATGATCAAGGTGAGCAAATCACAGAGTAGAGGGGTAGAGGGGGGTGGGGGGGTAGGTCAAGAATTAGATTAAGCCAAGTGTGCAAACTAGCCCCTATAGTGACTCAGAAAATTCTCATCCCCATTCAAACCATGTGTTAATGTGCTGAATTTGAATATAAAAGACAGCCCAGCTGTCTCCCTTTGAATAGTGGTGCGAAAATTTTTCTTCAGTAACACGCAAAATTTTAAGTCATTAACAGAATGGCCCATTCTATTAAAATGTTGACTAACTGGTTGACTAACTCCCTTAGAGAAAGGGTTAATGGGCACAAAACAGACCTCAAAACACTCCAGATCTACAAACCAGTAGACAAACTACCTGACTGCTTTTTGTTTTGATAATACAGGAATGATTAAGACAGCATAGCTGCGTCTACACGTGAACGCTACTTCGAAGTAGCGGCAGCAACTTCGAAATAGCGCCCGTCGCGTCTACACGCGTCGGGCGCTATTTCGAAGTTAACTTTGACGTTAGGCGGCGAGACGTTGAAGTCGCTAACCTCATGAGGAGATAGGAATAGCGCCCTACTTCGACGTTCAACGTTGAAGTAGGGACCGTGTAGACGATCCGCGTCCCGCAACGTCGAAATTGCTGGGTCCTCCATGGCGGCCATCAGCTGGGGGGTTGAGAGATGCTCTCTCTCCAGCCCCTGCGGGGCTCTATGGTCACCGTGGGCAGCAGCCCTTAGCCCAGGGCTTCTGGCTGCTTCTGCGGCAGCTGGGGATCTATGCTGCAGGCACAGGGTCTGCAACCAGTTGTCAGCTCTGTGTATCTTGTGTTGTTTAGTGCAACTGTGTCTGGGAGGGGCCCTTTAAGGGAGCGGCTGGCTGTTGAGTCCGCCCTGTGACCCTGTCTGCAGCTGTGCCTGGCATCCCTATTTCGATGTGTGCTACTTTGACGTGTAGACGTTCCCTCGCTGCGCCTATTTCGATGTTGGGCTGAGCAATGTCGAAGTTGAACATCGACATTGCCGGCCCTGGAGGACGTGTAGACGTTATTCATCGAAATAGACTATTAAGATGTCGCAACATCGAAATAAGCTATTTCGATGTTGGCTGCACGTGTAGACGTAGCCCATATGTGATAAATTAATAGAACCAACTTAATTTCTTTTAGAATGGGAAAAAGTTAATTTATAAGCTCGTTTATACTAATATCAAAGTCTACCCCCTCACCCCAAGCCAGTGTCTCCATGGAATGACATGGTTAAGGTAGCAGTATACAACAGAGTTATGTGGTCAGCAACATGTCTGACTGCTTTAAACCAAGAGACCAGGTATCTGTATTGCAGCTGGATGTACTAGAAGTGGCCTTCCAGGCTGAGACTGAGCATGACTTAAACCCACAGCCTTCAGGGCAGTTCCTGAGCACCTAAACCACTCAGCCACTGCACCTCACATGGGAGGTCGCAACAGCAGCCAGTGGCAAGGTGGGAGGGGGCCTGGCTCCTTGTCCTAAAAGGGACACGAACATGAACAGTCAGCTCTCAGCACCACCCAGACTGCGGTACTGGCCCCGTGCCCCTGGCTCCCTCACAGCCATGTGTAGTTAGAGCAGCACTACTGCAGAACTTCAAAGGGTTCAGGACCTCCAGCCACTCCAAAGTGGCTGTGGCAACAGCTGGAGTTCTGGGCCCCTTTGAAATGCCAGACCCAGGGGCAACTGGCCTCTTTTCCCCTCCCCGCTTCCCCAGTCAGCAGACCTGACAGCAGCTCTCATACTTTTCACTCCTTGCTGTTCAGCAGGACTACATTTCTCTGCTTCAATCAGCAGTTCCTCACTTCATCTCCTGCGACAGCTTTTAGCATTAAAATATTCTGTGGTAAGAACTGGTGACTTAAATGTTCGGAATGGACTATCGGGCCGTTAAACTCTGGGATGTGATGTACAGGAAGTATACAGGAGGGCAGCTATTCAAAATTCAACATTTTTGTTCTGCGGGAAATTTCAACATTTCAAAATCTGTTTTTATTCTGATTTGAAAGAAATGGTTCTGTACTGTTACGTAGATAATGGAATTAAGCCTTTTGAACTCTCAAGCCAGAACTCACAAACTCTAATTTGTTAAGGGAAAGTTAATTAATATGCAGATGAGAGAAGCTGGTTTACTGATTTAAACTCAACCCAAAAATCCAATGGTGAAAGAATTTAAGGCTCGTGTTTGATGTGCATATAACAGGCCATGTATGCCTAATGGTCAAAACATTCAATAACAAGGCAGGGGCCTATGTAAATCACCAGAGTCTTCAAATGCAGAAAACACTTACAAGCTATGTCTAGATTAGAGTGATTTGGTCGACAGAAGTTTTTGTCAGAAGATATTTTGCAATAAAATTTCTGTCAACATATCACGTCCAGGCAGCAAAGCAGATCAAAAGAGTGATCTGCTCTGTTGACGGAAAGGGCCCTGCACAGCAGACAGGGGTGCCTTGTGTCCTGGAAGTCTTTTCTGTCGACAGAAGGGCCCCAGAATGTCCAGATCGGATTTTTGCAGACGGATCTCTGTCAACAGAGATGTTCTTCCTTGTGGCGAGCAGGGTACAGCTGTCAACAAAAGTGCTGCATTCTGTCAACTTTGTGTCAACAGAGTGCCCTTTGGAATCTGGATGCTTTGTGGGTTTTGTCGACTAAACAGCCATTTTCTCAGAAAAACCCTCTAGTCTAGACAGAGCTACAGTCTCTTAACATCCAACTAATAATTCTAGTTATTAACAATGGATGTGAAGTATTAAGTAACTGAAACTAAAGAGCAAAGGTTTTAAAATTAAACTAAAGAAGCAGCAGCTAAAGATATATATTGTTTAGTTAAAACATAAGATTTTCATTTGAACGGGTACCTGAAGAAGCAGTTTGCACCTATCTAGCACATTTAGGTGTGGCACACCATTTTCTTTAAAGTGCCACATTAAAAAAGTCAACTGGATTCTCCCTTATGCTCAGTTTTCTACACAAATGTGCTCAAACAATATTATTTGTGTGTGTGTGTGTGTGTGTGTGTGTGTGTGTACGAGCATGCACACACGTGCAAACACAATTAAGGGACTTCACCATGGGTAGCTGGTAACTGATTCTGAGTTACTGAAGTCAGGTGGCAATTTTGTCCCTAATTTCAGTGGGAAAAGGATTGGAACCTAAGGTGGTCTATTCCCCATTTCGCTAGCAGGAACAGAAAGAAATGTTTCTACATCCTTAAATTGAGCTCCCAAGAAAAATAACTAAGCATGTAGGGACCTACTTAAGAAGAACTGGAGGTATTTGGTTACCAGGCTTTTTGCTTTTGCACTGGAGGGCAAAGAGCAGCTGTTAATGACACACTTACCGGAAAGAAGGTTAAGGCTGTTGACACTGAACTATTGGCAGTGTTACACTTCAACACTTGGCCTGCTCTGACTCAATATATTTATGTCAGTTCATGTTTTGCAGCTTCTCATTGAGCTGAAATATAGACATCTGTAGACAAGAAGACAGGGACTGATGAATCACCTTGAAAAAAAAAATACATTTGTTTCTCTGATTTCAATAATACCTGAAACTAGAAATAGAGAGAAAGCCGTGCTAGTCTATATACTATCAAAACAAAAAAGCAGTGAAGTAGCACTTTAAAGACTAACAGAAGAATTTATTAGGTGATGAGCTTTCGTGGGACAGACCCACTTCTTCAGACTATCGCCAGACCAGAACAGATTCAATATTTAAGGCACAGAGAACCAAAAATAGCAATCAAGATTGACAAAACAGAAAAAAAAATGATCAAGTTGAGCAAATCAGAGGCCTCTCCCCCACATTTCCCCTCCCCCACATTTATAAACCCCCAGGCTCATTTCCCATCACCTTTGTCATTTTCCTACAGGAAGGATATGGACAGCTGTAGTCACATAAAACAGTAAGAGCATGTCTATACAGTAAAGTTATTTCAAAATGACTACCCTAGCATCTATATAACGCAACTACTATTTAGAAATAAATTCAAAATAGCAGTTGACTTATTTTGAAGCTGGTAAACCTAATTTCATGAGGAATAGCACCTATTTCAAAAAAGTTACTTTGAAATGTTAACCCAAGCTTCATTCATTACCACAGCTGACACACAGTAAAACACACAGGCATCTAGCCACAGCCTCATATTAGGGAGAGAAGGGGGTGGAGTACTGTGGAGTTACACCTCCACAGCACATAGGCACTGTATACAGGAGCGATGTGGGTAGGCAACATGGGCAAATAGGCAGTTCTCACCTCTCCCCGACACACACTTTTGAGAATCTAAAGGAGCCAGGCCAAGCGTGGGCAGCTCTGCAACCTGGTGCACGTGGTCACAACACCATGCCAATGTGGTCTGGATGGAGAGGTGGCCAAGGTGAATTTCAGGGAGTGCTGCTGTAACCTGTACATAAAGGATTGAATTTGCACTTACACCTGGACCATTTTGTTTGCTGGCCTGTTGCCAGGCCCACAGATAGGGGGAGGCAAAGGGGGCAGTTGCCCCAGGGCCTGGCATTTCAAAGAACAGTGGCAGCTGGTGCTCCTGTCCTCTTTGAAGTGCCACGACAGCACTGCTGTCCCACTCTGCGTGGCTGGGAAATAGGAGGCCTAGTGCTGTGGTCTGGGTGGTGCTAAGGGCTTACTGCCCTCAGCCCTGCTCCTTCTGCCACTGGCCATGCCCCTTCTGGGGGAGCAGAGCTGGGTTTCCCTCCCCTTTTGCCCCAGGGCCATGGAGGGTGTTGGCTCCAATGCAGTTGCCCTTCTCACCCCACTTTTGCAATCTGTTTGGTACCCAGGCCACTAGCAGGAACCCTACAAACTTCAAAGGTCACCAGAGTTACCAGCTTGCACATCATCTAAAGACAGTGCAGCAGTTACTATCTGCTGCAGATGAGCAGCTATGGTTCTGCCACCTGCCTGCTGCATTTTTGCACGGTCTAGTTCCTGTAGTCTTCTGGGAGAGAGCCTCACAGTAGTTCCACTGCCGTCAATGGATTTGTGACAGTTCACATCAGCAGAGGATCAGTTGTAAGACTTGTGCAAAGATTTGACATAATCTGGTCTACAAGAAATATTAAAGTTTATGATGGAAATTTATTTCACCATGGATTGAAAGAGTGACTGACAGTGGTGTGCATATGAGATGTATTTTTTCACTCAAAACTATAAAAAGGTTCCACAATAACACATCAAATCCACTTACCTAGATAATATATTGCAAGTCTCACATGCTCCTGGTATGAAATCAGAATCAGAACCTATCAGCCTCATCTGAAAGATGTGGTGGAGAACAAGGATGGTAGAAATTTCATCAACAACAAATAAGCATTGGGCTGATTGTAGTTGTTCGTTTTTTTCCCAGAAAGCTTACAGTTCCCAGGTAAATTACAGACAGAGATGACCGACCGATGCCTGATGATATTAGGGGGTCAGAGTGACGACAGCTGGCTTCAGCAATGTTATTGACCATACTCCTTCCAGGTGAGCATGCTCAGTACAAACCAGATAGCAAATCTGGTATGTGACATCCCACTTCTAGTCGCTTCTGAGTACAGAACATTTTGTAGAAGTTAACACTGAAAAGTATTAGAAGTCAGTGGTGTGAAGATGCTTAAAGATTTTCTTCTCTCTTCATAGCACAATAAGGAAAAAACAGGAAATGCCTTGGAAGTTAAGTTGTAGAAGTCACTGTGCTAGTGCCATTTCAGTATTAGAGTAGAGTATTTCTGGGTGAATCTGACATTTGATGGACACCCATTACAAAACAATCATACCAAGTTTAGACTACAAATAAACAACAGAAAGCAGCCAGCCAGCCAGCCAGCCACTATTTAGAAGTCTTCTGGGAGTCTACCATAGACATTGATACCATGATTACAGAGCCCTGTTCACAGCATTGACAGTACAATTTGAAATCACGGATAAAAGGAGACCTGAAAAGAATCCTATTGAAAACCTTGATAAACAAATATGATGAAACATCTCTTTTTTTTCCCCCTAGCTGGGACAAGTAGGGGTATGGCATAACTCACCCACACCCCCCAGGTTGAGCTCTTATTTACAAGTGAGACAGCAGAACTAGTTCTGTTATTAAACTACTTGTATTACTAGGGTTAATGTTTTAAATTAGAAGGCAGTCCTTCTGAAACTAGGGGCCTAAAGTTAGGTGCCAAAAATGGATTTTGGAGCCTTATAGAAGTGACATTATTTTCAAGGTGTTCAACACCAACTGCAGGACTTGGTCAGTTCCTTTAAAAATCAGGTCAAACTTCCTGAAGTGTTGAAATCTGAATTTATGAGTCCTATTTTAAACACCCTCGTTAGAAAATGGTGGACAGAATACACCCAGGAAATATATTTAGAGTGACTGTAGATTGTCCTGAACCTGTTGTTTTCTATCTATCCCACACACACAGGTTGTGTGGTCACTGGAAAAGATAAAACCCTGTTGATAGCCTATTTAGCTAATAGTTATTTCATCCGAGTCTCCACAATGGATAGCAGAAACTACTGTGACAGAGGTGTATCACAGAATGGACATATAAACCAACAAAAAGGCATGGCTGAACTTGCAAATGAGGTTTGGAATCTGGAACAGAGCAAGCTGTGCTACTCTGACAGAGCAATCTGAGGGAATTACTTCACAGAAAGCTAGAGAGATAACCAGAAAAGCAGAACTCCAGGGGAGCAACCCTAACTGATTCTTTGAGCACTCTTTGACTAGCAATCATTTAGCAGTGAAATTTTGGTATACATTGAACAGGATTTCAGGGCTTTCTCTGCTTAGCAAACGTCGTCGAGCGCAGACAAGTAATAACTGAGGGAGGAGATCAGAGGTTTTTTTAACTTCACAAGAGAAGAAGGTTTAGGTCAAGTAAGATGTTATTTTATCAAAACTAGTCTAACAATGCCCCAGCTCTGCTCCTCAATTGCAGCCAGGATGTGCTAGGCACAGCGTAAGAGGAGGTAACTTCACAAAAGGCACTCTTTGCTCAGCGTCTCCCCACTGCCAAACCTGGACCATCTAGGCATAGGTTCAGTCCCTCATGTAAATTGGGGCAGCCATCAGTTAAGGATTTATTATAGCAGCCTGGGATTGCAGAGGTATATGGAATCTCCAGTCACATCCCTTTTCACTTAGTCAACACTCCTCCTCCCGTGTCATCATTGTGCAGAGACTGAACTTTTGGTGTAATGGTGTTCAGAAGGAGCTGTATCTGATCCCTTCTCTGTTTCTTTAAATAATGCAGAGAAGAGTTGTTATTCACCCCTAAAATGAAAAAATCCACACTTTGTTTTAGCAACGAAGGGTCCTGTGGCACCTTATGGACTCACGGAAGCTCATGGTCAAAACTTTTCTGTTAGTCTATAAGGTGCCACAGGACCCTTCGTTGCTGTTACAGATCCAGACTAACACGGCTACCTCTCCGATACTTGAGACTTTGTTTTGTGACAACTTTTGTGAGGGTTAATCTTTTCAAGGGAGACCCTACATACAGGCGCACACACTGAAAGAAACCCTAAATTTCCACTAAATAAAGGCTACAACTGTGCAACTAATTTATAACCTGTCTGGATGTACAGAATTGTTGATTAAAAAAACAAAACATATGAAAGTACATTTGTATGTTAAAAATATCCAGCCTATCTGTGTCTATCTTACAGCATTACACAATTGTGTTTTAAGTTATAAATTCTGCTACTGCAAATTACAAATGCAAACAGTAATTTATGGGTCAAATTAATTTTTAACCAAAAGCTCAAACTCATGTTGACACACAGAATGCTTTAGAACAACTTGAATATAGTTACTTGGCAAGGTTATCACTTTGGACTTGCAAACATTTTATACATTTGACTTGCAAAATATGAGCATCTGCTAAAAGAGGATCTGGTCCCTCATGAAAGAATGCTTGATTAGCCTTTTCACCTGACTGCATTTTTAATCCTAATGCTTCTGGAGTTTAAGCGATTAATAGAACAATTTGTTACTGTTTGTTATTTCTGTTTTACTCCATTAACCAAATTCACTGCTATTATCATTACTACTTCCAGCAGCCTGAGCAACATATATATTTTATCAATAGTCCTGTTCTTGACAAAAAAAAAAGTTCATTGCAGCAGAACTTTGTGTGAGAAACTAGCACATAGAAGCCTTACATCAGCATCAAATTTCAACCACAGCTTAAGACAGAATTATTTTAATTAGCGCAACCTAAAAATTAAGACACCTTGTATCACTTTTCATCCCTGCTCAAATAGAAAACGTCTTTCATTCGCATAGCAAACTTCTGCGAGCTAACTTTTGTCTTCCTGTGGATGTCTGACTCACGCTATACCCTCAAGTTAGCTGTCAGACTTTTTCAATGAAGAAAAGCTAGTAGCTGGTTTCCGCACTTCTCAGTGGAAAGATAGGCTGCTTGCTGGGGAAAGGAAGTGATTAACACGAAAGAATAATGAATGACCATTCAATTCACTGTGATTGCAACCACCAGGCTTTGGTTGCTTTGAATGTAGATCTACCCATTTAAGAGCTGTACTTAATTCTAGTTTGCTATGATGGTAATATGCAAATAGCTCATGCAGGAGTCAACAGTATGAAGTAAAAATATGCTACAGACAACAATCCATCACCAAGTACATGCTGTGTACAATTCCCCTCCAGGAAAACAATTTGTGGCATAATATTTTAAGAATGGAATTAACAAAAAATAAAAATCAAGTTGCAAAGTTTTATTTTCTGTGGGTATTATGAAGCAATTATCCACTTTAAAAAATGTAAACTTTAAAGTAAATCAAAATTAAGCTTCTGGCTTGTTGCCAAAATATCACCTAGCTCTCTGTTACCCCTTTCTCCCCACATAACAGTCATGCCTCTATCATGTCTAGTGGAACTAAGCAACTTTAAATGAACTAAATATGACCTGATATACGAGAAATCTATGTATTTCATAAAGCTGTTTCACATTTTTGAATGTGAAAAGATAAAAAAAATGTAATTTTATTTAAATAAATGGGGGATAACGAACATATTTTCACTTTTTTTTAAAAGAAAAATGTTCATAGTTGGTTGAAACGTTCAGATCTCAAAATGATTAATTTTTTCAACATTTAAAAAGATTTACCCTTTCCCCAATAAACAAACAAACAATAAATAAATAAGAAAATATTGCAAAGTTTTTCAGATTTGTTTCCTATTTTTCTACCATCTCTAGAATTTCAATTGTTTACCTTTACACTAGACAAAAAATGCTTATCATCCTGTCTGTTGCTGTTTCACTTTCGTTTCTGAATAAAAGACCAAGCAACGTGTCTTCCAAGAGGAGGATGACTGGAAAAAGTTAAACATCAGAGACAGAAAATCCTTAGATTATTTATTCTTGGATGGGATCTGTCTCATTGAGTTGCTGAAATTCCAGAGCTAACATTCTCCCTACAGGCCAGTAGCCACCACTGCAGCTTCTGTACAACAATTCTCTTGTGTATACATGAAAAATGGGACACATGAATGGTTTCACTTTTGCAGATTTCATCATTGGCCACTTTCCATCAAAACTGTTACTATAGTCACACAACTCCTAAGACACAAAAGTTATGAGTTAAACAGCATCAAAAAAGCAGAAGGATTAGGCCAAAATCACTTTTTAAAGGTTATATTGTGGTTCTGATCTATCTTTTGAATTTTGAACTCTCCCCAACCCCAGGCAATGCATAACGATTCATGTTGTCAACTCTCTCAGATGTAGAGAATAAGTCAATGCTGGTCCCCAGCTCTGCAAGACCACATAAATCCTGCCCTGAACCATTCTGCTCTGACATCTGCCTACCTTCCAGCCTCCACATCAAATCTACTCATCCCCATGACAGACTGAATTCATATTTTGCACATTATCTGTATGCCTTGTGAGGTATCATTTGAACACTCATAATTTACTGGTATTTATTTTCCTGATAAAGTGTGACATTGTACACAAACTTATAACATTCCAGTGTCTGGTGTTACTAAAATATACTTCTCATCTTGCAGCATCCAAACCAGCGCCTCAGAAAAAGTAGAAGCTGATGTCTCTACCAGGTGTAAACAAGATCAATCGGCTATCATCTGATAAGTGGCCATTCACTGGTAGATAAAAGGCCATGGGCATCAAATCTAGTTCTCAGCAAAGAAGCAGCCTGGGGTTCCCATGGTGCCATACTTGCAGATGGAAACATCTCTCAAAGGGAGGAGAGCACGGTAAAAAGAAACCCAGTAGACTTCACTTTCCACCCTCCCCACTGATTCACTGTATAAGGCAGAACAAAGGAAGCAGCTAAGGGCTCAGAAGTTTGGCCAGTAAGACTGTAGAGAGTATGTGGTGAGCAATGCTCTACTTCGAATTTAATATAATTTGTTAAGCTAGGCATTAGCTCAATTTTATCTTTATGTTTCTTGTAACCACTTCTGACTATTATGTCTCATTATTTGTATTCACCTAAAATCTTGTTTTGTAGTTAATAAAATTGTTTTATTGTTGTATCTAATTCAATGTGTTTGAACTGACCTATATCTTAAACTCCAGTTGGAGTTTGCGCACATCATTTCTATTAATTAAATGGCAGACTATATACAAGTGTGCATAGCCCAGGAGAGGGCTGGTCGTCATAAGACACACATTTCTGGGGAAAAATCTGGAAATGGGATTGTGCTGAAGTCACACTGCTTTGTATTTTAGGCTAGCAAGAGCCTATATTGGATTGTCAGGATGCACAAATCTGGGAGTGATTTACATATTGTTTGAAGGCTACAGCAGCAAACTGGAGCAAACAGCATTCCAGGTTATAAGGCAAAGTGACACAGTTATTTTCTAGTCTAAATTGTACCTTGGATATGTCCTACATCCAACTTCATTTCTGCTCCTCCTAAGCTCCAGGGGTTCTTCTCCCAGTACTGGAATGCCACAGCAGAGTCCCCTTCTTCCACTTTCAAGGTGGGGGGGCAGTGAAAGGGGTTCTCCCCTCCTACTTCCCCTTCCAACGCTTGGTGTTGCAAGAAAGAAGAGAAGCAGAGGACATGTCCTTTGCTCATAGGTGAGCAGGGGAGGTGAATGAATGGAGATGATTCCTGAGGTAGCCCAGATTGGCTTCTCTCCCCCATGGTCATGAAGCGGAGAAGGCAGCCAATCACAAAGGCTTCTCCTCTGCTACCCCTACCAAGCAAGGATGAAATCTGGCAATTTGATGGAGCGTCTTGTGTCATTACAAGACTAGATTCAGCTATGGCTGACCTCCATTGACCCAAACAAAAATTACAGGGGTCGATGCATTTTAAACAATTGTTTGAGTACCTTAATAATGTTAAGCCCATATCAGGAAGTGAGCCATTGTTCTCTGGTCACTCATAGGAAAGGATTACTGATAACCTCTGAAGACTCCACTATCAACTTTCTTTTTTATTTGGCTCGAATATGAAAACACTTTTCTAGAGTCACATTTTCCCACAAAAGTGACTAATAGCTGTCATAGCATCATAAATAAAAAAACATATAGGTTTCACCACAAAGCACGTCATCCCTTTGGGTCGGCTGTACAGTTTCTTCTGTTCCAAGTATAAAGGATAAAATTGTACAGTATGAACTCCACCCCACTCCCAGATCCAGTGTAAAGCTGAAAACTTATATTAAATGCACCTTTTCATTAGGCAAACAAGGCTACGAAAGCTGCCACCCCTAGGTTTAGAATTCTATTAATAAATTGAAATAAGCTGGGTGGGGACAGCCTGGGCTGAGATCAATAAAAGAAAATCTGGGTCCTGATTTTCAACAGTGAAGATCATAACTCAATTTGAAGTCAGTGTGAACTGAGGATGCTCAACTATTCTCAAAATCAGGCCTTAAGTATATTAAAATATGGTCAAATTTCTTATTCACTGCTGCATAGTTCAAATAGGCTTCATAATAATGACATATAATCTCATGGAACTATTTTGTTTTACTTGTTGACCCTTTTCTTCCAGAGCATCTAATGATTTCACAGTATCAATCAAATCCCTAGAAGTTCTTCCACTTAACAAAGGGGTTATTATTAATCTCTCACCAGAAACAGTGAGAAAAACTGAAAACTAAGGAAGGAGGTGACTGGAAAGCAAGAAAACACCTGGATTTCTGCTTGACAGATGCTTGCTATGATAACAATCTATTGAAATGTAATGTGAGTTTACATCATCAAGAAAATGCTCAACCGTCATTTCACCACAAGCCAAAATTAACTGTTTTTCGCTTTTTTGAGTGTTGAATTCAAGATTACTGCACAGAGAAAACAGGTAAAAATGGCTGCTATGAGATTATAAACATGGTATGAAAGCAGCAGAAGGAAGAGACTGATATCTTAATAGGAGATATCTTCCCACTTAATGCTTCTTTAACAGTGCAATGGCAGAATTCAGTTCTGATGAAAGGATGAAAACCAGCCAGGAAGTTATAAAACATTTTAAAAACCTTACTTTGTAGTAATGCTGAGAAACAGAATGTTGCTATTTTAATACCCATACATTACAAAGCCGATTTCTATTTAGGAAAATCTATTTTAAAGGAAACATCATAAGGTCATAAACCATAACGAACAACATTTTTACCATGTGTTCTGAATTATTACAAAGCAAATTGTTACCCTTCCTCCCCTCCGTAATATACATGTATATTTACGTCTGTTCAAGCTGAATGGTGGAAACCACTCTCTGCCATTGTGTTAAGTAATGGAAACATTATAAATAGGATGTGTTCCTTGGAGATTACTTTTTATCCCACATCTTTCACCAGCCCATTTTCCATTTAGTCCCTTTCTTGCAGAAGCTCCCTATAGCAAACCTACAGTGATGACGACCATTAATCCAGATGATGTGGAAAGTTGCCATAATTTCTTTCGTCTGTTGTTTTCCTGTGTTCATGTGCTATAAGGTTTGATGGCAATTCCTTATACCAGGTGCTAAGAAATGGAAGCTCATTCTGCCTGTTGTGTGTGTGTCTACACAGACATGAGAGCACTGACCTGTTCGATGTTGGCAGGAGAATTACAGACTGTCTCCCTCTCAATTGTTCATCAGCAATGCTAATAATAACTTTTGAAGATCAGCTTTTACTCTGCTGCCTTTGCAGTGCAGAATAGCACTGAAACATCAGAGCATGGGGACACTTTTAGTTTTAAGAAGTCTGGAAACATTAATAGAAGTTTTGACGGTTAATGGTTACGACAGTTGCTCACATCCATGACTGCAGACACCTGATACATTACAAGACTGCGGGGTTCAATACAGATGGTGAGCATTGCTTACATTGGGTTGCCCTGCAAGTTGCATTTAGTGGACATGGACCTTTCATAAAGAGAGAATAATTCCAATAAATTAAGCCTTTTCTGTGATAGCTAAACATGCAGCAAACATGCTATATGTTACTATTTACAGCTCCTCGTACTCTTTCAAGTTCAGGTCAGTACAAACAGAAAGCCACAGTGTCTGAGATGGAATATTTATTTCAAAGAGGATGGAAATGGCAATATTCTGATGCCAGCCCTAGTACTGGGTGACAGTTATACGCATAACTAAAATGATCATGTGAAAGGGAACTTAGCAAAAGTCTGAGAAGACAAACTCTGAAAGACATTTAAAGTATAACCTCAGTGGAATATAGGCAAAAACATTTCTGGATTGGACTGAATTTCACATAAACAGAGCACAATCCTCCATGTGTTGTTTTATGAAATTTACATTAAAATTAAATATATTTATATATTCCATATGGGGGCAGGGTGAAAAATTATTGAGAATCATAGAGTGATGGAACATGCTTTTGGATACATATTATGCTACTGGATTACTAATGGCGACTACTTCTATGCAAGCAACCTTGATTTCTTGGGAAAATCTGGAACATATTGATAAATTACAGAGATGTAATTGTGTCTCAGTAGTTAAGGCCTCAGCCAGCCTTTCATCCCTAATGTTATCCATTTGTTTTCCCTCAAACTCTCATCTCAAAGAGTTAGAGCAGAAGACGACAATTGAAACTTCCTTTGTTTCATCATTTGCTCTGCCATTGATTCACTCTGAAGCTTCAGACAATTTGCTTAGTCCTTTGATGCCTCATTTATCCTTTTGCAAAATGGTAGCGTTGTACAAGTGTTGTAAACTTTATCAATACAAATGGACAGAGAATTGCTAGAGACTCATTTTATGGAATTTGCTGCTTTTCTATTTATTTACTGTCCCTCAATTTACAACTTTGTTTCAAAATAGTTACAGAATATGATTTTTCAAATCCTTGCTGATTTTCAGGATGTTTGCAGCATCCTTTGCATCTGATCACAGATGTCTTATCCATACGATTGACCAGGGCACTCACTCTGGGTCCTGTGCTTGGGGCAGGGAGGGGCTACCCTTCAGGAGCATACTGGGGGAGGGGAGGAGGCTAATCGGAGGCTTGGCGCTAGGAGAAGGGGTCAGACTGTGCCCTGGGGGGGGGGCACATACACCCCTCCAACATCGGACCTCCTGCAATCACCATCCCCGCTGCACTGCTTCCAACGAGTGTGGGGGCCAGTCCTGCTCCTCCCTGAAGCAGCATGGCTGGAAAGCAGCTCAAGCTTCATGGCTTATGCCACTCTAGTCCACGCCTCTCCAAGGGAGCGGGGGACTGCCCCGCACCCATCAGAAGCGGCATGGCACTGCCCCAGGAAGAGGCAGATGGGGGCACAGGAGTTGGGGGGGGCATGGTGCGGAATGACTGGAGCAGGGGATGTGGCCAGTAACCTCACTATACCCGGTCACCTCTGCCAATGTGTTTACTTCTTTTCTTGCCTCCAGCCCTTCCACACTCAGGCTGCTCAGTGTCAGCTCTGCCTCCTACAGTGAGTCACCTGCTGGCTGCTGCAGGCTTCTACCTCTCCCTGGTATCACATCCACTAGTGCAGGGGTCGGCCACCAAAACAGGCACAAAAAGCCATTTTTCCCCCTAATTCAGTTAAAAAAATCAATAATTCATGTGAATACGAGACAGTCCTTTATAAATAACACCAAAGCGTACTTATTCGTGAGCCCCGTTTTAAGAATAGTGAGCACACAATGATTTGCAATGCAATACATGTTTACTGCAGGATGTTTTCAAACATTTTACATATTCCATTTCCTCACCACTTTACATGTGTGTATGCGAACTCTGACCTTCCAGACTTTGACGCCCGCACCCACTTTAATTTTGCTGATTTTAATTTCATTTTTCTTTCTTAAAATACATTTTGCCTTTCACAGGACATTTCTGGAGAATGCTGGGGATCACTTCTTGGTACAAGTACTGAAGGACCCGACCGGAGGTTGTACGTGGCTCGACCTGCTGCTTACAAACAGGGAGGAACTAATAGGGAAGGTAGAGGTGGGGACAACCTGGGAAGCAGTGATCATGAGATGGTAGACTTCAGGATCCTGAGCAAAGGAAGGAAAGAGAGCAGCAAATTACACACCTTGGACGTCAGAAAAGCAGACTTTGACTCCTTCAGGAACCTGATGGGCAGAATCCCCTGGGATGCTACCATGAAGGGAACAGGAGTCCAGGAAAACTGGCAGTATTTTAAGGAAGCCCTATTGAAGGTGCACAAAGAAACCATCCTGATGCGCAGAAAGAGAAGTAAATATGGTAGGAGACCAGACTAGCTTAATGGGGAAATCCTTGGAAAACTTAGGCACAGAAACGGAGCTTACAAAAAGTGGAAACTTGGACAGATGTCTAGGGAGGGGTATAAATGTATAGCTCGAGAATGTAGGGCAGTTATCAGGAAGGCAAAAGCACAACTGGAATTGCGACTCTCGAGGAATGTGAAGGATAACAAGAAAAGTTTCTACAGGCATGTTACCAAGAAGAAGGTGATCAGAGAGAGCATGGGGCCCCTACTGGATGAGGGAGGTAACCCAGTGACAGATGATGTAGGGAAAGCTGAAGTACTTAATGCTTTCTTTGCCTCTGTCTTCACAGACAAAGACAGCTCCCGGACTAACGCGATAAGTGATGCATTGTGGGATGAAGGTGGACAGCCTTTGGTGGGGAAAGAAGAGGTTAAGAGCTATCTAAAAAAGCTAAATGTACATAAATCGATGGGCCTGGACCTAATTCATCCTTGGGTCCTGAGGGAGTTGGAGTATGTTGTTGACGAGCCCTTGGCCGTTATCTTTGAAAAGTCGTGGCGATCGGGAGAGATCCCGGATGACTGGAAGAAGGCAAATGTAGTGCCCATCTTTAAAAAGGGGAAGGATGATCCAAGGAACTATAAGCCAGTCAGTCTTACATCAGTCCCTGGAAAAATCGTGGGAGCACTCCTCAAGAAAGTCATTTTGAGGCACTTGGAGCAGGGGAGAGTGATCAGGAATAGTCAGCATGGATTCATGAAGGGCAAGTCATGCCTGACCAATCTGATTACTTTCTACGATGAGATAACTGGCTCTGTGGATAGAGGAAAATCAATGCATGTGATTTATCTTGACTTTAGCAAAGCTTTTGATTGTCTCACACAATATTCTTGTCAGCAAGTTAAAGGAATGTGGCTTGGATAAATGGACGGTAAGATGGATAGAAAGCTGGCTAGAAGATCGGGCCCAGGAGGTAGTGAACAACGGCTCGATGTCGGGATGGCAGTCAGTTTCTAGTGGGAGTGCCTCAAGGTTTGGTTCTGGGTCCTGTTCTGTTCAACATATTTATCAATGCCATGGATGAGGGGTTGGATTGCACCCTCAGCAAGTCTGCGGTGGACACTAAGATAGGGGGAGAGGTAGATACTCTGGAGGGTAGGGACAGGGTCCAGACTGACTTAGACACATTGGAAGACTGGACCACAAGATATCTGATGAGGTTCAATAAGGACAAGTGCATAGTCCTGTACTTGGGCCGGTAGAATCCCAAGCATTGTTATAGGCTGGGGTCCGACTGGCTTGGTAGTAGTTTTGCAGAAAAGGACCTGGGAGTTGTAGTGGATGAGAAGCTGGACATGAGTCAACAGTGTGTCATTGTAGCCAAGAAAGCTAATGGCATATTAGGTTGCATCAAGAGGAGTGTTGCCAGGAGATCCAGAGAAGTGATTATTCCTCTTTATTCGGCTTTGGTGAGGCCGGAGTACTGTGTCCAGTTCTGGGCCCCCAATTATAGGAAGGATGTGGATACACTGGAGAGGGTCCAGCAGAGGGTGACCAAAATAATTAGGGGGCTGGAGCATATGACCTATGAAGAAAGACTGAGGGAATTGGGACTGTTTAGTCTGCAGAAGAGAAGACTGAGGGGGACTTGATAACAGCCTTCAACTTACTGAAGGGAGGTTGCAAACAGGTCTAGAGAGAGGCTGTTCACAGTAGTCACGGATGGCAGAACATGTAACAATGGTCTCAAGTCGCGTTTGGAAAAGTCCAGGTTGAACATTAGGAAAAACTTTTTCACTAGGAGGGTGGTGAAGCATTGGAATGGTCTACCCAGGGAAGTAGTGGAGTCTCCATCCCTGGAGGTGTTTAAGTCTCACCTTGACAAAGCCCTGCGGGGCTGATCTGATGGGTTTGGTCCTGCTTAGAGCAGGGGGCTGGACTCAATAGCTTTTTTAGGTCTTTTCCAGCGCTATTGTTCTATGATTCTATGATACAGCAGCAATGCTGCAAGGTTCCTTTTCATCTTCAAGATCAAGACTTTATTAGCCACACAATCAAAACACAGATACAGCATCATATCCCACAATGTACTGCACATATTAAAGGGGGAGTTATGCAAGGTTTAGAGATCACTTATTGTGTGCTATTTAGGTATGAGTTGGGCTCGTTGTTGGACTTTTAGATGTTCACCATTTACCAAAAATAATGAAGAGTTTTTTTTTCTTTGCAATTATAGCTTCAGGAGCCACAAAGAAGTTCTTAAAGAGACACATGTGGCTCCAGAACCACAGGTTGCAGACCCCTGCACTAGTGTCACTGCAGCAGCCTGTGCAGAGCAGTCTGATTCTGACCCTTATCTTGCCCTTTCAGACTTCTGCCTCAAATGGCTGGATGGGTCCTTACATTTTCCAGTGGTGGGATCCTCTGCCAGCACAGCCCTCCTGCTCAGAGGCCCTCTCCTAGCCCAGATGAGTGCCAGCTAGTCTCTGTCACCCAGCACTAGCATCCTCCTACTGCCTCACACTCCCCCTTTCACTGCCTTTTCTCCCCTCACCCAGCACTGGGAGGAGGGAGATCCTTGTCCTTATCACACACCCCACCTCAGTGTCCTTGACTTTTTCAGCTCTCCAGCAGCAGCCTGAAGCCTTGGGGTCCCCTTCTCCTCCGTACCAAGCATGGGGCCCTCAATTCTACCAAAGCCATGAGGACTGGCAAATTACAGAAGAACAACAGAGGATTTCCACTGACTCCCACCAATTTGTGAGTCTTACAACTTAACCTTTTCAAGTGCCCTAAAACCTGAATGCTTGCTCTGAATTGCCTGCAAATCTGCTTCCTGAGGATGCAGAGTCACTAGTGACCCAAATGGGGGGTCATTTGATGAAGGGACCTGCAAGTTATAGGCTGCACCCAAAAAACCTGTTCCCTTCCGTATTACAGAACATGAGGTGCTCAATATCTGCAAGTATTGGGGGTAGTCATGTTAGTCTGCATCTGTAACAGCAATGAAGGGTGCTGTGGCACCTTATAGACTAACAGAAAAGTTTTGAGCATGAGCTTTTGTGAACAAGGACTCACTTCATCAGATGCTGGTCTTGGAAATCTGCAGGGCCAGGTATAAATAAGCCAAAGCAAGGGTGAGGATAACAAGGTTAGCTCAGTCAGCAAGGGTGAGGCTTACTACCAGCAGTTGATCTGGAGGTGTGAACACCAAGGGAGGGGAAGCTGCTTTTGTATTTAGCCAGCCATTCACAGTCTTTGTTTAATCCTGAGCTGAAGGTGTCGAATTTGCAGATGAATTGTAGCTCAGCAATTTCTCTTTGGAGTCTCATAAAAAGTTTGAGAGACTCTGTTCAAGTGCAATCGGTAGTATTAATAGTAAACATGTTTTAAATGTCTAGGTGAGGGCCAGTTTGTGGCACTTTCCTCTCCATGCTAATCATACTACTGAAGATCCAAATTTGACACCATTAGTTACACTGCGTTATTTTGAGTAATTCCACTGAAGTCAAAGTTTACACAAAGGTCTAGTTAATGTAAATAACGGCAGGATCAGGCCCTAACTTTAAGTTTAGTAACTACAGAGAAATCTGGAAGATTTTATTACATTATCTCTGAGGCAAATTCCTGACTAAAGATCAAGTTAAAACTGCAGAGGATGACATAAGAAGAATTTCCCAGGGAAGTCACCACAAAACACATGGCATCTTTTTAGATCAACAGAAGCTCTGCTTAAATTCTGGTGGCACAATGGTGCCTTGAATGTGGACTCCAAGATATGCCCATTGAGAGTATAAGTGTTAGCCAGTCCAACCAGGATATCTATTTTTGGGCAGGGGAGGTGAAGGGGGACAAGGGAAGTTCAATGGTCAAATGGATATTCTTATTACTGATTTTTGGGGCATATAAAAATTAAGAGGGGATAAAACTAGTCATACTAGCCAGAAAAATAATCCTAATCTCCCTCTCCATAGCTTGGTGTCTACTTTCCTGAACTTCTCACAGAGGATTATTAAATGTAACCAAGCCATCCTCATACACTGATGTTCCTCCAAGCCAAACATTTCAACCTGACCCAACCCCCTCCAACAAATAAGCTGTTTTGAAAATGATTTCCAGGGCGATGCCTGTTACCATAGAGATGACATTAAATGAAAAGGACAAAAAATATAGAGGGTGATAAACTGCATGCTTGGATGACACACTTGACTTCCAAGCTTGTGTTCAAACGAGGCATACATGCCAAGATTTTTATGAAAGACAAAATTAAAATGTATCACTATCAAGCTGTAACTGACAAGGTATTGTGTGGTGGCTGTTAACATAATGCTCCATATATTTATTGTTTGTCATTTTTCTGGCATTGACAAAGGTCTCTTAGAGCTGTAAATCATACTATTAAATCTGCCACTGAAAATGGAGGTTGTTTTGGAAAAGAAAAAGAAAAAAAATGGAACTGAATCAGTACTTATGGGTTTCAAATGCATGACAGGTGACCTTAATATCATATAAAGGATTATGCTTACTCTTAGAGTTTGGCATGTTTTCAAGTATCAGACTGTTTGCTTGTGACCTAATCTGAAAAAAACCAAAAAAACAAAAACTTGTTTCCTTTTGAAGGCTATTTACCTTTAAAATCCACTCTGTACATATATGGATTAATTTAAATGTTCCTAGTTTATTTTAAAGGTGCTACAATATTTATTTTCTCAGAACTCATACTTGTATTCTGAAAACTATGTTTTCTCCCTTTGTCTTCTGCAATGGGTGAGGATGCTTTATAACCAAAAGCATTAAAGAATTCTGTTATTTTTCTAAGTCTTGAGACAACATACTATATATTTTGGCCTACCAAAAACCTGAGTTAGAGAAAGAGCTGATGAGGTGATCAAGTATAATTCCTGGCTTGCTGAATAATGTGCAATGATATTTCTCTCTCTCTCTCTCTCACACACACACAGAGCAGATATCTGTGAAAGCAGTAAGAATGCTCCATGGAAGTTAAAGAAGAATTGCACCCGAGGCTGCTGAGGAGAAAAATCAAACAACCCTCTTAATGTTGTCAAATATTGAATCTGCATGAAAAACCAAGGCATTTCTACTTGGAGTAACAGTACGCAGTAAACCTAGTAACTTAAAGAAGGATGTTTAGATGGTCATAGTTAATATGCAATGAAAAGACAGTTATTTGTTTCATAATCGATGTTCTTCACATCCATTCCACATGTACCAGGGCTGGAAACTTTCCCCTCAGCAGTAACCACAGGTGAGAGGCTCTGGTGATCACTGGAGTGGTGCCCTCATGGGCTATGTCTACACGTGAAGCCTACATCGAAGTAGCCTATTTCGATGTGGCGACATCGAAATAGGCTATTTCGATGAATAATGTCTACACGTCCTCCAGGGCTGGCAACGTCGATGTTCAACATCGACGTTGCGCAGCACCACATCGAAATAGGCGCTGCGAGGGAACGTCTACACGCCACAGTAGCAAACATCGAAATAAGGGTGCCAGGAACAGCTGCAGACAGGGTCACAGGGCGGACTCAACAGCCAGCCGCTCCCTTAAAGGGCCCCTCCCAGACACACTTGCACTAAACAGCACAAGATCCACAGAGCCGACAACGAGTTGCAGACCCTGTGCATGCAGCATGAATCCCCCGCTGCAGCAGCAGCAGCGAGAAGCCCTGGGCTAAAGGCTGCTGCCCACGGTGACCATAGAGCCCCGCACGGGCTGGAGGGACAGCGTCTCTCAACCCCCCAGCTGATGGCTGCCATGGAGGACCCCACAATTTCGACGTTGCGGGATGCGGATTGTCTACACGGTCCCTACTTCGACGTTGAACGTCGAAGTAGGGCGCTATTCCGATCCCCTCATGAGGTTAGCAACTTTGACGTCTCGCCGCCTAATGTCGAAGTTAACTTTGAAATAGCGCCCGACGCGTGTAGCCGCGACGGGTGCTATTTCGAAGTTAGTGCCGCTACTTCGAAGTAGCGTGCACGTGTAGACACAGCCATGGGCTACGTCTACACGTGAAGCCAACATCGAAATAGGCTATTTCGTTGAATAACGTCTACACGTCCTCCAGGGCTGGCAACGTCGATGTTCAACTTCGACGTTGCGCGGCACCACATCAAAATAGGCGCTGCGAGGATACGTCTACACGCCAAAGTAGCACACATCGAAATAAGGGTGCCAGGCACAGCTGCAGACAGGGTCACAGGGCGGACTCAACAGCAAGCCGCTCCCTTAAAGGGCCCCTCCCAGACACAGTTGCACTAAACAACACAAGATCCACAGAGCCGACAACTGGTTGCAGACCCTGTGCATGCAGCATGGATCCCCAGCTGCCGCAGCAGCAGCCAGAAGCCCTGGGCTAAGGGCTGCTGCCCACGGTGACCATAGAGCCCCGCAGGGGCTGGAGAGAGAGCATCTCTCAACCCCCCAGCTGATGGCCGCCATGGAGGACCCAGCAATTTCAACGTTGCGGGACGCGGATCGTCTACACGGTCCCTACTTCGACATTCAACGTCGAAGTAGGGCGCTATTCTGATCCCCTCATGAGGTTAGCGACTTCGACGTCTCACCGCCTAACGTCGAAGTTAACTTCGAAATAGCGCCCGACGCATGTAGCCGCGACGGGCGCTATTTCGAAGTTAGTGCCGCTACTTCGAAGTAGCGTGCATGTGTAGACACAGCTATGGTGTGATATAAGGGACACTGTGCACTTCGTCCCCCTCAATTACTTCTTCTGGAAACTCAGACAGTGGAGAAGGATGGTGCATTGCAGAATGGACAGAAGCAGAATATCTTGAAGAACACACTTCTTCAAGTGTGACTCCAAGCAACACTTATGGAAGTGGGAAGGAGGTCACGGACATGTTGGTTGTAACACAGCTCTGCCAAACCCAGTGTAATCCTCGGGTTGCTGAGTAATGTGCAATGAGACGTGAACATGTGTACTGATGATCATATCTTGGCTTTGCAGATGTCTGGAATTGGCAAGTGTGCCAAGAAGGCCTCCAAGGATACCTGTGATCTGGTTGAATAAGCCTGTAAGCCCACAACGGGCCAATTTGAGGTCCTGTACATGAAAGTAGAGTAATTCAAGACCCCTCAAGCAACCTGACCATCTTGTCATCAGAGAGAACAGTCCATCCCTGAATCAGCTGGTAGAATGTGGAGATGGTTGCCAAATTTACTGTGATGGATACATGTGCCAGAACCTGGTTCTTTCTGTAGCTGTAGCAAGCAGTCTAGGACAGGCTGCATTGCAGAGTGCAAGGGAGAAATGCCATGTTCTCATGCCCGGTGGGACGGTTTTCTGCTTACAAGGAGGACCCGTTGGTCATCTTTTGAGCAGGTACGCTTCTTCAGGATGAAAAAAAGGAGCATCCGCACTGGGAAGTGTGGAGACTCAAGGTTTGGGTATAGGACCTGACCACAGTCATATAGCAGAAGGTCCAGAGAGTAGGGAAGAGGGCAGAGGGGGCCCATAGCAATGTTCATGAGTTGATGTCCCTTACTGGTGGGGACACATTGGAGCAATCACAATCACCTGTGCTTTATTTCTCTTGATCTCTACTAGGACACGTCCGATGAGAGGGATCAATGGAAACACATACATCAAGCCCTCAGTCTATGGTGGAAGTAAAGAGTCGGGGCTAGGGGGGTCTTCCCCAGGACCTGTCAGGAACAAAACTGGTCACTTTTTTTTCCTGGTAGAGAACACATCTTCTAGAGAGTGGAAGATCACATGGATGACTTTTGAGTGAAGTGACCACATATGGTGAGAGCAGACTTCCCTGCTGAAGTGATCCGTTAGGGAATTACTGACTCCCAGGAAGTGATCTGCTTCCACATAGATGCAATGTTTGATGTAAAAGTCCCAGTCCCCCTTGCCTACTGATGTAGAACATTGGAGCCATGATGTCTGTAAGGACTTTACCATCTTGTCTGACGTATGGCAGGGAGATCCATCCCCACAGACTTTCCAAATTGCTGTGTCCATGATGTTGGTACAAAATATTGCCTTGTTCAAAGTCTATATCTCTTGGGTCTGGCAAGTTCTGAGGTGCATGTCCCAGCTGAGGTCCGAGGCATCTGAAACCAGTTCCAGGAAGGGTGGTGGAATGACAAACAGAACTCCTTCTAGTGTGTTCTGCGGCTCGATCTACCATTGAAATTAGGTAAGCATTGCCAGGAGAATGGTTACTATCTTTTCCAGTTAATCCCTGATCCCTGGGAATATACCATCATTAGCCATTGCTGGAGAGGTCACATATAAAGCCCAGTATGCAAATCACATAAGTGTACACTGCCATGCACCCCAGCAAGCTCAAGAACACTCTGGCCATCATTAGGGGAAACTTAGATACCTCTGCAATGAGGTCTGACAGGGCCAACCTGTCTACCTGAAGGAATGCTCTCACACGAGTTAGGTCAAGCAGCACTTGGACTAATTCTGTGCTTTGACGTGGTACCAATGTGGATTTTTCCTCATTGACCCAAAGCCCTAAGGAGAAACACATGATTAAGAGGATTTGGTCCGGCTGGTCCTGCCCTTAGGAGCTTCCTTTGAATAGCCAATCCTCAAGGCACTGGTAAATCTGAATATCCTGGCATCTGAGGTGGGCTGTGACTACTGACTACTGTTGGTAAACACTCTTCATACTGTAATCGGACCAAAAGGGAGTACCACAAATTGTTCGTGGGACAAAAGGTTGTTCTAATTTGCAACCAACTGCCCAGAGCCAGCTGCATGCTTTGCAGCCGGTCCCCTTTCGAACTGCGCCCAGATATCATCTGTACATGCTCGTGCTTCACACGCTCCATTACCATAAGAACATCACATAAGAACGGCCATACTGGGTCAGACCAAAGGTCCATCTAGCCCAGTATCCTGTCTGCCGACAGTAGCCAATGCCTGGTGCCCCAGAGCAGGTAAACCGAAGACAATGATGAAGCGATTTTTCTCCTGCCATCCGTCTCCCACCTTTGACAAAAGGCTAGGCACCCTACCTTACCCCTTGCTAATAGCCATCTATTGATCTAACCTTCAAATATTTATCGAGCTCTTTTTTAAATTCTGTTAGAGTCCTGGCCTTCACAGCATCCTCTGGTAAGGAGTTCCACAGGTTGACTGTGCGCTGTGTGAAGAAAAACTTCCTTTTATTAGTTTTGAACCTGCTACCCATTAATTTCATTTGGTGTCCTCTAGTTCTTATATTATGGGAACAAGTAAATAACTTTTCTGTATTCACTTTCTCCACACCATTCATGATTTTATATACCTCTACCATATCGCTCCTTAGTCTCCTCTTTTCTAGACTGAAAAGTCCCAGTCTCTCTAGCCTCTCCTCATATGGGACCCGTTCCCCAAACCCTTAATCATTTTAGTTGCCCTCTTCTGAACCTTTTCTAACACCAATATATCTTTTTTGAGGTGAGGAGACCACATCTGCATGCAGTACTCAAGATGTGGGCGTACCATAGTTTTATATAGGGAAAGTAAGCTATTCTTTGTCTTATTTTCTATCCTTTTTTTAATTATTCCTAACATCCTGTTTGCTTTACTGTCTGCTGCTGCACACTGCATGTATGTTTTCAGAGAACTATCCACTATAATTCCAAGATCCCTTTCCCGATCTGTTGTAGCTAAATTTGCCCCCATCATATTATATGTATAATTAGGGTTATTTTTCCCAATGTGCATTACCTTACACTTACCCACATTAAATTTCATTTGCCATTTTGCTGCCCAATCACTCAGTTTGCTGAGATCTTTTTGAAGTTCTTCACAGTCTGCTTTGGTTTTTGACTATCCTGAACAGTTTGAATAGTAACAGAGAGGAAGCCATGATAGTCTATACACTATCAAAACAAAAAGCAGTCAAGTAGCACTTTAAAGACTAGCAAAATAGTTTAGTAGGTGAGCTTTCGTGGGACAGACCCACTTCTTCAGACCATAGCCAGACCAGAACAGACTCAATATTTAAGACACAGAGAACCAAAAACAGTAAGCAAGGAGGACAAATCAGAAAAAGATAATCAAGGTGAGCAAATCAGAGAGTGGAGGGGGGGAAGGTCAAGAATTAGATTGAGCCAAGTATGCAGATGAGCCCTTATAGTGACTCAGAAAGTTCCCATCACAATTTAAACCATGTGTTAATGTGCCGAATTTGAATATAAAAGCCAGCTCAGCTGCTTCCCTTTCCAGAACGGTATGATAATTCTTCTTCAGTAACACACATACCTTTAGGTCATTGACAGAATGCCCCATTTCATTAAAATGTTGACTAACAGGTTTGTGGATCTGGAGTGTTTTGATGTCTGTTTTGTGCCCATTGACCCTTTGTCTAAGGGAGTTAGAAGTCTGTCCAATATACAAAGCATCTGCGCATTGTTGGCACCCTAACCCTAATAAACTATTTTGCTAGTCTTTAAAGTGCTACTTGACTGCTTTTTGTTCTGAACAGTTTCATGTCAACTGCAAACTTTGCAACCTCACTGCTTACCCCTTTCTCTACATCGACAAATAAGTTGAACAAGATTGGTCCCAGGACTGACCCTTGGGGAACGCCACCAGTTACCCCCTTCCATTGTGAAAATTTACCATTTATTCCACCCTTTGTTTCCTGTCTTTTAACCAGCTCCCAATCCATGAAAGGATCTTTCCTCCTATCTCATGACCACCTAATTTATATAAGAGCCTTTGGTGAGGGACTGTGTCAAAGGCTTTCTGGAAATCTAAGTATACTATGTCTACCGGATCCCCCGTCCGCATGCTTGTTAACCCCTTCAAAGACCTCTAATAGATTAGTAAGACACAACTTCCCTTTACAGAAACCATGTTGACTTTTGCTCAACAAATCATGTTACTCTACGTGTCTGACAATTTTATTCTTTACCATTATTTCTACTAATTTGCCCAGTAATTTGACTAATTTGACGTTAGACTTACCCTCCCTCACGTCCCACCCAGACCACAAGTGGCGGGACCTTCTACCATCTCCGGAGGGTGGGGAGCCCCGTTGGGCCAGCCTTTATTCTACCCTGGTCCCATGGCCCGCTGGGGACATTGGCTGGAGAATCCTCCAGGGGGCGGTGAGCACGGGCATGTACCTGGCATGGTTCACCCCCCTTCTGGATACCTGCTTCTTTTGCGGCACAAGGGAGACCCTGGCGCACATTTACGTTGAGTGCGCCAGGTTGCAGCCCCTCTTCCAACTCCTCCAGAACCTTCTACTGAAATTCTGGCTGCACTTTTCCCTGCACCTTCTTATCCTGGCACACCCCATCCGTGGCCCCACTAAGTCGTGGGACCTCCTCGTCAGCCTCCTCCTGGCTACGGCCACGGTGGCCATTTACAATACCTGGGAGAGGAGGCTGGCCGGGGGGGAGGCCTGTAACTGTGGGCCCTATTTCCGCTCTGCTCTCTGCTCATGAATCCAGGCAGAGTTCCTTTGGGCGGCGTCCACTGGCTCTCTTGACACCTTTGAGGGGCAGTGGGCGCTGTCCGGGGTTCTCTGCTTAGTGTCCCCTTCTGGTTCCGTTTTAAACCTTTGACCCCCACTCCCATCCCTGTTTTCTCTTTAGTTGTGCCCTGCACATTGTTGGGGCCATGGTCTTTTAATGGGTTCCCTCTCCCATTAAGACGGGCCTTTTAGTTGTGGGCGGGCTGTGCCCGCCCACTCCCTGGTCTTCAAATAGGACTCCAAGGAGTCAATCCACAGCTGTGATAGCTGGAGTGAAGGGGTCCTCTACTAGTGTCCTCTACACCATGGGGAGATAGTGTACAGCTGCTACAACAGTTCTACACAACCCAAAATTCTCACTAGAAAGCATCCTTCATCTGCGGTCTGGATTCCAGAGCAAAGGGATGAGTTTTGGATAAAGTTCAGTAAAACTGATAAACTTTGATCACTTATCCACAAAATCTCACAGTCCCTTTAAGTTTGTTCTTCACATCTATCTCCATTCCCCATTTTAGATGAGTTTTTTCCCCTTGTCCTCAGTGAACAAAAATAACCTGTTTTGCTATTTATTGTGAGGTGTACTCTTCTACTAGAGCCCCTTTGGTAGCCAAGGACACAATATATTTCAATGTAATTCCTGAAGACTCCACTGATTCACACTAATTCTTAAGCTACCGTGTTCACTAAACCTCTATCTAATTATTCTTTTACTTTTTTCCTGACCTACTGTTTGCCACTTAGTACTACTCCAACATTCATCACTCCATGATAATCTTACAGCCAGTCACTAACTTTGTAACTGTCATGACTGTTAAAATTTCTCTGCTGCTTTTGGCTACGTCTACACGTGAAGCCTACATTGAAGTAGCCTATTTCGATGAATAACGTCTACACGTCCTCCAGGGCCGGCAACGTCGATGTTCAACTTCGACGTTGCTCAGCCCAACATCGAAATAGGCGCAGCGAGGGAACGTCTACACGTCAAAGTAGCACACATCGAAATAGGGATGCCAGGCACAGCTGCAGACAGGGTCACAGGGCGGACTCAACAGCCAGCCGCTCCCTTAAAGGGCCCCTCCCAGACACAGTTGCACTAAACAACACAAGATACACAGAGCTGACAACTGGTTGCAGACCCTGTGCCTGCAGCATAGATCCCCAGCTGCCGCAGAAGCAGCCAGAAGCCCTGGGCTAACGGCTGCTGCCCACGGTGACCATAGAGCCCCGCAGGGGCTGGAGAGAGAGCATCTCTCAACCCCCCAGCTGATGGACGCCATGGAGGACCCAGCAATTTCGACGTTGCGGGACGCGGATCGTCTACACGGTCCCTACTTCGACGTTGAACGTCGAAGTAGGGCGCTATTCCTATCTCCTCATGAGGTTAGCGACTTCGACGTCTCGCCGCCTAACGTCGAAGTTAACTTCGAAATAGCGCCCGACGCGTGTAGACGCGACGGGCGCTATTTCGAAGTTGGTGCCGCTACTTCGAAGTAGCGTGCACGTGTAGACGCAGCTTTTTATTGTTAAAATGTCTTCTTAATCCTCTTCACATAAAATACCTCAGGAAGGGAAGGATGGGTGTTTCCCTCCACCCAATAGAAATTGGGGATGAATAAAAAAGCAAGGATGGCTTTAAACTGTTTAACAAAATGGTGGTTAATAGATGTATGAAGATGAGTCCCTGAACACTTTATGCATCCTGGGTGGATCATAACGCTAAATTGATTGTGGCATAGTTAGAATAAGAAGCTGGCTACTTGGTAAAGCAGGAGCCTATTATTGTAAACTGCCCAGAAATAATAATAAAATATTCTGAACAATGGTTTATGAATTGGTATTGAATTGGTTGAGTCTGAATAAGAGATAAACTGTTCATTGCAGCCCAAATTTCAAAAAACCTGTGCATGCTGCTAGTTTTTTTTCAAAAGGATGCCTTCTGGAGTAAACATGAAGAGACGGGGGGATTACTGAACTCGGAGTAACTCAGGTTCATTTGTTTTCATATAAAATTAGATGTTCATATTTCATACATAACTCTTTTTACAGAAAACTATTTTCAGCATTGTATTATTTTCAATAGTTTTCAATTGGTGTAATATGATCAGACAATCACCTGCATTTAGTTTCCTTTCCCAGGCCATTTTCAAAGGGCTGTAAAAGTTCTTTTTATGTTATTCTTCAAAATTCTCCTGAGATATAATCCTGAAGTCATCTTAAGTGCTATTACTAATGAGTTTTCATTTTAACACAAAAACACATAAACCACCAATGTAAACCACTCACTGACAATGTGTACTATATAGATAATTTTTTTTCTGCCAGAGCTGTTTCCTTGTTTAAATCATAGAAGGCAGTTGATTTCAAACTTCTTGTAGGCTAGTATAAGAGAATTGAGTAATGGGAAGATCTATTATGTTAAGTTACATACTAAAGACATTCGACCATGTTCTCTTTTTTTCCTACGCCGACCACTTCAGACCAACTTTATTGTTTCATGTACTATTATATATTACAGTGCATGTAACAAGAAACATACATTATACCAGTTGTATCTCAGAAGGGATTTCATAAGATTTTTATACTATTATACATATGCCATGCCTATAGTATCTAATAAGTTATTCTGTGCATTATTGTAACTATTGTTTTTCCACAGGCACATAGTTGATTTAAGATTCAAAGTTTCATCCAGCCGAAGTGACTGGGCCATCTCGACATAGTAAATAAATCAATTTAAGACCTTGGTCAATTAGACTTTCATCAGAAGCTAAGGTCTTCTACTCCAGAACCAAGTGGTAGCACAAAGAAAGGGCAGATATGATTATTATTTTGTACCTTGCTTATAATTAAAACTATGTCAATCAAAAGGTAAATTAGAAGCTCATTGAACAGGAAAAGGTGAGTTGATCACCTACTCTAAAACACAGTCGTCAATGACATCTAGGAACAAATTTGAAAGGGTCACTGCAATTATAGATGTGAGAAACAGAAATGTTTTCTAATCATCCAGTTAAGTCCTCTGCCAATATAACACTTTTTTTTCTACTCATTATCTAGACCTGCTGTGCTTTAGTGACATGAGTAGTTTCACTGAGGCCAATGGGACTATTTATGTGAATGAAACAAACGGTATTTGGTCTTAACTATGATATCATCTCTGGATGAGATTTACCTTGTGCAAAGGTACAGCGTGAGGTCTGTGAATTACTTCAGTCTCACTTAAATGCTCAGCTACTGGATAATTACTGCCAATGAAATTAATTTAAGCTTAAGTGTGAAAACAAATATGCAAGTCAAGAAGACTGAAGCTGCATTTATGCTTCCTTTGCTGTAGACCTAAGAGAGGCCAATAATCTGCAACAGCTTCTGAAATCTCACTTCTTTTGTAGTCTAATTGGTTACATGAGTAAATTGCTGGCTGAGTGCTTTAAAAGGATGCAGAACAGGAATACAACTACAGCTTTATGGGAAGTGAGGTGTGAGACTATTAAGTGTTTTCAGTACATCAGAATGTTTTTAGTCCTACTGACCAATTAACTAGAATGTATCTCAGAACACGTAAAAACAGTGGACACTTCTATCACAAAGATGTGGTCATTGTGATAACAATCATGTACATTAATTGGTAAATACGTTTATCTGAACATAATGAAATCAAAACACATTGGAATATCTATAAAAACTGTTTATTTTGATGGTGATACTTGAATATTTTTATGAGCCATAGAAGAGAAAAGAGCAAGAATGAGTGAAGCAGTGCTAAAGGAAAGGACCTGAAGCATTATCTGAAAAGGCTGAATTCATTTTAAATATACAGCTACCCACTCACCCATACATGTATTACTTAATTGTGTTCTGCCATCACTGAAAGATTCCAAATACAGGGAAAGCGATGGCCAAACCCAACAAATAGAAAACTTGTAAGAAAGCTGGGCTTTGCCAAACTTCCAGGACAATTGTCACATAAGAGAGATTCTGTGTTTTGAACATGTATGTGAACCTAGGAAATTCTCGAGGTAAATTCCTATATGTGCATTGACTTCAGAGCTGTGACAATTTACAGCAGATGATATCTCTTATCAAATTTCTAAAATGTTTGAAGCTTTCATGTCACAAATACAGAGTATGGTACTTATATCCACCTGAAGCTTGCTCAGAAAATTCAGTTTGATTCTAAGACATGATTTTTTGACCCCACTCCTAATATCAGGAGTTTCTAGCTTCTGATTTGATTGTGAGCACATGGTTCTATTCCAGAGTTCTGCCACTGACTTGTTGGGACACGTTGGTCAAGTCACTTCGGCTCCATGCCAGGGTTTCCCCAGCTGTAAAACAGGATAATGATTCATACCTCCCTTTGCAAAACACTGCATTCTACTGATGCAAGTGCCATATAAAAGATAGACATTATAATAAATAAAATAGTCAAAATGAAAATTGAAACTCACATTTAATATGGCTTGCCAGAAGAAGGTTGCAGCTATGGCAGTAACAGAAATGTGAAGGGTCAGACCCGCCAAGACATGTGAAACCACTCTCCACGTTTCTGCTCTGTAAGTCTCATCCAATTCACGCAATGTCACTTGGGAAACAAAATCACTCAGTTTTTGTTGTTGTTTTAAAGAGTTATTGGCAAAGGGAACTGTTCTTGAGGTTATTTTATCGGCCAAGGAACAAGTCAAGGGACTACTTGAGAGATCCGAGATGAAGTGATTTAGCTTCCTTTCTTCACAGGTCTAATACAGATTGTTTTATGATTATCCACTAAATAGTTTTAAACTAGAGATGGGCCACTGTCAAATCCTGGTAAAGAGAGGTCCTTCTTGTAAAATTTTGATTTGATTATCATCAAAGTTCAGGGAAGAGAAGAAGACAGTATATCTGTTGCTCTCATTGAGGTTCATATTTATTTAAAATCCATACAAATATTTGCTACATTGTAGTCACCTGTAATTTTTCTTGGGATTTATTAGTCTAAACCAGAAGATCCTCCTGTGTTCTTAATTAGGTATGAGTCTTTTATAAATGTATGCTCTTGTCAACCTCCCTTACTCCTCATGAGAGCAGGAGTACAGGGGATTGACTGTGGCCCTCAGAGAGATTGATTTCACCCCTCTTTACCAGATGCTTGAATCGAAATCTGGGAGATGGACTCTTTGAGCCGGTAGGTGTAGACATAACCTGAGATAATTTCTTCTGAGGCCAAATACTATCCTTCTGATTCTGGGGTAAACAGAGTAGCAGTGCATCATTTCCTCATTTCTTTGTCCTACAGAGTTTATAAAGGCAGCAAGCCATTCTTCATTGTGATGATGCTCACAAATTTCAATTTAAATAACAGCTTGACATCTGTGCTAGTTGCTCTACTTCTTGGAGGGAGAAGAGTAATTTTGCGGGGTAGGGTTTCAAGTACTTGCACATAGATTTTGTAATTTTGCAAATGGGTTACATCTTTATATCGGGGTAAACCAATGTCCAAACTGTGGGCATGTTTGAATTTTGGGAAGTTTGAAATTTGTTTCTGGAACAAAATTCTGCAGCTTCATCTACCTCTTCATCTGCTCCTGTGTCATACTGACCTTTGAGAATCAGGAAACTGATAATACAAACAAGAGTATTTTACTAGCAACAAAAAAAAATCTCTAAATAATTTTCAAATGTCTATTTTAATGTTAAATTACATGCTAGATATGTTCTCAATACCATTTACAGTTTTATATCTTTATATATGTCTGAATGAAATTTATGGTTTATTTAAATGTATGATTTTAGTTTTATATAGAGTATGGTTATAGTATAAAGATTATAATATTTGACAGTGTTAAATTACAGGGCACAAATATGACACTACAAATGTCAGCTATATAGACAGCTACTGAATAAATACTGTGTAGTACAACATACATATATAGCATATACATATGCTGGATATATCATGGAAGACTGGTAATTCTGTATATTAGGTCCAAAAGTAATTACCAAGAAACCTACACTCTCATTTTGGAGACTGAAATAAACAGGTATGTACTGTGTAATTACGTAGTGATTCAGCACGTAAATATCCTATTACTATCAAACACTTACAGTATCATGTAAATAAAGAGAACTCACCTGACTGAGCTCTGACTTGAAAAACTACTTATTTAAAAGTTCTGAATTATTTCTAAGTGATCATTACAAACAAATCATGAGCAAACACAAGAACAAAACCAGCAAAAAGCACACATCCATGCTTAACTAATGTAATGAGGGCACTGATTGACACACAAATCCTACAGATATCATGGACTAAGTCCTTAGACCAAAAAACAAAACAAAACAAGAGAAACACCACAGAAAAATGAGAGAAAACCCCACAAAAATGGCGGCCCACTGCTTTTTAATACAATCCCACAAGACAATGCTACATCCACTGATTCCTAGTAACATATTCCTAGAGCTAATGTGACAGCAGTCTGTGCTGCCAATAATGCCCAAACAAAGAAGCCAGTGACACAAATGGATCTTAAGCCTTCTTCAGTCAGTCAAGAGTGTGCCCTCAGTAAGTGGAATGCTCAGCTGGCTAATAGCCAGCCATAACTGCCTTTTTGCCAGCTGCTCCCCCACAATGGGCACAGAAGACACATCAGAGTTGAGGTGGAATTTAGAGTAGCCTTTAGGCTGCCCTACAATTGGGAGGAAAGGAAAGATGACTAATTGCAAGCTTCTCCCCTCTCCATAGCTGCACTAAATGGAGCCCAATCACAATCACAATACAATTTTAACTTACTTATCTGGGATCACTTGGCAGAGGGCAATTCTGTTCTTCATAAGTCCTGTAAAAATAGCAGTTCATGAAAAAAGATAACTTTTGTAGATTAATGTAGCTTTCTTAATCTTTCCAACTCTGACTTCCAACAAAATTAATTTAGGGGTAATTTCTATTTTTCTTCTTCTTGTGGGGCTATGTTTCCTCCATATTCCTGATTATTAAAACGATACATCTCTAGTCCTGCAAACATTTAAACATATAAATAAACTTGAGTAGCCCCATGGAGTTCAATGTAGCTACTCATATGTGTAAAGTTTTACTTAAGTGCATACTTTTTGCAGAATTGAGGCCTAAATCTTGGCAATCCTGTTAGCTTTTTATATGTGCAAGGAGCACATCATTGCAATAAATTTACATGTTATTGGTATTAGGACGAGATTATTTTATTAAATTCTCGTCAGCTGCATGTACTACAGAAATTTAAGAATCAACTGTGCCTGAAAACTAGGAGGCTATAATACAAAGAGTAACAGATTCTTAGTTACAGGCAGAAACTATGTCCCATATTTCCCAAATTATTTATCAGGCAGGAGAACTGAGTTTGGAAGTGAAGGGCTGCTTGCTGTATTTGTGGAAATTGACTGAATTACAGTAGTGATTAACATTGCATCTTCAGGAATGTCAGTCCCTACTAACTCCTGTCATCCAAGTGTTTGGCAAGTCATTATGGAAGACTCCACTCCCATCTGCAAATCTAAGGCAGAGAGTATCAAAGCATGATGACAAAAGAGGAAAACCTGATGACATCCTGTAGCATTCTCTCCAACTTGTTGCTTTAGAACCTTACTTTGCTCCTACTGCCCACTGTGAGAACAGGAGGGGGCTTTTAGAGTATCCATGTAAATGTGTACTTGGGGTCAGGGAAAAAGGAAAGGACCTAGAAATCAAGGTGGAGCTATAAAATATAGAAGATTGTGTCCAAGCTTTGCATGTGATTTCCTTGTCTGCTGTAGTGTAGTTGCTATTACATACAAATTTTGCAAACAGCAGAATGGAGCCAACTGGCATTAGAACATGAATGACATGATTATAGGCTTCTGCCTATATAACATTAATTACCCCAAGCATGTATGGTGACACCAATTATTGTATTACACTTTCCCATTCACATGTATGCCCGGGTGCATTTTTGCAAACCGACAAGTGAACTCATTTTCTGTTTCTTATTTTGCCTATGTTCAATGCCCAGCTTTAGAGGTCTCCATGTTGCTATAGTAGAATGTATCTTAACAGCATCCACATTTATTCCAGGGTAAATTTATTTTTCCTAACAGACAAAAACAATTAAACAGAAAGTCTATTTTGGTGAAGAATTATTGTAAGACTTTAAAGGAATTTAATGCTCATGACTAGGGCAGGATTTTGAGAAAGTGGCATGACATCTAGTAACAAGTCAAGCACAGGCCAGGTCACAACAGTGCACGTGTCTCTATTTTGCTCTGGTAACATGCCATAGTGGTGTTTTATCTAAAACCAGTCTCCATGATCATTCAAATCACAACCTTCTATGCCCAAAAGGGTATTGCATAGTGTCAGTTATGGTGATGTTTTCTAGTGTTCCCTCTAAATTTTTCCATCCATGGGTGGAATAAATTTTGTGCACCAAGATGTGTGCAGATGTGCACTACCAGTAGAAGCTGGGCAACACCTGAATCTCTGCTAAGCAATCTCTTAGGCACTCAGCTTACAGAGAACAGTGGTGGTTTCTGTCTTCTAGAAATTGGAAAGAGATTGAAAATTCACTTTGCACAAACAGACATACAATGCTTGGATGGAAAGAGGTTCAGTTACAATAAGCAGAAGCCTGTGAAATTTTGATATGAAAGGATCTCACTATCTGCCAATCACAATGGGCTTTGATTTGTCAATTTTCAGCAAATGTAATCTGCTTGTTTCTCTAAACCTCCCCCCCGCCCTTCTACTGAGTTTGTATTAGTCCACTATGTTCTATTGGGAGTTACTAAATTTCATTTGATTGGTGGAGGCTCAGGGTTGCCATCTTTCTCAACATATCTCTG
This sequence comes from Carettochelys insculpta, assembly GCF_033958435.1. Taxonomy (NCBI): domain Eukaryota; kingdom Metazoa; phylum Chordata; order Testudines; family Carettochelyidae; genus Carettochelys; species Carettochelys insculpta. Next base: position 14,669,822 of record NC_134150.1, on the reverse strand, counting down.
GGTTTCACATTAAGCTACCCCAAGAGAAATGAATTATGACGACGGATAAATATAGGTACTATTCAGGGCTTCTAGACCTATTAAACAGTACATTAAATTTTCTCAGATGATGGAGGAGCAAATAGATTTCTATTTATTTCAGAATGAATTGCCATAGGCATGCCAATATATTGAGAGCTAAAATTCAACATAATATTTAATTAAATCTATTCAGTGTTCAAAAATTAAGTTATAAACTGAAATTAACAACTCTGTATACATTACTTATCTGCAAAAACAACATCCATGGAGTTTCTACCATCAGTAAAAAAAGGTGGCAAGAAGGAGCATGGTAAAGGTATTGGAAGGTGATTTACTGGACCACCATAGGTTTCTGAATTGGAGTAATCTTTGGCCACCAAGACCACTAATGAGTAACATCAGAGCCCGATGCAGACTGGAACTTACAGGCCCACATTCTGTCTCCTATCAAATGCAAAAAAGCGGTCCCCTGCAAATTTTATGACTGCAGTGTCAAAAGTCTTCCATCCCAATAGCAGTAAATATTCTAATGAAGTCTGGAAGCAAAGCTATTTGTAATTGCTCCAGGCTGAGAATTAAGATAGCCTGTTTCTAGTTAGTCAGTCATTAGAAAGATCTAACATCCATAGTAAATGGTTTCCTGTTCTGAGTACTTAAATCTAGTTTTAGTAAACACAACTTCCTGAACATTTATTTACATTCAAAGATACACCAACTGGTCATTTCTTTTCTTTTATGATGGCCACTGACTCTTCTCAGAGCATCACCTGAATACAGTTATTTCAACCATATTTCTTCTGCAAATGAAGGGGCCCAATCTTATAACCTTCTGTATATGTGTATTTGCAAGATTGGGCCCCAGGTACATCTTATGGGTATCCAGTTGTGAAATATCCTCTATCACTTCCTGAGCTTATTCAAGAAGAATGAGGCAAGGACAGCAATTATGAGCTTCTACCTCTCAGAATCAGTTTAATTTATGATTCTTAAATCCTGTTACTAAATCAAAATTACAGATGTGAAGAAACTTATACTGGTGTATACAAATATTTTGTTCAATTTGAAATTTTGATTCTCAACCTGTGAGTTTCACTTCAAGTTCTAGCTTCAGGCATAAACCTAGTTGAATACAAACATGAGAGAAAATCTCAGGGTTCTCTCTCATTTCAGCATGAAATCAGTGAGACCCAAATCCCTCAATACTGTGCCCTGGTTTTACTGAAAGGTTAACCTGCTTTGCAAACTTTTTAGATGAACCTGGCTCAGTTATGATTTTGTACCAAAACACGAAACAAGGCAAGTTTGGCATATCCATAGCATTAAAATATATAATGATCTCCAGAGGAAGATGTTTTTAGTTCTACATAGAGAAAGATCTTTAATCAAACATACGACAAAGATTTTAATTAATCAAGCTTTAAATTAAAAAATGTTACATAAAACAGTGTTTTTTTCAAAATATAAGACACATTTGCTTTTTGGGATACAGAGCAAAAATGGAATTAACCAAAGATCACGTGTAAAGTGTATATCAACCAAGACTTTCAAAAGTGGTGAGGGATTTTAGCTGCCCAATCAGAGAACACTTAATGGGTCCAGATTTTCAGAAAATGCGGCACTGTGACCTCTTTAAATCAAGCACCTGAAAGTTGTCTCAATCTGAGCAGACAAAATTTGAGACACACAAAGTCGCCAGTCATTTCTGAAAACCTCAAATCATTTTAAAGTACTCAGTCATCACTGGAGAAGAGATGAATGTAAATAAAAGAGAAATAACATCTAAAGGAATTTCATATAAAAATGATCTTATTCAAGAGTGAAATGCTCTTGCTTTAGAACTACACAGCAATATAAAAATACAGACGATTCCTAGCAACATGCAGTAAAAATGTTCCTGTTTAGAGAAATTTTCCCTCATTTTAGTATACCTTTTGAGGCTGGCATGTTCTTTAAATTGTTTAGGCTTTTCTGAAAACACCACCTTCATCTCACATGATACTAAAAGGTAATAAATGTGAAAGCATTCTTTTCACACATTTATTTCCATCTCAATAAATTGTTCATAAAACTTTTAATTAACTCCCAATAAGCTACTTGATTAAAAAAAACCACAACAGAGTACCACAAAAAGAACTGATATTCTTTATTGCTATATTTTGCCAATCAGCTGCCCCAACTTTCTCCCGCACTCCAAAACTGTAATGGGAGGTTTCTTCATACATTTCAAGTTAAAAATTCTGAATTTGTTAGACATGACATGATCTGAATAGTTCATTGGGACATACTCTCAGCCTTAGATTTCATGTTACTACACATACCACTTTTAATTTGATAAACAGAAGATCAGAAATATAAATACTCACTATTTAGTTTTCTATACTTGATCAAATAGAGATGGTGCATTTAAATGTGTATTTGATGGAACAAATGCCCTATATTTATGTTCTTTGATAAAAACTCAAAAGCTATGAATTATTAATTTGTCATTGTATTCACTGAACAACTATAAGTGTATGTAAATGTCTGAAGTTAGTGAAAAAATTAAGGAAAATACCTCTTTATAAGAATTAATGAAACATTTCTTTAAATTCTTCTGAAATATTTATAAAGCCTCATAATTCTGTATGAAATCACACCTCGATATTCAATGAACTCAAAATTACAATTTTAAAATAACTCACATTAGTATGAAAAATAAGGCTTTTTGCTGCTTTTCAAACTGCTTTAAATTAAAGCAAAGTATTTCAGCATGCTACCAAGCGTGAATAGTCCCATTGAAGTCACTTGCACTCTAATGTCAACTTCATCTGACTCTCTCACATCCCAAGTCTTGGGGAAATTAATGTGTTTTTGTTGCTGAGGTTGCCACTGATGTCTAAAACTAGAAAGCAAGATTGACAAAGTAACCTTCTTTGATATCGACTGGCAATAGTCTTGAAAGCCTTAAGCAGGCTCGCTTGCTCGCTCGCTCTCTCTCTCTCACGCACACACACACACACACACAAGTGTGTGTGAGCACAACCTACCAGGAAGAACAATTGGCACCAGTCTCTCTTGGAATGTGACATAACAGGAGCTCCCATACAGTCATGAAACAAGGGTCTTAATGCATCACTACAGCTAATTTCCTATATTACACTACCCAGGAGAAACTGAGCAGGCATTAGAAAACATTTTAAGGTAAAAGCAGAACCACTTTCCCTTAGAATGAATGTGAACAACCAAATGTATCTTAGTGATACTCAGAAACATTTGGTTACCGTCAATAAAGGGACTGATTATGTTATTCTGCTCATCCATGACTAGTTTACAGATGCATGGGCCTTGCCCATGAAATCTTATGCTCCAATATATCTGTAAGCCTATAAGATGCCATAGGACTTCTCGTTTTTGTGGATACAGACTAACACAGCTACCCCTTTGATACTTGCCAACATTTAAGGGGGCATGCATTCGGCATTGTCTATAAAATCAGACTATTTAATGGTGTACATATACAGTCTGTGTGTTACTATGTATTAATTCATGTTTGCTTTCTCTGTTCATGCTAGAAATCTGATAAAGATTTCATAATAAAATGGGGAAATGGGTTTGACTATCTCCAAAAAACACAGGAATTTCTCAGTCTGTCATCAACAGAAACATCAACATGTCACAGTATTACAGCACATACGTCTTACACTAAGTATCCAGTCATCCATTTTTAGACTTTTCTGCCCCACTCTGGGCGCACATAGGGCTTGTCTACACTATCACTTTCCTTCAAAGGAAGGATGGTAATTAGGCTGTTCGGAGTTTACTAATGAAGTGCTGCAGTGCATACGCAGCACTTCATTAAGCAAATTCCCCCCCAGCAGCAACTTCAAAGTTTTAAACTTTGAGGTACCGGCATGCATCTAGCCGGGGTTCACCCACTGGTACTTTGAAGTGCCAGGGCAACTTCGAAGTCCCTTTACTCCTAGATGTGTGCCAGTACCATGAAGTTTAAAACTTCGAAGTCACCACGGGGCGCAATTAGCTTAATGAAGTGCTGCGTATGCACCACAGCACTTCATTAGTAAACTCCCAACACCCTACTTACCATCCTTCCTTTGCAGGAAGGTGGTAGTGTAGACAAGCCCATAATGTGATTAAAAGAGCAACAATGACAGCTGGGATACTGCAGCAGAGGCTCAACACTGAGCTCTTTGAGGGTTGGGTATTAAATATGGGTGCCAGGGTTTATATCTGAGAAAGTATTATTTGGTGTGGAGGACATCTTGCAAATAAAACATTGTTTTACTAATTAAGCAAATCATTACAACTCCTGGGTGAATAATCTTTCAGTGGAACTATGAAACGTTATAGAAATGATAAGAAATTAAAGTTTGGACAGCTGGGTCCGGACCTTGGAAGTGATTGCGCATAGGCTAAGCCCTGCACCACTCGCTTGAAAAATGGGTCTTCAGCTTGGACACAGGTTTTACGTGAATGCAGATTTTGTCATTCACTGCACACACAAATTTTCACAAAACTCAGTTTCTACCTAATATATCAATTGTGAATAAATTCAGTGATGCCAGATGCATCTACACAGGAGATATAACATCTTCCACCAACATGGCCATCTCTAGACCGAACACATTAGCTCAGTGCCAGATGACTATTAGTCACAGGAGCACACAGTAATACAAGGGTAAACAATGCCTTGATTTCAGTTTATGATTCTGCGGTTTATATTCCAAGAACTTTCCATGTTTGTCTCATGTAGTCACAGCAACTCACAGAACCAAATAGGGATATATATTTTCATATAAAAACATTGCCTCGTGGCTTGTACAGTTATTGCAGGATGAGTAATATACAATATGTTTAAGTAACAGCTACAGGGAACATATATGGGACTCTCTTAATGAATACAGTTACTCCCAGGTCACCGAGACATCTTTATTTAAGGACTCCTTCCTCACTCCCACCCTAAAGTCATCATAAATCTCCCTAACATAGATGACAACCACTTGTTGGTACTTGAGTCACTGGGCATGACATCAACCAAATATTAAATTACTACCCACAAAAGCAATGCTTAATTGCTAAATCTGTTTTTTTTAAATCTTTCCATTCTTTTCCAGACTATCATTTTCCTTAAGTGCTCTCCAATTATATGTGAAAGAAAATAAAGACTATATTTCCAGAGCATTATTAGTAATCATGCCTATAGTTTTTACATTAATTGTATCACAGCAGTATTATACTCCTCTAGAATTTAATTCGTCCTTTCAGTCTCTGCGTATAAGGAGCTAATTGATTGCACATTTCCAGGGTGTACTGAAAATGAACTCAGACTGGAATCACATTGGAATCTGTTTGAGAGACAGGACTGGCAGGGGAGATGATACTTTGTTTTATATCTGAGTCAAAGAAACTACTATATGTTATATAGTTACAGAAGTGGGTCTGTCCCACGAAAGCTCATCACCTAATAAATTGTTTTGTTAGTCTTTAAAGTGCTACATGACTGCTGTTTTACTTTCGGTTCTGAGTCTGGGATAGCCAAAATCTTGTTTATAGTGAGTTCTCAATGGTCAGTTGTAGACAGAACAAATCTCTCTATATACATTGTCCTCCTGACCCATAAGGTCATGGCTTGAGGAAAAAGTTTGACTAGACTGGCACAGAGCACACATCCCTGAGGGCTTAGGCAGCTACTGATTGAGTGAAAGGCACCTCTTTCCCCCTTGGCTACACTATCCTCCCTATGGAGATGGAGCTGTGGTTTGCTGGAGGGAATGACAGAGGTTCAGCCTTTGCCCCTATTATTGTGTTAGAAAAGTATCTCATTAAGAGTGCCAGGAGTGGGCACAGCAAACACTGTGAAGGTAAGAAAGACCTTGGGAAGTGGTGTTGCCCAGTGGATAGAGGACTGCACTGGGACTCAAGTGCCGTGGCTTCTGTTCCGATCATTGCTATTACTGTTTGGTGACCAGGAGCAATTTGGCATGTCAGCAATTTGTGCCTCAGTTTCTCCATCCATCCAATAGGGATAAATGATGCTTACCTTGTTTGCAAAGCCCTCTACACTCTACTGACAAAACGTGCTTTGTAAGACATGGTGGACAAGAAGTGGCCTGCAGGCTGGCCATGGTTTGCCATGGTTAACCCTTGGCAGGCCAACAAACACTTTATTTAGTGGGCATGCAGAGGTACAGCTGCTCACAGCTCCAGTAGGCCATGTTTCATTGTTCCTGGCTGACAGGAGCAACAGACAGTGGCATGGGCTGGGCCACACTTCCTGCAGCTCCCAATGGCCTGGAAGGGCACACCATAACCAAAAGGAGCTGCAAGTGGATGTGCCTGAGGATGTGGAGGTAGATATAGTGCCTAGCAGCTCATCAGGGCCTAACCTTGCTGAACCCTGTCCAGCCCACAGGATCTTTACAGCCAACCTCTGATACAAGAACTAGTTTTTTATTGTTCAGCAACCCTGCCCAGTGGCAGTGGTTTGTAAGTTCAGTCCTGAGTGTCTCAATGTGATTTGCAGTTTCATGATTACATAGTGAGTTTGGGAAGGAAATTGGCCCCTAGAAATCAGGGAGGTCTGAGTGGGGTTTTCATAACACTGGGAAGCTTGATTGAAGACACCTGTGTGTTTATCTTGCTGTGGTCTGGAATAGAGGTGGTAACCAGAGCTCAATTTTCAGGATCCCAACTCAGAGTACAGGATGTACTGGTTAATATCATCATATTTGCAAGCTGGCTTCAAAAACAAACAAAAAACAGTCTGGCTACCATAAGATTTGAACCTATCTCACCAAGCAAGCTAATTATAGGGTCAAAGCTGAGACTTAGTGGCTACGTCTACACGTGAAGCCAACATCGAAATAGCTTATTTCGATGTAGCAACATCGAAATAGGCTATTTCGATGAATAACGTCTACACGTCCTCCAGGGCTGGCAACGTCGATGTTCAACTTCGACGTTGCGCGGCACCACATCGAAATAGGCGCTGCGAGGGTACGTCTACACGCCAAAGTAGCACACATCGAAATAAGGGTGCCAGGCACAGCTGCAGACAGGGTCACAGGGAGGACTCAACAGCAAGCCGCTCCCTTAAAGGGCCCCTCCCAGACACAGTTGCACTAAACAACACAAGATACACAGAGCTGACAACTGGTTGCAGACCCTGTGCCTGCAGCATGGATCCCCAGCGGCCGCAGAAGCAGCCAGAAGCCCTGGGCTAAGGGCTGCTGCCCACGGTGACCATAGAGCCCCGCAGGGGCTGGAGAGAGAGCATCTCTCAACCCCCCAGCTGATGGCCACCATGGAGGACCCAGCAATTTCGACGTTGCGGGACGCGGATCGTCTACACGGTCCCTACTTCGACGTTGAACGTCGAAGTAGGGCTCTATTCCGATCCCCTCATGAGGTTAGCGACTTCGACGTCTTGCCGCCTAACGTCGAAGTTAACTTCGAAATAGCGCCCGACGCGTGTAGCCGTGACGGGCGCTATTTCGAAGTTAGTACCGCTACTTCGAAGTAGCGTGCACGTGTAGACACAGCTAGTATGTGTGAATGTAATATGACAACCCCCCAAAAGGTGTTGAGATTGCTTATACAGGCCAGAAATGTGTGCAAGAAGTCATGGTGTTTTCTAGTGACAGATCCACCTTACTTCACTATATACCACTCTGTACCTCTGGATATAAGGACAACTTTTCTAGAAAAAAGGAAAAAACAAAAACCTTATGTTAGGAAACTAATGGTTTCACAATATTCTTTGGATTCTTCCCATATGCACTTAATCTGAATACAACACATTCTTAAATAAAATATAATAATCAGCTAGAAAGTTTATGTTTTAATTAAACATGTCAGCAACTGGCACCATTGTCTACCATTATAATTCAAGGACAGGCAATGCTATGTTACGGTCATTAATATAAGTTAATCAATAGGCAGAAACTTTAATATAAGCCTAATTATGAGTGTCTCTTTGCATGAAACTAAAGATATTGAAAATGTTGACACTGGGGAAGTGTCCTTGGACCAAAACTCACACATAAGTCAATAATCTATTATGATTTTCATTTTGCAGAAGAAGTGCTATTATTTCAAAAGGTCTCAAAAATCAATTTAGCATTTGGTATATCTGTGTAATCACGACATCCTAATTAAAATGCCCAGTTGAATGGCACAAAAGATGATGTTTAATCTCTAATCAATGAGTATTGAGTGCAGAAATTATAGATTCATTAACCTTTTTTAAAATGCACTTTACTACTTCTAATAGATTTCATATTCTTTTATAATCTTAGTAGCCTTGTTTACCCTCCCAAAAAAAATTACACACAGAATAGTCCTTCACTTTAAAATCAAACAGAAAACTTAGATCATGAGAAGAGAAAATATTCCTGGGTTTGGTTCTTGTAATTGGTACTGTAATCACATTTCTTATCATTACAGTTAATAATTAGTTGGCTTATTTTGGGTTTAGATAGACCCAGCCAAAAATTTAATCTTGAAAGTTTTGTAGGGCTAGTATGTATGCAGACAGAAAATTCTTTCACATGGCAGTTACCTAACAGGAGGGACCCTATATTTCAGAGGAACTTTTAACCTAATATTTCCTCATACCTTCGATCACTATTTCACTTTCCTGCTATTCTGTTATCTGCATTATTGATTTTGTAGCTACATTCAAGAATGACAAGGAAAAAAAGTGTAGAATTCCATTTTGCTTGCAGAGTAAAATACTTCATGTGCCTCCCAGCACATCATTTCCTTAGGAGAACTCATCAGCGCGGTGGATAGCTGCTCAATTATCTGTATGTCAGATGATTATCTAAGAACTTAATTTAATCTCCATTACACTGCCTTCATATTTCAATTAAATATGCTATCAGCATGTTAACATCTTTGAACTTGCTATTCCTTCAGTTAATTTCCCACTAAGAGGTGCTAGAGAGTAACAGATGTCATAATTATGCAATTATTAAGCATATTTAACAGTCATTTTCTCAAGGGCTTGTGATGGGACTGGGAACGTTGGAAAATTAATTTAGTGGCAGTATGCTTTTGTCTGCACTGCCACAATATGCTCCATTCCTCTTTATGTGCGACACAAGTGTTTACATACTGGTGAAAAAAGAGGTTATTACTTTAGTAAACTATGCTTCCACGTATAAATCCTCAGATCACTTTATCATAGAGAATCTAAGTATATGGCATCAAGTATCGGAGGGGTAGCTGTGTTAGTCTGGATCTGTAACAGCAATGAAGGGTCCTGTGGCACCTTATAGACTAACAGAAAAGTTTTGAGCATGAGCTTTCGTGAGCACAGACTCACTTCATCAGAGGCTGGTCTTGGAAATCTGCAGGGCCAGGTATAAATAAACCAGAGCAAAGGTGGGGATAATAAGGTTAGCTCAGTCAGCAAGGGTGAGGCTTACTACCAACAGTTGATCTGGAGGTGTGAACACCGAGGGAGGGGAAGCTGCTTTTGTATTTAGCCAGCTAATCACAGTCTTTGTTTAAGCCTGAGCTGAGGACGTCGAATTTGCAGATGAATTGTAGCTCAGAAACTTCTCTTTGGAGTCTGGTCCTGAAATTTCTTTGCTGTAAGATAGCTACTTTTAAGTCTGCCACTGTGTGTCCCAGGAGATTGAAGTGCTTTTCTACGGGTTTTTGTATATTGCCATTTCTGATATCTGATTTGTGTGCGTTAATTCTTTTACGCAGAGACCGTCCAGTTTGTCCGATGTATATAGCAGAGGGGCATTGCTGGCACATGATGGCATAAATTATATTGGTAGATGTGCAGCTGAATGAACCCACGATGGTGTGGCTGATCTGGTTAGGTCCTGTAATGGTGCTGCTGGTGTAGATATGTGGGCAGAGCTGGCAACGAGGTTTGCTGCATGGATGGGTCCCTGAGTTAGAGTGACTGTGGTGCGGTATATAGCTGCTGGTTAGGATTTGCTTCAGGTTGGCAGGTTGTCTGTGGGCAAGGACTGGTCTGCCTCCCAAGGCCTGTGAAAGTGGGGGATCATTGTCCAGGATGGGTTGTAAATCCCTGATGATGTGCTGCACTCTTCCTATTCTGTGGCATAACAGATGATTCTGAATCTCTTTTAAACAAGGGGTGAGGCGTAAGGAGCTGTAATAATACAATATTGTCAACTTTTGGCTTCCGCAATCTGGTACGTCCTTAGGATTTGCTTTTCATTTTCAGAGGGAGTTTAGGGCATGCAACACCTTCCTGAAGGTACCCAGTACAGGCCATGACTAAGTGAATTGTAGTGTGCACTATTTTTGTCCCAGTTGTGAGGAATCATTCCCTTCCCAATATACAATAATTGCAACTTCACAGTAGATTAAAAAAAATGCTCAGTGGTAGAACGGCAGTGTGGTTAGCCAGCACCACATATCGTTTAAGGTTCCTTTCCTTACAAATAACACTTGTGGCTTATTGATACATATTTTAGCTTACAACTAACACATCAAGAACTTAACAGCCATGCAGATTTTCTAACTGTATTTAGTATGCTTAGAATGATGAGGATTAATGGCAATCTGGGCATGCAATTGCCTTTTCCCCAACTTCCCCCTCTCTCCCTGGTATTCTGTCCACCAGTCTGATATTTTATGTTTCCACATTTTACATCTGCTGTTAGCTCTACTTCTTCCCTGGTCCCTTCAGACCCCTTGCACAATTTACTCTCTGCATCCTGTAGCCTCAAACAATAACATCTTCCTGTGCATCATACCAAGCACATTTGAAAGCATGCCAGGTGACTGTGTCATGTCATGACATAGTAGTAGCTAAACTAGCATCTCCAATGGGCTTTGGATGCAGGTTCCTCAAGTTCAATGAGAGCTTTTCCATTGATTTCAATGGGCTGATGTTCACAAGAGAGTATCTTCTTTCCCTGAGGCTACTTCTCCACTAGGCAAAGTAAGGTAATTCTAGCTACAGCAATTGCACAGATAAAATTGACTTATCTGTGCTCGGCTAACCTGGCTGTCCATACTGTGAAAGGTTTATGGGAGAGTTTCTCCCGTTGACTTCCCTTACTTCTCGTGTCTCGCGAGGAATACAGGGTCGACTGCAACTCCTGAGGGGTTGATTTTGTGTGCCCCACTAGATACAGGAAACTGAACCTCGGAAGATCAACCCTGAGTGGGTCAAACTTCCAGGATAGTGAAGGAGTAGCCTGAAAGTACTGAAAAAAGTCAGTGGGCTTCAAAAAGTACACTAATTCTTATTACAAAAACAAATGTAAAAAACCTCTCACTTCTTAGGCTTTATATTTTGATATTTAAAAAATATAAAATAAAATAGACCGGTGGCATGGGTTTCAGTAAGAGCATGGAAACTTATCCATATTCTTCAGAATAGCAAAACCAGGAATATGAGCTGCCTCTGAAAACACATAGGGTTCTTTAATCTGCCTTACAGGTCTTAAATGGCTTAGCTGGACATTTTACTGTAAATCAGACTGCAAGCTCGCTGAGGTTGGGACCATCTTTGTTTCTGCAATATTGAAAGCAGCAGGGACCTGGTTCAAGACCAATCACGAACAATAATAATCTGGGAAGTTTTCAGCCATGTCTTGGAGGTCACCAGGATTACACCCAAAGGAGGAAATCAGAACTCCTGAGTTCTCTTCATAATTCTGCATCTGTGTAAGTAATTCTGGGCAATTACTACAGCCTAAATTTTCAAAAATGACATTCGTTTGTACAAAAATAAGCACTGGAGGCAATAAATAAATAAACGGGCATGACTACCCTACCTCACAGAGACTGAGATTTATTAATGTTTATAAACCACTTATTGCTCTTTGGGAGAAAGTTGCCTTGCACACACAAGGTATTGGTATATTTTAGTCCCCAAAATAAAAAAATACAAAAATATCCTTTTATAATAAATAACACTATGTCTGATTTTAACTCAAGTAATGCCCTGATTTGTGTATTTAATCTTCTCCTTCAAACACAAGAAGGACCCCCCAGACTCTCATGGCAAAAAGTGGCTGAAAATCTTTAAAAAAAAGCAGCTGGGGATTTTTGAGTCCATGGACAGTGCTGTGTGGCAGGGAGTGGAAATAGGAGGTGTGATGGGGAAATGGTAATCCATATTAATCCTAGTATCAGGGGTGCAGAAAAGTACCATAGACCAATGGTGTCCCAGCCTCCTAGCTGTGCTGACTGAGCCCATAATCTGGGGGGAGTACAAACGCTGTGAATAAATGGCCTTAGGCTTCTTTTCCAGCCTATCAGTTGACTTCTGTATGCAAGAGGTTTTTATATATCAGAAGTGACTATTTTTATACACTCGCCCCTTGGAGTATAGTACAGTATAATCTATACTTATATGCTTTTTCATGTCATGCGCCTGCAGCCAAAATGCAAGACCAGCTATGAGAAAATTAAATAGAACAAGAGCTGCCATGTGCTCCACAATTAAAGGAAACACTAAGTAGCAGCAATGGGAATTAAACAGGACAGTGTGTGATGCCAAATACCAAATGTGCAACCAAAATATCTGCCAAGTCTCCCATATTTGTTACGATTTTTCCATATTTAGGTTAATGCATGTAATTATGTATCCTGCAGTGGTAACAGGACTATCCTCAAGTCCTTTCACAGCATATGTTGTTGGCACAAATATCCTCTTTGGGGGGAGGTGGTGGGAAAACTTGGCCAAGATTACATTTGTTGATTTTATATTGGCGTCCTGACTGCGTCTAACAGCTGGCCCTAAACGTAATGCAACCACGTTGGATTTATTCAGTAAAATAACTATGCAGATTCTTTGAGCGTATATGTGTATGCATCTCCTATCTCTGCATATCATTACCCAGTTTTATGATTTAATACCCTCTGCCCATCTATTAGTCTTGCTTTTTCTTGACATTTGCAATGTTAGTTATGTGCCAAAATCCCTGATGTTTTGTTTTGTTTTTAGTTTTATTGCAGTCCCAATTCATTTAAATTGTATTGACTGAAATCCAGTTTGAAACAGCCCTGCAGTCCTGAGGAGTAACGGAAGTCAATGGGAGAGTTTCTCCCATTGAACCTCTCGCAGTGGGGCCATGCCAGAAATTCGACTTAAGGTACATGGACTCAAGCTATGAGCTGGAGCTGTGTATCTTAAGTCAAATTTATTTTGTAGTGTAGTCCTGGCTTAAGCTTTCAGACTAAACCTTGTATTTCGTATTTTATTTTACATAAAGAATTGCTTGCCAGCAATCCATTTCCAATGGGAAATGCAAAGGCTCTCTAAGGGTGCCCCTACACTAGCCAGGTACTTCGAAGTAGCTGGCATAAAGTCGAAATAGCATGCGTCACGTCTACACGTGCCATGTGCTATTTCGATGTTGAAATCGACATTAGGCAACGAGACATCAAAATCGCTATTCCTATCTGAAGATGGGAATAGCTCCCTACTTCGACATTCAATGTCTAAGTAGTGCGTGTGTAGACGATCCACATCCCGCTACACTGAAACAGCGGGGTCCTCCATGGCAGCCATCAGCTGAGGGGTTGAGAGACGCTTTGTCCAGCCCCTGTACGGCTCTATGGTCGCCGCGTGCAGCAGCCCTTAGCCCAGGACTTCTGGCTGCTGCAGCTTGGGGTCCATGCTGTGTGCACGGGGTCTGCAACCGGTTGTCGGCTCTGTGGACCTCGTGCTGTGCAGGCCAAGTGTGTCTGGGAGGGGCCCTTTTAGGGAGCGTCTTGCTTTTGCCCCAGAAGGGCTAGTCCAGCCTGTGATCCCATCCGCATGCTTTGCTGCCCCTTATCTTGATGGAGAGTGCTTGTGTGTGGATGCTCTGCACTTCCTTCTGGGGCGGCTCCTTTAGATGTTTGCTGTTGCTACTTCGACATTGAACATCGACGGCATGAGCCCTGGAGGACATGTAGATGATACACATTGAAGTAGCCTATTTTGATGTTCTTCCTTCGAAACAGGCTACTTTGATGTAGCATGCTAGTGTAGATGTAGCCTAAAAGTATAAAGTTTGGATAGGAAGCCGTGTTAGTCTCTTTTAGCGAAAACAAGGAGTCTGGTGGCACCTTAAAGACTAACAAATTTATTAGGGCATATGTTTTGTGAGTTGAGCATAAGCTAGACACACAGCCCTAACCCTCATAAGGAATCCATGCTATTGGTGTCCCACTTACCTCTTTACAGAAGGTTTTCATACCTAAAGTGTCGGCTCAGCTTTGATTCGTGATGTTCAGCCATTTGACGGCAGTGTTTTGTAAAACACTGCAGACCAAACAGAGCATTATCCAAACCCCACTGAAGCCCATGAGAATCTTTCCATTGACTTTACCAGTCTTTAAATTAGGCACTTGGGATCAGATTCTCACCTGCTAGAGGTCCACTGACTTCAGTAGTGCACTCCCAATTTAGGCTGACTGAAATTCAATCTTGTCCTTAATATTTCTATTGTTGTAAACAGAGCATGTTTTTATAAAATTAAACAAAACAAATATACTTGCTTCCTTAGGTTGATGGGTATAATACACTATCTTGGTGCTTTCGGAATTTGAGATATAAATCACACGGGGAAAGAGACTGAACTGATGAATATCTATATAGCTCCCTTGATTGTGATTTACACTAGCTGAGGATCTGTCCCTTGGTTCTTGTTTTTTTCTAATTTCAGAAGGCACCTGTCCACTTAATGAATATATTTGTCTTTAAAAAACCTCATTAAGTTACTTAAGAGCATGATTTAACAAACATTCTTATTTTTTTTAAGCACTCTGAGGCTAAACAGTGACCCTTCGGACTAACTTATTTATAAAAGATATGTATGAAGTCTGAGAACTTATCTGCCAAGTTTTAGCTTAGCGTAAATAAAAACAGTGCTATTAAACATTCATTAAACAGAGTTTTACAATAGAAGTGGGATGGGGTTAGGCCCTTAATTACACTGATACTGCCAGGTGACACTATAATGCAAAGTTTATTTAAGGAAAAACACACAGCAGGGTGTGTGGTCATAAAGTTGTATACATATGCCTTGGGCACATTGTGAAGCAAAAGACAACAATTCTCTGTGCTTTCTCTACCATACATGTACGCACTGTAGATCTTTATGATGGTAAACTTGAAGTATTGGTCCCTACATAAACACTATCAAAACAAAAAGCAGTCAAGTAGCACTTTAAAGACTAGCAAAATAGTTTAGTAGGTGAGCTTTCGTGGGACAGACCCACTTCTTCAGACCATAGCCAGACCAGAACAGACTCAATATTTAAGACACAGAGAACCAAAAACAGTAAGCAAGGAGGACAAATCAGAAAAAGATAATCCAGGTGAGCAAACCAGAGAGTGGAGGGGTCGGGGGGAAGGTCAAGAATTAGATTGAGCCAAGTATGCAGACGAGCCCTTATAGTGACTCAGAAAGTTCCCATCATGATTTAAACCATGTGTTAATGTGCCAAATTTGAATATAAAAGCCAGCTCAGCTGCTTCTCTTTCCAGAACGGAGCGATAATTCCTCTTCAGTAACACACATACCTTTAGGTCATTGACAGAATGCCCCATTCCATTAAAATGTTGACTAACTGGTTTGTGGATCTGGAGTGTTTTGATGTCTGTTTTGTGCCCGTTGACCCTTTGTCTAAGGGAGTTAGAAGTCTGTCCAATAAACAAAGCATCTGGGCATTGTTGGCACACGATGGCATATATGATGTTAGTAGAGGAGCATGAGAAAGTGCCCGTGATTCTGTGAGTAACCTGGTTAGGTCCAGTGATGGTATTTCCAGAGAAGATATGTGGACAAAGCTGGCAGTGGGCTTTGTTGCAGGGAAAGGTTCCAGGACTGGTGTTCCTGGGGTATAGACTGTGGCTGTTAGTAAGGATCCTCATGAGGCTGGGAGGTTTTCTGTAGGAGAGAACAGGCATGTCACCCAGGACCTTCTGGAGTGTAGCATCCTGATTAAGGATAGGTTGTAGGTCTTTAATAATTCGTTGCAGTGGTCTGAGTTGGGGGCTGTAAGTGATGACCAGTGGTGTTCTGTTCTTGGCTCTTTTGGGCTGATCTTGGAGTAGCTGGTTTCTGGGTATGTATCTGGCCCTGTCGATTTGTTTTTTTACTTCTCCTGGTGGGTAATTCAGGTTTATGAATATTTGGTAAAGTTCTTGTAGCTTACTCTCTGTTACTACATAAACACTATTATAGCAGCTTCTGGCAACATGATATAAAATTAATTTTACTATATCTAGTTAATGCTACATTGGCTCTTCTAATAAATGTTTTAGATCTTTTCATAAAGTTTGATAATTTTATTTTATTCCTCAGCTTGAGTTTGGCTTTGAACTAGGCTAATACTGATTACAAAAAAAAAAACCACTGCTCTAGTTTCTGCTCATCACCTTCACTGAGAATATTTACCAAGATGCACTGCATCAAAACAAGTGAACTGAAATAAGAACTGTTTCTTTAAATTATTTTCTATCATCTCTAGCCATCTTACGTTTACAGTTACAATGGAAACTGTCACATAAATCATTTGACACAATCAAGATCGAACTCTATGGAGGCAGACAATTATATCAGAAATTAAGTCAGTCCATTTGTAAACATGGCTAAAAAGAGTTCTACAAAATGTTTTAATTAAATTATGAATTCCTCAGAGCACACAACTGTCTTTGTGAAATGTAATGTAATCCCATCATTAATCATTACTCATCCAGTCCCCATTCTTTCTTTTGCAGTAAAATAGAATTAGGGATATTTCAAGTAAACATCCTTACCTTTTATAAAGATACATATAATACTCCATCTGACCCTCTGTTCTTAATTTAATTCAGCAGTTGGCTACATGTGGCCAGAAATAAAAATCTGGAGATTTCCACTGGCTTTAAAATATGATCCAACATTTTAGCAGCAATTACTATTCCCATGACACCTAACCAAGTTTAACAATGCATAGTAGCAAGCAAGCTACAGATGCTTCTTGTCATGAGAATATTAAAAACAGTATAGGAGATTATGTAATTCATTCTTCCTACAAACCCAACAAGCTGGCAATGAACTGAACTGGTTCAAAAATGTTTTTGCAGTTTTGCTCTAAACATGAAGACCATATGGAGACTGTTATATATGCTCAACTTAATTGCTTCTTCAGTGTCACATCCAGAACTGTCTGTGTTGGAAAGTAAGACACCCCTAGATTCTCATCTTGTGCCTGTCCATACAAACTCCTTACTCACACTGGGAAGCAATTATTTACAGAAGTAGCCCAGTCAACTTCAGTGGGACTACTCAGAGTAGTAAAGGTACCAGAATCTGTAGCACAGTCCGCAGCCAATTTATTTGGAGTTCTGTAAAACTAGATAGTAACGATTCAACGGTAGGATGCAAGGTGAGGCTGCAGTGGTCAGCTCAGAGACAACCAAAAGGCCTGTAAGGCTGTCTAAGTCTTCCCACCAGCAACCAAGCACCACCTCAGGTTTTACCCCGCAACCTGGATCGATGTCAACGGAACCTAATCCAGTGGGGTTGTACAGGGTGTGTGACTGAGCCGAGTTGTTCCCAAGGAAGGACGACAAACCAGTGATTAACTGTCCACAAAACAGATTTTATTTTAACAAGAGCCGATTTGTTTCTATATTATAACGTTTTTCTTTTCTAGTTATACTTTACTTTTTACTTTGTATTTTAGGTAGTCTAATCCTACAACTATTTATTTCCCTGCTCCCTGAGTCTAGCACAGGATTTGGGATCCAACGGACTAGTAGCCCTTAATCTGTATACTAATATAATAGCTAAGTCTTTACTAGACCCTCTTAACTTACTGTGGCTCCACAAAGGTACACAACTTGGTGTTCTTCCTCGTGTGCGCTGTAAGGGAAGAAAAAATCAGAAATGGGTAGAAATATTCCTATTATTAACGTGTGTGAGTGTATATATGTGTATTTATATATGTATTACTATGTATGTGTCTATATTAGTTAAATGTATATGCCAGGTTATTTATCCTGGTAACTGGTTTCCAGAATATATTTATGCCAGAGTATTTATCCTGGTAACAGGCTTCCAGAATATATTTATGCCTGAGTATTTATCCTGGTAACAGGCTTCCAGAATATATGGGATATTTTAGTCTAAAAGGACTTCAATGTAATAATTAAGACTACATTGGCTTCCCTTCACCCTAGCGTCCCAACGCCCAATTATGGGTAGTTTGGGCTTTAAAAGGACTACAATACGATGCCTCCTGGAAACTGCCTATGTCGTCCCCTGTAAAGAGAGAGTCCCTTTACTGCCTTGTTCCAGGAGGTACTAGACTATATTGTCTTCCCTTTACTCGGGGCACCCGCCCCCTTCAGTGCACTTTCCTCTATCATGAGAATGGCCGGTGCTGGTTCTACCCTAGGCCCCCAGCTACCCAGGGGAACAGGTGGTTTATTAATTGCCTAAGTGAGGTTACCCCTGCTGGCCAGGCAGATGGGGCCTCCAGAAGTAGCACGTGGACTACTACCTTAGGACTTTAAATAAATGTGTATAACTAATAAATGTAGGTACAGACTCCTTAGTCAAATTAAATTAGGATACTTGCCTCCTAAGGCCGCCTCAGGTCTTATTGATGATGCCTGAGGTCTTATATTACCCTGCAGGGGTTTGACTAGTGGGGTTTTCCCCTTACTGGGTTATCCCCTCAATTATCTTCCTATTTATGTGTGTGTGAATTGGGGTTTTCCTGATTACAGGTTATCCCCTTGTACGTTGACCTCTGCTTAGGTGAGCTCTACCTAGCAGAGGAAGTAACAGTTCTGAATATTCTAAATCCCTTCTAAATAAATCCAAACTAATCTTCTATAATGAATGCAAAAATATAACGGCTAGGTCAGTCAGACCGCCTCCTGTGCTTTACACTTAAAACCCCAGGGAACAGGGTTACAAAATTTAAGGCGCCTCTCTAAACAATATTACTCCTGGATCTACCTTGCACGTAACAGCAACAGCAAGGGATCAATACACATATTGCTACCAACAACAATACCATTGACAAAGTAAAAATTATTAAACCTAACTCCATTTATACTGAATAACTAATTGACCTAATGTGTGTGTGGAGGCTCGATGTTTAAATACCTATCCCTCCTGCTCTGTCTTTCCGGGCGCCGGGCCCGAGGGTCTCCACTGCAGCTAGGAAGGGAAGCCCTCACGGCGCGCTTTTCCGGCAGCCGCGGCAGGCAGACAGGAAAGATAGGAGAGAAAGAGGAGGCCAGGGGAAAAAGCCGATGTGGGAAACAAAAACCCCTGGCAAAGAAAAAGCGGCAGCGGCTCCGCCGCCGGCCAGCAGAGGCCGCCGCTTGTGCGGCTCACCAGGCAGGGCACCTGCCAGCGTGGTCTGCCCGGTGAGCCTGCCTCAGGTGAGATCTGAGGACTTCAGTGAGTTCAGTTCAGTCTCTTCAGATCTTCTAAGCTGGAGCTCTTCGAAAAGGCTTTGTAGCCGGAGCTCTTCAAAAAGGCTTCTGCGTCCTGCGGCAGCTGGGGTGCGATGATTGACTCGCAGGTCCGCTTCCGCTCTTCGCTCCAAGTCTTCGGCCACTAGCAATGTCCAGCTCTGAACACTGTCCTTTTTTGATCTTCCGTCCGCTGTCCTCTTCCTCTGCTCTCCTCCGACGGACTGAGGTGGCCGGGGCTGGGCTCCAGAATTTATAGAGCCAGGGGGGACCTGTTTGAACATTCGCAGGTGTCAGGTCCGCACCTGCGTTGCCCCGGCAACCAAGATGCACATTCCGTTTACATATTCATGAGCATCATAGATGGTCCAATCTGTGCATTAGAATTCAAACCGATGCTCATGAATAGTCAATTAGCTAATACATATTTATGAGTAACGGGTAACCCTAACGGCTACTACCTATACTTTGTATTATACCTGTGTTACATAGTCATTTTAGCACTAGTTTTTAAAGTAAATCTTTTTATGTTTCCATTCTATTCTTAGGCGGATTAATGGGGAATATTGTCAAGCTAATAAAAATAAAATCTTTAATTTAAAAATGCTTGAAACCTCGAGGCAGCCTGGTGAAGGGTAGTGGAAGGCACACAAACCTCATAGCCCATGGCCAGGGACATGTTCTCTAGAGAGGAATTTACAACAGATAGTTTCTTTAAAAATGTTCACAGGTCACCATTAAAATTTCAGGATTTGCCCACAATCTTTTTTTGTTAAAGAAACAGAAACACTATAAAAAAAGTCAAGTAGTTCCATAGCACTTTAAAGACTAACAAATTTAGTTATTAAATAATGTCTTTAAGGGCTTGTGTTCACAAAGAAACTGATCATCACAGCCATAGCAGAATAACTATTATTACTAAGAGTAATTATTCCACAGTAAAGTCACTTTTATTCAGGAACAGAGTAACAGCCTGGGGGAGTTGTATTAATTTTTATTTCCAAACACACCAGAATTACAGAAAGAGATGAACACCCTCTTTTGTAAATCAGGCACCTTCAAGGAGTCACTGGCTCAGAACTCAGAATTTGAGATAACTAAAATCATGACACCTTTGAAAATTTCGATTGATTGTCATTTAATCAAACTGACAATTCTTATTTCTTAATCCAGTATTCAACATATTCTGTATTTTAAAGTCCTTTCCTATATGAGGCATGGTTTTAACACTCTTCATTAAACTTACAGAAAAAATTCACAAAGAACCTTGTATTCTTCATATGTATAGTGTGCTACTAATCGAATTCATGATGCTGATTCCATGGTTTGATCTAAAGCCACTTGAAATTCTGTAAGTGCTCAGTTAATGCTCAGAAGTGGGTCCAATAAAAGAGATTTTTAATTTCTCCCACCTTATCTCTCTACTATCCTACACCCCAAAAAAACCCGACAATACCATTGCAAATTATTACCAAGCAGGTATAAATGAAGGATATTGCTTGTGGAGGTCTGAACCTTGCAAAGGTGGATTTACTGCTCCCACTCCTGTAAATGGAACCCCAGTGCCTAACAAACATTGCAAGGCTTTGA
Source organism: Carettochelys insculpta (assembly GCF_033958435.1). Lineage (NCBI taxonomy): Eukaryota > Metazoa > Chordata > Testudines > Carettochelyidae > Carettochelys > Carettochelys insculpta. The sequence continues at coordinate 14,648,797 of NC_134150.1, read as the reverse complement.
ATTTAACAAGTCTCAGGTGATGTCCATTTCTTCCAGGTTTCTTGCAGAAATGGCTGACCTTTATTATAAAATATTATATTATTACTAACTTCAATATTTACACAGTATTTTTTATCACAAAGATGATACAATCTTTCAAGATTACAGGTGAAGGCGATATGCCAGCAGATCACAGCTCGTTTTACTATAGAAAAATTTAAAATATACCTGGGATATTTGAGACTCCAGATGTTGAACTGATTGCTTACTAACAAGTATATTTTGGATAACTCAGCTACTTAGACTGTTATTTATGGCAAAGCAACTGCAAATAATTCATTGTAGTCTAGTCTTGTATTATTTGCTCTGAAGATGTAGCATTTTGTAAATGTATGAATTCCAGATCAATTTTGCATGGGGGTAGACTACCATGATATCTATAGCTCACAACATGTGATCCTCAGTCTTTTCAGCACCAACTTTGATTCTGAGTCTGATCCCCTTACCTGTTCTATTAAATAGTAACTTTTTAAGTACTGTCATGGGGGTCCAGTGGAACTAGAGAGGCAAGTATTATTCAAGAAGAGGAAGGAAATCAGAATTTGTCTCTTCTGAGCTAGACTCTTTAACCAATTCTACAAAATACTTGAGCTATAAAAACTTATTTTCCTTCTTTCATTACCACTAGATAGAAAAAAAATAACTTTAATCATTTCTGCCATCAAAAAATTGCAGAAGTAAACATGAGCACTTCAAGCACCACTATTACCTTGGGTAAATCACTGGGCTCCATGAGAACATGTTGAATTTGACTGAATAAAACATGTGAAAAATCTCCCACTTCCCACCTTTCCTCATACTCTTGGGCCGCATCTACACTACACCGGTCTTTCGAAAGATGAATTTCTGGAAGATCTCTTCCAGAAATCTTCTTTCAAAAGGGCACGTCCACACACAAAAAAGCAGATTGAAAGATGTATCTGCTCTTTCGATAGAGAACATCCACACAGCTCCTGCTCTTTCAAAATAATGGTCCTGCGATTGAAAAATCCAGTGCCATGAGGACTGCTCTTTCGAAAACAGGGCCCACAAAGCATCTGCACATGCTTTTTTTCAAAAGAAGCTTTCAAAGGAGGCGTTCTTTCTGATCTAGGAGCAGAAGATGGCTTCCGGAAGAACTGAGTTTTTTCAATTTCGGATTGGAAGAGCGCATTTTGTGTGTGGATGTGCTGCATGTTCTTTTGAAAAAGGGATGGATTTTCTGAAAGAACTTACTATTGTAGACGCAGTCTTAGTGAAAAACACCCTACTTATATTGATTTCAGTTGCAGGACTTGTGCAGTGAGATAGTACACATTGGGCTTGTCTACACTACCACCCTCCTTCGAAGGAAGGATGGTAATTAGGGTGTTGGGAGTTTACTAATGAAGTGGTACACTGCATATGCAGCACTTCATTAAGCAAATTCCCTCCCCCCCTCAAAGCAACTTTGAAGTTTAAAACTTCCAAGTACCAGCTCGCATCGAGCCACGGCTCACCCGCTCGTACTTCGAAGTGCTGGGGCAACTTCGAAGTCCCTTTACTCCTCAAAATTTTGCAGCACAGCACTTCATTAGTAAACTCCCAACACCCTAATTAACATCCTTCCTTTGAAGGAGGGTGGCAGTGTAGACACAGCCATTGTGACTATAGGCAACAGAATATAGCCTTACATCAGAACCTCCAAATTTGGTCCAACTGTCTGCTAGCAATGCTGTAATAGTACATATACATAAATCTTCCATGCTGCAAAGCAAACACTACATATTTAAATGTCTATAGTGAGTCCGTCAATGATATGATTTATAGTGTACATTTATGATTAAATTGAAACCTTCTATAAAAATTACACAACAAATTAACAGTGGACATGCCATTGAAATGCTACCTAGAGGATGGCAAAGAAAGCCTAAGGAATTCATAAGAGTGTTTACAGCTAAGGAATTTATAAGACAACTTATAGCTAGAAGGAAATTTTCATAAGGACAGCATGCTTGGTGCCCTCTGCCCTGCATATAAAATTAGACTCTTTCACTTCATTAATGTGTTTAGATGAATGCCTGATGACTGAGTTACATGAACATTATGGTTATGCCTACTCTTGCCCCTTTCTTCGAAGTGGGCATGGTAATCAGGGTGATGGGAGATTACTAACGAAGTGCTGCAATGCATATGCAGCACTTCATTAGGCTAATTCTCCCTTGCAGCAGCTTCGAAGTGTCAAATTTCAAAGTGCTCACGCTATTTCGAAGTGCCTTTACTCCTCAAAAGTTTGGAGAGTAAAGGCACTTTGAAGTAGCATGGGCACTTCAAAGTGCCTGCGATTACATGACATGCCAGCACTTCGAAGTTTGACACTTCAAAGTTGACGCAGGGAGAATTAGCTTAATGAAATACTGCATATACACTGCAGCAGTTCATTAGCAATCTCCCATCACACTGACTACCATGGCCCCTTGGAAGTTGGGGGCAAGTGTAAACAAGTCCTATAAATAATAATTTTGTTTAAAAGGATTGGAAAACTGCATAAATATAAATGCCAAAATTGAAAATTAACATAAAAGACAAATTACAACAACAGATAAGTGATTATAAGCGCTTTTAAAGCACCTAACACCTATGATAGATTTACACACATCTAATAAAACTTTATTTTGTCTAATAAATGTATATGTAAATACCATACACCTTTTTACTCTACATCTGATTTTCTAGATTTTTATTTTTCTCAGTTTATTTCTCCATTCAAGGCTACAAGGTTCTACTAATCATGCAACTTTGTTTGTAGGTGCACTTCAAAAGCTTTCTTTGAGAATCTTACATTTGATTTCTGGGATGTATTTTCTTGTTAACTTTTAACATATGTACCCTGTAGGCATGATTCACACAAGTCTCTGGAATTCTAAGGAAATGATGATCAGTCACGGAAATGTGTAAAGATTCAAGAACTCTGGCAATTTTCACTTCAAATGTTGTCAGCAAGTTACTATTATAAAAGTACTTTTTCTCACCACTTCACTGTAAAAGAAAAAAAAATCCTTAATACCGCATAGCTTTGAGAAAAGTAGCACATTTAATGAACGCCACCTCCTGAAGGCATATTTCCTCAAAGTTGATAACTGAATCAGTTACATTCAGAGAAATGCTAACTAGAGACGAGGTGTCCAGAACGGTTTGGAAAAAGTTTATACCTTGATGCAGGAAAGTGTGGCGGCAGGGAGTAGCCAACCAACCAACAGACAAAACATATGGTTGAACATTCAAGGTCCTATTTAAACACAGAAATTAGTTTCCACAATAATCTGAATGTCCACATCACATTTTATATAATAGCACCTTTGGAAAGGCCAAGTCTGATATGTTACATATATGTAGATATTTGTTTAAATAATTCAAAGATTGCTTTTCAAAACTTGAAAAGTGCTCCTTGACTCAGTCAAGAGCCGGTAAAAATTAAAAGTAATGAGCTCATTTCAATAAAAATTTATGAGACTGGTTTCATGCTGGCAAAATGGGTCCTGCAGGCAGTGCCTCTCCACCTGCTTGCCAGAAAAAAAATTCCTCTATTTCAAAATATTTTACAAATCTTTTAACAGGATATTAAAGATACAGCTGCATCTGTATAGGAAAGTTGTAAAGAGTCTGTGTGTCTTTGACATTATCAGTACCAGCCATTTTACAATGCTAAAGGAAAATGTTAACAAAATCAGGAGTCATTATTATGTTAATTGAAACCTCTTGTGAACATGTATTAATTACACTGAAAATGAGTGGTGTCACAATGTCAATGCAATATTTTTCCCTCAAACATTGTTAAGAAACTATAGTTAATATAGCAAGAATAAAACACAACATTAAACAGAATGAAACTGTTAATGCAAAAGATCTCACTCAGGCTTCCAGCTGTGAAGCTGTCACTTGTCTTGCCACACTGGACCCAAATCAGCCTTGGTTCTCTTCAGTCAGTGTAAATAAAGTAGGAATGAATTTAGCCCATCATGCTAAGATAAAATGCACTAATGGTACACAAGATAGTATGTTATACAGTCAACAGACACCTGGGCCTCAATCACGGTTTTCTTGAAGTGTTTTCAGTTGCTGGGGAGGGTTGGGTAGGTAGGAGTGTGCACAGGGGAGATCTGGGGTCAACTTTGAAAAAGCATCTGAAAATGCACCCCAGTATTTGCAAATGTATCTACTACCATAAAAACCCATCACAGATTCACATATAAAACAAAAACTCATAATCAAATGGATGCTCTAGCAAATCACTGAGATACATCTTTGCAGGCCCTTTTGAAAATGGGGTCCTGTAACAATGTATGCACAAAAGAGAGATAAGCAGATGACTGAAAAACTCGTAATTCCCTTGGTTCACATTGTGACATTAAGGATATTTAACAATAAATAGTTATATGTAGTGCATAAGGAAAAGGCTGAGATTAGAGAATTAGACATTTGTAACACTGAATTTACTGTCCTGGGAAGAAAGCAAGCAGTCCTGCTGCACCTTAAAAACAACAATTTTATTTATTAGGTAATGAGCTTTCAAGGGACTGCTTCCTTTGTTTTGCAAAGACACAGACTAACTCTCTAGTCACCGGAGAAGATCAGGATAGCAACTAGCTTAACTGTATATTCTGACCAGGATGTTCATCATGAATGCTACATTTGTTACACTCGGGGCTTGTCTACACTACCGCCTTCCTTCGAAGAAAGGATGGTAATTAGGGTGTTGGGAGTTTACTAATGAAGTGCTGCGGTGCACAGGCAGCACTTCATTAACCAAATTCCCCCCCTGCGGCAACTTCGAAGTTTTAAACTTCGAAGTACCGGCACGTGTCTAGCCACGGCTCCCCCACCGGTACTTTGAAGTGCAGGGGCAACTTCAAAGTCCCTTTACACCTCAAAATTTTGAGGCATGCCGGTGCTGTCTACGTTACTTTGCCTTGCACTCCTTGCTGTACTACTGGTACTGTATGCAAGGCATCGGTGAGAAAAAATGGACAATAAGTGGCTTGTAATCAATGAGGCATAATATGTGAATAGAGTATAATGTGAACTGACATATCCTTGTGAGCCCAGTGAGATTTACATACCCTACCACATTGTTTTCTATATGTTAGAACAGAAGTGACTGACAGAATCTTCCAATATTGCTGAATAGAAATGGTTAACAGCTTATAATGATCAGCCACTGTGTAGCAGCTTAAAAGGATTTCACACTAACATTTTATCTAACACTACAATGTCACTTTCTTATTTTAAACTGGCTTTACATTTTTTTACCCCGGCTCAGGTGCAAGACCTAGCACAGTGAAAGGTGGCAAGGTGACTCCAGGTGCTAAATCAGCATTGACATCATATGCCATTCAGAATGTTAAAAACAGATGCTGGCTTTCTCTTGAAAACACTTTCCTCAGCAGCTTCAGACATCTGTGATACTCCTTCACTGAAGAGAGGATGAAATGATGTGGGGAAATTTAGCTCTCACATGTTCATGTTAATCTAAACTCCCTGCTACTTATCTTGATAGTCCCCATTTCTTAATTAATGACACACCTGTGATAATTCTGTGCTTTACTGAATGGGCTGGAACAATGGGGGTGGGGAGAGAAGAGGGCTGGCTCTGTGATCAGTTTAATTAATGCTAGATTGGGACTGTGGAGAAGACATGCCTATAGTTTCCAATAAGAGTGGTGGTGAAGGAGGGAGGCAATCAAAATGAGGCTTTCATAGTTCCAAGAATTACTGTTGATGCATACGTGAAGGGAGAAGGCATTGATGCTTCATCAGGATACATAGGGATATCATGTGTACAGCCTAAAAAATTATGTTGTAAATCAGCATGGTGTGGAAATTTAAGTGCTATGCCAACATCTCCAAATAAAATAAAATAAAATAAAAAAACACCACCAGCAAGAGGACAGAAATAATGTATACATGTCTGTGTAGAATTATGATCTACATTAACAAAATGCATTCTGTAAACCCCAGGTCTTAGACTCAGTACTTGAAATTACAATGATGCTACATGTAAATAAACTACTCTTAAAGAAACATGGGCATAAAAATTCATGTTTTCTTTTCCATCCTGCATCAGTTTTTTATATTTATTATTCCAAATTTACAATATTACAATTTCATTATATGGGCTGTTCCAATCCCAAATGGCCCCATGAATTTATCTAGGGTATGTGTAGCCAGCAAATTTCATGTGGAACTGGTTAAAAGGAGGGAGGAGTAGCATTTGCCAGGGAAATGATATGAAGATTTTTGTCCCAAAACTGTACTTTCCTTTGCCTTTACTCTCGTGTATGTTTGGATGAAGCAAACACAAGATTATTAGTACCCATACCTAGGAAACTGCTCAGTGTCGACTCTTTGGAAATCTGGACATAAACAGGGCATGATGGTCCCTGTAGGTTATTCCTAGATGTGTCATTTTTTTATACACAGGCTCCTATGTTAGTGCATTGGAAGTTCATATTAATCAAAAATGCAGCGTGACAGTAGACAAAGAAGAGTAATATACGATGTGAGCTACACAAATCATAAACCCACTTTCTTTTAATAAAATGTGACCTTCACACTACTATATTCTGTTTTGCTTCTCTGAGATGTTGTTGATGCTCTGCCCCATATTCAAAAGCACTGTATGCCTTTGTATGGTAAAAAAACCAGTAGGCTTCCAATTTTGCCATCAATCATATTTAATAGCATATGCTATTAATGTAATTTTGTTATTGAAGATTCCTAAATCTATTCAGCGGATTGCATAAGACAATTATGTTTTTTGTTACATGCATGCAATCAGAGATCATCTTTTTAAAGTAGAGCAATTAAACATGGTCATTATAAATGTTAGATTATAAAATATTCATTAAATAACAGATGATATGACATTCTTTTACTTTGAAATAAGTGATATAATAAAACAATCAGATTTATTTTATATATATAACTTTATCTGCTTAATGGTAAGCATTTGTGAGGTTGGGAAGCACAATACTATTGGAAGAAAGATATAAGGCATCTCCACTATTTTCATTAGACTTTTTACGTGGTCAAGCTGGAATTTACTGATGTTGAAAGAGCTATGAGTGTTATTGATTCTTTTTATTATATTTCACGTGTGGGCTCATTAGCACACACAATTATTTTTATAATTATGTAGTGAATATCAGATAGTCCTATTTACTTTTTAATGGTGACCATTTATTGGTATGTTAGGTTACATTTGGAAGAGTGGTTGCAGAAGTTTTAGTGGCATTTCCCACATTCTGTCTATATTGACAGAGAGGGCCTATATGTGTGTGTATATTTATCTGTCTATAGCTGTGTCTACATGTGCACGCTACTTCGAAGTAGCGGCACTAACTTCGACATAGCACCCGTCGCGGCTACACGTGTCGGGCGCTATTTCGAACTTAACTTCGACGTTAGGCGGCGAGACGTCGAAGTTGCTAACCTCATGAGGGGATCGGAATAGCGCCCTACTTCGACGTTCAACGTCGAAGTAGGGACCGTGTAGACGATCCGCATCCCGCAACATCGAAATTGCCAGGTCCTCCATGGTGGCCATCAGCTGTGGGGTTGAGAGATGCTCTCTCTCCAGCCCCTGCGGGGCTCTATGGTCACCGTGGGCAGCAGCCCTTAGCCCAGGGCTTCTGGCTGCTGCTGCGGCAGCTGGGGATCCATGCTGCATGCACAGGGTCTGCAACCAGTTGTCGGCTCTGTGTATCTTGTGTTGTTTAGTGCAACTGTGTCTGGGAGGGGCCCTTTAAGGGAGCGGCTTGCTGTTGAGTCCGCCCTGTGACCCTCTCTGCAGCTGTGCCTGGCACCCTTATTTCGATGTGTGCTACTGTGGCGTGTAGACGTACCCTCGCAGCGCCTATTTCGATGTGGTGCCGCGCAACGTCGAAGTTGAACATCGACGTTGCCAGCCCTGGAGGATGTGTAGACGTTATTCATCGAAATAGCCTATTTCGATGTTGCTACATCGAAATAAGCTATTTCGATGTTGGCTTCATGTGTAGACGTAGCCTATATGTTACAAAATGGAATTCCCTATACCAGTGGTTCCCAACTTGGGGTCCACAGATCCCTGGGGGTCTGTGAGGGTATTGGAGGGGGTCCATGAAAAAAAAAAACCAATAAATAAAAATGATCATAGAAAATAAGTTTTAAATGAATTGCAAATTTACAATCAATTATTTGTAAATGAAATATCTTCCAATAATGTTATTGTTGTCCGAAAATCTACGTTGTGGTTTCCTTTTTCAAGGAATGAAGTGTACACAGTGGCTTTGGTGGGTGTCTGCGAATGGTTTTGGGGGACCATTGGGGGTCAGCGAACAGTTTGGTGGGTTGCGTGAGGGTCTGCACTAGTGAAAAGGTTGGGAACGTTGCCCTAGACAGTCCCATTGGCTGTGTGTCCAAGAAGCAACATGGGCAGATGAATTTTAATTTTACTGAACACCACACACATACCAGGTAGGTTTTGAAAATGGTATGTAAAAAAAGTCATGATACAATTTAGCTGCTTTCCCAAACACACAGGACACAACAGTAATAGGTGAATAACTCGATCCCCTGAATGTTTGAAGATAATTGCTATTTTCCAATAACTGGCTGTCTGGCTATTTTAGATATTTGTTTTGTGGTGACCCCTACAGTTCATAATTAAAGTGTTAAAGGAAGGCTTCAGGATATTTTGCTTGTTAGACCTGAAATTATGCATGTAGTGTATAATAAAAATACAAGAATTTTAAAGCGACTTTTAAAAGAATTTTAAAGTGACAGTATTATTAATGTGAAGTTATTTTAATATGTATTTTACCCTCGTATTTCTGAAAATACTCAGTGCTGAACAACAGAAAAAAGGAAGAGTGCAAGCACAATGCCATTCAGGTTTTCATTGTTTGACTACTAGTAAGACAGGCATCTGTCTTCTTTTAGGAAGAAAAGCAAGACTTACGACCAAATTGTGCCCCCTACTCACTTAGGGGACAGTAGAGTCAGAGGTTCCCATCTCTGAGTTCTCTACTTTCATTCACGGGGAGGCATGGACAGGGTCTATCCCCAGGCAAACACCATGGAGCCAGGAAAATCACAGAGGATACTGACCCATTTATGCTGTATCCTGTGTGGAACTCTGGGCCCCTTATGGATCCTTGTCTGGTCTTCCACAACTTGACTTCAGCATTGTCACACCATTAGGCACACCCTCCTCCAGAACCACCTTTCAAATAAGTGGTAGCCACAAAGGAATTCCTGATGCTGTGATATGTTTTTCTAGAGATCACTGTGCAGTCACTGAAGGAAGGGAAGAGGGAATGATGTACATTCTCTCCAACCATGACACCAACCCTCAGCTAGCTTCTCTAGCCAGCTCAGTAACTCGTTGTCCTAAGATGGACCCTAGACATTAAGACAATTTGACATAACCTGGAGAATGGGAGGGGAGGGGGGAAACAAGAGTTTCATTTCCAAGAAATCTATATGTGGCTAGTGTTCTCCACAAACACCGAAGAGGGCCATGGTCAGGCCCACAGATGTTTGAAACTGATAGTGTTCTTTTAATTCCAGTATGTTCTTAAAATCTATTAATTCTAATTTGTTAAAAAAGAAAAAAAAAGGCAATAGTATATTCAACAGTGTGGCATGTGAAAGGAAAAGAAGCCAGTAATAATGGGCACTGGGTTTTACAAGAAGTTTGCAGCAACTCACAGTACATATTCTAAATATTCATCTTGGCAGTGAACCTTTGACACAGGCCGAAATTTAGAATACTAGGTCTCTGTGCAATAGTAAATCATGTTAGTTTTAATAAAGTCCAAGTTTGATTGCTTTTGTGCTCAGTCAAATGGGACTTTATGTAATTTAATAAAAGTTGGCAAACATTTTATTTCAATAACGTAGGATAGTGCCTTTGTGCATTGGTTTAAACAAGTGAGATATTTAATTTGGAAAAATGCTACTGTCCATGCACAGTCACTAGCTTTCATAAAGCTTATATCTGCACAACTGATGCAACATAAATACACTCAACATCTGCTTAGTCTTCAGGTAAGCACATGTCTGTTCTTGCCTCCAACAAAATAAATCCATCCAATTAAGCCGATTCTTGCTACTTCTACAACCCAAAATCCTTACATGAATGCATAAATCAGCTCCCTCTTTCTTCCCTTTTTTCCTGACACTGATGCACCTGGGTTCTTTCCTGGAACTGCACTAAGTAATTACATGTGCTTCATTAAGGCTGGCTACAGTTACCTAGGCCTAGATAAAAAGCAGTCAAGTAGCACTTTAAAGACTAGCAAAATAGTTTATTAGGTGAGCTTTCGTGGGACAGACCCACTTCTTCAGACCATAGCCAGACCAGAACAGACTCAATATTTAAGACACAGAGAACCAAAAACAGTAAGCAAGGAGGACAAATCAGAAAAAGATAATCAAGGTGAGCAAATCAGAGAGTGGAGGGGTGGGGGGGAAGGTCAAGAATTAGATTGAGCAAAGTATGCAGACGAGCCCCTATAGTGACTCAGAAAGTTCCCATCATGATTTAAACCATGTGTTAATGTGCCGAATTTGAATATAAAAGCCAGCTCAGCTGCTTCTCTTTCCAGAACGGAGCGATAATTCCTCTTCAATAACACACATACCTTGAGGTCATTGACAGAATGCCCCATTCCATTAAAGTGTTGATTAACTGGTTTGTGGATCTGGAGTGTTTTGATGTCTGTTTTGTGCCCATTGACCTTTAGTCTAAGGGAGTTAGAGACAGTCTCTACCCCAGGAACACCAGTCCTGGAACCTTTCCCTGCAACAAAGCCCACTGCCAGCTTTTTCCACATATCTTCTCTGGAAATACCATCACTGGACCTAACCAGGTTACTCACAGAATCACGGGCACTTTCTCATGCTCCTCTACTAACATCATATATGCCATCATGTGCCAACAACGCGCAGATGCTTTGTATATTGGACAGACTTCTAACTCCCTTAGACAAAGGGTCAACGGGCACAAAACAGACATCAAAACACTCCAGATCCACAAACCAGTTAGTCAACATTTTAATGGAATGGGGCATTCTGTCAATGACCTAAAGGTATGTGTGTTACTGAAGAGGAATTATCACTCCGTTCTGGAAAGAGAAGCAGCTGAGCTGGCTTTTATATTCAAATTTGGCACATTAACACATGGTTTAAATCATGATGGGAACTTTCTGAGTCACTATAAGGGCTCGTCTGCATACTTGGCTCAATCTAATTCTTGACCTTCCCTCCCACCCCTCCGCTCTCTGATTTGCTCACCTTGATTATCTTTTTCTGATTTGTTCTCCTTGCTTACTGTTTTTGGTTCTCTGTGTCTTAAATATTGAGTCTTTTCTGGTGTGGCTATGGTCTGAAGAAGTGGGTCTGTCCCACGAAAGCTCACCTAATAAACTATTTTGCTAGTCTTTAAAGTGCTACTTGACTGTTTTTTGTTTTGATAGTGTATAGACTAGCACGGCTTCCTCTCTGTTACTAGGCCTAGATAGTTTTGTTGACAAAACATGCTGTGCATTTACATACAAAGGGCCTTTTGTCAACAGCATATGGACAAAACTGAGCACTTTCCCTGACAGGAATAATGTCTTCGTCAACAGATTTCTGTCGACAAAAACAGCTGTGTAAACACCCCCAGGGGGCCTGTCTCGACAGACAAGTCATCCATAACAATGGTCAGCCCTGTCTGCTGTGCTTCCAGGTGCCTGTTTTGTGGAGATAGCACCCAGGCAGTCCAGCTGCTCTCTCCACAGAGCAGAGCATTCTCCTAATCTGCTTGTGTGTGTGGCTACACTCTGTCAACAGAAATTTTGTTGGGAAATCTCTTCCAACAGTGACTACTGTTGACTGAGCGCTGTAGTATAACTGTAGCCGCTATGTCATAGAATCATAGAACATTAGCACTGGAAGGGACCTCAAGAGGCCATCAAGTCCAGCCCCCTGCCCCAATCGCAGGACCAAGTACCATCTAAACCATCCCTGATCGACATCTATCTAACCTGTTCTTAAATATCTCCCACGATGGAGATTCCACAACCTCCCTTGGCAACTTATTCCACTGTTTGTCCACCTTGACAGTTAGGAACTTTTTCCTAATGTCCAACCTAAACCTCCCTTGCTGCAGTTTAAGCCCGTTGCCTCTTGTTCTATCCTGAGGCCAAGAAGAACAAGTTTTCTCGCTCCTCCTTATGACATCCTTTTAGATACCTGAAAACCGCTATCATGGAAGAAGCAGGTCTACAAGACTGGTGGCTCTCTGCCAAGAACTGTCACCAGACCTCATCTGTAAAAACAGAAGGGTACGCTATCTGCTGGGAGCTGAGATATGGGATGTGGATCTGAGACTGAAGACAAAACAGAAGTTTTGTTGACAGATCATGTGTCCAGACTGCAGATCTGTCAGCAGAAATCTGCCAGTCGGGAGCATTCTGTCAACATCGCTGTATAACTCATTCCATGAGGAAGAAGGGATGTCTCAACAGAGGAGGTGTGGATGGGCCAAATGTTGGAAAAGCCTCTACTGACAGAATTGTCAGCAAAATATATGCAAATGCACTGCCCAATTTGCATATCTTTTGCCAACAGTTCTTGGCAATCTCGACATAGCCTTGAGCATGAGTAATCCCACTGAAGTCAGCATTAAGATACGGTCACGTTAGACATGCTTTAATGTTCCACTGGATGAGGCTCTTAATTCTCAATGCCACCTCCACAGTAGTGGAAGCCTGGTAGACTTCCCATTCTTTCTGATATGCCATTATACACTTCTTCATATTAACCTGTAGAACTCAGATCGAGAACCATTTTTGGGTGGAGGGCAAATGAGCCTCAGAAAAATCAGCCAGAGACTACACAAAAGTGAGAAGCAGACAAAACCCCTCAAAAATCTACCCTCAGTGATGTGGCCCCCAACTGAAACAGGTCACTTCCTTTGTGCTCCAGTACCACAGTGTGGAGGGGGAGGAGGGAGGATCAAGGTTTAGAGTTTTCCCCAGGAGAAATTAACTCTTCCGAAGGGCCTGCGGGACTCCCTAGGCTCTGGGGCAGGAGGAGAAATGAGGGGTTCCATGTGTGGGGGGCTGCTGGGGGGTGCGATTGGGATGGGGTCTCAGAAGGAGGTAGGGTGCAGGAGCAAGCTGGTGGAGGGGAGCTGAGGAGGTACTAGCCTGACAACTCCCCAGGGGCACGTGTTGCGTCCGTGCCCCCTACCACTTCCCCTTCTGCTCCCATTAGCCACAATTCCAGACAATGGGAGCAACAGGGGTAAAACCTCCATGCCAGTGCTTCCCTGTGCTACCGTCCCCTCCAGCTGTTGGAAAAGCAGCTTGTTAAGATGTGAGACTGCAGTACAGTAGTTTCCTGGATTGGAAAGGGCTGTTACAGACTGTACAATGAAACTTCTGAGATTCAACAGATGTCCTCTCTTGATAAGGAAGACTCAAAATAAAATGCTTCACATTCTTATGTAAAACATCCGATATAGTAGACATCTGCTCAGAACTAAACTTTAGGGCAAGTTCCTGCAGGGATATTGAACCAGATTAAAGAAGAGTATTGCCACCAACTGACCATTATACTTTGTTCCTTAGACATCTATAAAGTGCGGTAGGATGAGGACAGGAAGAGCTACATGCTGACAACACCACACAGGCATTGAGAAGCAGGGTGTGAAATGAGTCCTTGAGCCTTAGTTTTCTGTATGTCGTGTAATAAGAACATTTATTTTATACAAGAATTCAATTTTATTCAATAGACTTCAATGTCTATAGCCAAAGAACAGGTGAACACGAAAAGTTCCAAAATGATATTTTCTTAACTCACTGAATAAAATCTAGGCTTTTTCACTAGCAAATAACAGAATATAATAGTTCTGCTTTGGGGCCACTCTTCTGACCTCAGCTGAGTTATGCTGATTCATGCCATTTGAGGTTCTGGTCCTGGAGTCTACCTAGAAGTCAAAGATAAATATAAAATGGAAACAGAAAATCAGTCCTGTAACACTTTAAAGACTAACAAAATAATTTATTAGATTACAAGGTTTCGTGGGACAGACCCACTTCAGATCTGAAGAAGTGGGTCTGTCCCACGAAAGCTCATCATCTAATAAATTATTTTGTTAGTCTTTAAAGTGCTACAGGACTGCTTTTGTGTTTTGTGAAGATACAGACAAACAAGGCTACCTCTCTGTGACTATTCACCATAAAATAGAAAGGAAATGTTTCAATGAAACTTTTTGTTCTTCCTATACTGTATCAAGAAAGTAAAACAAAAAGCAAATGCATCAATCACATATGCTAATGGATGCTTCAAATCAATTTAACCTGGATTGTAATACATTTTCCTAATGACAAATCAATGTCAAAAATAATGAAAGAACTAATGATGCTGTGTGTTTCTCCAAAATCTCACTTGATAGGTATGGCTTTATTGTCTGCTGAATCTGGAATTATTTATTGAGCTTAAAAAGCTGTAGCAGGTAAAGGATTACAAATCTATCATACTTTTCAGTACAAAATAAGTATAAAAATTTTGAGAGGCATGATAGAAAAAACAGTTTTAGATGTTTAATTCAACCCTTTCCCTCTCCCTATTACAAAGGGCAGATTAGACTGCCATTAGTTGTAGATCTGCTTCAATGAAAGACTGCAAACTGAATGAACAATACACACCATCATATATGGGTGGCTACTATTGGTACACTTTTCCATCTCTTCTAAGTTTGCTTTCTTGGAGATGCCACAGTTAGATTCTAAGCTAAAACCCATTATCTGGTGAGATAAGCAGAGGTTTATGGGAGTAATTCTCATTCATCAATAAGCTACTGTTCACTGGTCTGGCAGCATAAGGGCCTTAAAGCATGTGAAAAGTACTTTACGTATTATTAGTATTTATTTCTACCGTATTAGTTTCAATGTGCAAGGTGTTATACAAACATATAAAGACAGTCCCTGCTCCACAGAGCTTAAATTTAAGTGTAAAATGAGACAACAGGTGGGTAAGTCAAAGAGATAGAGCATAAGGTAACAGTGGTCACAGCACACCAGCTACCTCACCATTTTTGTAGACCCACCAATGAGCTCTCCAGCTGCAGGCTCACCCGGGTGGTGAGGTGGGGGTGTCCTGGCCCTCAGACGGTGTAGGTCCAGTTGTAAGGAAGACAAGGAGGAGACAGTGCATCATTCATGCAACACAGCCCCTAAGGCCCTGTCCCCCACTGTGAGCAGTGCACAAAACCCACCAGACCCAGGGATGGGGATGTCATGGGGGCAAAACCATGTGTGGACTGCATGGGGGCTTTGTGGCGCCTCCAGGCCTTGGCTGACCACTACGACACCTGCTCCCTGACTTGATGGGCTTGTGGGCTAAGGTGATCCCTGGCCACAAAGGGCTCCTCTCCCCAAGTCTCCACAAATACATGTGGCTTGCAGCCTCATGCTCTCAGGCATGCCTGTGTGCCCCGCACTCCCCAGTGTGTCTGGGGTCAAGCCGACACCCTTGTGGCTAGCTTGCTTCCAGCCATGCCTGGTGCTGGGAGGGCTCCCACATGGGGCCCGGAGCTTGCCTGGCCTCCCATGCAGCTGGCAGCAGGATGCTGCCTGTGTCCTGGGCCTATGTGCTGGGTGTGGGTGGTGCACACTACCCTGAATACGGTTCCACATGCCAGGACCACAGAGCGAGGTCCCGCCCGTGCCACCTGTCCTGGGGTGTGTGACATGCAGGGGGACTCACTGGAGTTTCCCTCGTCCAGCAATGCTACCACGCTGGACATGGCCTACCCGGCCAGGACTAGGTCCAGGACAATGTACAGGCTGCTGCCAGCCTCTGAGTCCATGTTTAGCTCCAGCTCTGGCAGGGGTGGGGGCTCAGAGGCCTTCTCCTCCTTAAGGTGCTCCCCCTCAAGTGGGGGAGGAGGGTCTTGAGCCTCATGTCCACACTGTGGCATGGCAGGAATGTGTCCCTCACCCCCAGAATGTTGTGGAGCTCACAATAATAGGGGTAAGGTGGCAGGTCCTGCCCCAGGGCTTTGGGCAGCATCCCATGGCTGGACATAGCCATGGTGAAGCTCTTTAACCTTGGTCCTCACCTGGCTCCATGCTTCCTCCGGGTTGCCCCTTTCATCCAGGGCAGTGGCCATCTGAGAATATCTGGGTCTTGCAGCGCCTTGCTTTGCAGTCTTGGAGGGTGTCCTCCTCCCCCCCACAGGTCGAACAGGCCCTGGACCTCACCCCTCCTGCTGCCCTGGGCTGACTCCTGGGACCCCTCAGGTTAGTCCCTCAAGGGCCCAGAGAGGTCTCAGGATGCCTGCTCCTCAGCCACCTGTGAGCCAATGGTGTAGCTATGAGGGCATGGGGCACTGACGTCTGTAGCTCTGCTGCTGCCATGCTCTCAACTTCCTGGCACAGGACTTCCTGGGCTCCCTGCAGCTTTAGGAAGGGCCAGAGGCAGGGATCATAGTGTGCTGATTGCTGTAGTCAAGATGTCCCCCAGGGTACCCTGTGTGGCACCCTGGAGGCTTTTCTGTTGACAAAAGGCCCCCCAGGACATCCTGACCCATGTTTTGTCGACAAATTTCTGTTGGAGGAGGCATTCTTCCTCACGGCAAGCAAGGTACTGCTGTCAACAAAAGCACTGCATTCTGTTGACTTATTGTTGACAGAATGTGCTTGCCAATCCAGATGCTCCACAGGTTTTGTCAAACAACCAAAAAAAACCAAAAAACAGCCATTTTGTTGACAAATCCCTAGTCTTATAGGCTAAGAGAGGGTAAAATGGAGACGAATCATGAAGGACTTTAAAAATAAAGACAAGTAATTTATATCTGATGCCCAGGGAGAAAGGTGGGAAGAGGCTTATTTGGTTGAAGCTATGAACCAGGAAAATTATGTTTACAGAATCCTTATGAATGACTGAAAAAAAAAAAGTAAGACCGAGTTATCAAGGCCAAAACAGAAGATGGTGCAGTGATGACATATAAGAGAAATAACACCTGATGAGAAATTCATAACTACATGTGATATATTTCTTCATTCCATAAACTTTGTTGCTATCATGCTACCATGATATACATTGGGTGCACAAGGAATATAGTTCTTCAGCCCAGTTGCAAGCAGAAATATAGTATTACTAAAAATGTTTCAAAATATTGTTAAAACACACATTTGTATGCTATAATGATTGGAAAATTTTAGTTCATAAGTATGCTTTTCAAATAAGCTGTTAATATATAAAGAAAGATCACTGAAGCTCTCGAAGACATGAGGATCAAAGATATATTTAGAAGGAAACAAAAGTGGGCTTATAAACTTTTGTCTTTGTTCATGCCAAAATATAAAGGCAAGTCAATTTTTAAAAATAAAATATATTTACCCAAAGGCTATTTATTTATTATTTTTATTTTTAATTCAAATCATAATTAAAAGATGCCCAGCATTTTAATATATAAAATTATACTCTGCTGTACCAAGAAGCACAATGGTCGAGTTAACATGAAGCTGAAAACTGATCTAGAAAGTTTGGAATCCCATTGAAATCAAACTTATGAACAGAATATGGATTCCTTGTGGTGGTATCTTGACAGTTGATTCTTGTGATAAATTTGAAAATAAACATACTATTTTCTTTTTCTAAGGGTTTGATGGAACTGGATAGCACTACACATAACGGATGGCAGTATCTTCAATAACAAGCTCCTGCTATATGTTGTGCCTCACACCTAATTTGCAACACCTATTTCTTTTTCAGAGCTGAGCCTTTTTTGGACATAGATAAAAATGGTGAATTGTTACAGATTTGAGAAGAGGAGTAATATCCATCCACAAGGGGCTAGGCTAAGGTTAGCAAGCTAATTTCACTTGTGACCTGAGACAGACTTTTGAACCCCTGTCTTCAGAGGTGAACAACCAGGGTATTAAATATGAACCATTCAAGCCTTCCTCACCAACATAACAAATGTTTTTAATAGGATCTACAGCACTGCTGGGAAAACTGTTCAAGAACCCAAACCATTCCTTTAATGTTTAAAACTTGATAAAATATTTACAGTACCAGAAGAGTGATAAAAATCAATAAGCTCCTCCCTTTAACCTGACAGCATCAAACTGAATGAACTCTATCCTATAAAATTAATGGCAACCTTTACTATTGTGAATATTCTCTAAGATAAAAGACTGTTTTAAGTATCTTCAATGTATATAGATATGTCAATTGTAAATGGGAAGGAAATAAAACTATTGAAAAAGTAAAGGGTCATTATCCTTCCCATTTTTTTTTTTTGTGTAAAGAAAGATTGTGAGGCATTTGGAAAAAAAGAATACACAATTTTTGCTGCTCTCTTTAACTTTAGGATTCCAAGGATGCAATCTCATTTAAAAATTCTTACACATAATTCCAGAATAACTTCACTGGTAGTTTTGGTTGACTATCCTAACATAGGATTGGTCCCTACTTCTTGTTTCTTCCCTGACGTAAGTGCACACATCTCTTATTGCTGTCCATGTGATCTGAAGACAAAACTCCAGTACTAAATATGTTTCAGTCTTCAAGTTTTATTATTTATATTACACTAGCAGTTGGAGGGCCCCAAACAAAATCACGACTTCATTATCCTAGGCACTGTAGAAATGGCGCTCACTCATCTTGTGACTTTGAGTAAGTCATTAATCTCCTTGTGCCTCAATCTCCCCAGCTGCAGAATTAGCTGAATGAAAAACAGATGCTGCCTCAAAGGTGAGCTCTCCTGGGTAAATAAATTAAAGAAACAAATACTTTCAATTTTACTGGCTAATAGCTCTTCTGCATTTCTTTCAAGCCACTAGTTACAGGATTTTATACTGAACTATACTGTTATCGTTCTAAAACTCAAGTATGGATGAGAATGCTTCTGAAGAGAGAATATTGCTAGCCTTTCTCCTTTTATATATAGCACTGGAAAGAAGAAAGCAATTTTTCCTCGTGAATTACACTTCTTCACTTTCATCTTCAGCTTGGATGAGCCTGAGACATCAGGGGCCGATTATGCTGCACCTCCCCTTGTGAAATTTCATGCCCCACCCCCAAGGTGGCCTGCCCCCCCCCCCGCTTTGCTCATCGCATCTCAGTATAGTTTAGAGACTTATTTTTAAATAGTGCAGTTTGTAGCACTGGAATAAAAATCCTATTTAGCAGTAATTATTAGATGCTGTCATTGGTACAAACCAACCAAAATGCTAACCTTTTGGAATTAAACAGTAATTCTTCGATTTCAATCCATGCTTGGAAAGCAATCAAAGGCCTCTGTTCCATAAGATTGTTATTTATTAAAAGAAATTTGATTGTTGCATTGAAGCGTGCACTCTATGTAAAAAGGTATTTATGGGTTTTAGTACAGTATAGTTAATACCCAAGCAATACCAAGACCTTTTATAATGGAGAACCCTTACTGAGAGGCTATATATTGTACTTTTCTTCGAGCACACAACATACACTTACACTGACTGGTGGTCTGTAATATAAACCTGAACTGAGTTAGCCTCAAGCTCATAGCTCTGCCCCTTTAAGAACAGTAACACTTTTGTGTTTGGGTTAAATAACAGCAGTGTCTGAGAAATGTGTGCCTACAATATTTCAGTACAATGAAGTGTAACAGCAGCATTGTATTTACACTATGCTACCCACCCAGCCCAAAAAACCAGGAAATACGGTGTGTAGTAGTAATTATTTTTTTTTACTTGAATATCTGTGGCCAAGCAGAAAGTGCACAGAAGTGCAGAGTCACTCACATGAACAAAAAGAGTGTAAAACTATCTATGGCTAAATCAGTGCAGTCGCATAAAGGATGAATTTAGCCTACACTATTTATGTAACACTTAGAAAATGACTCGGAGGTGGATTCCCTTCGTCTACTTCATTTCCATCTAAAGAAGTGGGTTTTACCTGAGAAAGCTCATGAACTAATAAATTCGTTCATCTGTAAGGTGCCACAGGACTGCTTGTTATTTAAGAAAATGAGTAGCCCAACTGAAGTCAATGAGAGATATGAGTATGCTAGCCTAAGAATAGAATGCTGTTCAGTTTATTTATTCCTGGGGAGGGAGCAATGGTTTAGTGAGTGGGGCAAGGAGGGAGTCAAGAAAATTGTTTCAAACTGAATGCATAAACAGCCAACTGGCGACAATTCATGCAAGATTTGAGGCTGGGTGAGATTTTCCAAAGCACCAAAGTGATTTAGAAACACAACTCTCACTGTAAGCCAATTTGAGCTCACAAGTCATTTTGGCACTTTTAAAAGCCCGTCCTGGGCCAATGCTTCCCCACAGTATTTATAAGACTACTTTTGCAATGAATCACCATATCCCGGATTTAGTGTGGCTGTTTAACTGTATAGACAAATTGGGCATGGATTTCCTATCATTCCATCACCAGAGGCCTGATTCTGCAAAGCAACTTGAGCTCATGCCTCACTTTAATAATGAGCAGTCCCACTGGATCCATTGGCACTATATACATGTCTAAGGTTTAACACATATTTAACCACTTTGCTAAATAACAGCCTATTTCAGAAGAGGCTAAATACTTCTTCACACACTTAACATGCAATTTTCATACTGTGCACCCATGATCATTTTGTAGCAAGATATGAGAGCATATGAGTGACCAAGGGTATGTCTATACAGCAGCCTTATTTCAAAATAAGCTATTTCAGCAGGGCTAGTCAGCAATAGCTTATTTCAAAATAATGCTGCTACACACAAAAATGCATTTCAAAATAGCTTCTAAGTACATAGAGACTATTTCAAAATAAAGCCATTGGAGTCACTATGGCTTATTTCGAAACAGGCTCTAGTCCCTGGCTACGTCTACATTTGCATACCTCTTTTGGAAGATGAATGTGAATGCAGGAAATCAAAAATGCAAATGAGGCACTAAATTACATAGCTTGTGCTTCATTTACATACTTTCTTTTCAGAAGAGATTCTTTTGAAAGAAGAAAGTGTAGACAGGACTCTCTTGAAAATAAAGCCTGTCTTTGAAAGAACCCTTCATCCTGAAACAATCTCTACCCTCGTGTCTACACAACAAAACTGCTATTTTGAAATAATTGCAAAACAGCGGTTGACTTATTTCAAAATTGGTAGTCCTCATTCTGTGAGGAACAGTGCCTATTTCCAAATAGCTATTTCAAAATAGGTGCTGTTAAGGTAGAGGCTCCTGCTTTGAAAGAGGAATGCAAATGAGGGAAATCAGAAATGCAGATGAGGCACTGATTTACATATTTTGCTGTTCATTTGCATATTTTTTCAGAAGAGATTCTTCCCAATTTATTTTGGGAGTAAAGGAATTTTGAAGTTGGGAGCGTATTTCGAAGCACCCGCATCTAGACTGCCTGTCAGCACTTCAGAGTTAGCAGCTTTGAAATTGATGCAGTCGCCATTATGCTAATGCTCATTGATATTCCGTGGTCTGTGTCATTTCTATGCTCCCTTTGAAGAAGGGGGCTAGTATAGACATGCCTAGGATAGTTACTTCAAAGTAATGGCTGTTATTTTGAAATAACTTTGCCTTGTAGGCCTACCTTGAGACAGTACTAATCTATTGCTATTGATAGGAATATCCTTTCAAATTAAAATAAAATGAAAAAAAAATGAAGCCATGAAAAGTATTGGCTTCAACCACTGTTGTGTCCTGTCTGTCACACACGCTTCAAGACATTCAAGTTCATCCACTGAGCCAACAGCGCTGTAGCTGTTTCATGATCTCTGACTGTAGTTTGTAAACAGGCAAAACTTTCTCTTAAAAACAGTGCTTAAGTCATAACGAATGTCTGTAGTGAATGGCACAAGATGCTTCTGGGAGATAGTGCAGAGTATATGTATATTTATACTTATTACTGCAGAAACCAGAACAAACAACTGTAGTACACAATATATAAATCAATATTTGGATGAACAGAGGGCTAGATAAAATGGATAAGCAAGTATAAACAGACTCACCATCCAACAATTAAGTCAAAGTGAAATACAGAGTTAACATCTAATTACAAGAAAAAACTGTGAAGTATGTTATAAAGTCAAGTGTTTGCACAGAAACATTTTTGCTAGAAAGCAAAGTGGTAGCTCATTTGCATGTTTCTTTTTGTTAGCACACAAAGGAGTCAAACTGCTAAAATTAAGAAAGCAAGTTGTTTGAAAACCTCATTTTTAAGCAGAATAAATTAGGCTGAAAGCAGCGATTTTATATATTCCTGATATTTGGTATGTGCATCTGAAGTGCATGTCTGCCTGCAAAACAATTCTATTCCATTAAAAACTAATTTAGATTTGCCATGGCCTTTTTGCTGATTTAGGGTTTGACCATTAAGGTGATAAGCACTCTGATTCCATTCTGGCAAAGTCCTTAAACACATGGTTAATTTTAAATGTGTAGGTAGTTAAGCAGATGCTTACATGCCTCGCTGGGTAGGGTCCAAAGTATCCAGAGCCTTGCAGGATCAAGACCAAAACAAACGTGTTATATTTCCATGCACCAATAATTAACACTGCAGTGCCATGTTGGGCAATTGCCAAACAAAAGGTGAATTCAAATGGTCAAAGAACCTCCTCTGTTCAAAAGATGAAACGTGTCAATATTGTGATATAGTTCTGCAGGCTGAATTTTCAAAGCAATGCACGGTTGGTAGTTCCACATCTTCCATTAACTTGAATGGCACACAACTGACAACCTCCTGCTCTGTTTTGAAAACCTCAGACCACAGCCCCTCTCCTCTGAAACTCTCTAAGCTCTTTAGAAGCATTAATAAAGAGGCAACACCCCTTTTATGGACCAGTCCTTCAGTATTCTTAAAGGCATGGCTTTCAGTGAAACCGAGGAGAGCTTTTCCTGTGCAAGGATTACACAACTGGGCTTCTCATAGGTAACTGCTAGAGATGGTTGATTAAACTGATCTGGATTTTTTATTACATTGGCATGCGAGGGGGGGTCTTTATACATAGTCAGACATAAGTCATGTCTAAGTCATACCCCCGCATAGTCTCAGAAGGATAGCTGTGTTAGTCTGTAGCTTCACAAAAACCAAGCAGTCCTGTAGCACCTTAAAGAATAAATTTTGTTTATTAGGTAAGACACACCTCAGATGAATCCGATGAAGTGGGTCTTACCAGTGAAAGCTCATTATCTAAAAAGTAAAATTATTCATTTTTAGGGGGCTACGGACTGTTTGTTTTTGTCCCTTTCCCCAGTATTTTCTAATAAATGCTGTAGATTCAGACCCTCACAGGGCTATTGTGAAAACTAATTAACATGTTAAAGAGCCTCCCACATAACCTTCCTGTCCCCAGTATCTATATAGCATCCTGGAAGCACCTCCTGGAGACTGGTGAAGAGGGTAGAAGAACTGTTAGGTTAGCTTATGACCATTTCATCTTCTCAAACAACGAGGTTACACCTACACTAGTGGGCTTTGTTGACAAAACCCTCAGAGCATATTCTGTTGACAGAACTTGGCACATTTGTCAACAGCTTTCTGCCTCTTCCCCATGAGACACAATGCCTTTCTTGACAGAATCTGTTAACAACAAAGCTGTGTGGATGCTCAGGGGCCCTCTGTTGACAGAAAGGGCTTCCGAGTCACCAGGCAGCCCTGTCTGCTGTGCTTCTGGTTGGCCATTCTGTCAAGAGCACAGCTGGACAGTCTGGTCACTCTCTGTCGACAGAGCGAATTGACAGAGTGATCCACTTTTGTGTGTGGCCACCATCTGTTGACCGATCACTATAGTGTAGGTGTAGCCTGCCAGCCGTCAAGGTATTGACATTATTCCAGTAACCAGAAGTGTTGTTTTTGGTCCCATAATTAAGGTGGCCTGTAGCAGCGCAGTAGCAGGAACCACTGTCTGTGCTGAAGGAGGACGACAAAGAAAGGCACACTCTTTATTGGCCGGGATGAGTGTATGAGCCAATGAGTTACCCTAGGAAGTAGGAAGGAAGCCGATTGTTTTTCCAAACATGCTGAAGATCTGGGAAGGCATGTAAGGTCCCGCCTCTATAAGACAACTTTGGGAAAGTGATGGAACCACAGATTTGTGATGGGAGAAAGAGAAACATAAAAATGTCATACTGGATTAGACCTATGCTCCCTCCAGTCCAGTATCCCATCTCCAGTGGCTGCCAATACCAGATTCTTCAGAAGTAGATCCAAGTGTGGAGTAAGGGACAAAAGACACACCAGCAAGGGCAGATTTCCAGGACTAGGAGGATTCAGAAGATAAGGTTGTGATATTATTTGGGAATCTGAACATTAGGACTCCCATATATATCCATACATTTGGGAATGGAGATCTCCCTTAAGTCCAGCCTTGCATAAGGCTCTCAGCCCACAGTTAGAGGGGTAAGCAGATACAGCAAAGCTTTTATCCCCTTTACACTGGCATTTATGCATCCATCCCTATCTCTGAAGAGGCAACTACACCTGGGTCTCAAGTAAAGAGGTAATTCAGCTTTGCCAGATCCCTTGGGGGAGGAGTAGGAAGTTGTTGGACAAGGCATTCAGACCTTGATGGATTAAGAAAGCTGAAGAAGGCTATGTAATCTGTTGGAAGGAATAGTAGGAGGTGGTCCAGCCTGCTGTCTCATGTCCATTTGCCACATGACTAAGATTAATAAACTAAACTAAGCAAATAGCCCTTGCCTTTTTCCATATGGTCTAACAGCACCTAGACATCTCTCTGACCTGTGCTTCCACAACAGCCTACATGCTGTGCACATGCATAATACTCATTTGTCAGTTCCATCTTCCTGCATGCGATCTCATTAGGTAGCATGCATTAGCTTCACACACCTCAAGCCAAGCCAACATAAAGGCTAGCAGCTTTGAGCCCTTACCGAAAGCAACCAGAGCATGGATTTCACCATGGGAATGAGAGAACATTTATTCGAAGGAAATTTTCTAGCCTTCTAAATTCTTACTAATGGAACACTTTTCTTTTATTTAGTCTTTTAATTTACAAAGAGGTACAGGTTTTCTATTTGCAATAAGCAAATTGCATGCAATCCCTTTGGAACAGATGTTGTTTCTGATACCTACTCCATATGCACATACTGTAAAATTATTTAGTAATGTCATTAGAGGACAATATACCTCAAATGAATTAACAATAAAATTTAAGAAAATAAGAAATGCTATAAAACACTACAAAAATACAGAGAAAAAGCTTGATAGACTCAACCCACTAGTGAACACAAACTATCTCCTTTATTGTCCTTAATCTGTGGAATTCAGGTTAGGGAAGGGCAGTGGTTTTGGTTTGTTTTTTTGGGGGGGGTGTTTTTTGTTGTTGTTTTGTTTTGTTGCAGAGGGACAGGGTGTGATAGGGAACTGTTCACTGTAGATGCAACAAAAGAGTCCTGCTGGCAATATCTGCCTAGGGTGGGATGGGAGATTGCTGAACTTCATGTGAGCACCACAGTTCTAGCCCTATATTTTGGGAGCGCTGTTCTGATCAAATGCAGGCCCCTTCTTGGTAGGTTTTCTACTGCTGGAGAACCAAACCAAACACAAAGGGTGCGTCTACACTAGGAACTAACTTCGAAGCTAGGCTACTTTGAAGTAGCCAGCAGAGAGTCTACACACATTTTCCCTTACTTTGAAGTTAACTTGTTAACCCTGGAGCCCAACTTCAAAGTCCTTACTCCATTCCTGAGAATGGAGTAGTGCCCTACTTCGAAGTTTAACTTTGAAGTTGTTTTTGTAGTGTAGACACAGCCAATCTGTCCTATAAGCCAAAGGACAAGGTGACTAAAATAAAAAGGGAGTGGGAAACAAGCAAGGAGTAAACACAAGTAAAAGAGAAGGGGAAAAAGCAGATGTGCCTCAGTAATAAAAAGGGAATGAAAGAAACCTGACTCAAACTGTGCTCAAGAAAGTTAGGGCCCTATACTTCCTCAAATATCAGTGAACAATTTGTGGACTGGATGCAGATACAAATTTTGTATCTGAACAGGGCTCTAAAGATAGGATTTGTCAGAGCCATTACAATTTAAAATGTGTTAGAAGAAGATGGTTTGAATTTCAAAGTGCCTGTTTACTTAAGAGTAGCAGAGCAGCTGCAAACATTTCAATCCTTAGCATGGAGGACTTTCTGTGGGAGTTGTACAAACCTGCCCTTCTCAACACAAAGGCCAGGTTGCCTGCCTTAACTGTGACATAAACACAAGCTAGCATGTGTAAGTGTGGAAAGGAGGGGATGAGGGAAGGAAAGGAATATAGCAGAAATTCATGGTGGGGGAACTGGGGATGTGGGTGGGAGGGGTGGATAAAGGGAATATGCTATTCTCAAAGCTACTTATGATTTCTCCAGCAACATTTATGATGAACATAAGAATACAGTAGGGTCTCAAAGTTCATGAGGGTTTCATGTTGAGAACCCTTGTGAATGTTGAATTTCGCGAATGCTGCTCCTACTTGGACCCCAGCTGCCGGGGCTCCTACCCAGAGCCCAGGGGAAAGCGGGGGCTGCCCGTGCTCCTGCCTGGAGGCCCAAGAAAGCTGTGGCTGCTGGTGCTCCTGCCCTGGGCCCCAGGAAGTGGCAGCTGCCAGCGCTACTGCCCGGAGCCTTGGGAAGCAGCAGCCTGTCAGTGCTCTCAACCCACGAGCACTGGGGAAGTGGCCTCTTGCAAATACTTGAGATCCTACTGTACAAGAACACCTAAATTGGGTCAGACCAAAGGTCCATCTAGCCCAGTATCCTGTCTTCTGACCTTGGTAAGTGCCAAGTGCCTCAGCAGAAATGAACAGAACGGGTAATTATCAAGTGATCCGTCTTCTGTTGCCCATTCCCAGCTTCAGACAAGCAGAGGTTAGGGACAGCATCCCACCACATCCTGGACAACAGCCATTGATAGACCTATCCTCGAACATATTTTGTTCTTTTTTGACTTTGCTATAGTCTTAGCCGTCACATCGTCCGGCAAGGATTTCAACAGACTGACTGTGTGCTGTGTGAAGAAATACTTCCTTTTAGCTGTTTTGAATCTGCTGTGTAGTTATTTCTTTCAGTGACTCCTCGTTCTTGTGTTAAGAGAATAAGTAAATTTCACTTCCTTATCTACTTTCTCTACACCAGACATGATTTTGTAAACCTCAATAGCTGTGTTTACACGTGCCGGCTACTTCGAAGTAGCCGCGCCAACTTCGAAATAGCGCCCGCCACGTCTACACGGGGCGAGCGCTATTTCGAAGTTGAAATCGACGTAAGGCGGCGAGACGTCGAAGTCACTATCCCCATCAGGAGATGGGAATAGCGCCCTACTTCGACGTTGAACGTCGAAGTAGGGCAGGTGTAGCCGATCCGCGTCCCGCAACATCGAAAGAGCGGGGTCCGCCATGGCAGCCATCAGCTGAGGGGTTGAGAGACGCTCTTTCCAGCCCCTGAGCTCTATGGTAGCTGCGTGCAGCGGCCCCTTAAAGCTCCCTGCCCCCTGCCGTCCTGTGCAGGAAGCTGAGAGCGCGTGCAGGCAGCAGCATTGCCACGTGGCTAGCCTGCACATGCCTCTGCAGCCCCAAGCCACGCCCCCCGCTGCGATGGCTGCCTGCCAGCCCCCCAAGCGCCCCCCAGGGCACCACCCCCAAGGGGAGCCAGGGCTCCCAGGCATCCAGCCAGCCTGGGAAAAGGCAGCGGGGCCCCTCCTGGATGGAGGCCGAGATCCGGGACCTGCTGGGGCTCTGGCGCGAGGAGAAGGTGCTCCAGGTAATGGGGAGCAAGAGGCGGAATGCGGATGCATTCGCTCGGCTGGCCGAGGGCCTGGCTGCCAGGGTCACCCTGCCCACACTCCTGACCACATCAGGAGTAAGGTGAAGGAGCTGCAGCAGGGTTACACCTGGGCCTGGGATGTGGGCAGCCGATCTGGGGCCGCCCCCACCACTTGCCCCTTTTACAGGGAGCTCAGGTCCATCCTGGGCCCCCGGTACACCTCCTCCTCGCCAGCCACTCTTGACACCTCGGCTGACGAGCCCCAGCAGGCCCCGGAGGTGGAGTCCGCCCCAGAGGCAAGCCCCGCACCCCAGGGACCCCCCCAGGAGCCCACTCCTGGGATGCCGGAGGAGGAGGAGGGGGAATCCTCCTCCAGTGATGGGGGGCTGCAAATCGTCCTGCCGTCCCGGAGCTCCAGCAGGGCATCCACCCAGAGGGTGTTCCCCGACTGTGGGAGCGGACCGTCAGGTATGTACCCCCCCGGTGCACACCCCTGGGGTTGAGGGGCAGGGACAAGAGACATGACCTGGGCCCTACACATGCTCAGATGACCATGACCCCAAGGACAGCAGTGGCATGTCCCTCAGAAGAGTGCATCAGCCCCTGCCCCCCGCAGCAGGACAGTGCCATGCCCCATCCCTGGGGATGGGGGGAGCGGAACCTAGGGTCCCCCGGGGGGGAGCGGGTGGGACACCCATCAGCAGCAGCAGCATCTCCCGGGGACAGAGATGGGGAACCAGCAGCAGAGGGGTGGGGGGACAAGGGCCACAGCTCGGGGGCCACACTAATGGCTGTCTCCACTCTTCTTCCCCCCCATGTTCCTCAGCTGCACCATCGGAGGGCCCGGAGAGTGCCGGCGAGGTGTCTGTGGTCCCAGAGAACCCAATGGGGCCATCCCAGTAGGCCAGCCCCTCGGCAGAGCACCAACCAGCCCCAAGCCAGGGCCGACAGCGGAGCCACCACCACCAGAGGACAGCCACGGACCCCCAGCTGCTCGCGACCCTCCGGCGTCAGCTGGAGGTGTCGGACCGGCACCTGCGGGTGGACACGTGGCGGCTGGAACTACAAAAGCGGGCGCTGGCCTGGCGCCAGGAGGCATGGGGGGCCTTTATGCGCACTTTCGAGCACATAGCAGAATACCTGGCCCCCCCATGCCGCGCTGCCCGCTGCTCTGCTCACCCTGCCCGCCGCTCCACCCGCTGCTCCGACCACCGTCCCACCGCCGACCGCCACCCCGGGGCCTTCCGCCGAGGGGGACCTGGGGCCTGCTGACACCCGCCGGCCATACCCGCCGGTTCGCCCAGCCCCCAGCCAGCCTCGGCCAGGGCTCAGGCCGAGGCAAGGGTCGCACCCACCAACCCCAGGAGCCGGACAGTAGAGGGGTGCGGGGCCCAGGACGTGGCCCCCCCTCTTCCCCTGTGTACATATCCCCCCATATAATATATTTGTATATAGTTTGTGTTACACTTGTTCTGTTATATGGTACCTGCCCCCCCATGTAAATAGTTCCCCCCTTTTGTTCAGCTCTCTCTCTATATATATTTTTGTTGTTTGAATGATAAGACAAATCACCAGTTTTTGGTTTCAAAAAAACAACAGCTCCATTTTTATTTGCAAGAAAGGTGGGGGGTGCTCTTGGGTGCTCTGCGGTGTGGGCATGGGGGCAGGGAATGTTGTGAAGGATGAGGGGGTGCAGTGGGGGGCTGCCAGCATTCATCCTGCGGCCTCGTCGAAATGGGCCCACAGGGCCTACTGGACCGGGATCCCCTCGGGGTCCACCTGGCGACTGGGGAAAGCGGGTGGCTGCACGTCAGCCCTGCCAGCCTCCACAGCCCAGCCCTGGAAGAATGCCTCCCCCTTGCTCTTGACCAGGTTGTGGAGTGCACTGCACGCTCCCACAACCTGGGGGATGTTGGTGGGGCCCGCATCAAGGCGGGTAAGAAGACACCTCCAGTGCCCTTTAAGGTGGTCAAAAGTGCGCTCAACCACCTGGTGCACATGGTTCAGGCGTGCGTTGAAGTGCTCCTGGTTGGCTGAGAGATGGCCCATGTAAGGGTGCATGAGCCAGGACTGGAGGGAGTATGCCGCATCTGCGACGACACAGAGGGGCATGGTGGTGCCCCCACAGGGATCTCCCGCTGGGGGATGTGGGTCCCTGCCTCCAGCTGGCGGCACAGGCCCGTATTCCTGAACACCCGGGCATCGTGGGTGCTGCCAGGCCAGCCAACATAAATGTCCAGGAAGCGGCCCTGGCTGTCCACCAAGGCCTGGAGGACCACAGAATGGTAGCTCTTCCTGTTCAGGAAGCGTCCTCTGCTGTGCTCCGGGGCACGGATGGGGATATGGGTCCCATCCAGAGCCCCAAAGCAAATTGGGAAGCCCAGGCTGGGAAACCCCGCAATAGTGGCATCCGGGTCCCCAAGCCGCACGAGCCTGTGGAGGAGCAGGGCATTGATGGTGCGGACGACCTGCAGGGGAAGGACATGGAAGAGCACCAGTGAGGGGTGTGCAGGGTGTGTCTGGCCCTCCACCCCAGGGCTGCCCGTCCCCCCAGGGCTGCCCTACCCCTGGTCCTCTTACCTCCATGAGGACAGCCCCGACAGTGGCCTTGGCCACACCAAACTGCTGCCCCACGGATTGGTAGCTGTCTGGAGTGGCCAGCTTCCAGATGGCGATGCCGACCCGTTTCTCCACCGTGAGGGCACGCCGCATGGCAGTGTCCTGGTGCCTCAGTGTGGGGGTGAGCCACTGGCAGAGCTCCAGGAACGTCTGCCAGCTCATGCGAATGTTCTGGAGCCAGCGGTCATTGTCCCACTCGCCAAGCACCAGCTGCTACCACCAGTCGGTGCTCGTGGGGTAGCTCCACAGCCGGCGGCGTGTGCGGCGGGGGAGCGGGGTGTCAGAGGGCAGCAAGGTCTGGGGCTGCTTCGTCCTCCCCTGGGGGCAGCTCCTCTTCTGTGAATAAAAGGTGGTCAGCTGCCTTCTGCATAGCATTGAGAAGGGGAAGCACTGCTCCTGAAGGAGCCGCTGTGCGGACCTCTGGCGGCGGCGGCTGCTGCTGCTGCTGCTGCTGCTGCTGCTGGGGGTCCATACTGCTTCGACGGGTGTGCGTGCCTGTGGCTCTGCAGACCGTGTGCTGTGCAGGCTGAGTGTGTCTGGGAGGGGCCCTTTAAGGGAGCGTCTAGCTGTTGCCCCGGAAGTGCTAGTCCACCCTGTGACCCTGTCTGCAGCTGTTCCTGGCACCCTTATTTCGATGTGGGCCGCTTTGGCATGTAGGCACTCCCCTGCAGCGCCTACTTCAATGTGGTGCTGCCCAATGTCGATGTTGAACATCGATGGCACCAGCCCTGGAGGACGTGTAGACGCTATTCATCGAAATAGCTTATTTCGATGTCGCTTCTTCGAAATAACCTATTTCGATGTAGCATACACCTGTAGACGTAGCTAATCATAGTCATCTCCTCTCCAAGTTGAAAAATTCCCTGTCTTATTAATTTTCCTCATATGGAAGGTATTTCATACCCCTAATAATTTTTGTTGCCTTTTCTGAACCTCTTCCAGTTCCAATATATCTTTTCTGAGATGGGGTGACCACATCTGCATGCAGTATTCAAGCTAAGAGTGTATCATGAATTTATACAGAGGCAATATGACATTTTCAATCAAATTAACTATTTCCAAGGGTCTGTTAGCTTTTTGACTGCCATTGTATATTGAGTGAATGTTTTCAGAGAACTATCCACAATGACTCCAAGATCTGTTTCTTGAGTGGAATGAGGATATTTTTGTTTTTGTTTTTCGTTTGTGTGACCCTGACTGATTTTTCTGTGGGTCAGTACCCCCTGACTGAAAAAAGTTTCCCTGTCCTTGATCTAGCATCTATTCTTTGCATCTGTCACAGTGGATTATATGCTCCCAACTTTCCAACCTGCTGTATTCACCTACGCATACTAGTAATAATGATGTGAGGCTGAGGCTCTGAGGAAGTGAGTTGTTGCACCTTCTTATCATAACTTAATACTCAACATTTTCACCAGCTGATCAGAATGTCCTTTAACACATTGATGTTTCTGTGATGCTTGGGGAAGAGCTTGCCAATACATGCTTCCCAAGAGCATGTCAATACCATCTCAGGGTATTATATTAGGATTTAATATCGGAGGTTGAGAAGTATGCTCACGAAAACTTATTAATAAATATGGTTGCTAAATCTTTGAAATCCTACCAGCCCTAAGTATCAAACCCTAATAAAGCATGTCAGAAAATAAAAAAACAAAACAAAACAGTTCATGAGACTGATGGTTACACTATGCTATGTGACAAAGTTAGGTGACAGCTACTAACAAGTGAGGCCTAATTACATTTACAAAGAAAGCCTATGAACAGTTAAAAATTGTTCTACAAGACTTGGAATAAATGGACCAAGTGACTTGATTATGTAGCGATACTATACACAACTTGAGCCACATGTTTGTACAGGAGGATATATTAAACTCCATCTGTTTTAACCCATTTTTAATGTAATAAATTAAGAAAACATAAAAAATGTCAGGAAATAGCGAGCACTTCTTTGTTGTCTTTCAGCTCTATTATTTATTAGAGGAGTTTGTTATCAAACTATTCCTCCAAACATGAAAAGAACAGCAGGCCTTCTGGAAGGCCAGATGGCTGCTGTGGTTTCAAAACATGTTCTGGAAGGGTTATATAGTTTACATTTTTCTTTTTCATAAAGAATCGTGTGGGATGTGGCATGGTTCTCAGAGAAACAAAACTGATGCAAAAAGAGCCAAAGGGCGTGGGGGACGAGAGGACGAACTTAAAGAAAAGAAAATTATCAATGTCATTCAAGGTATGAGACCTTCCAAGGAATGGAAAAAAGAAAGAAGTTTAGCTGCAGGGCACAGAAAGAAGTCAAGAGGAAAGCAACTCTATGAATAGTGCTTTTAGAGCTCATCAAAATATTTTTGATTAGCTAAAATTTTGTTGAAATATGCTTTTTCCAAAGCAGTAACGTTTTACAGACACAGTAGTTTCAGTGAAATCTTTGTCAAAAAGGGGGAAAAAGGAGGGGAATGTCTCTTTTACACTACCAACCGTGTGGTTTGGGCACTAGCATAGGAGGTGGGAGACTAAGTTCAAGACCCCAGAGCACACATGTCTACCTTTTAGGCTGGGACCTTAACTTTTAGCCCATACCCACTCTCACTTTCCGAGGAGAAAATCCCAAAACAGAACTTTTTTGCACTTCATTGTGAAGAAATTGCTGAAGGATCATTTCATTCCAGTTCAGAAATAATCACTTCAAATCCCCAGAACTTGCCTGAAACTGAAATGTCTTTATCCAGCCAACTGTAGTCCTGAAAGCTTTGAGGGAAGAGACTTGCTCGAAGACTGAAACTAGGGAAAGGCAACAGAAAACAGTGAATGGGATGAAGAAAATAAGCACTTGTAATTGCTTCCCTGCCTCAGTCCAGTGCCACTGATGACCTCAGAAGCATTTTATGTCTCTGAAGGATTTTCCTTTTAGAAATTTTGCATAAAATTTCTGAATTTCTAGCTCAAGGACTTTCTGGGAAGGGCCTCCACAAATAATTATTCATCTTGGAGGAGGAAGAGGAGGAGAAGGAGAATGTCTTATTAACAAAGAAGAAAGTAAACTTAGGCTACATCTACACTTACTAGGGAAAACCAAACATTTAGGTCAATGTCGACCCTTTAACTCCTTGTAAACCACAAGGATTAAGGAACGTCGGCAGAAGGAGTGCTCCCATTGACATTCTGCAATGAGGACAGAGACCAAAGTCAACGGCTGCAAAAGCAATGTTAGGTACGGAATTGGCATACCTAAAGTTGCATAGCAGCTGCCAACATTCCCAGTAAGTGTAGATGTAGCCTAAGAAAGAAATAACAGAGGTAAAAAAGTTTCAATTTCTACAAATGTAAATTTTCTTTCCACCATGATATTTCATCTGAAGAAGACATCCAGGGAAAGCATATGAGTATGGTATTTTAGGAAAATGCTATTGATCAGTGAGATACAAATGGCAATACCACTATAATAATGATTCTTTTTTACAATTACAGACGGCCATCACTATTTGATAGAATGTAGATGTGTAGATAAACTGTGTGTAATAAATTGCTTTTATCATGCAATTTTGACCACTTCAATTGCGCCCTGAGCACTTATCGATCTCACCCACTCTAAACTGCTGAGCAGCTTCAGTCACTATTTTATTTGTCCCTCAATAATGCATAGAGAATTTTCTCCTCACTTCCACATCCATCCCATTAAAATTCTCCCAACAATTAGTTCCAGGATACCTCTAGCCCATGGGTGCCTCAAGATTCCACACTTCAAACTCCTGACATTTTGGTACATAGAACAGCAGTTTCAGGTGGTTTTGTGAGGTAAAGTCTATGCTACTGTGGAAGACCGACCCGCTCAATCTTCCATGGCTTTGTTTCGTGCATGCACGAAACGGTGCTTTCTGGGGGTCAAAGTTGACCCTGGAACTCCACAGGTGTGTCAAGGATTGAAGAAGGTCAATGGGAGAAACATTCTCCTTGACCTTCTTCCATATAGGACACTGAATTTGACTGCAGATAAGCTGATTTTAGCTACACAATTGGCATAGCTAAAATTGCATGTTGGTGGTCGTCTTCTACATCTAGTAGAGATAAAGCCTGAGTATTTTAAAATCCATTAATGATATATTTCCATTCTCTCCAAAGTTGAATTCACCACTTTCCACCTTTGAAATTTCTAGTAGTGCTTTCAGTTCAATAGTCCCCTCGTCTTTGCACAACAAGAACACAAAGGTTATATGTGCTGGTCAGGTTCACAAGGGGATGATGAAAGGTGCAGCTCTTTGTACACCCCTCAGGGTGGTCATAGCCTAGTGCCTTAGTGTATTAATTTATCATTATGCATATGTTAAAATACATATGTACAATCATTGCTAAGGAACACATAAGAATGTATGGTGAAGTAAAGAAACATATTGGCATATGTCTGGGATGGCTGTTTTTTTCCCAAGGAATGAACCCCTATGTGGGTTATATTGGGTTTCCCAAATGAGTGCTAAGATATAACAACCCCATAAGTCATCATGATCTCCAGCAAGTGTTTCTAAAACTAGAATGCCAACATGGAAAGTGAAGAAACAATAACTGCCAGGCATCACCCAGAAGTTACCTATTAAAGGAGAGGCCCTATAGAGAAAAGAGAATGCCACTGGCCATTACCTACAGCCCCAGCTAAAATCTCTCCAACACATTATCAAGGGTCTACAATCTATCCTAGATGATGATCCTCACTCTTACAGTCCTTGGGAGGCAGGCCAGTCCTCTCTTACTGACCTGAAGGACGTACTCCCCACCAATTACACATCCAACAACAGAAACACTACACCAGGAATCAATCTTTGCAACAAACTCCACCGACAAATGTGTCCACATATCTACCCAAGTGACACCATCTCAGAGCCTAACCACATTAGCCACATCATCATGGGCTCGTTTATCTGCTAAGGTGATATATGCCGTCTTGGGCCAGCAATGTCCTTCTGTGTACACTGAACAAACCAAACAGTCTATATGTAAAAGAATAAAATCGACACAAATCAGTCATCAGGAACAGTAATATTCAAAACTCCTTAGGAGTGCACATCAGTCTCCCCAGACACTCAGTAACAAATATGAAAGTTGCCACACTTGAGCGAGCAAACAAACAAACAAGAAGAAACAGACTGCTGTGTGAAACTGCAGAACTGGAATTCGTATGCAAAGTTGGCACCATGAGACTATGTCTGAACAGAGAGTGGGGATGGCTAGCTCCCTACAAAAAGTAACCCCCCTGTTTTGGTATTCTTACCTCCTTATTAACTGTTAGGAGTAAGTTACATCCATCCCAAATGAATTAGCCTTATTAGCACTTGTCCTCCGCATAGTAATGGAACACTCCCATCTTTGACTGTATGTATATATCCCTGCCAAACTGAAGATTCCACTTAATGCAGCTGACAAAGTTGGCTGCAACCCATGAAAGCTTTTGCCCTAATACATTCGTTAGTCTTTCAGGTGCTACAGAACTCCTGGTTGCATAAGCCATTATGTATTCCACATACACCACTATTGGAGAACATAGTCACTAGACTATTTTGACCTCAGCTGCACTGGCCAAAAAGTGCTCCAGAAAGGAACCATGACTTAAAGAATCACACTTCCTCCCCTGCTTTCACTTTGCTTGTTGGAGGAGTTAGGGTGCAGTTTATAACTTGCTACCCCACTTTGTGTCTGGCCATCTCCTCTGCCTGAGACATGGAAGGGGACACTTCTCTCACTCCTTGCCCTGCTTATGTGAGAGCATTCCCCTGCACTTCCCCCCCCTCACCCCAATGCCATCAGAGGTTGTCTCACCTAACATCTCAGGGGAGTAAGGCATGGCTGCATGGAGCCCTCCTTCCCCATGCAGCAGCAGGAAAGCTGTGTGGAATATGGAAATTCCAGTAAGTAAAGGATTTTAAAATGTCAAAATTTCACTTAATTCCAAACCACAAACTTGAGACTTCTGAGGTTCTCGGTGCAGGCAAATTTACTTAGTTCATTAAAATGTTTTGTGTCAACAAAACTGGCTTTCAATTTATTTTATAATATACAGGATGCCATTTAATAACATTTGAAATGGAAAATGGTTTCAAACGAAATGATTCATTCTGAAC
Source organism: Carettochelys insculpta (assembly GCF_033958435.1). NCBI lineage: Eukaryota > Metazoa > Chordata > Testudines > Carettochelyidae > Carettochelys > Carettochelys insculpta. Next base: position 14,612,283 of record NC_134150.1, on the reverse strand, counting down.
TCCCCACTCTACTTTTTTCACCAAAACCAAAATTTTGATGAAATTCACATGATTTTTTAAAAATATTCAATTTTGACCGAATGGCATGCCTGAATGGAAAAAATCCAGTTGGGTGTGTCTACATTACAGCTCTGTTTCGAAAGAATGTCTTTCGAAAGAGAACATTGAAAGATGGACTTCTGAAACGGAGCGTCCACATACACCAGTGGGGACCAAAGGTCCATTCCGGGATTTTGAAAGGCCCCTGGCACACTTTCGAAAGAGAGCGTCTGCACACCCTGGGTGCTCTTTCGAAAGAACAGGGGCAGGAAGCACCACAGGCAGGGTCGCATGCTGGATGAGCCCTTCCGGGGCCCCCACGCAAAGGCCTGGCGCAGGGCCTCCCATACCTGGAGCCTGTCCTGCTGGTCTTCCAACCTGGATTTCGAATGTATTTGCTAGTGTAGAGTTCTAAGCAACAAGGCACAATCTTGCCCTGTGTTCTGAAGACATTACATCGTCACTTATGCAGACTGCTGTGATGTGCCCCTTTCATCCATAAATTGCCCAACTTCAGTAGGGAGTAAGTTAATTTTATAATATTACCCTGCTTCACATCTTCAGTTTGCAAAATGGCATAGTTGAATCAATGACACTCTTAGTCTGAAAACAGAAATACCTCAGGACATGACTCATATGAATCAGATATAAGACTCAGAATGACTGAATTCAGAAGTCTTATGAAAACCTTGGGGTTTTTGGTTGTATCCCATGGAGGTGCAACCCATTTTTAAATAATCAACTCTCTTTTTTTAAGTGGGATTTGGTGTTGGGGGAAATCTTTCTTGTGACTCCAAAACTAATATTCCAGGCCAACATGCTCTTAGTGTTCACACTAGACTATATAAAAATTAGAAGAGCCTTAACCAGAAAAAGCTTTGGTAGAATAATGAGAAATAACCCAAAGTGATAACAAGACACTTTAATGCTTTAATGTTTATCAACTGATATGATACATTCTTTGAGGAATCTCAGACTTAATTAGAAATTGCAGGGAAGACAAGGCTGCTGTCCTTTGCTCCATGTAACTGATTTGAAATAGTAACTCTAAAACATACCTACAAAAGTAACATTAGTATAGGGCATTGCACATACAACAAACGACTGATTCAAAGACACATATCCCCACAGAAATGGTTGAGCTTCTCCTTACTAGCTTATATTTTGATCCAAATAATTTATAAGAATCCTTAGAATTCTAAGGTCTAAGCATAAAATTAAAAATTCTGCCTGCCTTTATTTTCTCTCTTCCTTCCCTTTCCATAGTGTGTTAAACACCACATTTACTTATTTTATTATTTTGCTTCAAACTAGTATTTAATAAACTCTGAGGTTCTGTATTTTAGTGTTCATCACATACTTACGTGAGCTCAAACAAAACCATATTTTCTTCAGCCAAAGCATATATTTTATTGATGCTGTGTCTGTGATAATGATGCAGGTGAATTTTATCATTCCTTTCACCCTACTGGTAATGAACAAATTCACTGCTTATTACTTTGGGCTTGATCTCTGGCAAAACACTACTGGAACAAACAATTTGATTTGTCAACACCTTTACAAGGACTCCTCAATCAATGTCACGAATCCAAATTTAAACAGCAAAGCACATTTGACTGCAAGACCCCAGACTGATTAGAGCACCGAGTTCAGTGAATTGCACCAGACAGGACAGCAATCAGATTATTAACTCCACTTGAAAATACTCTCTGCTGCCTGGGATTAGCATGCATATTTTGATATAGATCGATAAGCAATCTCCTTTCTATAAGAAATGCCTGCAACATTCATTTGGCTGATCAAAGGTATATATCAGCTTGCTGTGACAGGTAGCTATTGTTTCCCGCTTTCTTTACAGAAGAATCTCTATTAAAAAAAATCTTTGACTCCCTTTCACCTAATAGTGGAAGCCAACTGATAGTCAAAATTCCATCAACTTCTCACAGTATTGAAACACAGTCACTACAGACGGGACTTTTGCCTCTTTTGTACTAACTTAACCCATTTCTATTTCTTTATTCTTTTCCAAGAAATGGTGGATTGTCCTCTTTCCCAGAACCCAAGCTTTTCAAGATATTAGCCTCCATTTCACCTACAATTTAATTACAGATGGATAAACCTTAATGTGTCCTTTTGCATTTTGCCAGTATAAGTAGTTTGGATGTGAACTATCCCTGCCTCTGGATCTGCAAAATCAGAACTTGAATGGTGAGATTTTACATTACCAAACCACTTTGTTTAGCGCACCAGAAAGGGCTATCCATATAGCCTATCATATTTTGATGGTTTGGATAAAATGATGTCCTGACTTGGCTATTGGTTTCAAAAACCAAAACAGAACTGCTAAGGTTTTCCAAATCAAAAACTCAGCCATCTTACCTCATTTCTTAAGTACTGCTATAGTGCAACATTTCCCTCCTTTTCTACTTTCAATCCTGCTGAAAATGGAACAGACCCATGTTTTAACCAAACACAGCATGAGAAATAAAAGCATTATCTATAATGGGATGTACAGAATGCAATTCTCAGAAGTATATGTGTACATCTGCATCATTAAAAACAAAACTGAGAAGATGCTGTCTAATGCCATCCCTCAACAGACTTTCCCAGCTTAAGTGAGGCAAACATTCTACATGTGGCAGAATCAAGTGTTTCCAACATATCTTCAGAAGGTGGAAAAACTTCCAGAAGCTCCAAACAATATAAAGAGCAAAAGCTCATTTGCAGTGTTTTATATAAAAAAGCTTCAATTATGTATTCAAATGGACCTTTGCATATGCAAACACACTCATCTGCATCCTGTGTTCAGTTGCAGCAGACTTTACACAGGCTGCATAGAGCTGCTCTGCAGCTCGGAATTTTCAGAGCCCTCAGTGCTACAAACACGGTCCTTTCTGTTCCAGATATGCTCCTTTACTAGCCCCAAGATGCCTCCTGTGCCAGAACTCATAAGAGGCAGTGTAGGGCTTCAGTAGTCCTGTATGGGTTCTGTGCTGGTGAATTCTCCCCTGACCTGACACAGTCTGTTTACACCATCAGACTGGGCATAGGACAGGGCAGGAATTTGACCTAATATGTATAATTTATCTACAGGGTCATCAACAAGAAATAATTTTTAGATTCCTCATACAGCTCCACCACTGTCTCCTCTTGCAGCATGACTTGAATTCTATTCCTCAGCTCTTTCTTATCAGAAATGTGAGACTATTATTTAAAGGACTATTTAGAAATTCAAAAACTTCCACACTGGAATGGATCTTGAGGAGAACTGAGTTGCAAAATCTTCACTCAGCTCACTATAATTTTAAGTGATTCTCTTATAGTTATGAAATGATATAACAGTGTTAGGAATATGCATGCCTTCCCCATTCATTCAAGGTGCATGTCGCTTGATTTGCTTATTGTATACGCATATCCTGTGGCAATATTTCAATTACCAAGTCCGACAAGAAGGTGGGCAGTCATGTCTGTCTGCATAGAGCAGAAAACAGTCAGAGGCATTAATTCATGTACAGTGATTTTAACAAGTACACCAATGTACAGAAAGATTAAATAAGACCAAAATGCTTACCATACTACCATCATCGTCAGCATTTGCCAACAGTTACTAGATAGACTGATATCTGACAGCTCATTTTCTGTCTAGAAAATAAGAACGGAAACCGCTGTATCAAACGCTGCTGTGATTTTTTTTTTTTTGGAATTATTGTAACTGTTGTATTTATTTCTAAGTTAGAATTAGATCACAGAATCATAGAACACTAGGACGGGAAGGCTACGTCTACACGTGAAGCCTACATCGAAATAGCTTATCGATGTAGCAACATCGAAATAGGCTATTTCGATGAATAATGTCTACACGTCCTCCAGGGCTGGCAACGTCGATGTTCAACTTCGACGTTGCGCGGCACCACATCGAAATAGGCGCTGCGAGGGAACGTCTACTTGCCAAAGTAGCACACATCGAAATAAGGGTACCAGGCACAGCTGCAGACAGGGTCATAGGGCGGACTCAACAGCAAGCCGCTCCCTTAAAGGGCCCCTCCCAGACACAGTTGCACTAAACAACACAAAATACACAGGGCCGACAACTGGTTGCAGACCCTGTGCCTGCAGCATGGATCCCCAGCTGCCGCAGCAGCAGCCAAAAGCCCTGGGCTAAGGGCTGCTGCCCACGGTGAACATAGAGCCCCGCAGGGGCTCGAGAGAGAGCGTCTCTCAACCCCTCAGCTGATGGTCGCCATGGTGGACCCCGCTATTTCGAAGTTGAGGGATGCGCAACGACTACACGGTCCCTACTTCGACGTTGAACGTCGAAGTAGGGTGCTATTCCTATCCCCTCATGGGGTTAGCGACTTCGACGTCTCGCCGCCTAAAGTCGAAGTTAACTTCGAAATAGCGCCCGGCGCGTGTAGCCGTGACGGGCGCTATTTCGAAGTTAGTGCCGCTACTTCGAAGTAGCGTGCACGTGTAGACACGGCTGAAGTGACCTCAAGAATCTCTAGACAGTGCCTGATAGGTGTCTCTCTAACCTGCCCTTAAGTATCTCCAGTGATGAAGATTCCATCATGACCAAGGAAAAGCAGCCATTTTCTGCATGTGTTACTGACCTCCCTTTTTAACATTTAGCAAATCCAGCAAACATTACATGGTAGCAATATTGCTATTAGGGTTAAATATTCTTTTTTACAATAGCTTTGAAATCGGTTGCATTTTTTAAAATAAAATCACTTATACTGTGAAATATTTTGTTTTTAGATGCAAGATGTTCTTTATTTCTTTTCCAGTGAATCAAATTGTGTGCCACAGAAAAGTGGAGCTTACTTTCTAATATTTTAAGTCCTAAAAGACTTTTTGGACTGTGCACAGCATTCCTAAAAACAAACCTTTCCTCCCCAAATACCCTCCAGATAGTTTGCATTAAGTCTCAATTGTTTGCTCAAAGGAATGATTTAGTTTTTCATTATAATCATTGTAGTTACATAATGTTAATATCAATTCTTCCCTGGCATATTACATTAGTGAAGTCAGATAGAAAATTTGGTAAACTCATGTTTTGTATATTACCTATGAAGAGTAAACTTCTCTTTATAAACTAAAGATTAAAATTGAAATCATTCTCCACACTATTTAATTGCTAAGAGATCAATAGATTTAATATTTTTCTTAATTCAGAAGAGGGTAATTGCTTATTCTTCTTGAAAACTGTGGATAGGACTGGTATTGCCTCATTATCTTTCAAACAGCAGGAAATTCAAATAGGCAATACAAGTAGTTGTCCTGTAATGGCTCTTTGACAACTGTGCAACCTACATTTTTATACTGCCCTAATATTTGATTAAGAAATCTTAGATTAAGAAGAAGGATTTCAAGATATGGGTCCTTAATCTCTAAGCTTCTTAACTGGCTGGTGATTTCTTTAATGTATTAAAACAAACCACATAATACGTTGTCTGATTTCAGTTGCGAAACTCTTTGTTATAGTGTTCATTCTATTGTGTACATAGAGATGAAAAGTGGGTCATCCTGTTAGATATACATTCATTTTTAAATCAACGTAATTATTTCTTTTATGCAGAAAAACATTGTAGCAGACCCCTTAAACACGAGTCTGAACACTAAGTCAGACAGGTCTGGACTGGACTGAAGTATAGCAAATGTTTGCTATTTATGTTTTTAATAATAAGATAAGTAACTTGTTTTTTTTTAAATGAAAATGTAATAGGTGCTAAAACCTTGTTATGTATTTTAAAAAAACAAAACAAAACAGAAAAAACTTTGCTTGTGTGACTCCAGAGGCATCATTGAGATCACTCACAAGAGAGAGAGGGAAGTCTCTACACTACAGCCTCAGCTGAAAACCGGGTGGCTTTAGCTCATGTTGTAGAGCACATGGCTTTAGCTCCTCAAGTCACAGGCTCTTCCCGCCCCCGCTGAAGACCTGTATCTGTCAGCCTTATGCTTTTTTATTTTATTTTCATTGTTGTATGATAAGCTACAGTAGAACCATCATCAGAAATAAGAGGAAGAGAAACAAAAAAACCCCATTTGGGTTATAAAAAGTAGTTTAGTCCACATCACTATAAATAGTGTTGAAGAGCTGTAAAATGTTGGTTGCCTCCAATCTCACAAGTAATCCATAATAAATGCAGGCTTGAGTCATATGTCTCCCTAAAACTTCTACTGGGCATATACACAGTAGCTCCATCAGCATTCATTGCATGCATGACACACTGATTGTTCTGCTGATTCCTTTCTCTAGGTCAGTCTCAGTGCTGACTTAACTGATGCAGACTTGGGAATCTAGCCACAGCAGCAGAATCACTGATTGTAACACAAGGATTCCCTGACAAAACCAGAGTCTGACAAGATGCGTGTCTTCTGGCCAGTGTCCTGGAAGAGATGGAACCAAGGTTATGCCCACGTCTCAAACATTCTCTCTGACTTACAACCAGGAGGGAGTAAGTAGGGGAGTTACATCCCTTACTCCTACCTACCTGGAGCTAAGGTCAGGGACCCACACAGGAGTATAAGAGAGAAGTCTGAGCCACAATCTAGCTGAAAATGACTTAGTGGCAGAGATACAAACAGCAAACAGAAGTTTTTGCATTCTAGTCCTTTCCTCAGACTTTACTTTCCTCTACTTCGTTTAAATAAAGCTTGTTAACTTTCAAATGAGTGCACAGGGGGAAGCTGCTTTTCTTAGAGTAGCCATTCAAAAGAAAATGAGTCTTCATTAAACTTAGTGGGAGTCTGATATGGCACCTGCATTAACTGGACATATTTTATTGACTCATTCAGCACCTTACAGTGCATCCACTGCCATGGCATGCAGGTTCAGCTAAGGAAAACAAACTTAATTTTTTAATGTTTTTTCATGGATTCTCCCCACTTCTCTGAAGCATGGCAAGTTAAAAATAAAAATAAAAAACATGGTTAAAAATACACATTGGACCTCAGTGGTCCCGAATGAGGGATTTTGCTAGACCAGGGGAGATTAATACCTGTCCCTGGTTGCCACCTGTTGGCCCTCTGACCGCAGCTCCCCGGCTCTCTGGCCACAGCTCGCCAGCCCCCCCTAGCCCCAGCAGTGGATGAGATAAATTAATTTGTCTGTTGCAATGAAATGGCAAGGGCTGCCAGGGGGATGCCAGCATTCTGATCCCAGCCTCGCTGCCTCCTGCTGGGCTGCCAACTGGTTGCCCTCCTGCCCCGACTCTATGGCCCAGGAACATTCCTGATCCTGCCAGTTGGGAGATGTTGCTGGACCAGTGCGCGCCAGTTTTAGGAGGTGCAGCCTGTAGCTGCTTCTACATCTCCAGGATTTTGCGGGTACATTTGTTTTTAAAATAAAGATGAGCCAAAGTTGGTACCCTGAGTCCAGACACACCAGCAACACAGGGGAAGTCTGAATCTCTCTCTCTGTCTATCATCCAGACGTAAACCTAATCCCATTTTACCAAAACGGAAGAAAAACATTTCAGGTGGAGTTTAGGCTTCCCCTGAGTTGTGCTTGCTCTCAATATTTTCCTCCTATGTGGCTGTTTGAGCACACAACTGAAGGAGCTCCACTCACTGCCATTTCATTGTCTCGGACAAATCTTAACCATCAATGAGACATCTTCAGATTCAATAAATCCCATTAGGAATCAGCTGGGGGAACTGGGGGGAGCTGAATGCTCAGGGTATTCATTTAAGTCATCCACTGCTAGTTATAGGCTGTAATTAGGACATTCAAAACCACCACCATGCAGCTGAACAATTTCTATTATTCCAGAGCAGCACAAGAAGAGAACTGTTATACTGTAAGCAGTACAGCACACTCTAGCACCATCTAACTAACTTCCCAGGTAATTTTCTCCACCATCTATTTCTCTCTTTGGAACAGCTACAGTATTTACCAGAAACAAGAGAATACCAAGATAACATATTGTTTCTAAAGCCAAAGTCATGAGCGGAACAATAAAATAACACAGCTTTGAACATATTTACATTAACGCCACAATAACCAGCATACTAAATGGAGCATTAGAACGCAAACTGATGATAGGTTCCAAATGACAGGACTCTTTCCCCTGGTGAGCTAAAGCTAGGCCAGCCAGCAGAGAGACATTATCTACCCCATACAACATAGGGCAGCTTTAATCACGTCATATATTAGTTTGTACACTTGAATGCCACAGTAACTTAGGCCTTTGCACATCAGTCCCAATTGGGGCAGGAACCAAGCAAGCTTTCAGGCACTTCAGAACTAGCTCGTCCTTTTGCACACAGACCTTAGGACAGCTTAGTGCATGGGCACACGTGCTAAGGATGAGCAATTTCCCCTCCTTGCACCTAACACAAGCATAGTTCCCACTGGTGGGGTTGCAACGGTTGGCAGAATAATATGGGACATTTTTCCCCTCATGTGTCTGGTCAGAGAGTACAGAGCTGGAGCCATTGCTCTGCCTATTCCCTCCCCAGCTGCTTCTCTGGTGATGGACGGGGAACAGCGGCATAGTTAAACACAGGTGACCAGATTCGGTTAAGGAGAAGGGAAAGCTTACTCTTGTTCCCCTACACACCCACTCAGGACTTTGTACACCTTAGGTTTTTAACTAACAGCATTCAGCAAGCATATTTTGGGACCTGCCTATCACTAAGTCGGAGACAAAAATTTAGCACTGCTTCATTGTAAGAAAGGTTTGTGCATAATTGTGCGTGCGCGCAAATGTGGTGCGAATTTGGGCGAAATATCATCTTGTAAGCCCACAGGCACTGAGACCACTGACAAGGGAGAATGAAGTCTCTGCTCTGTAGCCATAGCTGAGAGCCAGCTGCCTGTTAGCTCTTGCAGTAGAGGCACGTGGGATTAGCCTCTAAGCTCACAGATTCAATCCCACCTGCCAAGGACCCAGGCCTCTCAGGCTTGCACTCTTCAAAAATAGCACTATACTATTCTGTTGACAAGTGGGAAAAATCCACTCTGCATCATGATGAAGTAAGTCAGCATAGCTAACAGCTCCTCTTAACTCTTCATGTTTGAGGTGTTAGCTTGGCTATCTTCATCTGGCATTGCTGGCACATAAAAACAGGTTCTCAGTAGGAGCTATGTGATGTCCAAGCACAATCACCTCCCTAACCTGTATCGTACAGCCTGGGACAACAGAGATGCAAGTTTGAGGGGCAGCCCTGCCCTTACACGAAGGCAAAATCAAGAATGAAAAGTATAAATGCCACAGAATGCTCATAAACAGACAACCGACAAAAACCCTCCTACCTGGAAAACAGAAGCATTTGAGTCTGACAGCTCCAATGACAAGGAATAGGATACTATTGTTTTAAATGAAGGTATATTTAGACTGCCATTCTGTAGGAGTTGGAGGTACTCAGAGGAAAATAAGATAACAAGATTAAATAACTACATTAATGTGGCAGACAAATAATGGGAGATTCTAAATTTGTATTTAACAGACTCGGGAATACAGTACCTGCTTTTTGTGACCACTGTACTATAAATGTTGAAGGAACTCCCCAGAGGTCTTACAATAAGCAGAGAGAGGAAGAAGGAGAAAGAGAGATGAGCTTTCAAATGATCATGGCTCAACTGGGGTATGAGAAATAAAAATTTAATCTGCTGAGGACACTTACTCCTCATCATAGCGTGTCTTCAAAAGAGATTTAATTACTTAAGCTTGGATATATTTGTCAGTATATGGCATGTTACTATATTGGGATTAATGCTCTGAAGCATCTTCCCTTGTCACCTGAGATTTTCCCTGAATGATTCTCATGTATAACGAAACACCATGTTTAGCATTTTGAGTCTTATGTAAGAGTCCTTCTGCTTCAGTATCCACAGAGCTTATACTAAAAACAAGTGACTAGTTTAAAATGACATTCCCGGGACCTCCGAGTGTAATTAGTTTTGTATCTTATAAGTGATAGAGACTGCAGATGAAACAGAGCATGGATTTTACCTTCTCAAAGCATATAATTCAGAAACGAAGCAGATTGTGCTATTTGAGCTATTTGAGCTATTTACCCATGCTTTTATATATGAGGGGCAGCTAAAATGTACATAGCCATTAGAAAGGGTGCAGCAGATTGTACATTTACTTTTATTTATCAGAGGCAGATGACCCTTAGAAATTTTCCTTTTAAATTCCTTTCTTTCCTAAAGGACTCAGACCAATACAGCTACTAATTCACTACTCAGGATAGTAAAATTATTGTATGTGAGAGCAGAAGGCAGCATGGACATGGCTGGCTTTGTGTTAAAGAATTCCATCAGGTAAATACAATGAATAGTTTCAAAGATGGTGTCATTTACTGCTTTCATTTTAAGTGGGCGTACTCTAAGAATTGGCACAGTGAGCACAAATGTAAGGGGGCCAATTCCTTTATGGATCCCAGCATGCTTTCAACAGTCCCCCATAATGAAGGCTGCATTGTGAACTTTTTAGATATAATCAAGCACCACTTTGTTTCAATATTCACATTTCCTATGCAATGAAAACTGTGGCCCCAATCAGATCACTGCCAGCAGAATGCTTTCGCTGTCCACAGCCACCATGATGCATGTGGCCCAGGATCCAGCCACACAATTCCAATTGCACTCAGAGTAATGAAGTAAATATATATGCAAGTCATTTTATATATGTCATTTTACTTTTGGCATGCCTTAACTCCTACTGCTATAAGACTCTCAGGCATAGAACAAAAATGAGATTAAAACCATTTGATGCAAAAGCTGGCAGACCTATAAAGCTGCCTTTATTCAACAAGTGTGCAAATAACGTTCAAGTTAAGGTCACAGGGATGTGTGGACCGATTCTGTGCTTTAAAGACGTTAAAAGTTAAAAACCTCCCAGGCTTCTAAACCACTCTGTATGGAACTCTTATTAAATACTCTACACATTTGCATATATAATCATAGCATAACTTAGACAGGGCACTGCCCATTTATCTGTCTTTCACACAATCAATGAATATTTCTTTATCCAAAACATGCAATACTCTTTCCACAGTTAAATACCTCTGCGGCACACATATTACCAAGCTCAACTCAGGCGTGTGGAGTCCAGGAACCAGAGAACTGGCTGTGGCTCAAATGTATGTGTTTATGCAGGTGGAACAGTCCTATACATACTTCAGGTTTTCAAGTGAGGTGCAGCTGGGGTCCAGTGTATGTTAATATGCAGGGGCGTGATCAGTTTATAGGTCAGTTTATTATATTCTGCACTAAACTGAACCAGATAATGGTGATGGGGCAGAATGCCAGGAGCTGCTGTATAATAGCTTCATAGTCATCTTCCCGATCCCTTCAAAATTCCCACGTACAAAGCTCATTCTCTCAGGCTTTGCAAGAGCAAGAAGATTTGGCTTTTGTTTACAGCAAGAGTAAATGGCACTTCAGTTCCAGAATGACCCTTGGCTATGAGACTATTGCTATCCTAAAGGGTTTCCTGGTCTTCCAACCACCTTATGCTTATAGTCTTCTCTTGCTAGAGAAATAAGGTATTAAGGAACCCAGAACAAAATTCCTTCAAATGCAGCCCAGCTTGCAGAGTAACTCCCCATTAAGAGCAAGTTAACTTAGTAAACTGGCCACTGCTCTTCCAGCTTTCAATAGCTAATAGAGAACCAGCTGTTTGGCATGCCGAGAAAGTACTCTGCTAGACCCCTTTCTGCTGGGTGGGAGTTTAGAAGATGATTTAATAATTGCCAAATGATTCATTTGTGAGCGAGCAAGTCTTTTAACTGAGACATTGTACATTACAATACATGCTTTCTTTAGCTTCTGTTGCACTGGGGTGAGCCCAGCAAACTGTACTTAACATTTTAAGATCAATCATGAAAAGAAAAATATGCTTTCTAAGCACCAGTCTCCATTTATGATTAATTTATATTAATGAAATTAAGCACTGTGCCCTCGTGCCAACTGCAAATTACTCTAACAGCAGCACATTTCATGCCCGTTTGGTCCAAATCAGGACTTAGGGAAAAAGATCACATTAACTGGGCTGAGCATTAGAAAGGCAGAAAGAATGAGAGTTCTGTCTGTGTCCTAAAGCTTTAATACAAACAGCACCTTTGCATTCACTATAACAGAGTCTGGTTTTTCTCGACTATGAGAGAACACTGCTCTACCCACTGAACTTGGTTTTGCTGCTAAAAATCGTGTATTAGAGAGTTCCTCTAAAGATCTTAGTAACTAGTTTGCTCTAGGCTAAGCACATTACAGAACCAACTGAAAGGCAAGTATGTGCCAGCGAGCTTCACTACCTGGAAGTCTCAGACTACACAAGTCAGTTCAATTCATGGTGCTTCACTAATGCCAGTTCACGGTGGGAAGAAAGAGGTCTATATTAGGAACAAAGAACAGGGGTGCTATTGAAGAATAAAAGAACATTCTCTATTTGTATGTCAAGGGCTTGGGGGAAGGGAGAGCTCAGAATAATTATAGTAGCACTGAAGTAAATGAGCATACTTTTAAATATCATCCTGATTCACAGGTGCCACCCACTTAATTGCTTCTTTCATAAATTTTGCACATTCTATACATCATGAAAATCATCAGAAAGATTTTTTTATGAAAAGCATTAAAAAGGAACGTTATGTTGTAATGACTCACCTGCTAAAGGTAAAGCCTCCCACTGCTTGTAACTAGAGCAGGTTCATCATCTAGTCTGTAGGCAGATGATGTAGGTAGATAATACTTTGTATGTGTGAGAGAATGGAAAAAATTCTGTTAGAGGAGAGCAGTCTTCCATTCCTGTTCTCAGAAAAACCTTTGTTGAACCATGAGAACTAAGCCATATTTAGCTCATGGGCTACGTCTACACCGGAGACTTTTGTCAAACAAAAGTAAACTCACGGAGCGTCCACGCTACAAATGCATGCTGTCGACAGCAGATCGACAAAACGCGGCACTTCCATCGACAGCCCTCTTCCTTCCCCCCCAAGGGGCAGAATGGCTTTCTCAACAGAAATGCAGTTCGGACGCAGTGGGGAGAAGAGGGGCTTCTGTTGACAAATAAGTCCTCCATGGTGCCAGCCAGCTGCCCTGGGGGGATGCTCTGTGCACAGCAATCACAGCTCTATGCTCCCTGCCTGCCGCCACTCTTAAAGGCACAGGGAGCCCTGGAAACCCTGCGGCAGGAAGTGAGAAGTGTGCAAGGAGCCTGGCGGCATGGTGCTCCTCACCATGTCTCCCACAGGCACTCCTTCTCCTGTTCCGTGTGATGGTGAGCCAACCTGCAAGCCAGCCACCCCGTGACCCTCTGGGGACCTCCAAGAAGGAGGATAAAGGATCCCCTCAGCCTCTAGGCAGAGGAGGAGATACTATTGGACCCCTTGGCAAAGAGGCACAATGCCCCAGTGCATGCCTGTGTGGCCACCACACTGGTGGAGAAGAGCCACAGGTGAAGGAACTCGGCCAGGGGTACACCCAGGCTGAGAACAGTAGCCGGAGGTCAGGGGCAGGGCCCGCAACCTGCCCCTACTTCGAGAAGCTCCACCACCTCCTGAGGGGTGAGGACAGGTCCCTACCAACCTTCGCTGTGGACACAGATGAGGAGGCCCCCACATCACCGCTGGAGCCAGAGGAGGAGCAGCAGGAGCACATAACCCAGCCAGAGCCAGAGATGGGGTCTGAGGCCAGGAGGGCATATTGGTGATCACTATGGACTCAGGCACCTTGAACCAGGCCACCTTCAGGGTGTCCCCAGACCACTTACAGGGACCTTCCGTTAAGTACCATGCGCATCACACACCCTAGGGTGTGCGGGGGGTGGGTGCAGATGGGGAATGCTGAAAGGATCTCCAGGCCAGCTCGGGCAGGACCTCGTGCTGCAGTCCCAGCATACATAACCACATGAGGGGCAGTCTGACCCACCTGGACCCAGTATGCAGTGCCCAGGCACGGGCACCAGCCTGCTGCCATCCTCAAGGGAGGCTGGACAAGTCCTGCTAGCCCTTGTGGGGGCAGGGGGCGGACCAGGGTGGAGTCCTGCCATGCCCTGCCCTGGCTAGAAGTGAGCCAGCCACACAGATGATGGCCTAACCCCTGACACATAGAGTGCAGCTCCTGGCATACGGGCATGACCACAGGTGACAGTCAGCACCCACTCCCATGGACAGCACAGCAAGCCTTATGTATGGGGGGTGGCCAGAGGGGTCCAGGCTGTGCTCAGCCCACCTACCACACATGGGGGATGACTCCATGACTGAACACACCCCCTTGGCTGCTAGCCCATTGAGCAGAGGGAGGGTGTGATGGGGGGCAGCAGTCAGCCTGGTCCCTGAAGCACCCCATGCAGCAGGACCCACCATGCAGGGCACACACCTGTCCTCCGGGGACATCCCCGTCCCTTGGCCTGCAGTTGTGGTGGGCACTGCTCATGGTGTGTTTGGGGCAGGATCTTAGGGGTTGCACTGCATGAATGACTCACCATCTCTCCTCTTCCTCTTCCTTACAGCTGCACCACCAAAGGGCCAGGCCAGCCCCATCCTGACACCAGAGTGAGCCATCTCAGAACCAGAGAGAGCTGGCACCCCACCACTGTGAGGACATGCCCATGGCCAGAGGGGCTGTCGCTGGCCAGACGAGATCCTCCTCTGTGACCACACTTCTGCCCTCTGGAGGCTCACTGACCTCTAGAGCGGTGGCTACAGGATGACAACTCCACCATCCTCTGGCAGGCCTTGTAGGCTCAGGCATCTGTGGCTGCTGCCACTACTCCCCCCGATCTCTGCCCTGCCCCCATGCCCTGTCACGGCCAGCCCCCTGCTCCCCCCACCATGCCCATACCTCCACCATGCCTGCCCCTGCCACTGTCCCTGCCAAGCCCAAACCCACCACAGCCCTACCACCTCTGTATCTCCCCATGCTTCTGGCCCCAACTCAGCCCAAATGGGGATGTCAAACCCACAGTGGGAGGGGATCCCAAGGCCAACGCGATACCCGCACCTCAGCCCAACCTCCCCATATATATTTCTGCACCATTGCACATCATGGTTTTGTATCACAATGTTTATTTTGTGCATGTTTTCTGATGTTAGAGTAAATAATTAGTTTTTTCACCACTCCCACAACCTTTATTGGGGAAGGATCAGGATGGGGTAAGTGGGCAAAGGGAAAAGCCTTGGTTGGGATTGGATAGGTCTGTGGGCCTGAGGCCTGCAGTGGGGGTGCCCTGGTGAGGGTCATGGGGGCCACAGGAGATGCTCTCCCATAGGGCTTCCTGGATCCATAACCAGCCCCTGTGACCTTGGAAGACTGCAGCTGCAACCATCTGTTCATAGGCATGGCTGGCATCTGCCCCCCACCCCGGAAAGACAACCTCTCCCCCGACACCTCCACAAGGTTGTGGAGGGCACAACATGCAGTCACTACCAGGAAGACATTGTGCTCCTCTACATCCAGCTGGGTCAGGAGGCACCTAAAACGTGCCTTGAGGAGGCCAAAGGCACAGTCGACCTGGTTCCATGCCTGGTCTACATGGGTATTAAGCAGGTCCTGAGCTGGGTCCGGATGGCTGGTATATGGCCTCGTGAGCCAGGGCATGAGGGGGTAGGCAGTGTCCCCCACCATGCACAATGGCACGTCCATATTCCTAACTGACAGCTCCCGATGATGGGGCATAGATGCCCACCTCCATCCTCTGGCATGTCATGTACCTGGGCTGACCACCCAACATAACTGTTGAGGAACTATCCTCAGTGGTTGACCAAGGCCTGCAGCACAAATTAGTGGTATCCCTTCCTATTGATCAACCGGGCCATGCTGTGGTCCACGGCATGGACGGGGATGTGGTTCCTGTTGATTTCCATGAAGAAGTTAAGAAACTCTATGGTAGTGAATCCAGCCATGACCACATCCTGATCTGTGAGACGGGTGACCCTCTGCAGCAGGATGCTGTTGATGCCCATTGCTACCTTCACAGGGAGGAGACCAAACACACGTCAGGGAATAAGGGAGGAAGGGAGGGAGGCCCTTGGCCAGCAAGTTTTCCCCTGCTCCCTCCCTCTGAGCTCTCCAGTTCCCCCATGAGAAGCCACCCTCTGGCTGCAGATCTGTGGAGGGTGGGATGGGCATGTTACCCCTGGGACAGGGTTCCCACCCCACCCCTCACACCCCTAAACCTGCTCCCTGAGGGTCCCCCTTGAAGAGGAATCCCCTCCCCCCATGCAAAGCCTGCAGCTCAAGAGTGCCTTACCTGCATGAGGACAGCCCTGATGGTGGACTTCCCCATGCTGAACCGGTTCCTGGTGGAGTGCCAGCTGTCCAGTGTGGCAAGCTTCCATATAGCAATAATGACCCGCTTTCCCAGGGGGATGGCAGGCCACATCTACGTGTCTAGTCTGCAGAGGGCAGGGCCAAGCCAGGTACAGAGCTCCAGGAAGGTCTTCTTTCTCACTCTAAAGTTCTGGAGCCACTGCTGGTCATCCCATCGCCCCATGACCAGCCGATCCCATCTGTCTGAACTAGTGCTGTGCCTCCAGACCTGCCTGATCACTCAGCAGGAGCAAACACAGATGGGGCCCTGGGGCACCAAGGACATGCTCCTTGACACCAGTGGCAGGGGCGCCTCCCCAGAGGAGGTGGAGGATAGCAATGAGCAGTGTGAACTCCCGCTCAAGCAACTGGGAGTGTGTCCAGTACAAGCCCAGTGCTGCTCTGGCACCATGGCTGTCTGGAAAGACCAAACCCGCTCAGAAAGCATGGGAGCTGTCTTCCCTGCACCCCATACATTCTACACTGAGTCATAGCCCAGAAGAAAAAAGTGCTGGTAACTGGTGAAGATACATTATTTGCTGAATGAAAATTGTGTATTAACCAGCTATATCAAGGAAGGAAGACACTTCTGAAGAACGAGAAACTTAATCTGGAGCAATCACTGAAACAAGTGGAAATACATTTCCCTGGGACTGCCCAGAAGAAAGATGCTAAAACCTGCATTAGAGGTACCACCTGTCATGGCAAACTACAAAGAGGTCACCCTAACTAAATTTAATAAAGTGGGAACAGCATGTTAAGCTTGAATGGCAATTTTGAGGTCAGGACTCTTAAAAACTAGAACAAGACCTTGTAGCAGATGCTGGATAATTGCTGTGACTTTTGCCTGCCTGAAATTCACTCCCTTTCTCTGTCTGTCTGTCTGTCTCTCTCTCTCAAATGTTTTATTTTGTTAAGAAATGGTTATATTCTTGTTAAATCCTCAGAGGAGTACATACCATAGAACACATCAGGAAGACTATTGGTAATGAATGCTTTTCTGAAGGTAAACTGTTTGTTAATACTATTTTAACCAACATTCAATAACAGGTAATTATAAAGTATCAATTTTTATATGAGATAAAAAGCCCTTCATATTCTCTTCCTGTATAAAAATTTTGGGCTCAAGACGAGACCATTAGAGGTGCCTTACTAACACCCATGTTTTGGATGCCACATTTTAAACATGAATAATGCCAGAGGAGAGCAAAATAATTATAAAAGGCTTAGAAAACCTTATGAGGAAAGATTAAAAATATCGGACATGCTTAGTGTTGACAAAAGACTGATGGGGCACCTGTGAATATTATTGAATTGGGGCAGTGAAAATATTCTTAGGGCTTTTACAAATGGGGCAGGGGAGTTGATCTCCATTTCCGCTACGGGTAGAACAAAACCATTTGGCTTAACCTGCAGTCAGGGAAATTTAGGTTAGATTTTAGGAAAAACTTTCTAGAAATAAAGAGATAAGGGAAGGGAAGCTACAGAATCACATTCATTGGACAGTTTCAATATATTTTGTACAAACACCTGCCAGGGATGGTCTAGGTTGACTTGGTTCTGCCTCAGTACTAGGGGATGGCCTAGATAATGGTTAGAGACCCCTTCCAATCCTTCATTTCTAGGATTCTGTGGTTCCCCCAGGATATTCAGCAATTGATCTTACAGAGGAGTGAGCTGCCTTTGTGGGATATCTTCAGTCAGTTTACCTAATCCCTTTTGCACTATAAAGTTCATGTCATTCTCCAAATGATTCTACACTGTACAGATCCTCCAAAATTAGCATCAACAAAATAGACAACTATTTTTGCTGATTCACACTGATTTATCTCTTGGTCAATGGGTAAATTCTTGCTCTTTCACCACACTAATGGTACAGCTGCTGTCTTCACTGTGTACACATAGCATAGGGCAAGAATAATATGGTCACAGCATAAAGACCTTCAAATAAGCAAATGTCCACATGCTTGAGAGGAAGAATTGGACACAACGTATCTTTCCGAGCTCTCAAATTCTACACACAACTCTCCCTATGTAAGTCTAGGTTGTGATATTCTACTGCTACAAGAGTTGAGAATCTCCTATTAGGGATACCTTCTCATCTGTCACAAAAACACAAATATTGACTCACTGATAATTTTTTTGGGGGTGGGGGGTGGCTCAGACATTACAAAATCCTTAAAAAATTACTCAGGAACTTAAGTCCCATTTTCAAAAAAAAGCCTTATGTGCTACTGCATGCTCAGTAGGACTTAAGAACATTTGAGAAGTTGACCCTCACTCCCTTTTTTTCCTTAAGAGAGAAGAAAAATGAATTAGTGATTAGAACAGCAGTGGGACTTGGGAAACCTGGCCTCCAAATACTCCTCACCCACAATCATACAGAAACTCTGATGTCACTTGTGCTCTCTGGCTGCATCTACACTAGCAAGTTGTTCCGAAAGATTTTTTTCTAAAGAAAGGGGCTCTTTCAAAATATCCCATGGAGCGTCTACACACAAAAAGCATTCTTTCAAAAGTAAACAAAGAATGTGGCGCTCCTTTTGAAATCACTCTTCCTTTCCCGTTTCAGGAAGTGCGCCCCCTTTCAAAAGCGTCTTTTGAAAGAAAACATGTAGACACTGCAGAGGGCCCTTCTTTTGCAAGAGCAGTCCTCATGGCATCTGATTTTTCAATCCCCGGCACATTCTTTTGAAAGAGCAGATCGCTCTTTTGATGTGCTCTTCTGTGTTTGGATACACTCTTTCGAAAGAAGTTCTTCTGGAACAGATCTTCCAGAAGGGCTTCTTTCAAAAGACCTCTGTAATGTAGATGTAGCGTCTGTGTTTTAGGTCCCCATATGTAAAATAAAAATAATTACAGAAGAGATAGTAGATTAAATACATTAAAGACTGAGGAGCTCAGATTTTGTAATATAACCCCTATTACATATTCCTAGTCTGAGGAATAGCTCATTGAGGGTGGGAGGGTTTCTTTTTGATGTGTTCTGGATGGTGGTGCCCTCACACTTTCTGATATACTAAATGGTGAACAGTTACCATCAAAATTAGTTGACAGGTGCCAAATGCCTAAACAGAAAAATGTAGCAGATTAAGGCAGAAAGGACAATATAAATGCTAGTCAAAACTGTTGAACTGACCATAAGCAGAACTCTACAGATAGTGACAAAAATGCACATTTGCGAGAATTATAAGGTGAGTGAATATGCTGAATATGTAACACATTACACAACCGTCTCTACAGCTATCATTCGCCCATTCCACTGATACTATTTGGCCTTTATAGAGCAACATTTCATATCAGAGACTCAAAAGGAAGTGCTGGGGAAGTTGCCCGGTACAGTAAATGTCTCAACACCCACCTTCCTGTCACCATGGAAGCATTATTCTCAGTTTCAACTACTGCTTTTGGCCCTTGTAAAAAATTACTCTCATCTTGCCAGACACTGAAATATAGAATAAATGGAGCTTGATCTTCAGAAGGTGCTACACACCTACAACTCCAAAGCTGTGCTTACAAGGCCCCTCCCTTTCAGAAGGGGTATGCAAATGTGGCCAATCAAAAATGCAAATGAAGCCCAGATTTTCCAATCTTGCACCTCATTTGCATATTCCTGCGACTACATTTCCGGAAATGATTTTTGGGGGGGAAAACCAGCTGTGTAGACAGTGTTCCTTGGCGGGGGAATAGTTTCCAAAAGTTCTCTTCTTCCTATTTTGTTTCAGGAGGAAGAGATCTTCCAAAAAAAGTGGGGGTGGGGCGTTTGGAGAAATCTCATCTACATGGCTGCTTTTTTGGTTTTTCCTTGAAAAAAATCACTTTTGGAAATGCAGTCACAGAGTATGCAAATGAGGCACGGGATTTGTAAATCTGCACTTCATTTGTATTTTCGATTGGCTGCATTTGTGTGCTGTTTCCGAAAAGGATGGGCCACGTAGACGCAGCTCAACTGATCACAATTAAAAGTGGTTGGCACCTGTTTAAAAAAAAAATAAAAAATCAGTCTCATGTTGTCTATTTCAGTAGC
Source organism: Carettochelys insculpta (assembly GCF_033958435.1). Lineage (NCBI taxonomy): Eukaryota > Metazoa > Chordata > Testudines > Carettochelyidae > Carettochelys > Carettochelys insculpta. The sequence continues at coordinate 14,591,953 of NC_134150.1, read as the reverse complement.
CAACATGGTATTATCACCCTCAGAGGAGACATGTGCGAGCAACTGTAAACAGCAGGTCTGAAAGTAATTAGCTACTATTTGTACAAGATGATGACTTCCCTAGGACACCTGGACATGAATAGGCATCAAAAATTCCCCTGGGGGTATTTTTCCTACCCATAAATGATTAATTACATGAGACCCAGGTATCAATTTCTACTTATGTATGCAAAATTATTCCATGCTGGAATAGGCCTTATGTGCATACCTAAAATTGTATCCTACCAATGCAACAGCAAGCACACCTAACAAGTATAGGATACACATTTTGCATTTAGCCTTGTGAGAAGCAGGCCTGTATGGATACTGGATGAGACCATCTCATGCACTGTTTCTGGAGTTTTGTAAGCCTTTGAAGACCAGAATTTATTGCAAGATGTCCTCATATATAAGGTTTACTAAAGTTCCACTTCCTTAAAGGCCCAATGGAATAAAACTCTCTCCTCCAATTTTCCCAACTTGCCCATTAAGTGAAATCTCAGATATGCATACTACTGTTTTTCACTTTGTTTCCCTTGAACTTTTCAGTATGTTATATTTTGATACTGCTCAGGATGAGTGTCAGGCTGATCAGGAAAGAGAAAGAGTGCTTTTAATAAATTTCAAACCACTCAGATCTACCTGAGTTTGCATGGGCTTCTGGAAAATATCTCTGCATGCTCGGCAGTTTACTGTAGGCCTTATGTTTGCCACTACCCCACTTTGTCTACATTACATAACTTTTAGCAACATGGGCATGTCACTAAAACTTGGGCAGCATAAATACTGTTTGTTGGCACTTTTGCCAACAAACTACCCCCACCCCTTACAAGTAGTCTCCTGCCAGCACTGTACTGTGTATACGGATGCTTGCCAAGGCAGAACATATGTATTTCATGGGGTTGGGAAGGTGTGTTAAGCACCTATGAACAACACAAGGTTTGTCAGCAGACAAATCTTAACATACCATCCTCTCATTTTCATAGTTACTTCCATGCTAATAATGTATCCAATAAGTGGAGAGCACACAGGTGGAGCTCAGCGTAAGCGGTTTTCTGTTGCGGAGTTGACTGGGATTGAAACTATGTATTTTACCATTTATTAGTGGTTCACCAAATACTCTCTCCTAATAAAACTGTTCCATTGAGTACATCTGTCAATCTAGCCTCTAGCTGACAGGATTTCCCTTGCATGACTCTACGGACCGGCACCATACCCACAAGAACATCCATATTTCTTCTCTCAAGGAATAAAGAGCATTAAAAAAGCTTTCTAAAGAATGAATCATGCAAATTTAACAGCAAACACAACCCTAAACATGTCCTGCAGGACTGCACAGACGTTTTTCTGTTTTTTATGCTGAAATGTTGTAGTGTGCTCTGCACACAAACAGTAATAAAAATCTATCACTTAATCATTTACATGTTGTGTAAAACAGCAGTCTCCTCTTAGTTAAGAGCTGCTTTATGTCGTTTTCATCGATACAAATGTTGCCCAAGTGATTGTGTGGGAGAATACAAGAACAGACTGTAATAAAATTAAAAATAACTTTCCAAGGAAATAGTATTTGGAAGGATTAATTACAGAAGTTCAAACAGGAGGCCATATGCTTTCCCCCTCTTTATAGTGGAGCATACAGTGTGCCTGTAATAAAATCAGGGGATGGAGATGCGGGGGGGTGAGGATTGTGTGTACTTGTCAAAGCACACTACAACATCCAAGCACCAGAGAAATAACCAAGAGATTTTTATGATTTTATAAGCATCAAAATGCAACACAGTTTCTTTGGCTGCTCCCCCTCTGCATTAATATTTTAATTAATGATGGTCAGTTGTCATATTAAATGTCGAGCAGATTTATTCTTACATGTATTTTCATTTCCAAATTGGCAAATATCTATATGAATTTGGGACTGCATGTATTATTCGTCGTCTCCTCATGTTTAATACTTTAAATGTAGAACTGTCTACTGAGTTTCAGTTATCTGAACACTACAGGGGAAGAGTTATAGGAAATAAAGTTTGTTCTTGGAACGGAAAAAGAATCACATTTGTTCTTGCAGTCTCTTTTCAAGGTGCCAGAATAAAAAACAAATATAAGTTTTTTTTTTAATCTGGATGCCAATATATTTTATACACACTTCTATCATAACAGCTGTTTTAAATAATTTTAGTGTTTAAAAAGATTCATTAGTATGCAGGCATTTTGACAATGTCTTAAGGACTTTTTGGCATAGTAAGCCAAGACCAGATTTATGTACTGTACATTATGTCAATCTGAATAAAACTTCCTTTTGCTTATAGAGCAATATTTTTCTCTGCTTAAAAAATTAAGCTTATTTTAGAAGGATTCAGTGACCAATTCCTACTTTCACTCTTGTCAAAAGCAAAAATCCCATTGATTTACTATTTTGTTAGGTCCTAAGGAGCAAGTTCTGTAAGGTGCTTCACTGGGACAACTCAGATGGTTAAAGTTAAGCACGATGGTTACACCCTTTCCTGAAACAAGGGCTAAAACATTAACTTTGGGAGCTGGAGTCCAGCATTCTATTTTAAAGGGAAAAGCTTTACATCTTTTTCGTTGGCTGACCAATTTGAGAAAAATACCTTGATGAAGATAAAGTTGCAACTGATCTGTTTTGTTTCTGTCAGCTAGGATTGCTGATAGGCTTGCTAGAACTAAACCAGAATTTGTCAATGGAAAGATCAAAATAAAATCAGTCATGTGAGCCATGAACTTTATCCCCCAGCAAGGCAGATAGAAGCAGCCAGGAAACCAAGATCCCTCTAAGATTCCTTTGAGGTGTTTTTTTAAGGTAGACGTTAAATTTCTATTTTTATATTAATCTTATGCTGATCAGTCTTCCCATTTCTACAGGCTTTCCTGTCATCTCATTAAACTAGATCTCCAAGATTTTTTGTAATTTTATCTTTCCATTTTGGTCACTGTCATATTCTCATAAGTTTGTTGATACAAAAAACCCTAAATATTTTCAAACATAAAAGTTGTGTTTAAATGTGATGAAGACTGATGACAGGAGTTAGTGTTACTAGATAACACTATTTTATAGTGTTTTGCCCTGGGATATCATGTTGCAATGTAGAGAAAGTGTTGATCCATAACATACCTTAAATCGTTTAGCCTGTGCTAGTAAGAGTTCTTAATATTGTGTTAAAGCATCATATTTGAAAGATATAAGCTAGAGAAAGTTGTATTAAACATGCAATAGATGAATGGGGCAAGATGATTGTGATGCCCTACATTTGTCAAACTGTAACTACTGTAGCTGATGTTTTCCTATAAAATGTTAACCTACTTCAGACAAAAAAAAATTAATTGATCAGTTGGCGGTTTATTCACATGTATTTAAATAAAAACCTAGAAAAAGAAACTGGAGATACTTTGATATATTCTACACCAGGCAAAACAAATATATTCTAAATTACCTTCCTTACTTCCTTTACATCAGTCTGTTTCAAATTCCATTTTGTGTAATAACATATTGATGCACTGAAAGTTTGTAATGTAAATCCATCAAGACTAAAGTGAAAAATCCACTAACAGTAGAGCTGCTTTCTATATTGTTTGGACATAATGCAGTACTCAGCCTAAATCATAAGGGAATAAGGCACTTAAAATAGGGTGTCACATTTCAAGGTAATAAATAGCAGATTGATTCAACCTCCCAGTTGATCCTGCAGTTTACTTATATACAAGATGGAAAATAAAGTACCATTGCCACTGTGATTTACTTCTTAGAAATGAGACACTCTGTATTAACTTAAATGAATACAAAAGTCCAGCACTAACAATTTATTACATTCCTAGTCCAAACCCCGTTCAGATCAGGTTGCAGTCTTTCTGTGTACACTGCACACAGCTCACTTTGGCTTCAAGCAAACTCATCATTGACTAAACAACATTTCAGATTTTTTCTACACAATATCTGTGCTTTTAGTTACAGAAGAATTAAAATAAAATCTAATTGTATCGGAGGTGTTACTTCTCTCTCACCACCCCTTTGGTTCCCTATATTTCAACATTCTGGAAAAGCTATTTTATTTCAGAGTAATGTATGACACTTTTGAGAAGTTTCTCCTACCTGGGGTTGGTCCTGAAAGGTTGAGCAGCTTCTTGCCCACAGCAGGCAGGGAGCTGCTCCAGCTCCCACTGGTCATCCATTTAGAGTGAGGCTTACTGGTTAACCAATTAACTGTTAACATCCCTAGTTTCTTTGTGAAATTCTTGGGAGACCACCCTCTCCAATACAAAAATTACTGTGTGATTTTTAAAGAACTCTCAGCAAAGGCTCTGCAATCACCTCAGTCATGTTACTCTTGTTTCCAATGGGATCACTTGTGAAAATCCAACTTTACGTATGCAGTAGTTGTTCTGATACAACTGATGAGGAAACAACAAACCTCTAGGTGCCCAGTCAATAAAAGGCTTTCTCTTAGCAGGAGTGATGCCTAAACTGACAATTAATGGAGAATCACTTAAACCTAGAAAAAGTCAAGAGGTACACTATGTTGTGGTAAACTATTGCTATTTCATCCATTTAATCCCTGGAGTCTTGGGTGTTTGTTTAATAAGAGGAAAACTATACATTTCATTTTGAAAAGGTATTTTATCAAGGCCTTAGAATTAGGAATGGAAATTAGTCATTTTTTTCCTTTGTGCTCTCAGTTGCTAAAATTTACTAAATAATTTGATTGCTGAAGATTCATTTATCTATGAATTTTTTCACAGGAGACCTTCCGGCATGTTCTTCCCTTTGACTTTAAACTTATCTATCACATCTATCTATCCAGGTCATTGAGGCTATGACTACATGAAATAAGGTATTGCAGAAGAGATTTTCCAGAATATCTTATTTCAAACTAGCACAGCTACACAAAAAATGCATTTTGAAATACCACTGAGCTAATCAGCTATTACTGGCAGAGTCCCAAGCATTGTTATAGGCTAGAGACTGACTGGCTAAGCAGCATTACAGTGGAAAAGGACCTAGGAATTATGGCGGATGGAAGGCTGGGTACGAATAAACAGTGTGCTTTTGTAGCCAAGGAGGCTAAGGGCATATTGGGGTGCATTAGAAGGAGAATTTTGAGCAGATCTACAGAAGCTGTTGTTGCTCTCTATTCGGCACTGGTGAGGCCACATATGGGAGTAGTACGTCCAGTTTTGGGCCCCTCCATTATAGAAACGATGTGGATGTACTGAAGCAGGTTCAGCAGAGGACAATGAAAATAATTAAGGGCCTGGAGCACACAACCTACGAGGAGATGCTGAGGGATTTGGGCTTATTTAGTTTGCAAAAGAGAAGACTGAGGGGTGATTTAATAGCAGCCTTCAACTTCCTGAAGGGGAGCTCTAAAGAGGATGGAGAGAGACTGTTCTCAGTGGTGACAGAGAGCAGAACAAGGAGCAGTGGTATGAAATTACATAAGGAGAGGTGTAGGCTTAATATTAGGAAAAACTACTTCACCAGGAAGGTGGTGAAGCACTGGAATGCGTTACCTAGAGAGGTGGTGGAATCTCCACCCCTAGAGGTTTTTAAGTCCTAGCTTGACAAAATCTTGGCTGGGATGACTTATTTAGGGTTGATGCTGCTTGAAGCAGGGGGCTGGACTTGATGACTTCCTGTGGTCCCTTCCAGCCCTATGATTCTATGATTTCAAAATAGAATGTCTACACACAATAGCGCCTATTTTTAAATATAGTCATTGGACACACTAGGCTTATTTCAAAACAGGCTCCATTCCTGTCTGCATAGCCCCAGTTTCAAAATACTTATTTTGAAATGGGTACTATTCCCCACACAATGGCTACGTCTACACGTGAAGCCAACATCGAAATAGGCTATTTAGATGAATAACGTCTACACGTCCTCCAGGGCTGGCAACGTCGATGTTCAACATCGACATTGCACGGCACCACATCGAAATAGGCGCTGCGAGGGTACGTCTACACGCCAAAGTAGCACACATCGAAATAAGGGTGCCAGGCACAGCTGCAGACAGGGTCACAGGGCGGATTCAACAGCAAGCCGCTCCCTTAAAGGGCCCCTCCCAGACACAGTTGCACTAAACAACACAAGATACACAGAGCTGACAACTGGTTGCAGACTCTGTGCCTGCAGCATGGATCCCCAGCGGCCGCAGCAGCAGCCAGAAGCCCTGGGCTAAGGGCTGCTGCCCACGGTGACCATAGAGCCCCGCAGGGGCTGGAGAGAGAGCATCTCTCAACCCCCCAGCTGATGGCCGCCATGGAGGACCCGGCAATTTCGACGTTGCGGGACGCGGATCGTCTACACGGTCCCTACTTCGACGTTGAACGTCGAAGTAGGGCACTATTCCGATCCCCTCATGAGGTTAGCGACTTCGACGTCTCGCCGCCTAACGTCGAAGTTAACTTCGAAATAGCGCCTGACGCGTGTAGCCGCGACGGGCGCTATTTCGAAGTTAGTGCCGCTACTTCGAAGTAGCGTGCACGTGTAGACACAGCTAATAAGGTTTAACAATTTCAAAATAAGACACCCGCTATTTTGAAATTTTGAAATAGCAGTTGCGCTGTGTAGACACTCAGTTATTTTGAAATAGCAGCTGTCTTATTCCCCATGTGTCCTGACGCAAATACAGTGAATTGTGTCTTTTGCACAGATCTACAATTTTTTTGACATACAAAATGTCTGACATGAGACGGTGCTAGTTTGTAAATTTGCTCTTCAGAATCAGCAGAGTTTAAAATAAATAAATAAATAAAAATCTCACAAGTGAAGGTAACTAAAATAGGTACTTAAAGAATCAGCTCATGGAGTTCTGCAATTATATGCTTTCATTTTAAAAAAAATCTAACCCTCAAAGTTGCAGAGAAAAAACTTGAACATACAAAATTTTCAAGCATCAAGAACAAAAAGAAACGAAGGACCCCTACATTCACTTATTCAGAAATTGCCTGATTTCTTAAGACAATGTCATGATTTTGGGCTCTGAATCATGAATTCCCAACACTTGGTTTCGCAATATTTACCAATCCCTAGTACTTTCTTTAAAATTTGTTTTAAATTAGTCATCTGGCCTGGTGTTCTCAGTCAAAATGTCCTCTCTCTCTACTAGTCTGTTGTAGGCAATGTCTGTTCACCCTGCTGCTGCTGTCTCATCTCGCTGACTCCAGTATGTATATAGTTTGTGAGGTACTTAGAAATGAAAAGCGCTATGTAAACATAACATAGGCTGCTTCACAATACATGGGAAAGTACTATGTGCAGAAATCACACAATGGTGATAATTCTGGGTTTGAGTCCAGAGTAAAAGAATAAAATCATTTTAAAAGGTCAGAAAAATAAGCTGTTGCATTTGGTCTAAATTTCAAACCTTCTCTCTAAAGACATTGACTAAGTGGAGAAAACTTCTTGATGGAGGGAAAAATGACAACCCTTTTTGCTGCCTTAATCACTTGTTTTGAGCAGCAGATCAAAATCGATGCTGGCATGAAAATAAGTGTTTTCAAAAGATTTTTAAAAAAAAAAAATGCACAGAGCGCTGTTACTCTGCCCTTCATGCACTGTTTTCTAAAGGAGATTGCTGTTGCTGTATGAAATAAAGATAAGCTTTTTACCATTCCCAGAAATTTCTGCTATACTAAAAACACCCACACGTTAATTCTTCAAACTAGTCTGAATCAAGTCATGGCTGACAACAACCATTTAGGATTGTCTATTTGAGGACAGAAAACTATTTAGGAAGCAACCTGGGGCAATTTCTAAATTGCTCCCCACAAAGGAGATCAATTAACTGTAAGATGCTGTGGAGTTCCACAGATACAATTCTTGCTATGTCAATCAGTGAAGGACGCATAGCTACTGGGAACAAAGGAATGCTTCACAGTGAATGTGAGCACACAGTGACGGTCATTGTAAAAATTAACAACAAACATGATGGACCTGTGGGCTCATCGTTTCCAACATGCTGCCCCAGAACATTACGTGGGGTAAGAAAAGCATCAGTTTTTACATCAGAATTTCCAGAAACTTTTGTGGTTACTGCATCTTTTTACTATAACAACAGGAGAAGGGAGGGATAGCTCAGTGGTTTGAGCAGGGGCCTGCTAAACCCAGGGTTGTGAGCCCAACCCTTGAGGATACCATTTAGGGATTGGGGCAAATAGATATCAGCAATGCTGCTTAGTCTTGCCAGGAGGGCAGGAAACTGGACTAGATGACCTCACAAGGTCCCTTCCCGTTCCAGGAGATGTGTATCTCTAACGTTGTTTTGTTTTGTTCTCTCCAAGCTTAATCTTACAAGGCTGAAAGCTAAGTCTAAGGTGCAGGAAGTCCTCATCAGAGACATGCTGTTCGCAGACGATGCTGCTGTAGTGTCTCACACAGAAGACCAGCTTCAAAAACTGCTGGATCAGTTCTCCAAAGCGTGCAAGGACTTTGGGCTTACCATCAGCCTAAAGAAGACAAACGTACTCGGTCAGGATGTTGCTGAATCCCCATCAATCAGCATTGACAACTATATGTTAGAGGTCGTCCACGAGTTCGTTTACCTCGGGTCCACCATCACTGACACCCTGTCATTGGACACTGAGCTAAATCGGAGGATCAGAAAAGCGGCCACAACTCTGTCCAGACTCAGCAAGAGAGTGTGGAATAACAACAAGCTGTACACTCACACCAAAATGCAAGTCTACAGAGCCTGCATCCTCAGCACCCTCCTTTATGGCAGCAAGACTTGGACCCTGTATGCCCGCCAGGAAAAGAGGCTGAACGTCTTCCACTTGCGGTGCCTCAGGAGCATCCTTGGAATATCACGGAAGGACAGTGACCAACACCGCCGTCCTTGAGCAAGCTGGAATCCCAACCATGCACACCCTCCTCAGGCAGCGTCGGCTCCGCTGGCTTGGCCATGTCCACAGGATGAATGATGGAAGGATTCCAAAAGACATCCTGTATGGTGAGCTAGCCTCTGGCAAAAGACCTCCCGGACGCCCCCAGTTGCGCTACAAAGGTGTCTGCAAGAGAGACCTCAGAGAGGTAGACATCGAGCTGGACAACTGGGAAGAACTAGCAGACGACCGCAGCACATGGAGGCAGGGGTTACACAAGGGCCTTCAGAAGGGTGAGATGAGGATCAGACAGCTAGCAGAGGAGAAGCGAGCACACAGAAAGCACACTAAGGACTTGCCAGACACCCACCACATCTGCAAGAGATGCAGCAAGGACTGTCACTCTCGTGTGGGTCTTCATAGTCACAGTAGACGCTGTAAATGAAGTCCTCAATTGAAACTATAAAGGGCGCGATCCATAGTCTATGCAGACTGAAGGATGCCTACTACTACTGTGCAAGTGCTTGCCATCTTTTTTCCACATCAGACTCCCTGAAATTCTGATTGGAATAAATGCTTTTCTTTTATTACCTACATTTAGCAGGAGATGAAGCCTGTGTGTTTCTGCAGCACTTACGATGAGTCTCAGATTCTGGCTGGCACCAATGACTATTCCAATGTAGATATTAAATAGTATTTATAGTCAAAAATATATAATAGATACTACGATAAAGCTAAAACCTTTTCAAACAGTTAAATGTGCCTGAAGACCAAAAGATTCAAACAACTTAAAGCAAGATATGGTGTAGGAGTCACCAGATTCCTTATGGCCCTGTTTAGCATTTAAATGCATGCTTACAGCAAAGCATACTAAAGGTATGTCTACACTGCAAAATTTTGGTGACAAAGCTAATGTTGATGTGCAAAAGTCATCAAAAAGAAAGTCACCAAATAGTGTTTTTAGTTCCACCCTCTATCAACCTATCATGGCCACATTTTAGCTCCCCACCCAACAGACAAGCAAAGCAAAGTGGGTATGCATCCCACTATATCTGGCATCACCTTCATTCGCACAGTTCTCCTAGGGCTTCCAGCTCACTGTCAATGCATTTGAAACTGCCAGTGCTTGTTTTGCACTCCAGCATCTGCTGGGGGAAACCCTGGATCCCGCATTTCTCTCCTATGATGATAACATCTCACACTGCAGCAAAGCTACTGCTGAACTTACTGTCAAAGGAAGATGGCTTGGAGGTGGACAACAGCATCAGCGACATGGACAGCAGCAACTTGGCATTGCATTTGGCTGTCACAGAGCACCCGTGCCGGGCAGACCATCGCTTTTGGGCTAGGGAAACCAGCACGGAGTGGGGGAAACACACTGTAATGCAGCGCAGGAGGAAGACCAGAGGCTACAGAACTTTAGGATGTGTCAATCAACCTTCCTGGAACAGTGTCCCTGAACTGTAATGCCAGGAAATCCAAATGGGAGCTGCTGTCTTGGTAGAAGAGCACATGGCAATTGTTTTGTGGAAGCTGGTGACTCCTGATTGCTACAATTTAGTTGCCGATCAGTTTGGAGTGGGGAATCCTACCATTAGGGCAGCACATTTGCAAGCGTGCAAGGCAATAAAGCGCATTGTGCTGTGGAGGAACATCTCTGGGAAATGTGGATGACATTGGCAGGCTTTGCAGAAATGGGCTTTCCAAACTGTGCTGGGCACTCTATGGCACACATATTCCAAATGGGCATTTCACAGACGTCAGTGCAGGGTGGTCTGGAAAGGTACATGATGCATGCATCTTCAGGAACTGATGAGCTGTACAGAAAGCTGCAGGCAGGGACTTCCTTTCCAGAACACAAGATTAGAGTGGAAGATGTGGAAATGTCCATAGCAACCCTCAGCGACCCAGCTTACCTCGTGAAGCCTTATACAAGCTGCGTCTACACGTGCACGCTACTTCGAAGTAGCGGCACCAACTTCGAAATAGCGCCCGTCGCGTCTACATGCATCGGGCGCCATTTCGAAGTTAACTTCGACGTTAGGCGGCGAGACGTCAAAGTCGCTAACCTCATGAGGAGATAGGAATAGCGCCCTACTTCGACGTTCAATGTCGAAGTAGGGACCGTGTAGACGATCCGCGTCCCGCAACGTCGAAATTGCCGGGTCCTCCATGGCGGCCATCAGCTGGGGGGTTGAGAGATGCTCTCTCTCCAGCCCCTGTGGGGCTCTATGGTCACCGTGGGCAGCAGCCCTTAGCCCAGGGCTTCTGGCTGCTTCTGCGGCAGCTGGGGATCTATGCTGCAGGCACAGGGTCTGCAACCAGTTGTCAGCTCTGTGTATCTTGTGTTGTTTAGTGCAACTGTGTCTGGGAGGGGCCCTTTAAGGGAGCGGCTTGCTGTTGAGTCCGCCCTGTGACCCTGTCTGCAGCTGTGCCTGGCATCCCTATTTCGATGTGTGCTACTTTGACGTGTAGACGTTCCCTCGCTGCGCCTATTTCGATGTTGGGCTGAGCAACGTCGAAGTTGAACATCAACGTTGCCGGCCCTGGAGGACGTGTAGACGTTATTCATCGAAATAGACTATTTCGATGTCGCAACATCGAAATAAGCTATTTTGATGTTGGCTGCACGTGTAGACGTAGCCACAGGGTGCCGGGACAGCAATAAGGAGCAGTTTAACAACAAGGTAAGCCGATGCCACATGGTTGTTGAATGTGTCTTTGGCAGACTGAAAGGGAGATTGAAGTGTATCACGCTGGACTTTATGGAGGATCACATCCCCCCGGTTTTGGCTGCATGCTGCTGCTTACACAATTTGTGTGAAAAAAGGGTGAAGTGTTTGCACACGGGTGGAGCACCGAGGCGCAATGCCTGGGCACGTAGTATGAACAGCCAAACACTTGGGCTGTCAGAGGAGTTCATTGGGTGGCCATCAACATCAGGGAAACTCTAGGAACCACATTGAAAATGAGGAGCACTGACATTGGTGTGTTCTGGGGTTGCTTCTCTGCCTCATCCCACTCCTCATCCTGAGCAAGGCATTTCCATGACACCAAGAGATGGACAGGCTTCCAGTTTGGCCAGAGCAATTGGTGTGGGTTAACACAAAATAAACTCACTGAACCCTGCATCAGGTTTGTCCTTATTGATCCCTGCAAATCGTGGTCACACACCAAGGGCGAATGCTTCCTGGTAAGGGAGGTTAAGGGTTAAGAGAGAGCCTCATAATCACATTAACATCCATCTGTCAAAATCTCAGCTCTGATGGGGAGTGGAGTGTGCTGGTACCATTTCCAGACAACAAAAGGGTGTGTGTGTTTTGGGGGGGGGGCAGGGGCATGCAAAGGGAGGGTTCCTTCACCTGCATCCCCCTGCATGATTTCTGTCTACATCAATGCCCTACTTGGACATAATGCTGAACCAAACAGGGCTTAGACAGCTCAAAGAAACACAGCCACCAGTCATGTCACCTTGGCCCCTGCTGTGCGAGACCAGCTTACTGTACCTCTCTTCCATTGCTTCATGCTCCACGTCCAGCTGCTGCTGAAACTCAGCAGAAGCCCAGAACTTAAGAACAATTCTATGCTGCCTACAATACCACTTTGCCTCTCTGTGAGCCCCACCTCCTCATCCACCTCTACCTCTTCATCAAGAATTTCCTCCTTTGAGATATGTCCTGTTCCTGCTGAGACTACGCCTTTCGAACTATCCACAAGGCTCTTGGTTGTGGACCTGGGGGTCCACAACCAGGATTGCACCCTGTTCCGTATTAAAACAGGCATGTCTTAGATGCAACAGCAGATGGCCAATTTGCTTCCTTCACCTTATGCTATGATTGCAAGACTTCCTTTATCCTGCCTCTGCATTGCAGGCTGACTTGCTCATTTCCCTTCTCACACAGCGATCAAGAAATGAGGCAGTTTCTGTGCATCACTCATAGCTGTGATAGTACCAACACTTGGCGGTAGTACATGCAGGAGTGTGTTTGGAGCGATAGCTGCTCCTGATAAGACACCATGAGGATCACTCCGTGTTGAGGTACACAGCAGGAAATGGATTTTACAAGTTACTGGAGCCTCCGGGGGGAGGGGAGGAAGGGCACATATCTGTTTACCAAGCTGCAGAGCAGCAGACTTCAAAGTGCTGGCCAGAGTGGTTAATTGGGCATTCTGGGAAACATCCTGGAGTTCAGTAAACTTGATAAAGAGCCTCGTTTGTACATATCACATGACTGCCAACAGTAAAGGGAGAGGGAGGGAAAATATCTCCTGAGGTGAAAGATTTTTGTCATTGAATTTGTGTATTTTCCATGACTTTTGTCACATTGTAATGTGAATACTATCCAGGTTTTGTCACCCAAAATGTTTTTTTGGCAACAAAACTTGCCAGTTTAGTCATGTCCTGAGTGTTTTACCAAATCAAGAACTACTTGAGATTAAGTTTCCTTCTTAATGTAGGATTAAGGCATGGTTAAGGTCCCTACACTCTAATTTCTGTGGTTTTTGGTGACAAAAATAATTTCTTGATAAGTAAGACTAGTTTGGTTATAACTCCACATCTATATTCAATTTACCTGAGATTTTTAACACACAGGCCATAGGGGCTAACCATTGCATTAACTGAGATAATGTTTTAGGCCATTTTTTGGCAATGATATCAAATGTCATTCATTTTTGTAAAAATACAAATAAAATGGGGAAGCATACAATGAATGTTTGATCTTTCTCTACTGTATCCCTATGATTAATGGACCTAAGTTCTTGGAGGTCTTTCTTTCAAAACTTGATCTCTTCTGAGACATTATAATTTGTTTAAATTTTCCCTCAGTTACCAAAATTTTGAGCTCAACATTAACTGCAACCAAAAATCTCCACTGATATCTTTAAAATAGTACTTTTACTTCTGCTCTCCACAAACCTCTTTTTGACAGCGGCAGAGATAATTTTATTGCCTTAAAACTGCTAAACTACGGTAAAGTTTACAAAAAGACTTTGATGGAATATTAAGACAGATTCTGATACAACTGAGCCAATCCTGCTCTCATTTTATAATGGTATAGCTCTATTGCCTTTCAGTGAGGTACTCCTGATTTCTGGAGTGAAATAGCTGATTTAGGTCCAATAGGTTTTTAATTTGTTTCTTTAAAATTTTGTACTTTATCTGGATGACCTTTTTCTGCAAGTGGAGGCATGTGTTTGTACATGTGGAAATGTGTCTAAACACACATCTTCCCCTCTACAGACCTTTTACACAGACAGATCTGGAAAGATCATTTTCAGAAGAAGTTTGGTTTTTGACTAATACAATTATTTCTTCTGCCATGAAAACTAAATATTTTCTGAGGAATAATGGTACGGTAAATTGTTAAAAAAACAATACTATGGTAGAGGTTTAGAAGCAACAATATTTTAATGGGGCTCTAGTAAAACAGTGATTTTCTGTAGATTTATCTGCTACCTTTGTGAATAAACCCTGATGTTTGCCAGCATGCAATTACAGAATCACAGGAAAGTCCTTGCATTCAAAACCCAAACTACCAGATTTTGTAATGCTATTAGAAGCTTTTGAGAGGGAATCATTCAATACTTAATCTACTTCATTTTTATTTAAAAGATGTGTCACATGCGCCTTACTGACTATCTTTTCCCCAGAGGCTAATAGCTTTAACACCAAAAAAGGAAAAAAAGTACTGTATATATGCATCTTATGCCATAAAATACTAGTTAGTGTAAGCACTAAGAGTTTACTAGAGAGGGTAAATTTATAAGAAAAGTTAGATAATGACCATAGCACAGGTACAATCCAGGAATATTACTGTATATGAAAAAGTATTTCAGGAAATTGAAACAAACTGCTGCTTAACTTTTTCCTTTTCATTTTTTTAAAAACACACCACGTTAGAAAAAAAAAAGTGTGACCATCTCACTCAGCTAAGTGTCATACACCGTGACATTGTCCACAAAATGAATGTGAAATTCTTCTCCATTTTAGGAATTATCTTGAGAAATGCTACTGATTCATAATAATTATAGGAAGCCCATGAGAACAGTAAATTTCTGCATTTTGATAAGGTGTAGATACAGATTTTGATATTAAACTACTCACATCACCAAAAGATATAGTGAAAGCCAGTTGAAGCGGACCTATATATCTTCTTTCTTTCTTTATATAAGTAGTTTGTATAATGCATTCCTTTGCTTTTGCTTAGCTTTAAGTTGGCTTGTTTACTGGTGAGGTAAGAAGAGAATAGATTTGCATATTATTCTTCTTGCTGGCTTTCCTGAACTTTGACCAGCAGGTTTTTGACTCATGCTCCAGACTTACATAACTCAACCTCATCAGCTTGTAGCAGATAAAGTGATTAAAGTTTAAAATGGTCAGTTCCTTTAGAGTTGCCCAAACATCTGAGCTATGCCTGCTCTAGATGTCTTTTGAAAATTTAAAAAAAAAAAAAAAATTGATCTTTTTCCATTCAATCCCTTTCAAAAAGATCTCTTTCGAAAGAGCTCATCCACACCCAAAAAACTTTTTCGAAAGATGGGTCAGCTCTTATGAAAGGCAGCGTCCACACATGCGCCTGCACTCTTTCGAAACAGCTGAGCGGGAAACAGCATGGAAAGGGTCACAAGGCTGACAAGCCCTTCTGGGGCTTGCAGCCAGACACCCCTTTAAAGGGCCCCTCCCAAATTCCCATGCCCTGTAGTCACTCTCTCGCAGAACTTTCACAAGCCCCGGAGAGGCTCTGCATGGATCTCAGTGCTTTGCAGCCTGTCCCTGATGGATCCTCAGCAGCAGCTCATTCTGTTCGAGCTGAACATCCTCCATGCCTTGGCTGGCTACCTGTCCATGCTGGTTACTGCCACCCTCCAACTCCTTCTGTGGTCGACTCCAATGCTAGGGGCCTGGAGCTGCTTGACCCGGGATGGTGTTGGCATACCCCCGAGTACCCCAGTGACTCTGGAGCCACTGAAGCAGCAGCGATTGGTGGGAGTGGCTGGTGCTGGGGGACTGGGATGATGCTTGCCGGCTACAGAATTTTTAAATGAACAAGAAGATTTCCAGGAGCTCTTACACCAGCTTGCCCCTGGCTTGGCTCATGAGGACATCCACATGAGGGCCCCTCTCCCCCTTGAAAAACAGGTAGCAGTTGCCATCTGCAAGCTGGCCACCCTGAACAGCTACTGGTCCATCGGCCATCAGTTTGGAGTGGGCAAGGCCACCGTTGTGGCTGTCGTCATGGAGGTTAGTCATGCTCGGCTCACACACCCACCACAGGGAACGTGGAGTCATAACCCAGGAAAGGGTGAACCTTGGAAGAAGCAGGGTAGGGGACCAGGGGTATGTGGGAGGGGTACAGTGAACCCCCCTGAAGCCGTCATCACACTACGCACCTTTCCTCCCACACAAGTTGTGTGCACTGTCAATGCGATGCTGCTGCGCAGGATCATCCGCATGGGAGAAGCAGATGCAGCCATCGTGGGATTTGCAGCACTCGGCTTTCCAAACT
Organism: Carettochelys insculpta; assembly: GCF_033958435.1. Classification (NCBI taxonomy): domain Eukaryota; kingdom Metazoa; phylum Chordata; order Testudines; family Carettochelyidae; genus Carettochelys; species Carettochelys insculpta. The sequence goes on along the minus strand of NC_134150.1, from coordinate 14,575,595 downwards.
GCTTTGGTGCGTTGGATGGGACACACATCCCCATCCATGCCCTGGGACACAGTGCAGGAATGTACATCAATAGAAAACGCTACCACTAGGTAGTGCTCCAGGCATTGGTGGACAGCAAGGGACGCTCAATGGACATTGATGTGGGCTGGGCTGGGCAGGGCAGACACCACATGATGTCTCTGTATTCTGTAATTGCAGGCTCTGCTGCTGCATGGAGGCCAGGACATTTGTCCCACATAGGGAGATCAGGGCTGGGAATGGGAGCATGCCCCTCTGTATGGTGGTGGATGCTGCCTACCCCCGACTGCCATGGCTGATGTGGCCCTACACTGGCCACCCCAACCCCTCCCAGGAGGCATTTAACATTCGCCTTAAACAGACGCCAAATGGGGTTCCCACTGCATAATGAACTCGGGTGTGTGCCCCATTGGGTACTTACTGGAGGGACCCTCCGCAGGTCCCGCTGATGCACGGCTGGCCATTGCCTGGCCGGAGGAGCATGATGGGATGTCTATAATGAGGTTCCCCTCATCGCTGAAGACCTCGGTGGCTCATTCTGTCCCAGTCTCTGTTGGGCGGCTGCATGCTCCACACTCCTCCTCTTCATTGGGTCATGGCTCTTTGCGGCTACGTCTACACGTGCCCCAAACTTCGAAATGGCCATGCAAATGGCCATTTCGAAGTTTACTAATGAAGCGCTGAAATGCATATTCAGCGCTTCATTAGCATGCGGGGGCAGCGGCGCTTCGAAATTGACGAGCTTTGCCGCCGCGCGGCGCGTCCAGACGGGGCTCCTTTTCGAAAGGACGCCACCTTCTTCGAAGTCCCCTTATTCCCATGAGCTCACGGGAATAAGGGGACTTCGAAGTAGGTGGCGTGCTTTCGAAAAGGAGCCCCGTCTGGACGCGCCGCGCGGCGGCAAGGCTCGTCAATTTCGAAGCGCTGCTGCCGCCCGCATGCTGATGAAGCGCTGAATATGCATTTCAGCGCTTCATTAGTAAACTTCGAAATGGCCATTTGCATGGCCATTTCGAAGTTTGGGGCACGTGTAGATACAGCCTGCATGCTGTATCCAGGAGGGCTTCTGGGGGACAACTTTCCCTGGGCCCTACAAGGCAGTGTAGCTCCCTATAATAGGGACAAGTTGTGGGACTTGCACCTGATCTCCCGGTGGCATCCCTAGCCTTGGCATACCCCTGCCGTAGTTGTTTAACTTGGCTCCACACCTGGTCAGGCATATGAGCAGGGTGGCCTCTGGTGGCCAGTTGTTTAGACAGGCGGGCAAACTCAGCCATGTTTCAACACTTGCCCCCCATTTCTTTTTAGTACTTCTTCCTCCTTCCAGAGCTCGAGCAGGTCCCGTAACTCGGGCTCTGTCCATGAGGGTGACCTTTTCTTCGGGGACTGTCCAGAGTCCTGACAGCCTTCAGGTGGGTCGGGGGAGTGGGGGCAGGCTTGGGGCCCTTGGGTTTATCCAAAGGCTGGCTGCTGGCCATGTTTTGTTTGTTTGTTTTTGTGTGTGCAGTGTGCATCGGGCACGTGGCTGCAGCTGGACACAAATACCATAGAGTCCTGCAGCATCAGGGCAGGGTGTCTCCATGGTCCTATATGGCTGCCGTCACAGAGCATTCCTTTTGAAAGAGCAGAATGTGGAATGTCCACACGTTCTCTTTCAAAAAAGTATTTTGAAAGGGGGGTCTTCTTCCCATTTCAGGGACAGAGGACAGAAATTGAAATTTGGCCCAGATTCCTCTGATTTAATTTCAAAAGAGTGCAATATGTGTGTGGACGTTCCATGCACTCTTTCGAAAGAGTGCCAATAACTTCGATTTTCAATACTAGCGTAGATGTAGCTCTGCAGTAATCACAAAGTAAGAAATATCACAAAAATACACAGGAAACGTTACCCAGTGTTCTAAGGCAGCTGCTAGCAAGAAGCTAGGATGGCAGCAGAAGCGGTGTGGGAGCAGGTCCTGCAGCAGAGCAAGTTCTGGGCAACCTTTAATGAGGGCAGCTGGCCTGTAGTGCGTTGCCTGATGGCTATACCAGCAACTGGTTGGAAGGCTGGTTCCCTGACTCTTAAGCCCAGCAGTAGCAGCAGTTCAGCAGCTGCTCAAGGCATCTGTCCATGGTTGCAGTAGCTCTTATGCCAGCTTGTTCCCAGCACTCCAGCCTTGCCCCATTCTAGGCAATCTGGTTCTGATCCTCTGCTCAGATTACTGACACCTGACCTTTGGCTCAGAGTCTGGTTCTGACTCTGGGCTATGATTCCTGACTACCATCTCCTGATTTAATCAACAGCCTTAAATGCTGCTCTGGTCACCTTGGATGACCAACCATGCACCAAAGTCACTGAGAGTTGCCATTTATTGAGCACTAGTACCATTAAGTAGGGAATTTTATCTAGACATCAGGGCTAAACCAGGGAGCTCTGAAGATCAATCAACTCACTTCCTCCATTAATCCAAGTTGTTCTTTTCGTCCTTGGGCTTCAACAATATCAAATGGTGGCTTCTGGTTAATATTTGGCCCTCTCTAATAATGACAGGTTGTGCAAACGATTCATAAATGCCATGGGCACAGTTGAAAGAACCCTTTGCCTATGTCTTCACTAGAAGCATCGGTCGACAGAGAGCATCTACACACGAAAGCAGATTGACAGAGCAACAACAGAACAGCTGACCAGAAGCTCTGCAAACAGGGCTGCCTAGAGAACCAGAAGCCCTCTCTGTCGACAGAAGTGTCTACACTGCACTTCTGTCAACAGAAGAGTTGTTATTCAAATTTTCAAGGGATCACACTGTCGAGATCCTGTTGACAGAATGCTTTGTGTGTGTAGACTCTCCCTGGGTTATGTCGACAGAAGGGTATTTAAAAGAAGGATAAACATACACCTGTCAGGTGTTCCTGTGGTCGCTTCCAGCCCTGGGATTCTATGATTCAGGGATGATCTAAATGTGCTTGGTCCTGCTGTGAATGCAGGCAACTGGACTTGACCTCTCAGGGTCCCTTCCAGTTCCAGTTGTCTATGAATCTATGAAAGTCTCCCAGCTTCAATGGGGAAGGATTCTCCTATGTAATTTATATTTTTGGCAGGCATGCAAGCGTGCGTATAAACTCATTTGTAATGCTCCCAATGACATCTAATCTACAAGTGCCATCAACAATATGGTGCTCCTTTTCTGATGGTACATTAACATGTTTTCTCTCTTAGTACTTGGCACTGAATTAAAGATGTTAGTGTCTGGTAGTAAAAATCAACACATTACTTAATATTCTTATAGTTAAACTAATAAAGCATATGTGAGGAAATCAGCATTGATAGGCAATATAAAGATTAGTAGCATGTTATAAATTGGTACAGAATAATTATCCTTATCTTTGATTAAGTAATACTAATCATAGGATGTGTCTGCACTAGGAACTAACTTCAAAGTTAACTTTGAAGTTAGGCACTACTTCAAAGTAGCCAGAGGAGAGTCTACATACATTTTTCCTTACTTCAAAGTTAACTTGGATGTAGGGAGCCCAACTTTGAAGCCCATACTCCATTCCTGGGAATGGAGTAGTGCCCTACTTCAAAGTTTAACTTCAAAGTAGGGTGTGTGTAGATGCTCAGCTTCGAAGTAGGGTGTGTGTAGATGCTCAGCTTCAAAGTTGTTTACTTCAAAGTTGTACTGCGAAGTAAGCAACTTGAAAGTTATTTTTGTAGTGTAGACACAGCCATAGTGTTTTGAGAAGAGATCAGTTTTATTTCTAATAAGTAGCTCTACTAAGAATAAAATAACTCCTTAACATTTTAATTAAAATAGATACATATCTAGTTAAAATACTATTAAGTCACTAAAACATTGCCGAAGGTGATGGTTGCATAGTTTGGCATACAGGCCTAACATACTTTTCCAGACAATTTTCACTGTTATTATAAGGAGGAAGCAGACAAATCAAACTGGACTGCATCATTATGTATGCAACAGACTCCTTTATGAAATAACTAGGGCATCACATTAACTTTCATTGTAAGCTGAGAACCAAGGAAACATTTAATTTTTTTCTGTAAATTACAGTAGCTCACATGTAATATTTCAATTCACTGATTTTAAACCTACACTGAAGACAAAACTAGTACAAAGAAAGTCTCTGATCATGCTTACAACTGTAGACAGATTTAATTATTTCTTTCTTTGAAGTCAGACTTCCCCTCTTTAATTTTTACATATGAACTCAGTTCACTTGGAAGTGAGCTATCAATACCAGGAATGTAAATACATACCGCCCTCTTTTCATTTCATTGTCCCCAGTCTTTAAAGTCCCCTCCTCCCCAAACCTGAAATTTAATTTGTTCAAACACTGATTTAACATCATTAGATCTCCAAAACTGGAGCCAGAATCATTATGAACTTAGGAAGCAAGAGTGGAGTTTCTATAAGAGATCAGGATTGACTTAACTGTGCTCTTCTCAAGTAAATGTTTCAGCGGCTCTAATGGGAGCAGAATTTGGCCAAAGGTGAGCACTGCTGAAAATCCCAGTTAGGCATCCTGTAACTGTGGACTGGTAGGTTACAAAAATAAAAATTGTTATTTATATATTGTCTTTCATCCCAAATATTAATGCATTTCTTATGGTCAGTTTAACATCACTGACAGATGGACATGAAAGATTTTTGCATGCACTACTTGTAACCCCAGACACAAATATTTATGCATCTAACTTCCAAATGTGCCAGTAGAATAGTTAGAGGTACAAGTATTCAGATTTTCATTTGACATTAAAACAGCAGATACAATAATATGAGCATACTTCAACTGCTGACATAGGTGGCATCCCGGAAAAGGTAGCTGAACTTCTGAAAATGAGCTCTCTGTGAGGGTGTTGTCCAGTGGTAAGAAAAACAATAAACATACCTAAACCGATGTAGAATCTACATGTTGCACGGAGGAAGTCACTTACAAGCAAAGGCTGAAAGGTTGAGTACTTAAAAAAAATCCAGTACCCATTTGGAGTTACATAATCAATGCACATTAAAAAAAAATAGCAGTTCAAAAAATGGAAATTCAGTTCACCTGACATTTCCAAGTTTCCAGAAGATTGAAATTTGGAAGTATCAAAATGTTTCATTCTGATAACGTCAAATAATTTTGATAAGGTAAAATGTATAGCTTTGATAATACTGAAATATACTATAAATATTTAAGAGTAGCAGGGGTGGACAACCGGTATATGAGAAGGAGCTAGGATTAACCAGTGCACATTTCCAAAGAGCGAAAGTAATATGCCACCAGCTCCCATCAGCGCCTACCTCCTGCCCATCAGCGCACTTCCCTCTCCTCCTCCTCACTGCAATCAGCTGCTTCACAGCATGGAGGAGGTTCTAGAGAAGGAAGGAGGAGAGGGGTGGGGGCCGGAAGGAGCAAAACTTGGGGAATTACAGAATCACAGAACTGGAAGGAAATTGAGATGTCATTAAGTCCAGTCCCCTGCATTCATTACAAGTCCAAGCACCAGCTAGACCTTTGGTGTCCAACTAGTTCTGAAGTTATAGAGAATTAACCACATTATTCTGAAAATATATTTATTGTTCAAAACAACTAGCCACACTCAACCAGCCAAACAGCCATATGTGGCTAGTGGTGACTGTGCTGGACACCGTGGACTACACCATAAGGCATAGAGGGAGGCAAGCCTGGGGGCAGAGCTGGGGGTTGAACAGCAAGAACCCTTAACACATTGGAAAGTTGGTTCTTGTAGTTCCAGCCCCAGAGTCGGCACCTAAGCAAGAAGCTGCATATTCACTTCTGAAGAGCCACATGGAGCTCCAGAGCCATAGGGTGGCCACCCCTTTAGTATATATAAACCTATAACTATAAGAATGAAAGTATACCAACCAGTCTAGATTCAAAGGAGTTCTGAGATGAAAAGTAGCAGAAGTCTAAAGAGCTTGAATAAAGCTTTCTCTGGCAGCTCCCCTTGTTTCTCAAATGCTATTTCTCCAGGGGAGGAAGAAAAAACACAACAACTCTGTAATACAATTTAATGATCATACAGAACACAAGTCCAACATGCAATAAGTTAGTACTCAAAACGCAATGCAGTAGTCTATATTTTGCATTGTGCTGGCAATTGTTACAGCTAAATTGCTTATTTGGGAGACCCTCATTTCTGAGCTCAAATAATGAACGCACACACAATCACTTTGGAAGTTCTCTCTCTGGAGGGTTAAATCTTTCCCCAAGTCGTTTACAGAACTGTCATTTGATGTTAAAAAAACCAACCACCTCTTTGTTTACTACCAGTGAGAAAGATGGGAAACTAATTATTCAATTGAATAGTTCAGTTTATAATGCAATATTTGATTTCTACAAGATTTAAAATTCTCTTAACGTAAAATCTGACATGCAAATGAGCTAGCATTCCTTAACTTGGAACATTTTATTCATTTTCTTTGTTACATGACATTCCCAGATTCATACCATAATCCCCTCTGTTGAATGCTTCATGGATTAATTAGTATAATCTACTGGCTACATTTTCCTAAACTTTGTCAAAATGCACAAATAATTGATTTAGACTATTTTCTACAAAACTAACCCAGACTGCTGTCCCACCAATGCAAATTTAAAGCATAGATGGCCTTTTTTGAGATGACGTGAATATTTCTGTATTTACCAGTTCATTTTCAGGCATGCCAGAAATATCGATAAGGTGAGATACCTGACTTTCTACCTCTTCTCTTTTGTTATGAACAAGTGCTGAAACTGGGTAACAGACTGTTTAATTAACATGGATTAATTTACCACAATGAAAATCAGGATGTGTGCATAAATTGTGGGTAACATTTTTTCATGAGGTAAGTACATACACGTAACCCAGGAATAACCTAAAGTAGAAAGTTCTCGGATTACCATAATTTCCAGTCATTGCATACTCTGTACATAAAAAGTATTTGGTCTAGGACATGACAAACGTTCTTTCTAAATTACAAAATAAATAATTGGAAGTGGACTTTAAAAAGAAAACTTCCATAAACCAGCACATACTAGTTCAGCAACATCCATGGTCCAGCAGAACCATGGATGCTCCCAGACCAGAAAGCCTGGGAGCCAATGGGTAGGAGGACCAGCTGGGGCCAGGGACAATAGGGTCAGCAGCCCAGGTGGGGGCAGTGGGGGACTGGAGCTGGAGCCCCATGGCACTCCCCGACATCTTGTGGCAAGTGGAGCCAGGACCAGATCCCCACAACTGTCTGTGGCAGTTCAGGGCCCAGACAGGAGCCCCATGGCAGCCCTTGGGAGTGCAGGACTGGGGCTGAAGCTCCATGGCTGGAGCCATAGCCCAGGCTGCCCAGGAAGCTGGTGGCAGTTGGGCAAGCAGCCCTGCCAGGCTGAGGGTAGGGGTGCTGAGGCAGGCTGGGTGACAGGCTGCCAGCAGCAGGTGATGGGCTTGGGGGCCTGTGGCTGGAGATCTCCTCTGGCCTGGCAAATTCTCTTGTTCAGGACAGGTCAGGTCCAGATGGTGCTGGACCAAGTTGGTATGACCTGCACATGGGGAATTTGGACATAGTAATGGACATGTATCAGAGGGGTAGCCATGTTAGTCTGGATCTGCAAAAGCAACGAGGGGTCCTGTGGCACCCTATAGACTAACAGAAATGTCTGAGCATGAGCTTTCGTGGGCAAAGACCCACTTCGTCAGACGAAGTGCATCTGACAAAGTGGGTCTTTGCTCACGAAAGCTTATGCTCATACATTTGTGTTAGTCTATAAGGTGCCACAGGACCCCTCGTTGCTTTTGCAGTAACGGACATGTAAAGTGTAAGCAATTGCAGGTTCCATTGTCCTACAAAGCTACAGAAGCTGTCCTACTCCTTTCCATTGTTAACTATAATTAAAACATTTCTCTACCAATAATTAGAGACCACATCTCCCTGCAAAAAACACATAGATTACAATCAAATCATATAAAATAACAGTGTTCTAACATCACCAGTAGGGGTAGTTCCATCTCTGTGGTAGCATCAGACTACCTAATGATCAAAGAGAAACCTTTCTGCCTGAGCTTTCCATATTCATCTACTGAAACCTTTTGCCCTATACATAAAAGATAGCATCATAATTATTTATTAAGTGCTGACAAAATGTTTGACTCTGTTCCTGACATAAATTAAGACAGTCCCAGCTACAAGCAGCTTACTGAGTGAAAGGACAAATCAAGGTAAAATAGGGGATGTCAAGTTAGGCAAATGTTAAGTTAGATAAACCCCAGGTAGATGTTAAGTTAGACAAACAGTGGCAAGCAAATGGCACAGGGAGGCTAGGCTACCTGGGACAAAGTGCCCTAGAGTTGTCCAAAGAGGATGACCAACAAGGAAATGGTGCATAACCTAAACTCTTTGATCATAAATCTATGTTGAAATATCATTTTCTGCTTCCATAAAGAAAGCTTTATTCTAATGTATCACCAATGAGGGCCTGATCCAAAACCTACTGAAATCAATGGGTGTCTTATTTACTTCAATTCATTTTGCATCTGGCCATGCAAGCCTGCAGTTGCCATTGAAGGCAGTGTTATGTAACTTCATTACTTCCATTATGTTACCAATTTGAGGCTTGCCTCTGCACAGATAAAGAAGCATTTTGGGGGTGCTTTATAAATCTTAGTGTGATAGCAATCAACCAACTTTCATTAGCAATATAAGAATGTGACTTCTTGAAACACCCAGGAGAGTGTTACCTTGTTACGTCTACTTCCACCTTCAGCATGAGGGAGACTCAATTGTACATAAGTGAACATAAATTCCCTGACACCTCCAGCCTATTAGCCACCAAAACACTCTCTTTTCAGTCTTGCAGGTTAACAATGAGTGCAACCCCATCCCTGAAACCCACTGACACCTTCCTAAGGAGTGTCCAGCCACTTATCCACTGAGCACTCACAGCAACACTTACTGTTCTCAAGTGAACTTACATGTTTCACCTCAGGATCAGCAGCCTTGTATTATATTCATAGTGAAAACCAGAATACATTTACTATCCAAGATTCAAGAGACAAAAAATTACAAATTAAACCAAACCATAGCAAGTTTTCTAGAAAATAAACAAAACTATTAGATTGATTTCATATCTAATGACATTTCTTTCATCTAAAGCCTTCTCCAGCCTGTGCAGCCAAGGCTGGCTGTGATTCTGCTTTTCATCAATGTGAATGTACTGCCCATTTACTCCACAGGTGCAAGATAAGAGTGTAAGGGTATTTTCCTGGCCTTTAACTTGTATCCCCAAAGTTTACGATTTATACTTGGTCTTCTGTCCTTCTTCCCTGTTGACTTCATCTCTATTGTCTCTGCATGTAAATGGATATACATTGTTACTTTACAATGCCTGATCTAAAACTCAGCATAGAGACAGCCGACATCTCTCTTCTGACAGAAAACCCAACAGCCAGATTGTGCCTTGACATGTTTTAAAACATTTTACTCACACACACCCTTTTCTTATATAGTATCTGTACACACACCCCCGCCACACCCCCACCCTTTTCTTACATAGTATCTGTACATATGGTGGGTACATCTGTACATATCTAAGCACTTGATAAACTGCCTATGGAGGCTGTGGAATCTCCGTCATTGGAGATATTTAAGAGTAGGTAAGATAAACATCTGTCAGAGATGATCTAAATGGAGTGTGATCCTGACATGAGTGTTGGGGACTGGACTTGATGACCCCTTAAGGTCCCTTCCAGTTCTGGTATTCTAAGATAGATCACTATGGTACTAATGACAGGTAAGATTCCATTTTTCATTTAAATCCTCACAAGACGTTCTCTAGTAAACCATAAGGCACATACCAGAAACAGGACATTCTTGTAACCTCCTTGCCAGTTGGTATTAAGGAGTTCTTAGGTAATATAGACTTTTCCACTTATTTCCCCCAGAACTCACTTCAACTCCTGTCTTTACACTCAGGTTTCTTTATTTGGAATACATTAAAGCTACACTAAGTTAAACAGACTCAAGCAAAGATTGAAGATACAAGGTATACCACACATCCAAAATTACATAGCAAAAAGATTTCTTTTATATATATATATATATATAAAACAACGCTAATACTACCTGCATTCTTATATAATGACTGCCTTGGTTACTCTGAAGGAACCAATTCACATACAGCAGGAGTGAGCAAACTTTTTACATTGTGTTTCTTTCTTCATCTCTGCAATAATCAGGGCCCCCTGCAACCTGCCTAATGTAATCCAAACCAACAGAAATGTTGGTTATGTTCATATGAAAAACCCCTTTCAGCACACGTAAGAAAATAAGTATATAGAACATAAAAACTTTATTAATCAGTATATAAATGTGAACACCCATACATAAAAACAGGAACATATTTCAACAGTTTTTAATGAGATAGATGAACCTGAGACTCAACAGCTGATCATGCTGCACCCTTTCTTAATAAAGGAGAAGAAAGCTTGCTTTAGAAATGTCATGCCTCCTGAGGGGAAGCACCCCCAACTTCGTTCACCCCTAATGTAGAGCATGCTCCATCCACACACTGTGCATGCTGGACTTGCTCTTTACTTCCTCTTCCATTCCAGACTTCTAATATTCATTAGGAGAAAACAATCAGTTTCACACATGCAAAATGGGAGGTGACTGTCTAGGAAGGAGTACTACAGAGAGGGATTTAGAGGAGGTTATAATGGACCACACAGTGTGACACTGTTGCAAAAAAAGCAAACGTTCTGGGATGCATTATCAGGAGTGTCATAGCTCAACAAAAGAAGTAATTCTTCTTCTCTATTCTGCACTTAATTGGGACCCCACTGGAGCACTCTGTGCAGTTCTGGATACCATATTTCAGGCAAGGTGAGCAGCAATTAGAGTAGGTCCAGAGAAAAGCAACAAAAATGTTTAAAGGTCTAGAAAACAAATCTGCGAGGGAAGATTGAAAGAATGGGTTTGTTTAGTTTGAAAACAAGATGACTAAGAAGGGACATGGTAATTGTTTTCAAGTACCTAAAAGGGTGTTTCAAGGAGGAGGGAGAGAAATTATTCTTCTGAGCCTCTGATGACAGGAGAAGCAGCAATGGGCTTAAACTGCATCACTGGAGATTTAGGTTGGACATTAGGAAAAACTTAATTGTCAGGGTGGTTAAGCACTGGCATGAATTGCCTAGGGAGGTTGTGGAATTTTCAGAATTGGAGACATTTAAGATCAGGTTAGACAAACATCTTTCAGAGATGATCTAGCTGGTGTTTGTTCCTGCCAAGAGTGCAGGTGACTGGACTCGATGACCTTTATAGGTTCCTTCCAGTTCTAATATTCTGCGATTCTATTATTGTAAAGAATACCAAAAGAATGCTTATCTCAGCTAGATCATGTAGCCTGTTAATAGCCTACTGATGCATTTACTATCCCAGTCAGGCCCACTAAAATATGAGGCATGTTACTCATGTCAAATTACTTATGTCCAGGCCCACAAATCAGAATGAACATTTATCTAGATAACAAGGATTAATTGCTGTGTGTTCAAAGTTGGTAGAGATGTTAGTACATTGGAGTGGGTATTAAAACTTAATTCACTCTGTAACTCTTTTACTGCTACAATGAGTAAGCGATCTACAAAGAAAGTCTATAAAGTAATTTTTTTGTTACCTGAATTTTCACCAGACTAAGGTCTCCATTCGTGCAGAGACCATGGTCACATTAGCTGACAATGAAGAGAGAAGTACAAAGCTCTGGTTAGTGAGACTGTGGAAGACCTGTGTTCAGTCCTTGCTCTGTTAAGAACCTCCTGTGTGACTAACAATAAATCTTTGTACTTCAGTTCCCCTCTGTAAAGTGGGGTCAATAATGCTTCTCAATAGCATTGGAAAGCATTCAAATATTATGCAATGGATGCTACATAAGCATGTAACAGACAGCAAACATCATACTCAAATATCAGAGGAGTAGATGTGTTAGCCTGTTTCCACAAAAAACAAAGAATAGTCCTTTGGCACCTTAAAGATCAACAAGTTTATTTGACCTAGTCTGATCATGGCAAGTTTGCATATAGAACCATAGACTGCTAGGACTGGAAGGGACCTTGAGAGGTCATTGAGTCCAGCCCCCTGACCTCATGGCAGGACCAAGTACTGTCTAGACCATCCCAGATAGATGCTTATCTAACCTGTTCTTAAATATCTCCAGAGATGGAGATTCCACAACCTCCCCAGGCAATTTATTCCAGTGTTTGACCACCCTGGCAGTTTGTAACATTTTCTTATTGTCCAACCTAAACCTCCCTATATGAATACCAACTCTGCAGTTTCAACCTACAACCTACAACCACATTTCCTCCAATCCCTCAGATAGCAAAAAAACCCTACAGGATCTCTATTAAGCATTCATATGATTACAATATCAACTTGGGGACATGAAGAAACAGACTAGCAGAGCCAGATGACGCCTGCCACAGGACGGACCCAACAAGGAAAGTATCCAAACACCACTGATGATCTAGTCCCCAGCTAATGCATCTCCAGCACATCATCAAGGATGTACAACCTATCCTGGAAGACAGTCTCTCACTCTCATAGATGCTGGGAAGCAGGCCAGTCCTCACTTACAGGCAGCCCCAACATCCACAATGTGAAGCAAATACTAACAACTACACAGCACACAACAGAAACACTAACACAGGAACGAATTCCTACAGCAAACCCCACGGCCAAGTCTGTCTGCACTTCTACTCAAGTGACAACATCACAGGGCTAAAACACATCAGCCACATCACCAGGTGCTTGATCCCTTGTACATCTATTCATCTGAAACATGCCATCATATGCCAGTAATGCCCATCTGTCATGTATATTGGCCAAAACGCCGTGAATCTCTGCAAAATAATAATGGACACAAATCAGACATGAAGAATGATAAAATTCAAAAACATGCAGAAGAGCACATCAACCTCCCTGGTTTATTTAGTTTGCAGAAGAGAAGAGCGAGGGCCAATTTGATAGCAGCCCTCAACTTCCTGAAAGGGGGCTCTAAAGAGGATGGAGAGAGGCTGTACTCCATAGTGACAGATGGCAGAACAAAGAGCAAATGGTCTGAAGTGGGAAGTGTAGGCTGGATATTAGGAAAAACTGTTTCACCAGGAGAGTGGCAAAGCACTAGAATGTTTTACCTAGAAAGGTGATGGAATCTCCATTGCTAGAGGTTTATAAGTTCCAGCTTGACAAAGTCCTGGCTGGGATGATTTAGTTAGGGTTGATCCTGCTTTAGGCAGGGGGCTGGACTAGATGACCTCCTAAGGTCCCTTCCAGCCCTAGGATTCTATGACTCAGTAACAGACTTGAAAGATGCCAGACTTGAAGAAAAACACCAGGAACAGACTACAGTGTGGAACTGCAGAGCTGGAATTCATATTGAAAACTGATGCTATCAGACTGAGCCTGAAGAGAGACTGTGAATGGCTCACTGCAAAACGTCATTTCCCCCTTTTGGTACTCTGACATTCTTATCAACTCATGGGAGTGGGTCACATCCACCCTGATTGTATTGGCCTTATTAGCACTAGTCTTTCGCTTAGTAATGTAACACTCTCATCCTTGTATATTTGTGTGCATACAGATCCCTGTCAAACTGAAGTTTATACTTCATGCATATGACAAAGAGGGTTCCCACTCACAAAAGCTTATGGCCAGATAAACTTATTAGTCTTTAAGGTGCCACAGTTACTTCTCATTGTTTTTCTTCATATGTATGTCCTCTGTAGCACCTTGAACCTGGTGCCTGTTATTCTCTTTGACTTGCTTGGGTGTTAAAACATGAAACAGGAATTTAATCTTCATCCACTATTCTCCTGAATAAACCTAGACAGCCCCAACAAATGCTTTGAATATATTGTCAGGTTGATTTATTTATTTTTTTTATTTCAGCTTTATTCTTTGTCTCCTGTGCTTTTATTCAGGGCTTAAACTTTCATTAGTAATATTCTGTTATGGGGCACCATCAAAGCTAAACTAAAACACAGTGTATATAGGTCCATTTGCTTTCCAATTCCTTAGCTATGGTCAGAGAGTTATTGTTGGGCATATTCCTGATATTCAACAGTCCCTAAAAATATAATTTTCCCACTAATGTTACTGTGCAAACCACCTAGATAGGACATTCCTTTGGTCACACTTTGTATCACCTGATCTTTTGAATTATCTGTGGTGATTCTCTGTTCATTTCCACTATGTCATGGAGCATTGAAAACACCCTCCCCCCCAATTCCAGTTACACTACAGCGATCTGTCAACAGCAGTCACTGTCAGAAGAGATTTCCCAACAAAACTTCTGTCAACAGAGTGCAGCCAAACACAGAAGCCAGTTGGAGGAGTGCTCTGACAAAACAGGCACCTAGAAGCACAACAGACAGGGCGGCCCATTGTTCTGGATGCCCTGTCTGTTGAGAGAAGGACCCCCAGAGCATCCACACACTTTGTCAACAATCTGTAGACAGCAGCATTAAAGCCTTGTGGCTGAGAGGCAGCACGCTGCCAGTGAAAGTGCTGGGTTTTGTTAACAAACTGTTGACAAAATGCATGTTGTGCGTGTATGTTCCACCAGTTTTGTCACCAGGATTTTGTTGGTAAAATTCACCAGTGTAACCATAGCCCCAGTATCAGAGGGGTAGCCAAGTTAGTCTGTATCTTCAAAAACAACAAGAAGTCCTGTGGCACCTTATAGGTTAACAGATATTTTGTGGACAAAAACCCGCTTCGTCAGATGCATGTGTATTTGTTGAACCACATTTTCACTCTCCATACTCACATTCAGCTGTAACAGAATTTGCTTAGACAGACTTTAGAATATTTCATCAATTAACCAGGAGTACCTACTGATATTTGAAAACACATTTTTGTTCAGGTCATCACACTTAGATAGATACTTCCTCATCTGAATTTTGCCCAGAGATATCCCCAGCCATGTGGGTGTTGCTCTTTCATTATACAATACTGAAACCACTTCTGAGTGAAAAAGCACCACTCTGAAGTCCATTAAACTTGATAGTCTCTCCTTTTATTAATTTAACTAAGTAACATCTCCACAGTGCTCCAATCTCTGTGCCTTGCCTTCACTTGCTCTTTGCCCTTAATACAGTGCTAACACACCATTCACAATTTAACAATCGTAGAACATATAATACTAGGACTGGAAGGGACCTCGAGAGGCCATTGAGTCCAGCCCACTGCCCCAAAGGCAGGACCAAGTACTGTCTAAACCACCCCTGATAGACATCTATCTAACCTGTTCTTAAATATCTCCCGCAATGGAGATTCCACAACCTCCCTTGGCAATTTATTCCAC
The DNA here is from genome assembly GCF_033958435.1 of Carettochelys insculpta. Taxonomy (NCBI): domain Eukaryota; kingdom Metazoa; phylum Chordata; order Testudines; family Carettochelyidae; genus Carettochelys; species Carettochelys insculpta. The sequence continues at coordinate 14,560,244 of NC_134150.1, read as the reverse complement.
TGTTTGACCACCCTGACAGTTAGGAACGTTTTCCTAATGTCCAACCTAAACCTCCCTTGCCGCAGTTTAAGCCCATTGCCTCTTGTTCTATCCTCAGAGGCCAAGAAGAACAAGTTTTCTCACTCTTCCTTATGACACCCTTTTAGATACCTGAAAACTGCTATCATGTCTCCCCTCAATCTTCTTTTTTCCAAACTAAACAAGCCCAATAAAGAAAATATGAAAACCTAAGTCTCTAGATTATCAAATGGAGTACTTTGGAAAAAAATATTTCAATGAAAGCAAAATCTTATTTTGTGTGGACCTGAGTCTGAACACATCAATTTTAGTTAGTTATCAACAGAAGAGATGTACAGGCCACTACTCTGAATCCTTTTCTAGAATGTGTCTTAAAACTGAGCCGTGAGCCAGTGGGCACAGGAACCCACAGCAAGGAGAGGAGTATGCTCATGCGTCAATAAAGGCCCATGCACAGAGCCCACCTGTCCTCACCAGGCACACCGATACTGCTCCCTGTCTTAAATTCTGCCTCTGGTGGCTCTGTCCCTGCTCTCTACTCCCTAGTCAACCTCAAGACGCACCACCACACCAGGAGGGAGAGAATGAGCATGCGAGAAGAAGTTATGCAAAACAACTGTAGTTATTTTATTTAAAAAACAACCCATAAAATCTAAAAGAGGGTATGACAAACACAAATTTTAAAACTTGAGATCAAAACACTGGAATAACAATCAAGTAGGTAATTTGAAAAATAGAGTAACCAAACAGGGATTAAATTAACAAGCTTTCGATTTTTTAAGAAGTACTCACAGTAATAAAGATCGAGGAAGCCATCTTTGTCTCTTTTCAATAAATAGAACTATGGTCTTAAGGACACTTTTTAGGAAAGAGGCAACAGGGATCAATTTCTGGAAGGGAGATTATTGATTCTCCCGGGTAAGGAAGGAGTTTGCTAGGCCTCCTCACATTACCAAGGACGGTTTGCTATGCCGTCCCTTTGTGGCCCAGACACCTACTGAAAGGTTTTCAAGGCCCTTCAGCGGGATTGTATAGGTAAGTGAATTCGAGTATGATGGTAAATAGGGTACATAATTAAATATTTTTATAAATAGGCTAATACTAATAAATACAACGATAACGATCAATAATACTAGCACTAAAGTTACTATATAATAATTTAGACCATCAAAAAATTTAAAACTCCCAGACTGCTCCAAGAGCTAGTCAGTACCACAAACAAGGATATTTCATTGGTGGCGTCCTGGGCCTCCTCTTTTGTGGCATGCAGGAACACCACTTGGCAGCTGTTGGGAGTAGGCCTAAGGTTGACCCCTGAGGCCCGCCGCTGTCCGGCCAGACAGGGCGTAGTGAGGATGGCGATCCCTCACTCCTCTACGGGAGGTCCTCTGTAACTGCTGCTGGTCACTATGGAAGCTATTGCCAGGGATGCTGGTTGCCAAGCAACCATAGCAGGCACACACTGCCCATAACTGACGCTCAGAAGCCTGAAGTGATTTCAGCTTAAGTCAATGCAGTAAATCCAGGTAAATATGGTAAACTCCAAGTGGGTCAAGTCCTGGTAGGCCCGCGCTTCCTAAATAGTGCTTAAAAGCCTAGTGAACATCAGCTCCGGTAAATAAGGTAAGCCCAGGTAAAATCTCAGAAAACATCACCGCCGCTCTGCACCGCTTCCAAGTAAGTGAAGTCCACAATGCGCTCTTGCTCCTCAGGTAACCCCTGGCAACTGAACCCTGAACACACGGCACACACTGACTGCACTGGACCCCAGCACCTCCCTGATGCGTTCTTTATAAAGGCGTCTTATGAATATTCATGACCACATTACCATACAGGTAAAGTCCTCAACCAGGTCCGCAGACTCTTGGAATTTTCTGGAAGGCATCCAAGCTCACCCAATCAGATTGCCCCCATGCAAAGCTAAATACACTTAAGTCATGAATAGGGATGAGTGTATGGAACAGTTCGAATTCTCGGGGGAGTTAACGGTCAAAGTGAACCATTTACAACATATGCCAAATAGGCAATGATAAATACTTTAGGTTTCTTTAATGTTGCGATTTCCCCCTCCTCAATCAGTCTAAATAAACAGGATCATGCTAAATCCCAGCCAACGGGGACAATAATGTCCATGCAAATGTTATCACACGACAAAAACAACAGGTTCTTCTACTATTGACACATTAGCATGCATGCCATGCTCTGTATTTTCAGATCCACCTTTCCCTGTGGACTTCCTGTGAAAGACCGCTATGTAGATGCAAATCTGCTACTCTCCTCTAAACTCAGCCAACGGCTATCTTTGTTTGTTCCCAGTCTAATCATGCTTGTTGTGTTCATAGATGCAAATGCCACTGTGATAGATTACAGTTATGATTGCCTTTCTCAGGATTGATTCTTGACAATTCAAAATCCAATGACATCAGTTATCTTTTATCCACTATGGTCCAGCCTGCAGACATATGGCTCACCTGTGTTCTAGAAAAACTATAACTATGGTCTAGACCAGGGGTCAGCAATCTTTCTGAGACAGAGTGCAGAAATTTGACCTTTTGACCTGTGTCCAAGTGCCAGTGAGACTTTTAAAGTCACTAACAGTCCTACTTATAACAGCTTCATTAATAAATGAATGCAGATGCAGAGCTTTACTGTTTAGGTGGTGGTTGGTAGCGCTAGCTGGTCTTTTAATCCATGGGTGGCATGGCTTTGAGCAAACTCACAGCTGTACGGCAGAGAAGGGGCAGAACTGAGCTCCTGCCTTGCATGCCAATGAAAACCAGCTCACGTCTCACTCTTGCACCATGCTGGGTGCTGCTGACCCCCTAATCTAGACACTATGGCTATGTCTACACTACAGCAGTCTGTTGACAGAAGTTACTGTTGGAATATACCTTTTGACAAAACTTCTGTCAACAGGTTGTGGCCAAATTTGCCACCCTGGGGTTCACCAGCTGCTTCGGGGCCACTGACAGGACCTACATCCCCATCTATGCTCTGGACCACAGTGTGGCCAAGTACATCAACCAAAAGGGATATGTCCTCATTGCACTGTATGCCCTAGTCGACCACTGGGGACAGTTCCTATATGCTTATGTCAGATGATCAGGCTGGGCACACGACGTTCAAATGTTCCACAACTCTGGCCTGTGCCAGAGGATGGAAGCAGGCAGCTTTGTCCCCCACAGGGAGCTGGTGGTCAGGGATGTGCACATGCCACTGTGCATTGTGGGGAACACCACCTACTTCCTCATGCCCTGGCTAATGCAGCCCTCTAACAGCGAGCTGGACCCAAGTCAGGAACTTTTTAATGCCCAGCTCACCCAGGCATGGCTGCAGACTGAGTGTGCCTTCACCCGCCTGAAGGCATGCTTCAGATGCCTGCTAACCCACCTGGTTTTGGGGGAGCACAATGTATCCCAAGTTGTGCCAGAGTGTTGTGCCCCATAGGGTTAGGGAGGAGATGGGAGAGGCCCTTCTCCTGGGGTGGGAGTGGACACCAGCCATGGGTACAAGCTGCTGGGAGCAGGTCCTGTCTGCCAGGCCTTTTGGGATGGAGTACAGTTCTGGGAAGTGCAGAGGGAGAACTTCTCCCATGTGCGCCCCCCCCCGCCACAATAACCCTCCCCAGGGCATCTCCAGAGGGAACCTCAGGCCCACGACCATACCCCCATCCCCACAATGACCCCTCCCTTTGCCCCCTCAGCCTTCCCCAACCTCTGTCCAATAAAGAGAGACACAGGTGAGGTGCTCAAAAAGCTAGTTTACTGAACCAAATGAAAACATATTGAACAGAAATGATGTGCATACAAAATATTTACAAGAAACTCAAGTGCTAATACTTTGAACTATGTACCAGAGAAGCAGGTTGGGGAGGGAAGTGGGGGGCATTAGAACTTGGATGGAGGGGTTGGGATAAGGGGGTCTCAGTCCATGGAGGGGGAAACGACACAGAAGAGTGGGACCCCAAATGGCATCAGAGTCCCCCCTCCCACAGCGGGTTTGAGGTCCCCATAAGGGACGGTTTGGAGCTCAGAGCAGGAGAGGTATGGAGATGGTGAGGATGTGGCAGAGCCAGGGTCAGCAGTGGGTGTGGGGGGCACGTATGGCCCTCAACAGTTACTAAAACTCTATGACCCCTTGGGGAGTGGGCAGCAGAGGCAGGGACAGGGGAAGTGAGAGCAGCAGGAGGGTTGGGGCAGCAGCCATGGGCAGCTGGGCCAACAGGTCCCACCAGATGCCAGCGTCATCGCCAATGTGGGACAACAGTTGGTCCCAGGCCCATGATTACCACTCCCAGTCCTGTTCCTGCCATGCCTGGTCATCCCACAGTCACCTGAGGAGGTTGGTCAGCCTCCAGAGGATGGCAGTGGAGGCCCTCTGCAGGCCCTCGTTGGCCCGGCAATGTCCCCTCATTGGCCCACTCTCTCGATTGCCTTGGGGCTGTGTCGCTCTGGTGCTTGGGTGGGGCTGGCTCAGTCCTCACGGTAAGGAAGACAAGGAGGAGGGACTTATTCATGCAACACAGCCCCTAAGAACCTGCCCTCCACTGAGCAGCAACCAACACTCCCAGACCATGGGATGCTGATGTCATCGGAGCACAAGCACATGTGTTCTGCACAGTGGGCCCTGCTGCACAGCGACTCTGCAGTGCAAGTCTCCGCACCTAGCTGATGTGCTAGAAGCCAAGGGGTATGTGTCTGGCCACAGAGGAGTCCCCATATGGGTGGCAGGTGAGCCAGGAGCAGCCTGGCCCTCCCTGCGGCCCCTTCCCCCATGTATTTGTGGCTTGCAGCACTGCCCACAGGAGTGAGTGCTGCCTCTCAACTGCAGGCATGCCTGCATGCCAGGAGCTGCACACTTCAGTGGGGTCAGGCCAGCCCTGTGCCAGGGGACGCCTTCTGGGTCCGAGTGGGACACACTAACTTGCATGTGGTTCCACATGCCAGCATCACAGTGTGGGGTCCCTCCCAAGCCAACCTGATGATACTCACAGCATGCCCCATTTGTGCTCACCTCCTATGCCCTAGGGTGTGCAACGCATGGGGTACTTACACAGGAGGGACCCTCAAACAATTCTGGGGATGCCCAGGAGGTGGCCTGATTAGAGGACTCCCAAGTCCAGGGTGATGATGAGTGTGCTGCCACTGGCCTCATACCCCACCTCTGCCTCTGGCTCCATCAGGGGTTGAGTCCCAGGGTGCTGCTCCTCAGGCTCTGGCTGCATAGGGGAGGGCTCCTTCACTGTGTTGATGGGGACAGGCAGAGGGGAGGTGTCGTTTCTCCTTCAGGATATGGTGCAGCTCTTGGCAGTTGGCCAGGTGGTGGGTCCTGCCCCAGATCCGTTCTTGGTGTCACAGGCTTGGGTGTTGCTCTGCCTGAGTTCTTTAACTTCTGCCTGCACCTGCTTCATGATGCAAGTGGGGTAGCACTGTGCTGCCAGAGCAGGGGCAGGGCAGGGCATGGCATAGGGGGGGCATTCCTCCACTTTGCCCAGTGGCCAAGGAAGATCTCTTGCTCAGTTCACATGCTCAGCAAGTCTTAGATCTTGGGGGGCCAAGAGGGGGCCTGATGCTGGGGGAGAGGGCAGGGAGGTCACAGAGTGCCTGGCTTTCGGCCATCATTTTGCTTTCAACATCTGGAGTGGCTGAGAAGCCATGGGCACAAGCAGTGTGCTGCTGGGCTGCTTTCACATTCTTAGCTTCCTCCCACAGGGATATCTGGGGCTCCCTGAAGCTTTAAGAATGGTCAGAGGCAGGAACCATAGAGATTTGATTTCTGTGGACAGGCCATCCCCTGGGGTAGCTGTGTGGTGCCCTGGGGGGCTTTTGTCAACACAAAAGGCCTCCAGGATTGGCCTTTTCTGTTGACTAAAGGGCCCCCATAACATCCAGACTGGCTTTCTAATAGCAGAGGCATTCTGCTTCATGAGGGAATGGCAGAACGCTATCAACAAAAGTGCCACTTTCTTTCAATTTACTTTTGACAGAAAGCCTTGGTAATGTGGATGCTCTGTGCGTTTTGTTGACAAAATGCCAGTTTTGTCAACACAACTCCAGGGTGGATGTAGCCTTACTGTCAGCAGCGTATGACCGGAAGTTCTGGATGTGATTATTGTGGATCACTTCTGTAGAAAAGTTAGCTCCCATTTCTTGTGTGCCTTGCAACTGTTCTTGGTGTAGCTTCTCTCTTTGGTTTTGTGCCCATTTTACCTCAGGCTATGTCTAGACTAGGGGGTTTTGTTGGCAAAATGGCCATTTTGTCGACTAAGCCCACAGATCGTCCAGATGCCCAAGGGTGTTCTGTCGACAGTAAGTTGACAGAATGCAAAACTTTTGTCAACATCTGTACCCCACTCACCACAAGCAAGAATACCTGTTGACGCTGATCTGTTGACAAAAAACTGGTCTGGATGTCCCAGGGGCCCTTCTGTTGACAGACAGGGCTTCCGAAACTCCAGGCAATCCTGTCTGCTGTGCTTCCAGTTGGCTGTTTTGCTGATAGAGTGGCCGGGCAGTCTGGCAGATCCCTGTTGACAGGGCGGATTGCTCTTTAGATCCACCCTGCAGTCTGGCTGCAAATCAGTCAACAGAAGTTTTGCTGTAAAATATTTTTAGACAAAAACTTCTGCTGACAAATCCCTCTAGTCTAGATATAGCCTTACTGGTTATTAGCAGGGCACTGAAGGAACTGGATTTTTGTCCTTATTCCTTTTTTGCCACACTAGAGCCGTGTCTACACTTGCACGCTACTTCGAAGTAGCGGCACTAACTTTGAAATAGCGCCCGTCACGGCTACACGCGTTGGGTGCTATTTCGAAGTTAACTTCGACGTTAGGCGGCAAGACGTCAAAGTCGCTATCCTCATCAGGAGATGGGGATAGCGCCCTACTTCAACGTTCAACGTCGAAGTAGGGACTGTGTAGTCATTGCGCGTCCTGCAACTTCAAAATAGCGGGGTCCGCCATGGCGGCCATCAGCTGAGGGGTTGAGAGACATTCTCTCTCCAGCCCCTGCGGGGCTCTATGGTCACCGTGGGCAACAGCCCTTAGCCCAGGGCTTCTGTTTGCTGCTGCTGCAGCTGGGGATCCATGCTGCAGGCACAGGGTCTGCAACCAGTTGTCGGCTCTGTGTTTCTTCTGTTGTTTAGTGCAACTGTGTCTGGGAGGGGCCCTTTAAGGGAGCGGCTTGCTGTTGAGTCCGCCCTGTGATCCTGTCTGCAGCTGTGCCTGGCACCCTTATTTCGATGTGTGCTACTTTGGCGTGTAGACGTTCCCTCGCAGCGCCTATTTCGATGTGGTGCTGCGCAACGTCGAAGTTGAACATCGACGTTGCCAGCCCTGGAGGACGCGTAGACGTTACTCATCGAAATAGTGTATTTCGATGTAGGCTTCATGTGTAGACGTAGCCTAGGTGGCTCTGGCCAATTATTACTACCCAGTGGATTTTTTTTTTTTTGCGTCTTTCATGTGCTGATCATTCAGCACAAAGATGATTAAGAAGGTGAGCACCCCTGTTAGAATATCTCCACTTCCACTTGGTCTGGCTGGGAAAGTTCCTTATAGTGCTGCACTGAAGAATTTCTTAGAACTGCCTGCATCATAAATACTCTGATTAAAATGTAAATTCAGCCAACCTATCAGCTTCCCATTAAGAGGGCTCTGTAAAAACACCATTAATCAGCTGTGAGATATGTAGTGAAATACCACTTATCAATTGTAACTGCTTATGACAGTTAACAAAGCTTTATATTTGCCCCAAACATGTGCTGATCTATCAATTATGCCAGGGTTCACTCTCACGCTAATTGTACATTTTTTCTCTAATGCATTTTTGCTGTTATCTCATAGGCTAATGAAAGCCAAGAAATCAATAAATATAAATTATACATGCAAAGAAGGACTGCTGTGAACATAAAGTTTCTAATTAATTGCACTTGATTAATTTATATCCTTTAATTATCTTGCTAAGCCACAAACAACATAAATATCTTTGCAATCTGGTTATTGCTATGTCAGTCATAAAAAAGCAGACACAGTAAATCTATGAAATCTAGCAAACTGCATTGCCAGAAAACATAATATGGCAGAGCACATAAATATAACAAGACACCTATGAATAATTTTAGTGTGACAAATTACTACTAAATATGCTGTATGGTTATTTGACTAAGGATATAATGATGTTATAACCTTAAATGTAGCATATGGAGTAAGCAAAAATGTGGCCCTAAGCAGTAGGTTGGCAGAGGTTGCTAAAGAAAAAAATGCATTTTTAAAATAATTTTGCAGTACAAATGGAAGTAACACTGCTATTATAGTGAGAGGCCAAGAAACAAGGTATTTAACAGTATTCTAAATCAGTGTACTCTTTGGTAGTGTTAGTCTGTATCTTCACAAAACAAAAAAGCAATCCTGTAGCACCTTAAAGACGAGCATGCAGAGTAGTTGTTTTACTCTCTCTTGGGACTTACAGATAAGATCTCAAAGCAACTTCTTTCTAGAATGATTTGAATAACTGACATGAACACAATAATTAAAATGCAGTGATACTCAACTCTCCTCTGAGTTAAACCAGTGCGACCCTATTGTCTTCAACTAAGAAGAAAGTGGCTGGTCCTGACATTCTTCTGTTGTGTTTTACATGCAAAGTGGGGTTTTTTATTCTTTCAAGTTTTATCTGCCTTGCTAAACCAACCAACCATCTGTCACTGATCTGAAATCTAATCCTATCAGTCCGCCAGGCTTGCTCTTTGTCCTATACAACAGCATATTACTGAATATCTATATCTACAACTTTCATAAATGTGTAAAAAGAAACTGTATCAGTCTACTGAGAGACTCAGACAGGGACCATCTGTCAGTGACTAAAGCTATTCTTTAAAAAAAGAAAACATTCATCTGGGATTTGCCCTTTACAGAGTAAACCCACTTAACCTCCCAATAAGATTAACTGTTATTTGTTTCCATTAAATAAAAATGACCATGCTAATATGCATTTAGTAGGTCTAACAATGAAAGAAATGTGAACTGTTACCATTTAAAATTCTTTGTAAAATCAGACATTTTATATTTAATGGCAGGTGGTGTTTTTATTATTGATGAGGTAATATATATTTTTCCTCCAGCAGATCTTATTTCCTTAAAGCTGAGACTACAAAGTTGAAGATTTCATCAGGGTAAATATTGAAACTAAAAGACAGCAGGCTCTTGAGTCTGCCATGCAGAGAGCAGAAGGATGATTGTACATAAACTAAGGCTGACTAATGCATATAAAAATACCTTAGCTGCACTCTGATGATTTTCACCGGGGCCCTTAAACATCTCTGCATTTATGCAAATTAATTTACTAGTCTGATTAAACAAGGCTTCCTTTGGAGAGCTAATGCAATGTAATGGAGAGTATTCTCCCCTCTGCCATAGCACAAGTAACAGGAACAACCACTCGGAGGAGCATCTCAATGAACTCTCTTGGTCCTGACAAAAGATATAGAACCACAGTGCACTAACACCTCCTCTACCATGGAAGACCGCATGAGGCATGGGCTTGGAGCAGAGGAAAACTCCACAAGGTTCCCCTCACTGTATTATTGTAGGTGATTCCAGCTGGAAGGAAGGATGGGAGAGAGAGACAATTTCATGTGAAATCTCCCTCTCTTGGTCCAGCCTGGGACCCCTTACACCCATATATGCCAATTCCTGAATCTTCAGAGCACTTCTAAGGGGAGCAGAGGATGGTGCCATGGATGTAACATTCTCTCCTTCCCTTGTGCAGGCAGGGAGAGATTCATGCTGAGGTGGTTCCCCTCTGCAGGTGTAATCCAATACCCACAGGAATAGATGGGAATATTTTCACCAAATTCAGTGAGTGAGACTACCTATTCCATACACATCAGACCATCCTCAAAGAATATCCAACTAATTTTGCCAACAGTGAAGGTTTCTTCCTCACTTCTGCACCGCTGAGCATGTTAAGATCACTTATATGAGTTTGGTTTATATCTCAGGAACGTGGTTTATTTTATTTAAATAGCAGTATATTTTCTTCTTGCTCTACATATATGCATGTGAGTGTAACAGCTCTGCAAAATGACTTATGGGAAATTAAAGATTGAATTTTAGACCTACAGTTCTGGACTCAAATTCCTCCTGTCTTGGTGGTAAAGAGTGTCTTTTTTGAAACATAAACCCACTGTTATTCAGTGGAATTCACCCCACTGTGCAGGAAATCCTGGTTGCATCAGGTGGATGTTTAAAGGCTCAGTGGGCCAGAATTCGAGCTGGTGTGAATTTCAATAACTCCATTGCTTTCAGTGGAATTACTTCCATTTATACCAGTTGAGGCTCTCAATCCTGAAATATAACACAATCCAGAAAATAGCAGCTTGCCTGATAGAGAAACCACTTTTCTCAAACATGAGATTTGCAAAAGGTCAAATACAGAAGATACAAACATCTAAACCTTGCCTTTTATTATGACAATTATGCATTAATTAAATATATTATTTTAAAGCTCATTGAAAAAGACACAAATTTTCTCACAATTCTATCATGCAGTATGGAAATGATCACAGTTTGTTCATAGTCATTCCTCAAACTCAGTGAGGCCCCATCCTCCGTGAGCATCTTCTGCATGCTGTAACTCACCACAATCTTACACAACTCAAAAGCGTTTTCTTTCAATTAACTGGTAAACAGCTGTCAGTATATAATTTTCCAGATAGTGAAAGCAAAGAGTTGACAATATGTTTGTGAAGTGTACATTCCCATTATTCCTATCTCTTAACTCCAGGAAACAGGCCCCCAGACTGATGCTGCTCAGTCAAGTATCCCAGCATTGACTACAGAGGACTTTGTTTGGTTTTTCCCATATAGTGAGCAAGGAGCTGGAGAAATGGTGAGAAGCAGGAACTGACATAGATCAATATGATTTGCCAATGATGCAACTAGCTTCTCATGCATCTGACAAAGCACGTCTTTGCCCACAAAAGCTTATGCTCCAAAATATCTGTTAGTCTATAAGGTGCCACAGGATTTCTTGTTGTTTTTGAAGACAGACTAACTCAGCTTCCTCTCTGATACTAGCTACTCTGACTATTTATGATACAAGAACACCCACTAATAGGACGATCACTATGGCACATAATACTCATGGATCCATTTTTAACCCTGACCAGAAACTAATAAGAAAAGCTTTGATTGAGCTGAAAAAATACTAATTCATCCAACAAAATGGAAAAATGTAACTTCCTTGGGAGTTCACTGATTTGTCATTTCAGATAGAAAGCACCTAGATGGAAGCACAGTAGCAAGGTTTGACTGCAATTACCTTATCTTTCCTATTTTTAGTGACAGGACCAGATTATTTTAAGTACATTTTATAGAAAACCCTTCTTTACTGAAATATAAAGACTGTAATAAAGACAATACAATGTTTTGAAACTGTTTTAAATCCTTCACTCAGCTTTGCCTCTACAGATTTAACATGTAGGGGTTCTAATCTTACTGCTACTAATTAGAGCTTTAGTGTAATTGTGCCAACAGGGTGCTTGGCATAATAATTACTATTGAGAGATCCTGGTGGAGCTGTAACATGCCCACATAATACAGATATGTCTAGTATTACAGAGCAGTCACCTTTGTATGTTGACTCTTAAGCTGGATTTTAACCAAGTGGTTATTTTGCCTTTACAATAAACCTCAAAAGGCATATACGTATGTATGATCTAGGTATTCATTTTCCCTCTGATTCTTTTGAATATTAATTAGACGAAAGACTAGAAGACAATTAATACAGCACATTTTATTCTGCATATTTCATAATTTGGTCTAGCCTGGTATGGAGATAATGAACAGAAAAGCTTAATCTGACAAGTCACACTTTTTAAAATTTAATGATACACTCTTCTTAGTATAATGTTCTCAGTCACAAAATTTACCATAATATAAAATGCGGACTAGAAAGAAGGGCTGGATACTTTAAATATTTGCATTTGGATAGTGCCTATGCTGTATTTCTATTACTGAATAATTGATTTCCAAATATATCCTTAGACATATATTTAAATAGACACATTTTAGAAGAATGCAGAGATCTGATGTCAAATAGAAATAAAAAATTCCCTTTACTTAAAATGTAACACAAAGGGTGTTGAAAAGAGACATTTTGCTTTCCTGATCATTCATTTGGTTCTCCTGAGATTACTGGCTCAGTACCAAAACCACAATTCTTTCCATATTTAACCCTTTTTAATTGTGAAAATCCAGCAGTTACTTACAACATTTTTTTTTAATTCTGTAAACTTCAGATTGAGCTATACAATCACAACTAACCAAAAGTGTGCCCTAATTATGATGATTCTGAAAAAAAGCACTTTAAAACCAGGTTACTTTTTTTTTTTTATTCAAGGCACAATCTCCTTATTTGGGTATTTAAAAGCCCAGTTCAGGGAGTAACATCTAAGAGGGTGTAATAAACTATTTTAGGCACAGTGAAGTGATTTTTTTAACTGTTACAAACACTTTAAAAAAAAAAAGAGCATGTAATGGCATAAGCCAGAACTCCATTTAAAAAAGACAGGCTTGTTTTTACTGCCCCTTAGTGCTTCAATTTTAAAGTGACAGGAAACCAATTTCTGATTACAAATCAATGGGTTAGGTGTCACCTTCAGAAAGTAGTAGTAAATTTAGTTGTTGATATTAGGTAGTAAAAAAGGATATTAGAAAAACACTGGTGTTACCATTTTGTGTCTATTTTGCAAAAGTAAAATAACACAAGATGAAATAATGTCGCTGCAATGTTTCTGAGTTTCCTTCTTGTGCCTTCACTCATCACCTTTCCTAGGTGAATTTTTCTTAATGGAAGTAAAATGTGCACTGTATCATTCATTTGTGTATCATCAGAATAATTAATATGAAATTAACAGCCATAATCATATACATATAGAATGTGAGTTAAAATTTCCCAGACCAGGATTCAGTGAAAATGTCTTGAGTGGAATATTTCTCTTCTTATCTATACAGTGCCTTTCTTTGGTAACATAATGGAAACAAAAACTATGTATGTTCCTGTCATGTACGATACCTTTTGATGAAGCCTCTTTTTTCTTTAAGCTTTTAAGATAATCTCAGAGAAATCATCAAACTATAAAAAGAAATCAATAAAACAGAAAAGGCTCCCATCACCCCTAAAAAATCCATAACTTTTGCATTTTAATAGAGACACTACAAGACTATACCAGTCATTTTCTTTCTGATGTGTTCCTTTGATTTCACTCTTATCTCACAGGACTCTTGACTTTCCTGAGAAAGGGATTATTGAATTGTGTGTCTCTCTCAGATGCTCTTGATCATTCAAGTAGTCTGTACTTAAGAATGTTACAGAGTCTGCTCAGCTGCTGGCTCCTTCGGAACTCATCAGGGACTGTCATCTTAATATTAATTGGGTTTTGTACAGGAATCTCAGTCTCACAATGAGAGGGTTTCAAGACAGAAGATTATGCCCAAAGCCCAGTATAAAGACAAACATATTTAGCACAACAATTATGATAATTGCAGAAACACTCTGTTGAGAAATAAGTAAATCTGATTAAGGGCACTTCTACATGATCAAATATTAATCTGATGTCTTCACTCTAACCTGGTTTGAACATAAGAGGCTTCTTATGGTTTTATGTATTAACAGATTTGTAGAAGCTGAACTCATAGTACCTAATAATATAGTACATCCAAGTCACTACAGTAAAAGGCTCTTGAAAGAATGTAATCCACTTAAATTAAAAATAGACACAGATTGAATCATAAAGCTTAAATTAAAATTAAATACAGTCAATCAATTCAACTTTTTATAAAAAGCAGAGAATGAACTCTTAGTACTTTTTCCATTTCACAGCACACATATTAGCTATATTTCTTCCTGGTTAATAAAGGCTTAGTCTCTTTATAACAAAATTATCATAACTAATATAATCCAGATGCTAATCTATAACTTTACAGACATACTTAAAAGCTACCTCAATAGATTAGGGAGTGAAATATGCATACTTTTGGCTAAGTATGATCATTAATTTTGTTTAAAAATATATCCAGTAGTCACTTCTCTATTTAAATAATTTAATTAAACCTTGTTGTTGTAGTCATTACAACTTAGATTTTTCCATTATTAAATTCACAGGCTAACTTTTTGTATTGGAGTCATGTTACTGAAATGGAACGTCACCTGCAATAAGAAAGCTGAACTATAGATAGGATATCAAGACATCTGTTACAATTTTTCTATTGGCAAAATATATAGCTATCGGAAAATACTAATCTTGGTACTCATGATGATCTTGTAATACAGTTTCTAAACTGGTCTTTAGACTACTTTTAAAGTCCAGGCACACCACATACCTCACAAAGTAAATTATTATGCACATATCAGATCTCTATACAATATACATCTGCATCTATGCATACATTTGTGGTGATATGCTATATTTCTGCCTTCATGTTCTGTCTGAAAGTGTGCATACTGTAATGCTTGCATAACTGTTTGGAAACATGTAGCAGAAACATTTCTATCATGGCCAAAGTCTTGAAAGCTCATTATCAAACACTTGCAATTTATTTTAGTAAGTATTAATTTAATGACACATGCACACGCTTTTTGTCATGCTCATATCAGAAAATCTTTTCCAACATTCCATCAGCATTTTCTTTATGTATCTTTATTCAGAAGAATTAACCACTTATAGACCTCATGAAGGTAAATCTTGCCAGCATGGCTTATCTCCCATAGTAATTAGGCTTGTGTTTATGCTTTATTAACTCTGATACAACTGTGCCCTGCCCTCTGTCACCAGGGGTACTAATAGATGATAATCACTACGATTTGGAAACCATACAAATTAAATGATGAAGTGAGAGGAAGTGAAGTAAAGCAATGAGTTCAAGGAGAAGTGGGTTAGTCATTTAAATATTCATTTTCAGAATGTTAAATAGAAAATTTGCATTTAAAAGTAAAACATTTATTACAAGGTATAATAATTTAAATTTCCAAGAAGACAAATGTACACATTGGTGCAAGATTAACCCTTTAAAGACGTGAGGAAAAAGTATACAGTATGCTTTAATTATACTGTTCCTTTGTCCTAAATCAGAAGTTTAGAAAGTAAATGTCGTCAATGTTTGAATTCCATGCAATACAACCTTATTCTCTTTAAATAAAATTTTACATTTTTTTTCTGGAAACATCAAGTGTATTTGGCCTTCCATTGTAAATAGTTCACAATGAACAATAATCTCTAAAATTTCACAACATCTAAATATATTTTCAATTTGCACTGGTTCAAGCATTATCCAAAGGTATAATTTCTATTTCTTAGATAATATTTTTCCTCCACTAATCTCAGAGCTCAACTCTACATAACTCCTCCATCTTTTTAACATTTAAGGGTTCATCTGAAAAATTAATCCAGATTATGGAAGGAAATCAAAGTTACATGGTTTACTTAAAAACAACACAATTATTTTACTCCCTTTGGTAATATTCATAGCAGTCTCAGCTGCAGAAACATCCTTTTAGTAAAACTACATGCCAAATCACTTTAAGTTTTAAACTACTTGATTAAGAAGTGATATAACTGTACAAAAACCATACAAAATGTCTGAAGAACTGTATTCCCCACACGCAGTGAATTAAGGCAGGTTCAAAAACTCAAAATAACTACTGAGTATTGGCACAACATTAAACAACCTTTGCAAATCAATATTTCTGTTCTGTATTATTAATAAAACACGCGTAGTTACTCTAATACAACATCACACTGTCATTTTAGTTGGATTCCCACATGGGAATTTTTACATCTAACACATCTAAATTACAGAGAACTATTTTTATATCAGATAAGGAAAATATATTCATACATTAACCAGAACAGTTGTTTTTAATCTTCATTTCCTGTTGAGCTAAACCTTCATGTCAAACCCCAGTTTTATCTTAAGAAAGCTAGGTGAATGCTGCAGTGTAGAGTAAAATGCCTCACTACATCGTTCAATATAATTGTTTGGATGAACTAGGTTTGGTCCTCAGAAATGGACTAAAGATTTCTCTCAGTGCAAACACTATTATTCCACATGTAGAGTTACTTTCTTAAGAATATCTTCAGCTACACTATTACATTTCAATATTTACAAATTGGAGTTCTTGTTAACTTGGCTACAAAGCATTAGGATTATTAAAACTTTTGGCTTTGCAAGGACCTATTTCATGCATCATGAGAATATAAATATCTATGGTGATAATTTATTTTTGAAAGGAAGTACAAGGACCAATGAATTTTTTACAGCAATACATCTGTTCTAATATATACATGCAAAACATTATACCTACATCTTATATATGCTACAGATCATAAAAAAGGTTTAAAATTAAAATGTAGTATGTTTTGTGAAATAGACACCGATTCTTCATAGTAGAACAAAATTAAGTGGGTCTAAGATTTTTTTCCAGAGAAATTGCCATTATTTTGCAAGATGTGCTTCATGACAGTGCTGCAAAACCTTCGGCATTACTTAAAATTATGTCTTTTGTTAAAAGCTACTTGCACCTCAGTGAATTAGAAAAAGCCTTGTAAAATGACAGTTTCCATATTTGGGGAGGAAAAGATTTACAGACAAAGCACAAATGCAGATACTTAGCTAATAATCATCATCCAGCTAGCCTCTCTGTGTTCTGAAGAATTGTATTCCATGGTTAGCATGTTTACATCCATTCAATTCTAGCTGCAGATTATGGCAATTAGATATTTATCCTCTTTGGGTCTATTTAACGTACACTGTTTTTATTTATGTTGAACTTGAATCCATTATCAGAAACAAAGCTGCATACATATAACCCTAACCAGTTGCTAGAGATACATACAGACTACTGCTTGTTCACTTTGGGAAAACTAATCATATGCCATGCATTAAAAATGTTGTACTTGTCACTGACTAATACAGCAAATTGAAACCTTGGAACCATCTATTTACAATGCAAGGACTCCACGTTTAATTCTTGAATCAGAATTTTTACTTAAGTCTTTTCGTAGAAAGGAGGCACAGTGAAATATACAAAACTATCACAAACCATGAATACAAAGTAATTCATTTTTCTAGCGCCATATTTCACTAAAAGATGGATCAAGCTAATATCAGATCAATCTCAATCTACTGTTTTTATCCCTGGGCTAATACACACTGTATAATTGGATATTTTAATTGTTGTGCTATTCACATAGCTGGGGATGATACCAGAAAAATTACTCCTTCCATTTAAGTTAAAAGCTTAGCTCCTATTTTTACTTACAGTTCTCAGCATTTCTTTGTCTTCTAAACCATTTTACCTTTTAATTTGAAAGTTTTATAAGTTATTCTATAAGAAAATTCAAACCTTCACTATGTGACATGAACAGTTACAGTAAGTTTAAGTGTAGTTAGGTACCCCTTATTCCACAGGAAAAAGCAATATATGGCATATGTTAACATCTAAAGACTGAAAACACAGCCAGTAAAATAGTCTCCCAGACACGAGGAAATCACTACTTAATTCAACAAACATTTGTTTCAGCTCAGGCACTGCACTAGAAACTTTTAGAAGCTTTCTAGTTCAATAATTCTCTATTTGATATGTAGACTCATAACGTGCAGCACAGCACCATCTGCTGGCTTGAACAATGGCTTTGGAGACTACACAGTCAGGAGACTAGAACCAGTGATTCTCAGAACTATCTGAAATACAAAATAATGGCATTCTACCCACCTCTGTTCACAAGGGCTTCTAAGATTCTGTACAGATTCACTATACAAAGAGAGGGAGTATTGTAAGATGCCCGTGAAATGACACTTGAAAATCAAGTAAAGACAATCTCAGTGCTAGGGCCTCATTCAAATAAATAAGGACAGTATGATTCCATTTTATGATCCACAGAATAACTGATTTTAAACGCTCTCTCAAACACTTCATTCTTGCTCTAGTCTACATGTATATTTACGTATTTGGGTTTTGTTTTGGTGTGGGTGGGGTTAGTCAACGAAGGATTTAATCTATAGACAAATATAACATGCAGTTCTATCTTAGCTGCTGAATGTAGCATTTCTCAGGTAAAAGGGCAAACTTATTTTATGTTTCCACTTGTTTCACATGGGCATAAAATGTAAAGAAAAAGAAAAATATATAAATATAAACAAACTGGCAAGAAATTAATTTTCATTTTGTCAAGACTTCAGATAAACAAATGGGGACAGCAGGCAAACAGTATTTTCAGTAGTGCCATTAGAGGGCCATAGTAGCTAAAACAGCCTCAAAATACTTTCAGATAAATCTGGACAATTGGTTTGCAACAACTGTTTAACGAGCAATCTTAATTTTCTTTATTATTGTTATTTCAATGGACAGCTGATATCCAATTCCACTTTTCGTTTGTTGATCCATAACTAAAGATAAACATTTTAAAAGAAACACTATGCAAATTTCATACCAATACCAACAAAAAAGCACTTTTCCAGTTCCTAAATAGGTGTGTGGGGGAGAGGGGAGGGTGTATAAGAAATAGATTTGTGGTAAAAATTAATGGCCCAATTATGCAATGTCTGTTAGATTTCTTGAATAAATAAAGCTGAAGAATTGGGTCCCAAATCTTTTTGTTCCATCTTACAGCTGAGCAAAATAGCTCAGACTAGGAGAACTCTATTGATTGGAAATCCAGATTCTAGTTACAGTTCTCCTGTAAATTTTGTTGGTTTGATGCCTGTTTAATGAAATGTGTAGAGAACTTGGCTGGTGCAAATGTCGCCTGAAAATGCCAGAAATTTAGAACATGTAGCAGGATTTTGATTATAATTCCCTTTGTGCCAGTTCAGTGATGAGCAGCTGGGTCAACTGAAGAAGAGAGTGAGGCATTCTGGGAAATATAAGCAATGCACAGTTTAACAATGTTGACAGAGTTGACCCTTGGGCATAACAGGCAGACTTCTCCCTTTAAAATTCTATTGCAAACAAAATATAGTTTTTACCACCTTAAAAGTGGAATTGGGTATCAGCTTAATTTTTACCACAAATCTATTTCTAATATCCCCATCACAGGAGAGCATAGCCGTGTCTACACGTGCACGCTACTTCGAAGTAGCGGCACTAACTTTGAAATAGCGCCCATCACGGCTACACGCGTTGGGCGCTATTTCGATGTTAACATCAACGTTAGGCGGCGAGATGTCGAAGCCGCTAACCCCATGAGGGGATGGGAATAGCGCCCTACTTCGAAGTTGAATGTCAAAGTAGGGCACGTGTAGACGATCCGTGTCCCGCAACATCGAAATAGCGGGGTCCGCCATGGTGGCCATCAGCTGAGGGGTTGAGAGACGCTCTCTCTCCAGCCCCTGCGGGGCTCTATGGTCACTGTGTGTAGCAGCCCTTAGCCCAGGGCTTCTGGCTGCTGCTGCTGCTGCTGCAGCTGGGGATCCATGCTGCAGGCACAGGGTCTGCAACCAGTTGTCAGCTCTGTGGATCTTGTGTTGTTTAGTGCAACTGTGTCTGGGAGGGGCCCTTTAAGGGAGTGGCTTGCTGTTGAGTCTGCTCTGTGACCCTGTCTGCAGCTGTGCCTGGCACCCTTATTTCAATGTGTGCTACTTTGGCATGTAAACGTTTCCTTGCAGCGCCTATTTTGATGTGGTGCTGCGCAATGTCGATGTTGAATGTCGACATTGCCAGCCCTGGAGGATGTGTAGACGTTATTCATCGAAATAGCTTATTTCGATGTCGCTACATCGAAATAAGGTACTTCGATGTAGGCTTCACGTGTAGACATAGCTCATATGGCCAGGAACCGATCCAGAGCCCATGGAAATAAAGAGAAAATATCCCACTGACTTCAGTGAGAACTGACTCAGGCCCTCAGAGTGCAGCATAAAAAGTGAGAACACCTGGGCGTGCAGCCTTGTACTAGTCATTTAGGCTCAAGTTTTGCTCTCCGTCCCTCCCTCCCCCATACCATTTATTTCAGAGTCAGGTGTGTATTTCTCCATTTTTAAACCACTATAACTACAAAGAACAGAATCTGACCATTAGCATCTGTGTTGCTGTTTCCTTGTCTCTAAATTGTAGCTCAATCCTTGTTTCCTATTTATCCACCTCACAGGTACACTATGAGGTTTATCAACTACAAGTTGAATCTCTCTAATCTGGAACCCTTGGGACACGACTGGTGCTCAGTGTGAGAATTTGTCAGACTACAAGGAGGTCAGTGTTGTCTAGCACATTACCAACACTTGCACTGCTTTCTGGACTACATAGGGGTAAATTACAGCTAAATAATATCAGAGAACACTGAGAACCAGGACTGGTGGCTGTAAACAAACTTTATGGGACCACGGGAAATTTGGCCACACCCTTAAGTGGTCGTCCAGCCAACTAAAATCATGCCAGATTATGGATGTTGCTGGATGACAGCGCTCTGGATTAAGGTATCTGTAAAACTCTATAGACAAGCACAAATGCTCAATATCTCACATGTACCATAAACACAGGTATGTAATAAGATGTAGTGATCTTGATCAATTCATGTGTGAACAGGGAAAGAGCAAAGCAGTTAAGAAAAATGTTGCATACATGATCTTATCCTGCACCACTAATGACCATGACCCTGGGTATGCAATAACAAGGAAGAACTTGATTTTAAGTAAATATTTCTACAAACTTTAATTTGGTGAGGTTTAATTCTATTTCAAATTATAGTATATAACTGTCTCTTTTCTTTTAACTTTAGTGATTCTCAGTGGTTGGTACTTACTAAGTATAATTTTATTTGTCACTGTGGTGACATGTACTTTCCTTAGACAATGTGATGTGGCAAGAAAGTTTGTATGCTATATTGCATAAGTGTTCAGTCAACAGAACTCTTTGTTTCACAGAAAAAACATAGGGTAACCTGAAGTTATATCTCACGGTGAGGCATATCATTCACAGACATTATCTCACTGGAACACTGAAGGAAAAATGTGCATTGTCACATATCAGTACAGAAGCAAAGCATCGTGCAACTGCAAATTGTTTATTATTTTAACCCCTCTCTAATGTTCTAGAGAGAGAACACAAAATAACACAAATTGACGGAATGCTTGAGATTTAATTTGAAACTCAACTCTGACAGACATTTTGACAACAACAAGGGATATCTAATGGTCTATTCCTAATCCTAGGGTCCAGTACTACAAACTGTGTGCATGCCAAACTTGGACTGTTTTACTTTTCTGTTGCAGTCATTAAGAACAGAGTAAAAATAATCAATTTACTCAAAAATAGATTTGTCCTGTAAAAACAATGGATTGAATCTTACAAACTGTCAAATGAAATGTTTTGCAGTTGTGGGTGCCCAGTTTATCTCAGGATTAGGGGCATTTTCTCCTATGTTGCAGAGAGATAATATTGGGGCGGCAACAGATAGCTGCTCATACAACAGCATGTTCTCTGAGAACAGCAACAACTCATCTCCCCAGTTTCCAATAACACCAGCTAACTGAATGCAGTAGGAGTTTGGCCCTGAGAAAGCCTGAAGCTTCAGACTCTGTACGCAGTGAGGGCTATTGTCTTTTTACTTACTTGCACTTATAATTATGCCCTTGCACTGTACATTCTAGCTGTGTCTACACGTGCACGATACTTCGAAGTAGCGGCACCAACTTCGAAATAGTGCCCGTCACAGCTACACGTGTTGGGCGCTATTTCGATGTTAACATCGACGTTAGGCGGCGAGACGTCAAAGCTGCTAACCCCATGAGGGGATGGGAATAGCGCCCTACTTCGAAGTTGAACGTCGAAGTAGGGCACGTGTAGACGATCCGCGTCCCACAACATCGAAATAGCGGGGTCCTCCATGGCGGCCATCAGCTGAGGGGTTGAGAGACGCTCTCTCTCCAGCCCCTGTGGGGCTCTATGGTTACCGTGTGCAGCAGCCCTTAGCCCAGGGCTTCTGGCTGCTGCTGCTGCAGCTGGGGATCCATGCTGCATGCACAGGGTCTGCAACCAGTTGTCGGCTCTGTGGATCTTGTGTTGTTTAGTGCAACTGTGTCTGGGAGGGCCCCTTTAAGGGAGCGGCTTGCTGTTGAGTCCGCCTCGTGACCCTGTCTGCAGCTGTGCCAGGCACCCTTATTTCGATGTGTGCTACTTTGACATGTAGATGTTCCCTTGCAGCGCCTATTTCGATGTGGTGCTGCGCAAAGTCGATGTTGAACGTCGACGTTGCCAGCTCTGGAGGACGTGTAGACGTTATTCATCGAAATAGCCTATTTCGATGTCGCTACATCGAAATAAGCTACTTCGATGTAGGCTTCACGTGTAGACGTAGCTTCTGACATGTAGACACTACACATCTGTCAGGCACCATGAAAGCTGAAGTGCTCTCTAAAAACAAAATAAAAACGTGCTTGACAAGCTATAACAAGTTTTGCAAGAGTTTCACTTTCATTAAATAACATTACAGTCAAACCCATTTAGAAAGCAAGATTATTTAAAATCCATAAAAGCCGCATCTACACTTTGAAGGAGCATGGTAACGAGCGAGGTCGGTTTTAGGAATAAGGAGCTTTTGAAGACTGGGGGATCCTTTTGAAAGGCCCCCTTCTATATGGGTGGCACACGATTAGAAAGGGGTACTTTTGAATCGCCGTGGCCACCGTTATGCTAATGAAGTGCTGCATATTCATGGCAGTGCCTCATTAGCATCTTCTGACCTCAGTCATTACCATGTCCCTTTTGAAAGGAAGGGGCTAATGTAGACGCAGCCAGAATGTTGCAGGTCTGCACATAAGAAAGGTGGTAAACCCATTTATTGTATGCTGATCAACATTTTGCAGAAAGAATCGAAGTACTGGTATAAAAATTCATTCTGCAAACTTTAAACCAACCATATACGGAAATGAATCCTTATGCTTAAAGAGCCTATATGAGATAGTGAAAGAAGTTACATTCACTCGGTTTTTGCTGCAGGTGCCAATCAGTGAAAAACACAAATAAGAATTTATTTACTGTCCTTAGGACTGAATTTTGAAAAAACTGATACTTATACTTTCATACACAAAATTATAAATACAACCACTTGTTTGCATAGTTAAGGTGTTTTCCCATCAGAACAGTTTCATGTCATGCATGTAGTCATTAGTAAAACTCCCAGGCTGTGTCTACACTACCCCTCCCGCTTACAAAAGGGGTATTTAAATGACACGGATCGGAAATGGTTAATGAGGTGCTGATATGAATATTCAGCACCTCATTAGCATAATGGCAGCCAGTTGCACTTAAAAAGTGCTGCTTTTGAAATGCACCCTGGTCATGTAGACGCAGGCACTTTGAAAAATCCCAGGCTTTGAAATTCCAAGTCCCCACGTCTACATGGCCAGCTTGCATTTCAAACGCAACATTTTTGATGCATGACTGGCCACTATTATGCTAATGAGGTGCTGTATATTCATATAGGTGCCTCATTAACCAGTTCCGATCTGTGTCATTTAAATATCCCTTCTGAAAGGGAGGGGTAGTGTAGACACAGCCCCACTGATGTCAATGGGAACAAAACCTCTTTAAGCCAAGACTGACCATTGCTGAAACAACTACAGTTACATTGGAAAGAATTTACTTGTGTGAACTGCTCTACTGCCACAGAGCAATATTGGCCCAGACCTACATTTGTACAGGAAAATGGTTTTCAGGACAGCCACCCTGCTGCTGAATATGTTGCGTGATTTCATAGCCAAGATATGATTTGCAGTATTTACGCAATCATGAGGACTGCAGCATGAAAGTCAGGCAAAATAATTTCACGGGTTGTTTGCAATTTTGTAATCCCTAACATTGGTGTTTATAGCTCTTCTGCACTCTTAGGTTACGTCGGCAGAGGTTTTTGTCAGAAGACTGCCCAGTCACTCAATCAGCAAAACAGCCAATTGGAACCACAGCAGACAGAGCTCTCCAGTTTCCCGGAAGCCCTTTCTGTTGACAGAGGACCCTCCAGAATATCCACACCAGCTTTTTGTTGACTGATCTCTGTTGCTGTCAACACAAGTGCTGCATTCTATCGACTTACTGTTGACAGAACGTCCTTGGGAATCTGGACACTCCATGGGTTTTGTCAACAAAACCTTCTAGTCTAGACACAGCCTTACGTTGCTGAGAAACTTGCCTCTCTCCAAGAGTTGCTGCATGCCACAGAAAGGGCCCACACAATGTCTTTTTACCAGCATTTTACATTCTTGCTCCCCTCCATCCTTAAGGTTTTTTTTTTTTCAGATTGACAACTGGCTGCTTTTTTATGCATGAAAATCTAGAGCAGACATCTCAGTTTGGCAGTTTTTTTGCACAGCAGAATATTTTGGACCAAATTTTGCACTTTGTAATACATGTCCAATTCCATCTCAGTTTGCACAATGACAGCAGAGCTTTATTCAGTGACCTCCCATGCCTTAGATTCTTATTCTACTTTAATGAAATGTATCCAATTATTTAAGCACCATATTTTCAGCATCCCACAATAGTTCAACTTTCTTGAACACGGATAACTATGGCTCCTAATAAAGCAGCTTTATATGCAAATTCGCCAATTTTTAAACTTGTTAGCAGGCACACTAAAATCATTGCAACTGCTCATATGCTTACAGCGAGTTAAATGCTTAGAAGTACCTTACTCAAACAGGACATAAATGAGACTTTTAGGATAGATGTATTACAAGACATAGCCTTTTGAAGAAGTAGTATCTCAAAGCATTCATTCTCTCCCTCTTTCAGCCTTGCCTTAGCATAAGGTCATCTTTGTAAAAACGCAAAAGAAATCCTACACCATAAAAATAAGAGCCATAATGGTTCCATTCATATAATGTTGAATCCAAATGATGATGTATGTCCATTGGTTTTCAGAAGGATCATAGGTTATGAAGAGTTTGTCTTTTAAAAACATGTTCCCCTAATATAAATGAGGATTCTGATAGCATATCCAGCAAGAGGCACTGTCGGGTGAACATAGCATGGCTAGCCTTAAGGACATTTTAAAAAATGTTCTTGCCTATTTTTAGATTAGCACACAAAATTACTGATTTATTGTGAATAGCTCACCAATAAATAATGAGTATCATGACCTATGAAAGGCACAAATGTGCTACTGGTTGAGTCAACTGCAAAAGAACAATCTATGAATCTTGTGCTAAATTAATTATCTCATTAACCTTGACCATTTTCACCTGACCTTAATGGGAAGGTAAGAAATTAGACGATAGATATACAGGTATGTGTTTGAAAGGATTCCCATCTGGGCCCGCACATTTGTAATCACCGCACACTTCGAGAAATTTGTAAAGATAATAAGGGAGGAAATTAGGAGACTATGCATATAGTGAGTGAGAAGATTACAGACTGCAGCCTGTGTATTATGGCACAGTTCTAGGTTTCTGTTGTAACCTTCACCTCTGTCAGTCTTGTTAAGTAAAAGAACAGCAAGTGAAAACACGGGGGAAAAGGAGTTGTTTTGTCACATACTCTAGGAAACATGTAAAAACCAGAGTAGACAAGGGTATGCTGTAGATTGAACAGATGATAATGGATCAGGGAAACCACTGGCTCTCTCTGATAGGGTTACCATTTTGCATACTAGCATACAAACTGCCCTGTCAAACACCTTTCTTTTAGAGTGGACACTTAGGCCCAAATCTCTCCCAAGCACACTACTGAAATAAGAGATATGCAAGGTGCCTTGTGCTGTGGCATCACACCACTACATAGCCTGTATCCCAGTTGTTGGTGGTATACACACAAGCGATGGAACCCAATTATTCTGCTTTGTTATAGAAACTCCACACAAGACAGTACCTGCCATCCTATCATATGCAGAACCTTCTGAATTCAGAGCCTTGGAGAATCTCTGTTTTGTAGCCGAGGATATGGTCTTTTGTGGGTAACAAAGGAGAAAGGCATTCAGGGTTTTGATTTGCTAAAAACCTTCCAGTTCAGATAAATACACAAGTAAATGAGTCAAACCCGTACATCATCGAGGAGACTTTGTGTACAAGTAGCAGCAGAGAATCTTAAAGGGTATATGTTATCATGCATCCCAAACTTCTGGGCATGCACGTGGTGGGGGAGAACCAACACAGCAGTTCCAACCACATGTATATGCCATCCTCACCCCTACCCACAGGACTGCATGGTGTTCCACACTAACCTCTTCTGCCTAATGGCATCTCCACAGAGATGAGAAGGATGTACCATTCTCAGTGCTATGCTAAGCCCAGCATCACTAGCCCAGGAATAAATGGGGTTTATTTGCCTCTCTTCCCTACGATGTTCCATAGCTCCTGATGACCAAGCTACTGTGGAGCTGCTTCACTGCCCCTTCCATAATACTCCAGACAGGCTGTTGTCAAATTTCGCAGAGATGGGGGCAACAGGTATCTGTGCTTCTTGCTCTAAGTCAAAGTCAGAATGGAGACCCCACTGCCAGTGATGTGAAAGTAATTATATATATATATTCACTATTTGGCTTAGCATATTCCATAAATTAAAATGATAAAGGGAGGATATGTTGCCAAGTTTTTATCACCATGGTGTTGGGAAACTTTCTCAGCATCTGATTTATCAAGGTACACTACGCATTTCAGGTGAGAACTATGATGCCTACTGGAGGTGGATGTGTGGGTGCTGGTTAGATATCTGAATTATTACATACCTGAAATCTGCATAATGCAGCTAGAAATCTCAAGAAAAGGGATTTATGGTACAGATTGAACCTCCCTAGTCTGCCACCAAACAAGAGAATTAGCTGGACCATGGGAAGTCAACATTTTCTAGCAGCACTACCAACACTTCCACTGCTTACCGGGCTTTTAAAAGACATTTAGGGGTAAATTATAGCTAACTAACAGCATAGAACACTGGGACAGATGGCTGTAAACAAACTTTATGGGACCACAAGAAACTTGGCCACACCCATGATAAATGGTCATCCAGCTAACTAAAATCATGCCAGATTACAGATGACGGTGGATGAGAGAGTGCCCGACTAGATAGATTCAACCTACACTTCTACTCTGGTCAGAATACAGAAATGAAGTGATATGTGAAAATGGACAGTACACGTGGAAAAAACCTCTTCAAATTTAATGGTGGAAATGGGTAAGAATTTTGAAGGAGGTTGGGATTTTTACTAAGAGATTTACTCCTGAGGTGATGGTAAAAAAACACTACCCCCTCCACACACACACACAAGAATGGGACAGTAACTATTTAACTCCCTCAGTAAATCCATTTTGATTAATGCAAACACTGAACAATACTCCATCCGTAGTAGAATAATGGAGTATTGAAAACCCAACCATGACCGAGGCATACAGTGGGAAATTGTTGACTTCACACAGATCATTTCAGTATGCAATTCTGCACAGTCATCACTGTGAAAAAGAAAGTAATTGAAGTACTTTAATTCCCTGTTTTAAATAACAAACAAAAATCCCTCCACTATAGTTTGTCTGCTAAACCTTACTCTTTCTTCATTTAATATATGAAACTTGTTAAGTGAATGGACATATCAGATATGTCTTAAGAGGTTTCACATATTAAATGATAAAAGAATAAGGTTAAACTATTAATAAAAGGTAATGTCCTCTTAAGATAGGGAAGGTTTCAAAACAAAACAAAACAAAAACCTATTAGAAGAGAATTTACTCCTGGAACTTTGGCCTCAACTCAGGAGAGCTGCCTAGAAACAAAAGTGATTATTAAAAAAAATATTTCTCTGTGTTCACAAGCCTGGCCCTGGTAAATGCTTCTGGGCTTTGAAAGTCAGGCACTGACAAAGCTACCTAACATGAGCCTTTTTGTCCAAGATTCAAGATGTAGCAATTACTGCTTTGAAGTTCTTAGGACTTGCTTTGGTACCAATGTTAACCCTACAATTGGACACTAGTAGTTGGCTCGTGCCAGCTGACACCAACTCCACCGGCTCAGGCAAAGGAGCTCTTTAATCACAAAGTAGACATTCAGCCTCAGACCCTTCCACCTTGCAGTGTCTTAAGCTATGTCTACACTACAATATAAATTCCATTTTATTAAAATTGATTTTATAACACTAGGGCTACGTCTACACGTGCACCCAACTTCGAAATAGCTTATTTCGATGTTGCGACATCGAAATAGGCTATTTCGATGAATAACGTCTACACGTCCTCCAGGGCTGGCAACGTCGATGTTCAACTTCGACGTTGCTCAGCCCAACATCAAAATAGGCACAGCGAGGGAACGTCTACACGCCAAAGTAGCACACATCGAAATAAGGGAGCCAGGCACAGCTGCAGACAGGGTCACGGGGCGGACTCAACAGCAAGTCGCTCCCTTAAAGGGCCCCTCCCAGACACACTTTCATTAAACAGTGCAAGATACACAGAGCCAACAACTAGTTGCAGACCCTGTATATGCAGCACGGACCCCCAGCTGCAGCAGCAGCAGCCAGAAGCCCTGGGCTAAGGGCTGCTGCCCACGGTGACCACAGAGCCCCGCAAGGGCTGGAGAGAGAGTATCTCTCAACCCCCCAGCTGATGGCCGCCATGGAGGACCCCGCTATTTCGATGTTGCGGGACGCGGATCGTCTACACGTCCCTACTTCGATGTTGAACGTCGAAGTAGGGCGCTATTCCCATCCCCTCATGGGGTTAGCGACTTCGACGTCTCGCCGCCTAACGTCGATTTCAACTTCGAAATAGCGCCCAACACGTGTAGACATGACGGGCGCTATTTCGAAGTTACTGCCGCTACTTCGAAGTAGCGTGCACGTGTAGACGCAGCTTAGGTTTTATAAATTTGAATTTGATTATCCTCATCTCCCCACAAAGTCAACTTACTGCTGCCACACTAAATTGCCAAATATCGGTTGATGCAGCGGTGCATTGCGGGAATCTATCCCACAGTTTCTTCATCCCCGTAGCATTCTGGGTATTTTTGCTGGTGAAGTATTGGGAAAAAATGCCCCTTAAGTGGTTGTGGGTATGTGATGTCATCTTCCCACATTGCATTGCCCTCATTCCCCTCCCGTGGAAAGCAAATGCCCATTTTTTCAGAGTGAAAGAAGGAAAAGCAGGGAATTTCCAGGCAAAGGAAAAGCAAATAGGTTGGCTTCAGAAGGTGCAGTGTGCCAGGCAGTGACTGTCATACTGCCCTGGGATCATCTGGGTGTCTGTGTCATCGTAACTAGCCCTCCTAGCCACTTCCCTCCCCACCCCACCCACACACTTGAATCCAGAAATATTCTCCCTGAAAATATTACAGGAACAGAGCACAGCTTGAGG
The DNA here is from genome assembly GCF_033958435.1 of Carettochelys insculpta. Classification (NCBI taxonomy): domain Eukaryota; kingdom Metazoa; phylum Chordata; order Testudines; family Carettochelyidae; genus Carettochelys; species Carettochelys insculpta. The sequence continues at coordinate 14,530,897 of NC_134150.1, read as the reverse complement.
AACAAGAAGAGAAGTAAAGCTGAGGAAAGTGCGAACCATAACAACTAAAGCCAACTCCCTCAGGCAGGGGAAAGATGACAATTCGTGATGCAGGAGTTTTGGCTTCCCCCTTCACTACACAGAGGTGCCCAACACAAGGGATGGAGCTCACCAAATTTCCATATGCATGAATGACTCCGTGCCCTGGGATCACCCAGGTGTCTGTGTTGTCTGTGTTATCTCAGCTGGCCCTCCAGCCACTTTCCCCCCCCTTGAAAGCACCTCTACCTGGCAGAACAGTATGACTTCCACCTGATAAGCCAACTAGCACTCCATGCATGGGATTACCATATCTGACCCCCTACGCCCCTATTCTATTAGGGCTGTCATAGGGTAGGGGCTTATCAGTTGAAGGGCCAGTTGAGATGGTCACTTCAGCGTGTTGCTCAGGTGGAGAAAGGGGCAGCCCAATTGTGAATGTGGGGCCCGGCCCCCCCACATTCTATTAGGGGTGTCGCGGGGTGTGAGGTTGAAAGGTGAAGGGCCAGTTGAAATGGTCGCTTCCCCCAGCCTTCCCAGAGACAGCAAGCCCCTGCAAAATCTTTGCTGTGGGGAGGAGACTTCCTCCTGGCAACAGCAAGCTACCGAAAACCTTTCCCACCATTGGATCCTTCCCTGTGTGCAAGCCAGGACACTGAACAGCAGGCATGTGCTTTTACTGGGTCAGGGACTAGCCACATGGGCCGTGTCTACACTAGCCTCAAACTTCAAAATGGCCATGCAAATGGCTATTTTGAAGTTTACTAATGAAGCACTGAAATACATATTCAGCGCCTTATTAGCATGTGGGCGGCCGCGGCACCTTGAAATTGACAGGGCTCACTGCAGCGTGGTTCGTCCTGACAGGGCTCCTTTTCGAAAGGACCCCGCCTACCTTGAAGTCCCCTTATTCCTATGAGCAGATGGGAATAAGGGGACTTTGAAGTAGGCAGGGTCCTTCCGAAAAGGAGCCCCCTCTGGACAAGCTGCGCGGCGGTGAGCCGCATCAATTTCGAAGTGCTGCAGCCGCCCGCATGCTAATGAGGCATTGAATATGTATTTCAGCGCTTCATTAGTAAACTTCGAAATGGCCATGCAAATGGCCATTTAGAAGTTTGGGGCTAGTGTAGACACAGCCATGGTGTGATTGGGCCTGGGAAAGACCCCAACTGCATGGTGCCTGATGGGTGAGGGGAGGCTGCCCCTGTACGAATATGAACCACAGAAAAGAATTTTCTTGGACTTTCATACAAGCATGATCCCACAGCCTAGCCACCATGGGCTTCCTGGTGCAGAATTCATATTTGTGGGCTTCCTGTTACTGTATTCCTGTGCACCTGGAGAGCAGCAGAGATGGACGCTGCAAGAGTGAACCACCTTGGGGCATTGTGGGATACCTATGGGACGCCTCTGGAAGCTAATAAAGTCAATTTAAAGACATGGCATTAGCCTTAATTTCAACTTACCACTACACCGAGGCTGTTTCTACACATGCCATCTCCCATCGGAGGTGCATGGTAATGAGGCAATTTGAAGGATGCTAATGAAGCACTAACGTGCATATTCAGGTCCTTGTTAGCATAATGATGGCCGCGCCAATTTCAAAGTGCAGACTGTGAATTGCAGATTGACAGCGTAGATGGGTGCAGCACCCCTCCATTCCCTTACTCCCACAAAACTAGATCAGAGTAAGATAAAGTTGAAGTGTGGCACTTATTTCAAAGCTGTCCCATCTACACTGTGAATCTGCAGTTCGACATCTGCACTTCGAAATTTATGTCTGCCATATGCTAATGAGGCACTGAATATGCACATTAGTGCCTCATTAGCCTGCTTTGAAACGCCTCATTACCAGTCCACTTCTGATGGGAGCTGAAGTCGCTTTCAGATGTGTAATTATATCGACCTGTGTACTCCCTAAAATTGACCTAATGGTATTTACGGTGAAGACAGTGACACTGTAAAATTAAGCTAACTGCCTTAAAATCAACTTTATCATGTATTGTAGAAATAGCCTTAGGTTATGTCTATGCAGCACCCCATTTTGAAATAAGGTATTCTGGAATAGCTTATTTCCAAATAATTCTGCTGCACACAAAAATGCATTTCGCTATTTTGAAACACAAAATCTACACACATAGGCTACGTCTACGTAAGAGAGTTTTGTCGGTAAAACTCATGGAGCATCCACACTTTTGTTGGCAGCCTTCTCCTTCTCCCCCATGCGGTCCTAGCATGTGTAACCTTGTAGAAAGCAGCATGTCCCACCCACACCCAGCAGGCATCCCCTGGGCACAGGTGACAGCCCACTGACAGCCCCTTGGGACTCCACACAAGCGCCAGGGCTCTGGGAAGTGGGGTTGACCCACCTATCCCTGCCACCTCAGAAGGGTGTGGCTCTCAGCTCACATGCACACCCACGGGTAACAGGCAGCATCTGCCCCATAGACAATACTGCCTCATGAGCCGCGGCATAAGGAGGTAGGCGGTGTCCTCCACCTTGCACAACGGCATATCCACGGCACTAACCACCAGCTCTGGGCAGGTACATAGATGGCCACCTCCATCCTCTGGCAAGCCTCAGCATGTACAGGGAATGAGGACAGGGGGAGTCCCTTTAGGAGCACACCTTACCGGGGCTCCCGAAAGGGTTTGCTGGCCATGCAACCCCATCTGATGGGGTTCTGGGGCCTGACCTGTCTAGAGAGCAGCGGGGCAGTCTGGCCACTCTGACAGAGCAGATTGCTTTTGACATCTGCTTTCATGTGTGGACACACCATGTCGACGGAAGCTTTTTTGGAAGATCTCTTCTGACAGTAACTTCTATCAACAGACCACTCTAGTGTAGACACAGCCATAGAAAAATAGAGCCACTAGATACACTATGGCTTATTTCAAAATAGACTCTATTACCTGTCTTAACAGCACCTATTCCAAAACAGGCACTATCCCTCATACAGGCCATGTCTACACTGGCCCCTTCCTTTCAGAAGGGACATGGTAATAAGCGAGGTCAGAATATGCTCATGAGGCACTGCCATGAATATGCAATCATCTCATTAGCGTAACAGCAGCTGTGTGCAGTTTGAAAGTGCTGCTTTTGAATCGCATGCCACCCATGTAGACAGGGACCTTTCTAAAGGACCCCTTGGACTTCGAAAGCCCCTTCTTCCTGAACCACTATTTCAAAATTATTTCAAAAGAGTAGTAGGATTTTGTAGACACTAGGACAGTTATTTTGAAATAATGGCTGTTATTTCAAAATAACTTTGCTGTGTGCACCTATCGTTAGAGTCCAGGCTTTACCCATGCCCAAACAACTAAACTACAATTCACCAGCTTCTTAGGATGAGCCTGAGTCAGCGGGTATAGGCCAGCAGTGAGTTTTTAATTGCAGTGTAGCCATACCTTAAGGGCTCAATCCTGAAAGATGATAAGCCATCTGGCCCTAAAAGCTCAAGAACTGCATATATAAATTAAAGCATATTAGTAGTCCTATTGAGTTCAATGGTATGATTAATGTGCTTCAAGTTAAACACATATGTATTGCCTTGATGGGTCCAGGTCTTCGTAAGTTTACCACAGCCTGTTCAGAACCTTAGTGTCTAATACTAACATTTGAGAGGCCAGGTTCTAATACTGGCACTTGTACCTGCTGAAACTGAATTCCAAATTCACATTAACTAGCATAAGTGGAAATCAGCTTTTCAGTTCACACATCTCAATTATAACAGCACTGTTTACACACTTATCTAATCAGCCAAATAGACAGTACCTTGTAACAGCAGGCCAGTCTCAACTAACCACAATTGCTCAAATAGAAAATACTGAATAGTCAGAGAACTGTTTGTGACTAAGCTGAAAAGACAGAAAAATAAGACAATGCTCTGAGCAGTAAATACATTCGAAGAAATAGCCATCTGCACACAGATTCTGCTTATGGACTGACTATCAGTAAGCAGAGCTAGGATTCTCAGGAAAAATATACTGATTCACTCAGCTGTAATGTTTTGCTCTTAGATATTTGCATTATTTAATAATTGTTTTCACTGTTTATAATACTCTCATTCATTGAAATAAAGGGTAATATTCTCTCTCTTTACGAGATGATGATAGAAAAAGCATTCTCAAAAGAATTATTGCTCATGTGTATATACCATGCCCAAGCCCTACTCATCTCTACTTTTTCCTGCACAGAGTAGTCAAATCTTGACCTCTTTTTTTCTTTCACACACACACAGAGTATGGGACATACTCCAACAATTTCAGAAATTCAACTCTTCCTTCATCATTGTGGAAAACAAGCAGTCCTGTAGCACCTTAAAGACTAACACATGGAGATTTCATGGGTAAGACCTACTTTTTCAGATTTTCAAATCTCATCTTCAGTGCTCATTAACTAATAAAGAAATGCATTAGTGTTTAAAATGCTGCAGGGCTGCTTGTTTTTTGTGAAGCTACCGGCTAACACTGCCACCCCTCTGAGACTATTCAGAATTGTGGCTCCCAATCCCATTTGTTCAGAATTTTCATATTTCGTTTTGCATAAAGTGCATTGGATGTAGGAAAAAAATACAAACATTCTTTATAATTGTGTTCCGAACTATGATCACATTTGTATCATGGTGAAACAATCAACTCTGAAAGCCTTGTTCATCAGGAGTTTGGAACTCTACTGAACACTGCTTAAGCTCTAATTTTGATATATTTTTCAAAGGCAGTCACAAGATGACTATCAAAGAATGAAAGTAATCCACATTGGGAAACCTGTCAGAAAATTGTTGGGAAAATAAAGTGAATCAATAGCATGTCAAGAGACTCAAATGGAAAAATATTGAATATTCATTTTCTTGGTTTCAGAGGGGTAAGGATTTAGTAGAATTGGAGCAGCCTGTGGGATTTTCAGCTTTCTTGGAAACACTTTTTTTTTAGTGTTTTAGTATTTAATTAGCTCCTTTAAAACTGTATTATGTATCTTTACACCAATTGTCAATGAATATGCAGCACAGTTAGAGGAGCTAAGCTGAAGCATACAACAACTGAAATAGGCATTACTACAAGTAAAAGACCTTTAACAACATATGCACTAGTGTTCCCTTGTTAACCAATATGAAAACTAGCTACATGTTTGGAAATGCTGCTAGGAAACAGTAAATATCAAGCTATACCTTAGTTAAATTTCAATACTTTCATCAGACTGACAACACATAAGATTTATTTCTCTCCTGATGTGGGTCACATTCCCAGAAATTTGATGCGCTGACACAAGCAACTCCTAATGCAAGAGCTACATCTGTGCAATTTGTGACTTGGGTTACAAAATTATTTTTTCTTTTTGTCAAACTGTTTCAGGCATAATCCTACTCAAGCCATACTTAGGCAATTTAAGATATTAATCAAACAGAAGGACATTTCTATGTTCATTTATCCACAAAATCAAATGTCAGGCCTTCTACTGCCATAAACTCAAACAGTAAAAAAATTTTGCAGGAACAGCCCCACAATGTGTAACTCATGAAGCAAGTTAAAAAGGAATTGATCATCCTTATTGCTTATTTACTTTTGCCTAAAATTATATAAATGTATTAGGCAGTCCCAGTAATCTATTTATAAAGAGAGGCATGAAATTCTTCAACTGAATTCACAGCTCCGCCATCCAGCTGACCCTTATACAACCCTTATTTTACCATTCTCCCCTCAAAAGAACGAATTGCAAGCAGTCACTAAACTTGCTAAACAAAGAAAACACCTCAGTGAGCTAGATTGTAAAAATTCATTCGTTCAGGCCCAAAGTGAAAATGACAGCAAAACAAAGGGATACACACACAAGTATTTTTGTAAACAATTAGAAAAACTTTAGCATATGAGGCATGTTCAAGATACAGCGTAAGTATGTTTTTATATCATCATCATATAACAACATAGGCCAAGAATTTCAAAAGTGACTTGTGATTTTGGATACTCAGCATACAATTCAAGTAAACAGTATTGCCAATGGCAAGCATTCCTATATCATGAGTCAGGCCCCAAAATGAAATTGGGTTAAAAATCAGTAAATGAACTTTGATTTTTTCCTTGTTTTGAGCCTTTGTGATTTTTCCTTTGTGCTGCTCTGGGTTGCTCATGCACTTTTTTAAAAGTAAAAGCTGGGATTCTCACCTAATCACTGTGCTTCAGGACCTGGGGCACTCAATAGCACAGCACTTGGGATAAATGCAGCTATAAAATGGGGTGGATTCCAAAGGTGGTGTTTTCAAGCCTGAGCATCAGCCTACAAGAAAAAAATCACTAGTGACTTGTGAAAATAGTGACTTGGATGTGGATTTGCTAAAGCAGGTTCAGTGAAGGGCAATAACAATGATTAAGGGTCTGGAGCACAAGACCTATGAGGATAGGATGAGGGATTTGGGCTTCTTTAGTTTACAGAAGAGAAGACTTAGAGATGATTTAATAGCAGCCTTCAACTTCCTGAAGGCTAGCTCTAAAGAGGAGGGTGAGAAATTGTTCTCAGTGGTGTCAGATGGCAGAACAAGGAGGAATGGTCAGAAGTTGAAGAGGGAAAGGTGTAGGTTAGATATTATGAAAAACTTCTTCACCAGGCGGGTGGTGAAGCATTGGAATGCATTGCCTAGAGTGGTGGTAGATTCTCCATCCCTTGAGGTTTTTAAGTCCCGGCTGGACAAGGTCCTGGCTGGGATGACTCAGTAGGGGTTGATCCTGCTTGAAGCAGGGGGCTGGACTAGATGACCTCCTGAGGTCCCTTCCAGCCCTGTGATTCTGTGTGATTCTGTGCAAATCTCCACCCTAAAGGGCTAGATAATAAGGCAGAAAAATGTCACATGTCATATAAATCCATAGTTACAAACCTGGAAGTCCTGGACAGAGCAGGAACCACAAGCATCGAAGGCATGATTCTGAAAGCCCAGCTTCGCTGGACAGGGCACATCATATGAATGGAGGAGTCAAGAATCCCTAAGCAACTCCTCTACAGTGAACTCTTCCAGGGCAAAAGGAATAAAGGTAGGCCTCGCAAGAGGTATAAAGATTGCGTGAAGGCCAACGTTGCTCATGCTGGTTTAAAACCAGATTAGCTAGAGCAACATTCAAAAGACCAAACAGGTTGGCGTGCTCTTGTACGACACACTTATGACAACTTTGAAGAGCAGTGATGCATATGCCTTATTGATGCTCGTGAAAGGAAGAAAGCAACAGCAGCAGCTGCACCAACAGAGCCGGGACAATTCCCTTGCCCCCCACTGTGAATACCCATGCCGATCAAAGCTTGGACTCCTCAGCCACATGCAAGTCCACAACCAATGAGCCTGTGCAAGCTCAAGACGTCATCATCGGACACGACGGACTACCTACAAATCCTTAGTATGCCCACCTCTTGAATACTGCATGCAGATGTGGTCACCCCATTTCAAAAAAGGTATGCAGAATTAGAAAAGTTTCAGAAAAGGGCAACAAAAATCTTTAGTGGCCATAAGAAGGGAGAAACTTTTCAGCTCACAAAAGAGACCACTAAAGGGGCATATGATAGAGGTCTAAGAAATCACAACTGGTGTGGAGAAAATAAACAAGGGAGTGTTATTTATTCCTTCTCATGACACAAGAACTAGGGTTCACCAAGTGAAATTAATAGGTAGCAAACAAAAACAAAAGGTTTTTTTTTTCCACACAAGGCATAGTCCAGAGGATTCTAGGCCAGAGGATTTCACAAAGGCCACGACTACAATAAAATTCAACAAAAGAACTGGATAAATTCTTGGAGGATTGGTCCACCAATGGCTATTAGTCAGGATGGGAAGGGATGGTATCCCTCGCAGACGGTGGGCCAGGGACAGTCCGTGGGCCGGATCCAGCCAAACAAGTCCACCAGACCCAGCCTGTGGACCACCTCAGGCACAGAACAGCCAGTCACTGCTTTAAACAGATTTCTGCTCCATGTGGCTCTTTGCTATGGAAGCAAGGGAATAGGAGAGGCTTTGTGCACTTCCTCCAACCATCCCCTTGCAAAAATCTGCAGCAGGTAGAGATCCTGTATCGGTGTCCTGCAGAGTTGCTGGCCAGAAGTCACCCAGGTAAATCTCCCAGCCACAGCCTGTCTCTGGCGTCACAGCCCCTTCATCCCCCTAATCCTCTGCCCCCCACTCCTGCCCCCCACCCCACATAACCCTAACCCTCTGCCCACCTCCTGCACCCATACCCCATCCCAGACCCTATACCCCCATCTCCAGCCCCAGGTCACAATCCCTCCTGCCCAAGGTCACAACCCAAACCTCTGCACCCCTCCTGCATCCCAGACCCCCTGCCCGAGGTCACAACTGCCTCCTTTACTCAAATTCGCTCCCAGACCCCACATCCCCTCCTTTGCTCTCAATCCCTTAACCCACGGTCCCTTCTGCACCCACCCAACCAACCCACATCCCACACCTCCTCCGTTAATATCATGGAAGCGTGTAGTCCTCGGCCACTTTCCACCTTCTGGTAGTGGGCCCCCATCAAAACTTATTGTCCACTCCTACCCTAGCATCTGTTTGCCACAAGCCAGAAATGAGCGACAGGGGATGGATCGCTATTCTGTTCGTTCCCTCTAGGCACCTGACACTGGACACTGTCAGAAGACAAGTACTGGGCAAGCAGGACCTTTGGGCTGACCCAGTTTGACCATTGTTATGTTCTTAATCCTTTCTGCATTGACATTATAAGATTTCCCCAGCACTCCAATTAAAAGCTGCCTGCTTGCCTCTCCTGCATGCACAAATAATTTTGAAAATATTATGTAACAATTTTACAAATTAACTACTTTTGATAGCGTGGGGAAAAACGACCTCTCTCCCCAGCTAGCAGCAAAACTCTCTCACCGTTCTTAAGTAACAGCAGAAATAATAGAATAAAAAAAGTGCAGTTTAATTTGGTTTTTAGAGCTGTTCTTTTCCTTGCCTAAGAAGATTAGCTTTCAAAGACATGAGGAAATCACTGATGTACTCTTTTTCAGGTCAAATAAAAGAGAAGCTTATAAATACCAAACATTTCCTCTTCAGAGCAGAACAAGTAGAAAGGAAGAAAGAAAAGAAGATCAGGTTCCTAAATGATATTAAGGACAAAGTATTGTCCAGGTAATAGCTTGTTAACGCTGGATCCCTTTTATTTTGTTTATTTATTTGAAAGATTTTGTATCTGTTACCAATAAATATGCCCCTTAGAAATTGTGGTTTTTCCTCCCCCTGCTTCTGCCTAGTCTCCGCCTCCAAAGATGACTGCATGTTACTTGTACACTCCTTACAAGTACGTTCTCTGGCCTCTCATTATTGGTTTACAGAGCTTTTCCTAAGTTGCATTATTGTTTCTAATTCTAATGATATATTTCTACTTTGGCCAGAGTTCAAAACTGCACTCAAACTTAAGTTCATCCTTACTCAGGAGAGCACTTCACTGCATGCTTAACTTTAAACATGTGCTTTAGACCAAAAGACCTCTTGAATCAGAGTCTGCACAGCTAAGGATAGGTCCCTCTCAAGACAGAGGAATACTTGAGAGAAAAAGGGTCTCTCAAACTATGAGCTCTTAGGAGAAAGGCCCATCTCTTGGTTTTGCATGTGACCAGCACCTAGAAGAAGGGAGTTCTGGTTGCTGACTAAGGCTTCTTCCTACAAATACAAATAAATAAGGGACCCCCCCCTTCCAAATGACACATAATAATGTCTCCCTAAGCCTTCATGCCTTTGGCAGAAACACAGGAAATAAGCTGCAAGTACTTATATGCAAATGGAGAGAACAACCTTCACTTGAAGAGGCATCCAGTTCTAGAATCTCCTGTTGCTTATTCTAGGCACTAGGCTGCAAGTGGGAATGTTTATTCAAGCACAACTCATATATCGCAGCTTTGTTGTAACTTTGAATTCCACTACCTACATTAGAGTATCCCAGCCAGGTAAAAAGAGTTGAACGTAGAGCCCAAGTACAGCTTCTATAGCAAAGATCATGTCTAGATTGCCATTGGAAGAAACGTTTTCTACCCTTCTTCTAACTTCAGATTGGAAGAATTCATGTGTGAACACATATTTGGTTAAAGTGTGATTGGAAAAAGGATTTTTGCTGGGAATTTGGAAAAGAGGATATAGCACTTAAGATTAACAGTTTAAAGTTCTACAATAAGATTCCTCAGCCAATCTTCTTTCAATACAGGAATTCAATTTTTTACATAGTCCCCTACACCTCCATGTGTAAGACAGTTTTCACAGAAAAAGGCATTGATCTTTACCATCACCATCACTTAGGGCTTGATTTGCTTCCCTCAGTTATCTTGAGTCACTTAAATTACTTGGGAAGTGGTGGTGTTGGTTTCTTTAGGTTTTCCCAACAAATTAAGGGACTGATCCACAAACATAAAGGTGATAGACACTGGCCTTCAGAGATAAAAATGTCAGCCTCCTCTGTGAATATTTTCTACATCCAGTTCCAGGCCTGAGTTCCTGAACTGTCAGGAACAGTTGACATGTACGATGGTTGGAAAGACCAGCAGGTGGAGGGAGAAGACACTGATCTCCAGCCTGTTCATCTCTGACTTGTGGAGAGAGAAGCGCAGACTAGGGTGCCACATAGAAAGGGAGTAGCTGGGAAGCAGAAGCTCCAAAGTAGGTTAACCATGGACTGTTGCTGACTTGGGGCTCTTTGAAGACAGAGGAAAAGTACTGACTGGGGACAGGAGTTGAGTAGGACTGGTGACAGACTTTGTTGGGCTCTGGGCAAGCTTGGGGGTGAGATATTTGTCTCTGGCACCTCTCATCTGCAGAAGTGGTAGGACCTCAGATGGAAGGGGCAGGACTGGGGGCTGGACACCCCTTTCCAGCCTTCGATGCCAACTGGAACATGTGGCACAGGGGGTGCTATTTAAAGGTCCTGAGAATCTGACTACTGATACAGTACTGGGAGTAGCAGCCCAAAGATCCAGGCCCTTTTAAATTGCTTGGTCGAGGGTGAAGCTGATGTGGTTAGGTCTTATGGTGGGGTCACTACAGTAGACATGTAGTCAGAGTTACCAATGAATAGGGTTTGCAGGGACTAGCTCCAGGGCTAGTGTTTCTGTTGTGGGGTGTGTGGTTGGAGGTATGTGTTTCAGGTTGCGGGGGCTGCCTATGAGGACTGACCTGCCTCCCAAGGTCTGTGAATGTGAGGGATCATCATCTAGGATACGTTGTAGATGCTTGATGACGTGTAGGAGAGTTTTTAGCCAAAGGCTGTAGGTAATGGTTAGTAGTGTTGAGATGTTGGGTCTATCCAGTGGTAGGTGACTTCTGGGTACCTGCCTGGCTCTGTCAATCTGTTTCTTCAATTTCCCAGGTGCTTATTGTAGTTTTAAGAACATTTCATAGAGATCCCTCTTTCTGAGGGATTGTAGCAAACCCTGCTGTATCTTAGCACTTGACTGTAGACAATGGCAGGTGTTAAGTGTTCTGGATGAAGCTGGAGGCATTTACATTAGGTTTCCGGTACAGGTAGTGTTTATGTGACCATCAATTATTTACACAGTAGTGTCTGGGAAGTGGATTCTTTTGTGGAGTGGTCTAAGCCAAGACTGATGGCGGGGTGGAAATTTTTGATATCCCAGTGAGTGACATCATTCTCACCTACAACCATCTCAAATTTGGGGATGACTGATACCTTCAAGTCAATGGCACTGCTATGGGTAACTGTATGGCCCCACAGTACAATAACATTTTTATAGCTGACTTTGAAAAATGCTTCCTCAGCTCTCATCCCCAACTGCCCCTCATCTACTTGCACTATGTTGACATCATCATCAGGACCCATAGGATGAAGGCCCTTGAAGAATTCCACCAATAAATATTGGCCCTATAATATATTGTATCATGTTGATCTATTACACTACTGCACTAAGCTCTTATGAAATATTTTAAAATATCAAACTGCTGTGCAAGCATTACATAACTGTTCTTTCTAAAAGCCCTGAGAGGCAGGAAGAATTATTGCCCCAATTTTCTAAAACGCATATCCACATAAAGTATTTTTAATAGACATATAATCTAGGGTAGTTTTAGTGTTTTACAGATGGGGAAACAGAGACCCAGAGGCTGCCTGGAAGCAAATATCAAGTTAGTCATGGGCTATGTCTACACAGCAAAGTTATTTCAAAATAACTTTGGCAGCATCTAAATGACGCACATGCTATTTTGAATTCAGTGTGTTATTTTGATTCCAGTAAACCTCATTCTGGCTGTGTCTACACTAGCCCAAAACTTCAAAATGGCTATGCAACTGGCCATTTCGCAGTTTACTAATGAAGTTGACTAATGAAGCACTGAAACACGTATTCAGCACCTCATTAGAATTCTGGCAGCCGCGGCACTTTGAAATCGATGCGGCTCACCGCCACACAGCTCGTCCAGACGGGGCTCCTTTTTGAAAGGACTCCAGCAACTTCGAAATCCCCTTATCCCTAACAGGACCCCCATTAGGGCATTTTGAAGTTTTGGGATAGTGTAGATGTAGCCTTTACAATGAACAACACCTATTTCAAAATAAACAACAGAGAGGTACAATCCAACTCCACCAGTCTCCTCTAGCTGCAGGAACCTCAGGCTGTTGCCCAATCCCAGACAGCACCCTGCAGCAGGAGGAGGCACTCTGAGGTGGATGTGGTCTGGTGCTCCCTTCCCACCAACAAAGCCGTTTGCAGGGGAAAGACAAGTCCTGTGGTGCAAGCTCTGCTGATTCACCACATCTAATATCGGTCTCCAAAGGCTAGCAGGGCATTTGATTGCTGCCTTGACTGCAGCCCTGCTGGAGGTATGAGAATGCAAACAAGGTACAGGAGACATGATGAAACCGGCAGCCCTGTATAGGGAACCATACTGCATCAGCTGTAACCAGTGGAGAAGTCCGTAACCATCCTATCAGGGTTCACATAGCTCTATTTCACTTCCAGTATTGGAGAGTAAATAGGCCTGTATTTACAGACTGTTCCCTGCACAGATGGAGCACTGGAAGTCAATATCCTGCAACCTTTAATCACACATGTGCATTGGAATCCAAAGGACAAATTCAGTGAGTAAAGTGAGCTGCATTTGGACCACAGCATTATAATTTCCATTCATTTGACATGAAAAGCATCTTGCCATAGAGGGCAACTGGAAGTTTACGCTATTAACTTATACTCTCAGAACAGCAAGTTCACCTTCCCATTGAAATCTGCTTTTCCCCTTCCTATTAAGATCCAGTTTGTCTCCCACAGCATACACATTGCCAAGCAAAGAAGAGAAGTCCGCAAGTCTATAGCCATGGTTTCCAAGATATTGGACACTCACCACATGTGGCAAACAGACACCACGGTGTGGAGACTCTGGGTTCTGGAGCCGCATGCCACTCTTGAAGCCTTTGAATGCAGCTCCACAGAACTGTGGAGTGCTCTCTGCCTGGTCCATGCACGTGCCCCAGTGGTGGCGGCAACAACCCCTGTGGCACCTTCCGCCTCTGCTTGGAACCAACTGTGGCTCCTGCCTCAGGCCCCACACATGGCTCTGGGCTCGCTGCAGCTCGGGGGGAGGGATAGCTCAATGGTTTGAGCACTGGCCAGCTAAACCCAGGGTTGTGAGCTTAATCCTTAAGGGGCCCGTTTAGGAATCTAGGGCAAACAGATTTTTAAAAAAATATCTGTTAGGGATGTTGTCGATGCTGAGAGAGCCGGGGGACTGGGCTTGGTGACCTCTGAAGGTCCCTTCCAGTTCTATGAGATAGGTAGGTATATCTCACTGCAGCTTGGGCCCCCACATGGCTTCAGCTCTGGAGCAGCTCCAGCACGGATCCTACAGGGGCAGCTCTGGGGAGTCACCATGCGTGGTGGTGGGAGGGTGAAGGGCATTTATGTGGAAAGGGGGAGGGGGGCATGATGAATTCAAAAGTATGACAATCATAAGTGTGGTGATCCTTGAATTACTTTTGGACACCACCGGTCCCCAGCATTTCTTTCCGTAGCACACCCATTTAACGAACTAGACAGCCCTGTTGTTTTCCTTTTTTTGCTTTCTGTCATTTTCACGCTTCACTTTCTTGAAAGTATTTAAACATATTAGCAAGAGCAAGTTTCTTTTTCCTTTCGGTTATTTCTTTTTTTTTGTGCAGAACGTGTCACTACAGAAAAGAAAATCACTCCTTTAGCCACCACAAACAGGGGCAATAGCACTTAGCAGCCTTTGCGCAAGCTTGGGTTTATTTGTTGTAACCAGTTTGCCAACAGAAGTAAAATCATGATTCTCTGTTTAGCAGCACAAACTAACATACTTAATGCCAAATACTGGGTCCACACTTAATTTTTTCTCAGTCCTGAGTAGATACTCACTACTTACGTCTCTATCTTTGCTCAGCAGTGCCTTACCCCACAAACAGCTCCATTGAAAACGACAGGCTATTGGTGAGTAAAATACTATTTGGTGTCAACAAGGGTGACATGATGTGCTTAGTACAGACCTCAGAAATTAAGACCCTCCTAAAAACGCACCACATTTGTTATGCTACTTCTGTGTGTAACGATATATATTTTTAGAGAAGCCAGCTCTAAGGCTGTCTACACTAGCAAGTTTTATTTTATTTTATTTTTTTTAAAAAAAGCTGGGCCTTTTTTGAAGGAAAAAAACCCTGCAGAATGTCGATATACAAAATGCGCTCTTTTGATCTGAAATCAAAAGAATGCGGCCCTTTTTCTGGTGATCCTCTTCCTCTCCCAGATGAAGGAGAATGCTTTTTTCCAAAAAATTCATTTAGAAAGAAAAAAAAAAGCACATGTAGACACTTTGCAGGCCCTTCTTTCGAAAGAGCAATCCTCCTGATGCTGGATTTTTCAATCCCTGGCCTGTTATTTCGAAAGAGAGGGGGCCGTGTAGACTGTCACTGTCAAAACAGCGGATTGATCTGCTTTTTGTGTGTGTGGACACAATCGTTCACAAGAAGTTTTTTCGGAAGATCTCTTCTGGAAGAACTTATTTTGAAGGTTCACTGTAGATCTGAGATGTGCTCACCCCGAACTGATTTGCCACTGACCAGAAACTGTTGGGCATTGCAAACTGCAACAGTGCGATTGCCACTCGCTTGTGATCCGTTAAGCCGACCTCATTCTTGTGTTGCTGTGCTTCAGAGCAGGTGCTAGCACATCACAAAACTCCACAGAAGTGGATGTGTGCATGCAAAAGGTCTTCACCCACTGCTGGTCATCCCAGGACTCCAAAACAATGTGGTCCCACCAGTGAGTGCTGGTCTCACGAGTCCAAAACCGCCACTCCACTATCAGCAATACATTCATGGCAGCCACCAGCTGTGAATTCTTGGACCGCAGGTGAGAGATCTGTTCTCCCAAACCATTCACGTCATCATCATCAGCACCATGATGACAGACAACCATCACTGAGCTTTGGAATTAAAGGAAAAATTGCATGACAGCCACTGTGGTTGCTGAAAACATCTTTGCTATGATTTGGAACATTTGCGGACTCATACTCATGCTGGAATGCCACAGCAGCAAATGGTGCAATCTCCAGTTCTTCCTTCTTGCAGTTATTGATGCTGTAAATTCTGGGACAGTGCTTGGAATTCTGGGATTCCAACATGAAACACCCACAAGCAACGGGGGCTAAGGAACTGTGGGAAACACCCACAATGTGCTGCTGATGCTGTCGAACTTACATGGGGCGATGGGGACATAGAGGTTTGACACGGAAAAAGGTAAGTTGATTTTCAAGAAGCTTTGTAGACACTTCATTCAAATTCATAACATTGAGGTTAAATATTCAAATTTATTAAAAATCAAATTTACCTCATAGCTTAGAAACAGCCAAATAAGGGCTAAGTTATGCCTTTAGGCTTGGTTTTCAGAGGTTCTGAGCACTTATAATTTCCGTGCATCTAAAAATCAACTCACTCGAACCAGGATGCACAGTGACAAATATCTCTGAGGCACATCTCCTGTGGTACTCCCCTCGTGCTCCAGGAGAGCACATCTGCAGCCTTCTGTAGATTGCAACATACTCTTCCCTCATCATGTCCATTCAGCTCTGCTTCCCTCTGTGTCTGGCTTCACCTCTCCATGCCAGTTCCCCATCCTGTTGCTTGTGGCTGCACATATCAAATACTGGACATAGTCTCAATTTTCTCCCTACACCCCGAGACATGTTACATGCTGGTCTGAGAGAGACAGGCAGGACAGGGCCTTAATTCCCTGTGTAGCCATGTCAGATTCTACCATAACCTTGCCTTGAACAATGCAACTGATTCCCACTAGAAAGCCGTGTATTTGTCCCCTGAAACTTTTGCATGGAAAACTGGTTTGGCTTGAACTCAGTCGGATATAAATGACAGCAGGAAGAAGTGAGAGCTTGTCTATACTAAGCGGAGTTTAGTTAAGTCCGGTGAAGATGTGACAAAATTGATCTCTCTCGGGTTGGCAGTTGACCCCTCTACTCCATGCTATTGCACTGAGTAAGGGAGGTCCGCATCAGAGTATAGAGGCTAGGTCTTCACTAAAGAAATAAGTCAATTCCAATATGTCGATTATAGCTAGGCAATGCTGTAGCTACAATTGCGTATCTGATATCAACCTACTTCCCTAGTAGAGACTTAGTCAGAGTCTACAAAGCATGACATAAATTCAGCAAATGGTTGGTGTGTTACAAACAGAGCTGGTTCCTATTTTTCAATCGAAAGGTTGAATAAAATCAGAAATTTGTATGAATGTATTTGGGCACGTAGAAATCCAAGGTTTTGATTCTGCCCCATCGCTAGCTAGCATGCATTTGATCTGAAAGCAGAAGAAGAATGATAAAAATTTTTTGCAACCTTCTAAAAATCATTTTAAATATATCTTAAACAGTAGTTATTCTAAGCTATGACTGTACTCTGAACAATTAGAGAAGGAAAGTTTGAATCATAGAACTAGCTATTTAAAGATCAGGTTAAGTCACAGATTAAGTTATTTAAAAAGTATGTATTTGCTTCTAATTTGCTTGCCATTTAACGTTACAATCAAGAATTTACTTTTTAATAAACACATACTTGAGCTGGTAACAGTAAAAGCATCATTCAGATATCATTTCCTGCTCTAAATTTTACCCATATTAACAGACTTAGCAAAGCATCAACCACAAACATGTTGGTGATAGAAATTTCCTAATGCAAGCAGTCTTTATAGATTTCTGCTATTTCAACGCAAGTCTCCAAGGAGCATTTGAATCCATATTAATTTCCTTTCTGGCAGTTATGCGGCTGAGTATGAACTGCACTATTTCACTTTTAATCTGTCAGTAATTTAGTAATGTGTAAACTAATTATGCACAGATATTAATGTAATCGGTTTGGGGAGCTATAAAATCAATGTGTTTTTACAGACTACATTAAGGAGAATTGTGTTATTATAATCATATGTCAATTGCCGATAATGTTATAGAATTAAAAAGTGGATGTCACCCACATGCCAATACACATATATTTACCCAGCCACTCAATGATGCATTCCTAGAACTCTCCAAACAGTAGAGCCTGTATGTCTCAGCAGCATTAAAATTAATTCATCCAAAATGAACCATACTGCTTCTATTTAAGGCTAGCATTTAACTGACACCTCACAGTTACTATATGCAACTTGCAATCAACTGTATGGTAATAACTTATTTACAAATAGCCCCCAAATATCCAATAGATACAGTGAATGGAAATACAGCCATTTGACAGGATGCCCCGACTCCTCAACAACTTATTCACGAACTAGATCACAGCATCACAAATGCCCTTTTAAGCAGCAGCATGCTTTGAAGGTAGTAAATATTGCCATGGATAATATCAGAGTGGCTGGGGGAGGGTGGTGTTCACAAAGAAAGAAACCAGTCGTGTCCTCAGACACCTAGCTGCAGCCACAGTGCAGTATGAGTTGTATGCAGTTGCACCCATAGAATGGAGAGCAAAAGTCTCCAGTATCTAGGAGCCTCTGAATACTTCTGCAAAATAGATGAGATTATACTTCCAGTTAAGAATTGATTCATTTCTCAAATGTTTTCTTTCATAGACCCTCCAAAGCATCAGAAACAAACTCCATAAATTTACAGCCACACTGATTCAGCTAAAGGAGCCCTGAGTAACCCAAGGAAATTCACAAAGCATAGAGGCCTCTCCTCTGGGTGCCGAACGAATACAGCTGTGTGTCCAGGTACCTTCAACCCCATCCCAATTACTGGAGCATCCACTGCCAGTTCCCACCCCTGAGTTATTCCCCAGATGCCCCAACACTTACAGCACCTGTACTACAAAGGCGCTAGTTTGGGCAACTGTGGACAGGGAAGATTTGGTCCTAGTACTGGGCTGTACACTGACAGAAGAATTAATCTGGGTCCCCAACACATAACTTGAAGCAACAAAATAATTTTTCAAAAAATTCCAGGAAGATTTGTAATAGTATTAGAAGTGTTCAGTAAAACATTAATCCCCCCACCCCCATCCCCACCCATGTTCCTTCCCTGTGCTTGCCCTAGCCCATTTTGTCCAATATTTTATGTATTTTGTTTGGAGTTTATCAGTGCTTCGAAATGCATTCCCTTTTTGTTCACATTACTTAAAACTACTCCTGAAATAATTACAAAACAACACACACTGTCATTGTTGCAACTTGCATTACAAGCAATTAGCAATCTACCTGAATACATGTCAATGTCAAGAGAATTCCCCAAGATGACCCAAGCCATGCAGTTTAAAAAAATCCTTTGTAAAAAGGCTCTATTTTTCCCAGAACTACAATATCTGGAAAGAGCATTAAGTAGCAGCATCTTAGTCCAAAAGAGATGTTAAAATCTGCTAAACTATGAGAAACACTGTAAGAGAGCCTCTTAAAAGCTAATACATTGCAATGATACTATACATACACGAAGTCAACACTGTGTGTTGCTTATTATCAAGGTAACCAGTCAGAACTGAACAAACTTCTGCAGCAAAGAGCAGCCTTCCCTCTGCACCTGTGCTGAATCTAAGCCTCAATATGGTTTTAAAAAGAAGGGTGATGATGAACGTGCAGTATGTTGCGTGAGATATAACACCAAGTTCCTGAGTACTTACAAGTATCAGAGGGGTAGCCATGTTAGTCTGGACCTGTAACAGTATCGAAGGGTCCTGTGGCACCTTATAGACTAAGAGAAAAGTTCTGAGCATGAGCTTCCATGAGTACAGACTCACTTCATCAGATGCATCTGATGAAGTGAGTCTGTGCTCATGAAAGCTCATCTTCAAAACTTTTCTGTTGAATAGTAACAGAGAGGGAGCCGTGCTAGTCTATACACTATCAAAACAAAAAGCAGTCAAGTAGCACTTTAAAGACTAGCAAAATGGTTTATAAAGACGGATTACAAGCAATCAGGAACACCATCCCTGATGCCACCACGGCCAATCTGGTGTCTGACCTCTGTAACTTTGTCCCACATATACATAATCACACATAATTATTTCCATTTTGGGGACAATCTATACCTCCAGATTAGTGGAACTGCTATGGGCACCCGCATGGCCCCACAATATGCTGATATATTTATGGCTGACCTGGAACAACGATTCCTCAGCTCTCGTTCCCTATTACCAGTCCTCTACTTAAGACACATTGATGACATCGTTATGATTTGGACCCATGGCACAGAGGCTCTAGAAGACTTCCACAGAGACTTTAACAATCTGCACCCCACCATCAACTTATGCCTCGATTACAACATGCAAGAGATACAATTCCTGGACACTACAGTACTAATCAAGGATGGCCTGATCAGTACCACACTGTACCGAAAACCTACTGATCGCTGTACTTATCTACACCCTTCTAGTTTCCATTCTGCACACATGACTAGATCCATTGTTTACAGTTAAGCTCTTAGGTACAATAGCATTTGCTCTGATCCAACTGACAGAGACCAAAAACTACAAGAACTTTACCAAATATTCATAAACCTGAATTACCCACCAGGAGAAGTAAAAAAACAAATCGACAGGGCCAGATGAATACCCAGAGACCAGCTACTCCAAGATCGGCCCAAAAAAGCCAAGAACAGAACACCACTGGTCATCACCTACAGCCCCCAACTCAGACCACTGCAACGAATTATTAAAGACCTACAACCTATCCTTAATCAGGATGCCACACTCCAGAAGGCCCTGGGTGACATGCCTGTTCTCTCCTACAGACAACCTCCCAACCTCATGAGGATCCTCACTAACAGCCACAGTCTATACCCCAGGAATACCAGTCCTGGAACCTTTCCCTGCAACAAAGCCTGCTGCCAGCTTTGTCCACATATCTTCTCTGGAAATACCATCACTGGACCTAACCAGGTTACTCACAGAATCACGGACACTTTCTCATGCTCCTCTACTGACATCATATATGCCATCATGTGCCAACAATGCCCAGATGCTTTGTATATTGGACAGACTTCTAACTCCCTTAGACAAAGGGTCAATGGGCACAAAACAGACATCAAAACGCTCCAGATCCACAAACCAGTTAGTCAACATTTTAATGGAATGGGGCATTCTGTCAATGACCTAAAGGTATGTGTGTTGCTGAAAAGGAATTATTGCACCGTTTTGGAAAGGGAAACAGCCGAGCTGGCTTTTATATTCAAATTCGGCACATTAACACATGGTTTAAATCGTGATGGAAACTTTCTGAGTCACTTTTTGGGCTTGTCTGCATACTTGGCTCAGTCTCATTCTTGACCTTACCCCCCACCCCTCCACTCTCTGATTTGCTCACCTTGATTATCTTTTTCTGGTTTGTCCTCCTTGCTTACTGTTTTTGGTTCTCTGTGCCTTAAATCTTGAGCCTGTTCTGGTCTGGCTATGGTCTGAAGAAGTGGGTCTGTCCCATGAAAGCTCACCTAATAAACCATTTTGCTAGTTTTTAAAGTGCTACTTGACTGCTTTTTGTTTCAAAACTTTTCTGTTAGTCTATAAGGTGCCACAGGACCCTTTGTTGCTGAGTACTTAGTCATTTGATGACCCCACTGCACGTTTTATGTATTTTTATGTCATGCCCAAATACTGTCTGACATAACTAAATCTGCCTACCTAAACTGCCCCTGCAGAGTCAAATGGGGATGTTATCATCTTTCCCTCTTACTCTGTTGTTAAGTATTATGCTCTTCTGAACACTTTCTATAGTCCACACCAGACATGGCTGCACTTCAGCTGCCAGCAAAGAAATTCCCATATGTCCCTTACTTCTTACAAAAGGGTGCTGTTGTGAGACCTAGTCAATTAATGCATGAAAGTTAACTTCAGGATTTCAGATAAAGGTGCCATATATTAATAATTGCCAGTTTTCATTAGTCTTATAACAGCCTCCAGAGATAAGCAATGAGGCACTACCAGATAAGAAAGGCAGAACTTGCAACAGAGCCCAAGAGTCCTGGTTCAGAGTCTTCTGCTCTAACCAACAGACCACACTTATTTGTCACATTACCTATAAAAGCATTAGAAATAATATGGGAATGCAGAAATAAACCAGTATGTTTTATCTCTAGATACTTAAATATAAGCTGGTATGTGTCCTCACACAGGCTAGAGGAGCTCAATCCTTCCCACCCCATTATTCATTAGTAGTTCATACTTCAACTTATGACATTGTTTAACAGTCGCTTGTATAGAAACAGCATGCAGCAAATTAAAGCAGCCTGCAGGCTGGATCTGTTCTTGCATTAGATTCTGGTTTGGGACCTGTTTTTCAAGAGCAGCTTTAAAATGGGCTCTAAAATTACGGAGTGCAATTAATCTGAGCTTCAGACACTGACTACAATGGCAGTAGAACAACGTACAGGCAGCTGATTTGTGGAACAGCCTTAGCACATACTCTGAAAAACCCACTGACTTATTCTCTTTCCCAGGTAGGTACATTTAGAATAGGAAGCATATCTACCACATATTTTAGAGAGTTTTGTCAATGTGTTTGTTTTATCAAGAACTGTTCCTGAACAGTAAGAGCTAAGACCACCACATTCCCTATGCAGCTTCCAATTATAACTTAAAGAAAGGGCGGGGCTTGGCTGTGCCAAGAACATGCGATGTGCCTGGACTGGGATTGCCCCTCATAAAACCAAACAGAAGAGAGACAATCACTGAATCAAGTACAGGCCTGAACGTACAGCCAGGGGATGGCAGTGTGCGCTCTCAGCCTGGCTCCTGGGTTTCTGCTAAGCAGCAGGTACCCAAGCAGGTGAAAGGAGCTGGCTGGGAGTGTGCCTCTGCCCCTCCGAGGATGACCCTAAACCTGATCCCCCCACTCCCAGATTTCTTTGGAGCTGTTGCTTGCTATTCTCCTTTGCCACTGTCAGGAAGGAAAGGGAAAGTGCACAGGAAACCCCACATCTCCAGTCCAATGCCTGATAACTCATTCTGGTTGGGTAGGAGAGGTGAGGGGGGCAAATGAGCTGATAGGGACAGTGAGAGGAACAGCAAGCAGCATCAGCCCCCCACACCCCAGCCCCATGCCCTGAGCCCCTCCTTGACCCCCAACCATGACTTGTGCACCCCCACACCTCCAGCCCCCCCAGAGCCCCTACCCCACACCTCCAAGCCCCTGCCCTTGACTCCTGCATTCCCAGCCCCTGCACTTAGGCCCCCACATCCCAACACACCCCAGCGCCATGCCTTGAGCCCACTGCTCTTCACCCCTCACTTAAATTTCTTATAGATACTGACTGTTGTTTCACAATCTCCCCACAAACTCTTGCCCTGAGGCCCTCCTCCCGGGGGTCTGTGATACAACAAATGTAAATTACTTTCACCCCTGAAATCCAAAATAGAAACTTCATTAAAATAACACTATTTTGAAAAGTACAATCACTTAAATAAAGCATGTTCATTGTCCTTTTCTTTTTAAAAAAATGAGTTAAGGGCGCAAGCAAACTGCTGATATAAAATTGAGTTGTTTAAATACCATGTATGAAGCAAAATACACGGAATTATCATTTACTATTTAGTAACCCTCAAACTTTAATGTTATAAACCCCAGTTTTGAATTTAAGTTCAGTAAAATACTTTTCTCTGCAAATGGAGCAGTCTCTGCACTTTTTCTTGACAATCAACAGCATATTTTGAATATAACTCTGTCCTCAGTCCCCCTTCTTACTGCCTGCTTTCAGCAAGAGCAGAATATGGCCTATAATACAAGGCCAGGAAAGGGAATCCTATAATAGTCACTGAGAGGCTCATTATTTTACTTCCCTTCCAGCTAATCTGCTCTTCTAGCAATTCAGGCATCACAGTCAATACACGTATCTGTGTCTCACTGCTAGAAGTGACTGTTGGAGTCCAGGAAGCAGAGAGGAAAAGCACGTTAATGAAGTAAGAGATGTGTATTGCATAATAACAGTAAGTTGTGTGCTGTAAAAAATACTGAACTCACTCATTAGTGAGCATAGAAGCAAAACCCTGCCTTGCACACCCAACCCTGGGAGAAGGTGGCAGGAGACCTTTCCCCACCCCAGACACGCCTGGGCAAGAGCCTGACCAAAAGGTGAGTGAGTACTTTCATGAGTGCTTGGTGGAGATCAAGCAAACATGCACGCGCAGGGGCCTCCAATGCAGTTAACAGAGGGACCACAGTCAGGCATATAGTATGTCTGACCAAGCGCACCCCTCCCATGCATGCTCACTGGCATCGAGAAGCAGCTGCTAAGGAGGGCTATCCTTCACCTTTCCATCACTGCAAACAAGCATCACCCTGCAGCTGCACTGCCCAAACACAAACTTGAGAGAGAAAACCAGGTGCAGAGTTTTCCCCCATCATCCTGCAGAAACACACACTGTGAGGGCTTTTACCTTGTGGGACAGCTGCACTTCTGTGTTAGGCAAGCCAGCAGCTCCAGCTTCCTCTTGGAAGAGGTCATTTTGGAATGGTCCTGCTGTTAATTTATAGCTTCACACAGCATCACCTGCGGGCAGAAGTGGAGCACTGCAGCATCCCCTTAAAACAATGGTTTGATTGCAAATGCTACTATGTGTTTTTATTTGGGGTTTTCTCTCCCTGTTTGTCATGCTCACTGGGTGATTGGTGTTTGGTAACCCCCTATTCCCTTGCTTAATGTTTAAAGAAAAATAAGACAAAGCAGCTCTAGAATAAATCATAACCCATAAAACTGGTCTGCCCTCCTCCCCAACCCTTCAGAGTTCAGATTCAGTAGGTAGAAGCTATGAACGTGTTGGTCAGTTTTCCTCATTAAAGCATGTAGTTCCTGGTTACAGGGGGAAAACTATTTTAATTTGATACTGGTTAGTAAATGTTCACATTTTAGTAGCAGCCTCTGTGCCTCAAATCAAGAGTCAGTCTGGGTGACAGCTCTACAAGGCATCAGGGTATGGAGCAGTTTATTACGAGAACTAGTACATGTTGATTCAGTTCATTTTAAATTGATCTTTAAATAAGATCATGCATATGTTTATTATATCCAATGACATCCTGCGTGGACAGTCTCTCT
Source organism: Carettochelys insculpta (assembly GCF_033958435.1). Classification (NCBI taxonomy): domain Eukaryota; kingdom Metazoa; phylum Chordata; order Testudines; family Carettochelyidae; genus Carettochelys; species Carettochelys insculpta. The sequence goes on along the minus strand of NC_134150.1, from coordinate 14,506,367 downwards.
TTCTCACATTGTTATAAGCTTCAAGAACCTATTTGATTCATCCATGGTTCCAAGTCTACAGTTTAAGCGTAACCCTGGGGCAGGTAGAATGGCTCAGGAAATGTCTTCTTGGCCACCGCGGTTTCTTCCCTGCCCACAACAATCCAGAGCTCAAAGAGCAAAAACCACACATTCCTCTGTAGGAAGAGTGGCATCCCACAGATGGCCAAATGGAGAAAATTTATTCCCCAGTAAAACAGCATTGTTCAAAGACACAACATGCACCTATAACTGATACTTTCCATAAGTACAAAGCTAGCAGAATACCAAAGTCCACATAGAAAGGAATTCCCCTCTCTTGGTGTTCACACCTCCAGATCAACTGCTGGTAGTAAGCCTCACCCTTGCTGACTGAGCTAACCTTGTTATCCCCACCCTTGCTCTGGCTTATTTATACCTGGCCCTGCAGATTTCCAAGACCAGCACCTGATGAAGTGAGTCTGTGCTCATGAAAGCTCATGCTCAAAACTTTTCTGTTAGTCTATAAGGTGCCACAGGACCCTTCGTTGCTGTTACAGATCCAGACTAACACGGCTACCCCTCCGATACATAGAAAGGAATGTAACAAGGAAGGAAACTAAGAGGAAGGTGCAAGCATGTGTAAATTGAAGAAAGAGACTCTTTACTTCATCTTAAAGATCTGTACTCTTTCTTCTGGCTCCATATGCCGATTTAGGCTCCCTTACTCTTATAGACTGTGTCTACACTACCAAAATAACTTCCAAGTTGCTTACTTTGAAGTAACAGACTTCGTAGTTGAGTGTCTACACACATCCTACTTCGAAGTTAAACTTCAAAGTAGGGCACTACTTCATTCCTAGGAATGGAGTAAGGACTTCAAAGTTGGGCTCCAAAGTTAACTTTGAAGTAAGGGAAAATGTGTGTAGACTCTCTGCTGGCTACTTCGATGTAGTGCCTAACTTCCAAGTGAACTTCGAAGTTAGTTCCTAGTGTAGATGCACCCCCACTTAAGTAAATGGAGGCAAATGACCTAGTCTACACTACCTTATACATGACCTCTGTAGCTCTCTCCATCATCTTGAAAGAAAATGTAGCTTTTGTTTATACTTCTTTGTGAGCAGTTTGTTTTTGCATGTACTATAAATTTGGAAAATGCATAATTAAAAAAGTGACATGCTTGGAAATTGCTGTTCAATCTTATTCCAAGGAAGAAACCCTCTCCCACACTCTAGCCTCTTTAAAAATCCTTTTTCATGCTGTACTTGTAGTGCTATGCACGTGCAGGCCAGCTAATTAGACAAGCATTGTGTCCCTTTACTTTTATAAATCCACTTTTAAGATCAGAGCATTTGATTTACTACATGAAGGTATTTTTTATAGCCTCAAGTACTAGTGCTCTTTAGGACACAGGGAACATCACAGCTCATTTAATTTACACAGGAGATGTTAGTACTATTTAATGGCATGTAAACATTTTATAAGGTAAGCTCAAATAACAGGAGATTTTTTTTTAATATACTTCACCAACAAGGCTCACAAATGGATTTTCGTTCTATTTTATTGGACCAATCTCAGTTATTGAATGAGAAGCAAATTGCATTTAAAAGGTGTTAAGAGTTTTCAGTTTTTTGTGACACTGTGCAGAATCAGAATGCATACATAAAACAACCAATGTGTGAATTAATTCCAGAACAAGTGTAACAATAAGTCCCCAAATCAAATGTAATTATCTGTATTTTGGGGCTGTAATTACCATGGACTATGTGTGTTTCTTTCTTTCCTATGCCTTTCTGGCTCCATAATCCCATGCAAACATAACCAGAATCCATCCAAAGACACCTGACTGATATTATTTATCTTCATTGTAACAGTTCCTAGAAATCCTCAGTGAGATTGGAGCTCCACTGAGCTAAGTATTATACGAACACATTTCTGGCCCTAGATAGCTTGCAAACTAGAAGGAAGTATTGTTACCCCAGTCTGTGGTACTTAATGCAGAGCTCCTACATTCCAGCCTGGTGCCTTAACTACAACTGTCCATTTTTCCTAGAAATGTGTATGAGAAAAAAAATAGGTGTGGATTTAGTGCCTATGCAGCCTGGCAGGTCCAGAACTTTATTTTCTCCCCTCCTAACTAAGCAGTACAGGAGGCAGAGGTAATTATTGCTCCAATGTAATACCTATCTCATACTCACCTCCCAGGAACTCAATGTCCCTTTTCCTTCAGGAAGTGTCTGAAGAAAATCCCGAGCTTTTTTCAAGGCCTATGTCTAGATTACACTGATTTGTCAACAGATGTTTTTGTCCCAAGATATCTTCCGACAAAACTTCTGTCATCAGATCATGGCCAAATAGCCTAGTGGATCACAAGACAGATCTGCTCTGTTGACAGAGAGTGGCCAGACTGCCCAGCTACTCTCTCAACAAAACAGACAACTGGAAGCACAGCAGACAGGGCTGCCCGATGTTCCAGAAGCCTGTCTGCCAACAGAGGGCCCTCTGGAACATCCAGACTGGCTTTCTGTCGACAGATCTATGCCAACAGAGGTGTTACGTCTCATGGGGAGTGGGATAATCCTATTGAGAAAAGTGCTGTCTTCTGTCAATTTACTGTTGCCAGAACACCTTGGGAATCTGGACACTCCCTGGGTTTTGTTGACAAAATGCTAGTTTTGTCATCAAAACCCTCTAATGTAAATACAACCAAGGAGGAAGAAGAGGGAAGCCTCAGCCCAAGACCCACCTGTCTAGATATATGACACAATTTCTTGGTAGCCTGTGAAAGAAAAATGAAAATTATGCTCAGAGCAATACCATGGCCTCTACGGTGGGTAACAGGGGCACAGCAGAGGTGTTTTCAATTGTTGCCCTATTGCACTGCATGATGAGCTGTCTAACTGACTGTTGAGAAGTATGCAGATAAGAAAAATGTGATGAGCTTGATATGGAAAAACAAGCAAAATAAAATAATTATGTTAACACTTGTTTGGTTTAAAGTAGATACTTAGGTGTGTTGTTTAAGTGAAGATGCTATCCATACAATTGTTGAATATTAAGTTTACAAGGTGATTAACTGCACTATAGTGAATTATCTAATTCTAGCCGATGCCTTGTACTATTCCAAATGAGAACTCAAAGGAGCTGGTCACTGTATTCTCCTCTCAACGTAGTGGGGATACGAAGTCCCACTTATTTCCCAATACATGGTCAGTTTAGATTAATTTACATGAAAATGGATGTTTATTAATCTGAAACATATTTTTGAAAGAATATTAGGACAACATTAGTCCATTTCAGAATTGCAGGAGTAATCTGATTTTCTTTCTAGCATTTGCTATCCACACTATTGTTTATCTCTTTTGCCCTTGGATTTAATTTCACACAACAGTTCACGGATTGTCTGTTCCTTTCCTGCCTCCTCCATTTTTGAGATTTGCATGTCCTGACAAACTATCTTTTCAGAGGTCCTAAGGTTGGCAGAAGAAAGCATTTAAATCTCATTTACTCTGTATTCCCACTGAGTAATCATCTCATATAAAGCATTATTCAGACAGAAAGTGATGCATAATTGATAACTGAATACCTACTTTGTTCTCCTAGTGATAAAAATGTTGTAAACTGACTTAAAATGGTATCTACTCTCTGGCAGATGCACAGAATGTGGCGTTTAGGTCAATATGAAGGTGGGACTTATATCCAAGGCAACACTGTTATGCTAAACAGTATTTTCACATGATAAATGATTTCTGGTTAGGAACAAGTAAAGGTTTTATTACTCAATATGCCCATTTGTTTCTCAGTAATACCCTCAGGCCTGCTTTGATCTTTGCCAAAATACTGTGCTGCCAGGAGAAAAAAATGACATTTCCAGGAGTGAAGTTAGAGCCCTGGACAATGTCAATTACTGATGCTCTAAGTTAATTTTTGAAAAAACAACCTTCAGCAAATGGTGACACTTCCTTGGTGTATGTCATAGTCCAAAGGAGCTTATGCTTCTCCTCCATCTTCACCTTCAGTAAGTAAAATGGAAGGCAAGGGATGGAGCCATTGCTATATGTCACAGGCGTGGGTATACCTTGGTGGTTAATGTCCCCAAATCTCTATCGGGGTTTATCTTAGAGATCATTTGTATCTGAATCTCAGAGAGAACATGAAGAATTCCACATAGCAGCACAACAGTTAGTCCTCAGTTCAGGCCTTGCATTTCCTCTTCATTGTGAAGCAAAGCCAGCTCCGTACTCCAGAACAATGGTGTGCCCACAACAGTGAATGGCTGCTGTTCCATTGAGAGGCTGAGAGTTGCATCATGCTAAGCTTATTAGGTTTCCTCTGCTGGGTGCACAGGGGCTGGCTGAGAGGGGACTGCCATGAAAATCTTGCCCTTGCTACAAACTAGACCATGGGTGTCCAACCTTTTGGCTTGCCTGGGCCGCATTGAGTGAAGATAGTCTTGGGCTGCGTACAAAATATATAAAATAGTTAATGTATATAAACCACATAATAATGTTAAAAGTTTACGATCTTGTGGGGCCGCATTACTAGCTGTCCAGGGCTGCGGACACACCTGAACTAGACAGTACCAAACTATTTCATCACCTGGGCAGAAGGAGCTGCAGGGACAGATGACTTTTCCTAATTTCCATTGGTCTCTTGTATCTACTAACTTTACTCATGTTGAGTCATGCCTCACCAGGCATGAAATGGAATGGAAATACAGGTATATATTATTTAAATGAGTCAGTGACCTTAAAAGGGTCTACTCACGTGTGTATGTTCTCTCATGGATGAGCGCCTTAATCTTCCCTGTTAGAACCTTACTGAGCACTCACAGAAGTGAGTCGAAACACTCCCATTGCCATTAATGGGCTTTGTATTAGGTCCTTCCTAGTTGTTATTCACCCAGATTCTCTTCACACTGTGAGTAATTCAGCACAAAGGGAATTCCTGTTTTGCCAGAATTTTATAAAAAATATAGAATTTCCTCAAAGTTTTTCATATTACAATTTTGTTGAAAGTATATTATAAAATTGTGTAATTCTACACAGCTACACAGACCACTGCGTAAAGACTATTTCTGATCTTATTCACAGTTTAAAAATTATAATAGGTAAAAATAACTTCTTTTCTTGAGATCAGGAATATTTAATAATTTTCACCATATGGGATATCCACAAAATATTTAGCGGCCTCACCAAGGTATAAGTTTGCTTTTCTGATGGACCAATGTTCCATCCATTCATCCATGCACTGTATCCCTTCTGTAATAAAAACCTGAATGGGCAGCTGCTAAACCTATTAAGTTGCAATAGTTCTGACCTTAGTCCTGTCTCTGTCTGCACAGGGTTGCTGGCCCAGTACGGGCAAGGTAGAATAAAACCACACCACTTGGCCAATGTGGTATTGTAGCAAAAGCTCCTTCCCAGGCCCAATGAAATTAGGCAACCCAGATAGTGAATGCAATTGATCATAGAAACCTGCTCCTACTCCGATCCCATGGAGGGTGCTGCTGGTCGGATGGAGAAAGAGAGAGCTCATTTAGAGGGTTATGGGCAGTTTTCCTTCTAAGCTGAGTGCTTGGGCAGCCATCTAGGAGAAATGCAGGTGCTGCCCAGCTGATTAGCAGAGTGCCCATAGCTGTGGGCAACATGTGCTTATTGGTGGTACACATCCACCCATGCCTTGGTGCACATAACAAAATTTAGTCTGCCCATGGATAGAAAAAATGAGAGGTAACTCTAGGCATGGGGTATTAATATTAGCATTAGTGTTTCTCTATATCTGCTGCTGCCACTTGTCCCTACCTCCAATCTCATTAAGTTACTTCCCCTTTCCCTCACTTCAAAATTCCTTTAAATGCAGTTTCTTAAGAAGCCAAAAGAGCTCCTTTTAACTAGTCAAGAACTCACTGCATCTAGCTGAAGTCAGCACATTCTACTAATATAGAAGTAAGTGCATATATTTAATCTAGGATAAAATTGGTATTTTTTTTAAATGGCCACTCTACTGTATTTTGGAAATGTGGTGGGTGCATCTACACTAGCCAGCTACTTCGAAGTAGCTGGCACAATGTTGAAATAGCACACGTCGCATCTACATGCACCGTGCACTATTTTAACGTTGAAATTGACGTTAGGCGGTGAGATGTCGAAATCACTATTCCTATCCAAAGATGGGAACAGTGCCCTACTTCGACGTTCAATGTCGAAGTAGGGTGTGTGTAGACGATCCACATCTGCTACATCGAAATAGCGGGGTCCTCCATGGCGGCCATCAACTGAGGGGCTGAGAGACACTCTGTCCAGCCCCTGCAGAGTTCTGTGGTTGCCATGTGCAGCAGCCCTTAGCCCTGGGCTTCTGGCTGCTGCTACTGCTGCAGTTGGGGGTCCATGCTGTGTGAATGGGGTCTGCAACTTGTTGTCGGCTCTGCGGACCTTGCGCAGTGCAGGCCAAGTGTGTCTGGGAAAGGCCCTTTAAGGGAGTGGCTTGCTGTTGCCCCAGAAGGGCTAGTCCAGCCTGTGACCCCATCTGCAGGCTTTGGTTGTCCCTTATTTCAACGGGGAGTGCTTGTATGTGTGGACACTCCGCATTTCTTGTGGGGCGGCTCCTTTCGATGTTCCCCATCGCTACTTCGACGTTGAACATCGATGGCACCAACCCTGGAGGATGTGTAGACAATACGTGTGGAAGTAGCCTATTTTGATGTTCTTACTTCGAAATAGGCTACTTCGATGTAGCGTGCTAGCGTAGACGTAGCCGGTGTATGTAATACTTATTACTTGCATAGTACTTTTCAATCATTGAGCTCAAAGCACACTACAAAGGAATTAAGCCTGATTTTATCAACAGGAAAACTGAGGCATGGAGTGGCACAGTTCATTTCCTGAGCTTATATAGCAGGCCACTGGCAGAAATAAAATTAGCACCTCAGCCTGCTTGGGCCTAGTCCAGTGCCCTAACCACGAGTCAGCACTGCTTCCTGTGTAACACAAATAACGTGTAAATATGCATGTTTAGACACAGGATATAAGCATGGGAGGGTGTGGGGGGAAGGAATTGCTTAAAATTACCAATAACTTTTACACTAGTAAGCTTGCTGGTGCTCCTGTTTTGATAACATCTACTTTTGCACAGAGACACTGCTAAATACTTGGGCTGCATCTAGCCTAGTAAATTCTTTCAGAAAATCCGTCCCTTTTTCAAAAGAACATGCGGAGAGTCTGCACACAAAGTGCACTCTTTTGATCCAAAACTGAAAGAACACAGCTTTTCTTCTGGAAGCTCCCTTTCACTCCCAGATCAGGAAAAGCGCCTTCTTTTGAAAGCTTCTTTCAAAAAAAAAAGTGTGTAGAGATGGTCTGTGGTCCCTTTTTTCGAAAGAGCAGTCCTCATGGCACCAGATTTTTCAATTCCTGGCCCCTTCTTTCGAATGAGCGGGAGCTGTGTGGATGCTTTCTGTCGAAAGAGCAGGTGGATGGTTTTGATCTGCTTTTTTGTGTGTAGACGCGTTGTCTCAAAAGAAGCTTTTTCAGAAGAGATCTTCCGGAAGAACATCTTTTGAAAGGTCACTGTAGTATAGATGTAGCCTTGTAGTGTAAACCACTTTTCATTACCAGTAGCTGTGAGTGCATGTCAGTTTATGGGGATGATTGTGCAGGCTGTGGCGAGTGATGTAAATATTTATGAGAGTGGAAAGGAAAACTCCCTCTTGAAGGTGTTTGAAAGGGGGTCTCTGTTTTAAAATGTGTTGAAATCCTTTCTCACCTTTTTTTACCTGACTAAATCATTGAACAGAATTCCAATGTCTATATACCACATGGGATTTCTACCATCAGCAAAAATTGAGCATTTCAGTGGTCCCAAAGCATTCATTAAAAAACTAGTTTATGCTAAACCAATGGAAAAAGTCTGATCAACTTTTTTAATAGTTTGATGATACGTCATCGTTGACATGATGTGTAGGAAATGTTAATAGCGGTTGTAGATAATTTTATAAAAAATGACTAATCGTGTGGAATGGGTTTCATGCAAATGTGACAAAATGTTCATGTGATTTGGAAGAACAATATACCGTATATTTCATATGAAAAGGGAAAATAAAAATGAGGCTTTCTGTGCAGAGTGTTTTGGCACGTCATCTTATCTGTTGGCTTGTTCTATATTTTATTTTTGTTGCAATATTGAAGGCTTGTAATAGTCATTCAACTTGGCCTTAACAGTGTGTGTGTGTCTGTTAAAATACACACTAGGATGGTTGTTTGTGAAATTATAGGGTGAATTTCACGCAGAGTACCTGGGAGCAAACTCAAAATACAGAATTTTACCTGGAAAAACTTTTGACACATCTTGCACTCAAGTTATACAGCATATGCTCATATTCTGTATCATATAAATAAAGGCAAAATGAGAACAGTATGGGACAGATAAAGTGATAGATAAAGTGGTATAAATTAAATTCCTTAAGCTTCCTGAGACCTACACTATCTACCGACCTACCCTTGTTGATTTCACCCACTAGTGAGCATGGGCGTTGGTCAAATTACACCTCCTTTCTCAAGGGGTGTGTATTTTGCCCCAGGTGGAATATGCATAGGATGAGATTTTTCAAAAATGGGCTTTAGAAGCACAAACTCTACTGACTTTCAGTGAGATCTGTGCTCCTAAACCAACGTTTTGAAAATTCCACCTTTAAAATATGACAGCCACTCTTTTTATTAAGGGTTTCTAAGGGTGAAAGAGCAGACTGTCCCATCTTTAACTCCATACATGGATTATGTTCTGGCTGAGTATTTTTGAAGTTAAACCATCTTTAAAAAAATAAAAATGTGGTTTTTTTGAGGTGCAATCCTGTGCTCTTGGTAGAAGCAAATCTAGCATTTAGTAGGAATTTAGCTTGCAAAAAGAAATCAAATCACATCCTTTATTTGGTTCCATGCTGTGCCTCAGACCCTGCAACAGCATGTTAAGAAAATCTTATAACCAAAGCCAGCATCTGGGGATGTGGAGGTTGGGGGAGGGAGAGCTGGGAGGGGAGGATATTTGTAATTTTGGTTGATTATAACTCATTTTCAGAATGCAAATTCCTTCTCTTTATGAGTGTAAATATATTAAAGGGCACATAAAAGTTTAGTAGCAGGGGACCTATTAAAAGCACTAGTGACATTCACCATGAGAAATGAATACAATGTATAATTTCAGAATAATAAGAACACGTCGTTTCAGTAGAGTGGTGTGTGGTGGTTCTCTCCTGTGTCTCAGAAGACTTGGTATCGATCTAACTATGAAGCTGTGACAATAAAACTGTAGTCTATTGACTGCAGCCGCAAGGTCTCCAAATACTATTTATTGAGGCATGCAGAACTGCAAAGTGAAAGCACTGCCCCAGTAATAAGTGGTAATTGCTGAGCAGTGAGACATTGCACTCCCTATTGACCCTCGCATCCTCAAATTTTGATGGATAATATTTAACTCCATTCAGATTGGTATTATCAAATTACATAAACCTCAGCTGATATCATTGATTTTCAATTACACTGATTGTCAGCACACTTCAGAAGTAGCTCCTGTTCCTGGTGATATTAGAGTTGATCATTAGGCAAGAACTGCAATTTCAGAATAATCAGTTAATTAAATGGTACTTAAAATAAAGAGTTACACTCTTCAAATATCTTGATACTAGAACTCCTATAAACTAGTATGCCTGAGGTTTGCAAATTAGAGGCCTTATAAATCTGAATGTCCAGAGTGTTCTGTAGATGGCACTCTGAAAGCCTTGTAATACCACTTTAAATTTAGCAAGGCAGATCCTCAACTGCACAGAAAAGTGAAGCCAATGGAGACATGCTGATTTACAATCAGTGAGGTCCTAACCCAGTACATTTGTTTTTTCTGATAAAATATTGTAATCCAGGAAGTTTCTTCTCATTAAAATGAACAGATATTCAGTGAAAGCTCAGATCATGTCAGACGATTCCTAAAGTGTAACATTAACTATATTAATAGTCATCACAGTATCATAATGAACAGTTCCAAAACAAGATTGTGAAACAGAAACAAAGCAGTTTTATCTTTAGAGATGAGAAAAATTGCTGTTGATTATATTCTAAAGCTACAAATAGAGCAGCATTAATGGCAACATCTCTGGATCGAAGTGTTCTTTATAGCAGGAATTTATGCCAAACTTCAGTACCAGGCAAATTGGTTGAAATTGTAAGAACAGAACCAAATGTAAATGAATACATTATGTCGGGGAAGAATCAGCATGCCTCCCGGTCCATTAAAATTCTTCATGAGGTCAACAACCAAGTGGATAAGAGTGATTTAATGGATATAGCATTCCTGGATTTTCAGAAAGTATTTCACAAGGTCCCTCAGCGATAGCTTTTAAGCAAAGTAGGCAGTTATGGGATAAGATGGAAAGTTCTCTTGTGGATCAATAACTGGTTTAAAGATCAGAAATGAAGAGCAGGAATAAAAGGTTAGTTTTCACAGTGAAGAGATATACATAGAAGGCTTTCTATTTGGATGAGTTGTGCTCAATAAATTCCTTACTGATCTGGACAAAAGGATGAACAGAGAGATGGTCAAGTTTGTGGATGACACAGAAGTTATAATAGTTAACTCTCACAATAGTTAATTCCAAAGCAGACTGGAAAGAGTTACACTGAAAAAACTGGGTGACTGGGAAACAACATGGAAGGTGAAATTCAGTGTTGATAAGTGCAAGGTAATGAGCTTTTGAAAAAATAATGCCAACTAGAAATAAAAATTAAAGGAACTCAATTTGCATGACCATTCGAGAAAGAGATCTTGGAGTCACTGTGGATAGTTCTCTGAAAACATCCACTTAATGTACAGTCACAGTAAAAAAATAAAAGAACAAAACAAAAAAAAAAAAGAAAATAAAAAGCACCTAACTGGCTGTTAGAAACCAATAGGAAAGAAGAAAAGAAGTGGACAATGAATCAGAAAATATAATGCCACTATATAAATGCATGGTATGGACTCAACTTTATTACTATGCCAGGTTTTGGTTGCCTCATGTTAAAAAAGATTTAATGGATGGAAAAGGTGCAGAAAGTGACAACAAAAATGACTAGAATGATAGACTCATAGGGCTGGATGGGACCTCAGGAGGTCATTCAATTCAGCCCCCCTGCCTAAAGCAGAATCAACCCCAACTAAATCATCCCAGACAAGACTTTGTCAAGCTGGGACTTAAAAGCTTCTAGAGATGGAGATTCCAACACCTCTCTAGGTAACACATTCCAGTGCTTCACCACGCTCCTGGGGAAATAGTTTTTCCTAATATCCAACCTACACCTGCCCCTCTGTAGCTTTAGACATTGCTCATTATTCTGCCATCCTCTTTCAAGCCTCTCTTCAGGAAGTTGAAGGCTGCTATCAAATAGCCCCTCTCTCTTCTCTTCTGCAAACTAAATAAGCCCAGATCCCTCAGCTTCTCCTCATAGGTCATGTGCTCCAACCCACTGATCATTTTCATTGGCCTACACTGGACATGCTCCAATGCATCCAGATCCTTTCTCTGCTAGGGGGCTCAGAACTGGATGCAATACTCCAGATGTGGCCTCACCAGAGCTGAATAGAGGGGAATAGTAACTTCTCTATAGCTACCGGAAATGTTCCTACTAATGCACCTCCCCCCCAAAATATGCTATTAGATTAGTGGTACAGAATGGCTTCCAAGTGAAAAAAGATTAAGAAAGACTGAGACTGTTCAGTTTAGACAAAGACCATTAAAGGGGGAATGTGATAGAAATCTGTAAAATCATATATGTTGTTGAAAAAAATGTTATTTAGCCTTTCACATAACACAAAAGGGGTCTCCTGCTGCCATTCACAGGCATCAGTTTGAAGCAAACCTAAGGAAGTACTTCTTCACATAATGAACAGTCAATCTGCCAAACTCATTGCCAAGGGATGTTGTGAATGCCAAAACTATATATGATTTAAAAAATAATTAGATAAATTTGTGGAGGATCAGTCCATTCATGGCTGTTATCTAAGATGGTCAAGGATGAAACTCCATGGCCCTAAACCTTTGCTAAAAGCTGGGACTAGATGACACTTGAAATTACTCTTTTCTATGCACACTCTCTGGAATACATGGAACCGGCTGCAGATAGAAGACTGGTTATTGCCTCAAATGTCCCATTGGTCTGACCCAGTATGACTTTTTCAGCTGGTATAACGATGGTCAGTTAGGTTTGCAATGAGTGGGATGGAGTATAGCTGATTCTCATCTCCTGGATGGTAACGTAGGCGTGCTGCCTCTTTCTTTATATTTATTTTCAGCACAATTTATCCAGAGAACTAGAGTACTCCAGTAGTGCCACATGGGAAAGCTGCCACAGCATCGACCTGCTTTCTATATATATCAAGTTAGTGCCATCAGCTACAGACATTCATAAACAGATGCCTGAGGTACATCCCTCCACATCAAATGGCAAGACCTCATCACAAATGAGGAGCTTTGGAACAGAGCAGACAAGAACCAATTGACATTGAAATCAAGAGAAGAAAGTGGGGATGGATAGGCCACACTCTCAGAAAACCATCATCCAGCGTAGTCTGAAGTATAACAAATGGGGTACTCCTAGAGTCAGCTAGAAGTTTTGTCCCAAGGCAGAGTGAAGTAGAAGAGACTTGTAGATGTGGTAATGCCATCAGTCTCCTACACTTGCATACACCAAATTCAACAAAGTCTGAGAGAGCCTGAAGAAACAGCAGTTAAAACATAACTGAGCCATCACTGCCAGGAACATGGCTGTCATCACAATAACATCACCTCCTGACGGTTACTGAAATAGTGGACTCAGGAGTGCACATGAATCTGGTGTCATAGACCCTGTCTGGAGCATACTCTTATGGCAGGCTCTGACATGATGGGCACCTCTGCTTCCATTTCCGTCCTTCTGAGTCCTTGGACATAGTACAATAAGATGTAGCACAAATGGCCCCCACATCCATCACTTATTGTAGAATTTCTAGGCACACAAATCATAACAGAACTTATCCTATAACCGTGAATTCTCCCAGCACACACAAAACAATACATACAACACACAGCTACTGTGTATTTTGCTCCCCAATACAATGTCTGTTCCCTTCTGTACCTCTGCCACCCCAGTCTTTCTAGCCAGAGCAAAACCCTGCTCTTCACTGCAAGAACCCCCTAAATCCTCTCTGCAGAATTCTGGCTCAGCTATAGCAATGTCTGTTTTAGTCCCCTGAATGCAGGCCAGGACAGTGGCCATTGCATGTGTTCAATTTTTCTTAAGAGTTTTCTTCAGTAAGACAGTCCCTTTATTTTTCTTAGTGAACTGGACATCCATTTCTCTCCCTGGTCATAAAATAATGAATTTGATTTCATTTTTAAACCTGTCCCTTTTTATGGATTCGGGAACAGCTAGTGAAAAGACTATAAATGGAAAAGATCTAAAAGGTGGTATTGAAAGAGGCTCATCACTTGTAGAAGTGGTGATTAAAAGTGCTCTCTCAAAAGCTCCTCCATTCATTTCCATTAGAGCTGAATGTGAAGATTAGTTTCCAATACTCATTGTTCCAACTTATAATCTTTCTTCCAGTTCACATAAATCTATCTGTGAAAGTTACCACTGCATATTTTCCAGTACTCAGAAGTATCTTGTAGTTGGCCATTTTACTACCAATTTACAACTGTAGTTTATAGGTATCTCCCCAGCCATTGTTATTCCAAAATAAAAGATGTGTGATAATAAAGAGAATTAATACAAAGGAGGGAATATTCCAAGGTCATATTCAGAGTCCTCAGGAAGATCCTTAATACTATGCTGAAATATATTCTAGAAAATTGGATGGACTCAAATGACACTGCAATTGAAGATCATCTCTAATGGCCAATAAAGGGTAGGGTCATTGATATGGCAGAATATGGCCATGCTGTCAGAGGAATGGGACAGGAACATGACTGATAGGATCGTGAGCACAGCTGGTTGAAAAATGGGAAACATTGCACAGCAAATCATCATAATTTCATTAAAAAACACCCAACAAAATTTAGAATTTTTACACTAGCTCCATGTCTGAATTTACTGTTCATAAATCAGGCTCCCTTCAGGCACTCATGAGTAGCCCATTAGAGGTGGGGAAAGGTATTTTTTTAAGCCATTCCATTTCTCATTATGAACACATCTAAGTGTCAACACTCCACCCTCTTCCAATATGAATACTAATATTAGGACATAGGCTATGATAAGAAATATATTTAGTAGGGATAAGCTTGTTTGTCTAATGCATTAAGTTTTATGTTGAATTTCACAAGCTATTTAGTGATTGTGGTTTCAAAATGTGCAGTGAACAGCTGAGCAAAACATTCAGAAAGCCACAGTGTTTGGTGATGAATGTCTCCCCATGTGTAACAAATGTAGCTAGCTGGCTCTTTAATGCTGTAGTTAAAAAAATAGGTTATAAGCAGTCAAGCTAATGACTACAGTGCTATAACAGTTATCTCCCTCCTAGATGTAGCTAATAATTAACATTGAATGTCATACAGCAATATGTCAACTGTGGCCTCTTGATTTTTGTTTCACTCACTCTTGGCATTTCAAAACCATGATGCTCCAGCTCTCAAATGAGAATGTTAAATTGAGAATTGTAAGAACGTTCTACATTAGCAACTATGTGCATTTGTAATGCATAATCAGAAAGACATTTGATATTGACTGGGACTCTAGAAACCTTGGCTACTTTTCAATTGTTATAACCCTATCAATCAAGAATCAAAATTAAATATGTGATAAACAGTGACAGATGGAATTATGCAAGATCTGTGTGAACCAAATATTACGTACTATGGGACAAGCGAGATTTGTTTTATCATCAAGGCACTTGCACAAATTTCTGGCATTTGAATTTTTTTTTTTTAATATCTCTCTGTCTGAGAGAGAATGACTTCAACAATAAGTCAAAATTGAGGAAGTGATGACAACTCTATGGGAACAGACTGTCCTTATATCATTATATGACATCTCAATATATTGTACCTGGTTTTGATTTATGTTGATTCTTTGATTACAAGAGCAGCAGCCCCTATAACCTGTTTGCCTTTTCTGTTTTAATACTTATTTGTCTGGGGTCCATCCTTTTAATGTACATTAGGGTTCACTGACATGTGGAATACAAATCTTTTAGCTCAAAGCAATTATCTTTCTCAAAATAGCTGCTCTATTCAAATTTCAGATCATGTCAATAAAGTTTCAGTGGCTCCAGAACTATTTACTAATACCAGCAGTGGCACTGGAACAAGTGTTCTGATCGGGGTGTTGAGCTGGGTCTCCCATCCCGCCTTACCCCATCTACACCCCTCAGTGCACCAGGCCAGGGCCACAGCAGAACTGAAAGTTGGAGCCTGGGGGCCTCCAACAGGCCTGCCGCGAGCCTGGGTGGCACCAGACCCCCTGCTGACTAGGACCCCGGGGCTGACAATGGAGCCCAAGGTATGGGCAGCTAGGACCCGCAGAGACAGCAGGGCTGTGACTGAGACCCACTGGAGCTGTCAGCCAGGACCTGGGCAGCACCAGGGTCCCTGGGCATGAGCTGATGGCTGGGACCCTGGCATAGGGTGCAAAATCTGAGCAGTACTGCAGCACCCCACTTTTCACGCTGATGTATACTAGTGAAACTGAGGAAGGATTGCTCAGAGGTCAGGGTGTTGGCCTAGTACTTAGAGGACTGTGTTCAGTTCCCTGCTCCCAGAACTGGCCTGAGGGATGTTGACGGTCAGTCATCATGACCATCAACTTAAGGGGACACCGCATAGCTCAGATGTTTGGTTTTGCTCTGCTGCTTGGATGTGGTGGTTGGGTGCGGGGGGGGGGAATGGCCATGGCACTTGTTTTCTGCCCAACAAGGCAGAACATCTGGCTGAACCTTCCTACTTTATCACTATTGCCTGGAATCAGGATCAGGGGAATGGCTCTCCACAGGCCCATATCTCCTCTTAAAACCCAGTTCTGGATCCTTATCTCTTTTGGCCTAACATGCTATTCACATCTAGGGACAGCTGGGCTCTTTACAGCCTAAAAGACTCCACATGACAGCTTGATAGGTCCTTTTCAGGGCAGAATCTTTCTCTGCTGGACCTTTGTTGTAGCTTTTATTTCACGAGCCAAAACACCGAACACCTAAAAATATCAGCAACTTCCTACTGCTCTTCCTAGGCGATGTGGCCAAGGACCTCTCCATCAAACCTCTTGTTGCTTAACTCAGAGTGGATTTGGATCGTTTCAAAGACTCTTGCCAGTTGGTTGGGAGAAAGTGCTACACAGTTATTCCTGCCTGATGTGGAGAGTTTGCCTTTATCTTTCTTGTCAGGGGGTTTGTTGGGTCTCTCCACCCCTCCACAAGAGATGTTATTTAGAATTATTGAATGTATTCTGAGAATATGATGGCCCTCTGTAGGCAAAGATAATGGAGTCATTGCTGTTGTTGGTCTGGAAACAGAAAGCCCAAGCTTACAGTGCACTGGAAGAGTAGCAAGTGATGGCATCTTGTGCCAATACGGCCCATTCAGCAGTTGCTGCTTGACATGCAGCATGAGTGACTAACAGGGAATGTGTCTTGAGGGAAAAAAGGGGCAGGAGAAGCAAGATTTTCTCTTTAAAAGGGTGTGGTACATAAACAAGGAAAAACCTACATGTTTACTGCTCGGCTCACCTGCTGCTTGATCCTGCTGCTCTGCCTGCTTGATCCTGCTGTGTTTCTTATGTACATTATCAGCCATAAAGAAAACCAGGGAATGCTATGCAGTCCAGACTTGACTGACAGGGGAACTCACACTATACCATACCGAGAAACAGTTGGACTGAATGTGGATATGTAAGAATAGAAGCTACTGACATCATCAAATAAACACCAGTTGGCGCTAGATAAAGCAGCCTACACTGGAAAAAGGAATAGCAAAATTTGAACATCTTGACTGAAATGACACCTTGTCCAATCAGGTGATTTTTTTTTGTACCAGAAATGGCTTCTATAGTAAAACATTCCTGCCGCTTAACTGTGCAAGAAAATGTGCATGTGCAGAAATGTTTTAAACCTCTGCATTTCTTTTTGTGGGATCCTTACTGGCGGAATCAGCTATGAAATGCTGATCCAAAAAAAAATAAATAAAAAAAACCCCATGACAGCTGCAGTAAAGCACACAACATCTTGTACATGTCCTGTGCTGCAGTGGGAACCTCTTAATTTAAACTTATTTGCCCTATTCAAGCCATTCAGCCTGTAATTAAAGTCTATCACATAATAAAAATTAGCTACAGATCACCATTTGTTACAAGGGTGACTCATCAAGGCTGAGCCTGCTTGATATTCTAGTTGGCAGCAAATGTTTGAGGGCAGAAACCAGATCAATACGAGCACTTTTTTTTTTCCAGCTTCCTTGTGGTAGGGTATATAACGCTGCAGCATCTTGCTTGCACCCAGTGCAATGAAAGAAATTGTCATTCTAAATAAGAGCATTTAAAAACTGATATATTTAAAAATGTTGTTTCCTAAACTGCCAAATATTCTTTGGTATTTTTTTTTTAGGTCCCCCTCCATGTTCAGTAGACCACCGTGGCATGAATTGCCATTAATATGTCATTTCCCTTTCCTGTTATCACAATATAAAGGACCTTAGCTCTGACCTTTCTATCAAAACATCCTTTGTTTGGAATGAAAGCTATTCACTGTTAGACCCTTATCTATAGAGCTTAGCCAGCGGATCAAATCCAAAGAGCAGAATTCGTTTACTTTGTATTAAATGAGCTCAGTTAAGAAGTTTCAATTTTGGCAGAAAGGTGCATTAATCACAAGGAAAAGAACAGATCTCACTTTTCACAGCTTCTGGTTTACTTTCAATACAGTTACACAGTGAGGCTTTTGTTCCCTAAAAGTAGCACTGTATTTAAATACAGTAAATATAACAAAATTACCTTCTTAAAATTACACTAGAGTTCCTACAGTACAGGATGTCCATAATGACCTCAGTGTTGCATGACTAACTTTACTGCTTCAAAAAGGTTCTAAATTAGTTTGGACAGATGGGGTTTATCCAGAGGAAATCAATGAGTTTTTGTGAGGCCTGACTTAATTTTTATGCAGCCAGCACTTTGAGATGAAATTAAAATATGTATGAAAAACATATTAAAGTTTCCCTTGGGTTCATAGTTGTTTGTACATTTACAAGGTGTTAAAGAGATGATTTAAAAACTAACTATATGAGGGATCAATGCAAGTAGACTATGATTTATGGACCTTCATGACATTTTTGACACTTCTGGCTTTATGTCTTATGTGTTTTGAACCACTAATTATCTTTTAATTCATAAGGGTTTGGTGGTATTTTATAAGAGTAATATAATATATAGAGCTGTATCACATGGAAAGTCTTAGAGAAAAAAGCACTTTACAAGTTGTGCTGAGTACGTAACAGTTGTAAATAAAAGATGTGCCGCATCAGTTAAAAAACCACTGGAGCACAGTACCCCCCAATGGGGTGTTAGCTGCCTGCCAACAGTTCAGCTGGCAGCTAACTAACTGTTCAATAGATTGGGTTAACATCTGTGCAGGTTTTGATCAGCGCAGTTTGAACAAGATTTTTCTTTTAAACAGTGAGCCAGGAAACAAAAGTCTAGCTCTGCTGGGTTAGGCCTGTTTCTCTGCAGTGATGCAGCTACATAACTTTTTCCAACTGCAGGCTTTGGCTGCCTGCTTGGGTACAATAAACTGGCACTACTGAAAACAGTGTTTCCGGAAGAGGCCAGCAGGACATATCAGAGGAACTCGTGACATCCTGGGAGCAGGCAACAGAACTGCAGCTGTAGCCAGCGCGGTTCTCGTGCTTTCATAGAGCACTGGGGAAAACTTCTCAGGATCTGTGAAACAACTCCAGAGTGTGTTCCTCAGTTCCCTGTCCCCACCCAGCCTCCTTTAACATAAATACACAACAATATGTCGCAAAGGAAAAGTGTGACAGCAAAAGTGGAAAACATTTCTTCAGCGTATCTATTGAAAATGTGTTGAACTTTATTTGTTTTAGGTTTGGAAGAGAATTTTAACATCTTTTTTCATAGACTACTGCTGTGATCAGTGTTAGAAATCCAAATATTCTTTGGCCATTGAACCAGAAAAAACAGTTATTCACTCTGCTCTACTTAGCAGCCTAAATCCTATTGGCTTTCAGTGAGATGTTGGCTTCTAGGTGAAGCAGATTCTAAAATTTTTGCCCCTATTTGAATTATAATTTTGTGTGACAATAAATTTCAAGTAGGTTGGGCACTCACGTTCTTTCCTCACTCTTTCACAAGCTGTTGATTCTTCCAGGCTAACTAGATATAAATTCACATGAAACAAATACAAAGACAAGACACAAGAGAGCAGAGGACATAGCATCCCACTCTGAAGCACTCAACCCAATTCCTTGGGTATCATGAAAAATGCAATCTGTGTGTCTCTTCTGAAGACATGCACTGAAATTATTGAGAGTAAAATAAAGCCTCAAGAGTGACAAATGAGCTGTCCCAGCAGTCAGAGAATCTCAGTCTAATACTGTGAAGATGATCTTTTTTTTTTTTTTCCTAAAGGGGTCCTGGTTTAAACTGTCCCCTAAAATGAGTTTGGCAATCTCATTTTAATCCCATCAAAAGCAACTGAGTCAATTGGCAGCCTCTGGTCAGTGGAAGCCTAGAAAGCAAACTTGATTTGATTAAGGAACAGTTTTAAAAATACATTGAGGCACTTCTATGACCTCCACCTACATTGTCTAGCTGTTGATCTCCCATTCTCATTTCCTATGTAATAAAGGTGTGTGTATGTGTGTGTGTAGCGGGGAGGGATTTAGGGCCTACACACACCTATGTCTCATTTAGCACCCACCTTGAGGAAATGGGTTTGCATTTTATCCCTGATGGACCCAGTTAAAAATGCACATTTAAATAAAAATTGAAGGATGTGAAATGTGGATGTCTCCTCTCTCTAAGAGCACTGTCTCATTTTGCTAATATGGGGTTGAATTCCACAGCATCGGACTCCATGGGAGGAGAACCAGAAGCATACAAGTGTTCCCTGGAACTCTGTACTTTAACAACATGTTGGTTTGAGAACAGGTTTATATTTTTCTGTCTTTAAACATTAACTCTGGATCTCTAAGTTCAAGGCAGAGTAACAGCAATGGTCTGGAAAGAAAGTATAACTATGCTCCACAGTCCATCTTACGGGCCAAGTTCCCACAATGGAATAGAGTGAATACCGTTGGGTACAAGGCCATCATAGACTTACTGAAAGTAATCCCAGGTTGTGATATAGATCCATTCTGCTGGCTCCAAGGAGTGGGCACTCAAGAGGTAACTGAACATAGCTGAGATGAAGAGAACAGGATTTCTTATTTCCCCAAGTGGCCAGGTCAAAGATTCCTAAACATCAAATAATTTTAAATATCCTTCCATCATTTCTCTTTGAGTAGAAAGTGGGCCAGGCATTCACTCAGCTAATTGCTATGAATGAGTACACATCCATAGGTGCTTTCCAATCCTCTTTGGCCTCATCGATACGGGCAGCTTCTATCAATAAAACTTGGCTTTTGTCAATAAAACTTGCTGAGCATCTACATGGTTAGTGCACTCTCTCGAGAGTTTGTCAACAGAACTCAGCTGTTCAGCTGGCAGCATTATACCTCTCCCCAATCAGGTATCACACGTCTGTCAACAATATTTTGTTCACAGAATGCCTGTGTAGACACTTCTGTCACCAGACAGGGCTTCCATTTCCCCCGGCAGCCTTCCTTACAGAGCTTCTGGTCAGCCGTTCTGTTGAGAGAGGGCAGGGCAGTCTGGCCGCTATCAGTTGATAAAGTGGATTGCTCTTTTGATCTGCTTGTGTGTGTAGATGCAATCTGTTGACTGAAGTTTTGCTCGGGTTTCGCTGTCAAAAGTGACCTCTGTCGACAGACACTGCCCATGTAGACGTAGACTTTGTGAATAAATTTATTTGTGAAATTGGAGAGCGAGATTGAGTCATCTGGACATTGGTTGTGGCACAAGCTGAACCTCTCTAGTGAGGCACCCTCAAGACCTGATTGATGCTGAATGAGAGAATTTGCTGGACCATGGGAGGTCAGTGTTGCCTAGCAGCATTACCAACACTTCCACTGATTACTGGGCTCCTAGAAGACATTTAATGTAAATTATAGCTAAATAACAGCATAGAACACTGAGAGCCAGGACTGGTGGTTGTAAGCAAACTTCATGGGCCCATGGGACACTTGGCCACACCCATAAGTGGTCATCTGGCTAATTAAAATAATGCCAGATTATGAATGTTGCCAGAAGAGAGAGTGCTGGACTAGAGAGAGTCAACCTGTACAGTACCACACCCTTCAGTTCTGTTCCGCCTCAGTTTACAGAGCACATGTTGTCAGGTGTTTTGAATGTAGCTGCTTGTTTGTTTTTATATAGTGTATTGGTAAACATTTTCATATCTCCTTCTATCCCTGCCCAATCCAACATCTACATATCCATGCCAATATCCTCACCCCAACTATTCTCTATTTCCTATATAATATGAATACGCACACAGAGTTATCTAACTGGAAAAAGCCAAAAGTAAAATTACCGTAATTTTTATATGCAAAATATTATTTTCAACATAGGATATTCAGCTACACTGGAAAAATCTTAACTCCTACAGGATTTTCAATTAAACAGATGAAATCTGCACTACATGTCAAGAAATCCATACACTCAACATCTTGACAAGAGTTATTTTTAGCAACATATACAGAGAGAGGAAAGTTCAATATCACTAAATGAATAACATACCTGCATGTGTAATTTGGTTACCTTCTAGTAAGATGAATAATGCTAGTGTTCATAAAAAAGAACAGATCTGAATTTCTGTGTGTGCAATAAGTATAATTTAAGCAATATGAAATATTAGGAAAAATTGCAATCAAATGCTAAATTACTTTACAGTACTTAAATGTATTAATTAAGGTGAGAAATAATTTACCCCAAACTCATTAATCTCAGTCAGGTATAAGACATTCCTTAGTTAATGTTCCCAATCCATGAAGCTCATATACAGAGGTCTTTCTTTCAGAATGTTTACATGCAGATCAAAGGAAAGTAGCCAGCACTTACTGCTGCCAGTATATTGGCGGTCCA
The DNA here is from genome assembly GCF_033958435.1 of Carettochelys insculpta. NCBI lineage: Eukaryota > Metazoa > Chordata > Testudines > Carettochelyidae > Carettochelys > Carettochelys insculpta. The sequence goes on along the minus strand of NC_134150.1, from coordinate 14,484,168 downwards.
GTGAAAACATCCTGAAAACAAATTAATAATAAAGAGATTGATTATTACTAGAGATGGATGAATCAGTTCATATAGCAAAAACTGACTTGACCCTTTCCCTGGTACTGTAACTGCTTCACAAGAGAAGCTTTCATAAGGTTCAAAAATGGTTGATTTTTGATGAGTTTTGAGAAGTTTTCAATGCATAGGATGCTTTCAAGTAGAGAGGTGCAAAATTTTATGAATTCACTAATAAGCAGTTTATATATACAAAAAAACTTCAGTCTTTAATCTATCTGGTAAATTCCACTCAACCCAAGTTTAATTTAGAATTTTAAGTTTGCAAAGAAAATAAAAACTGAAAGTGAAACTGACCTGAGATCGCCAAATTTTGTAGTTTTACATTAGAGCCCCCAAAACTATTTTTTTCTCTTTTCAACATAAAACTATAAATCAACCCAGGTTTGCTCAAACATTTAATTAACCTTAAGGTCAATTCCTCCAGGTTAAATGTTATTATCATGGAAGAATATGGGAATTTTGCCATTGACGTCAATGCAATTAAGCTTTAGTCTGTTGTGAAGTATTTAAATGAAAATATTTAACATAAGCTGTTGGAATAATGTACATGTATATTTGTAAGTAATTATCCAGTGCAAAAATTTCAACATTGAAGGATCTTTATTTTTAAATAAATATTCCACCATCTCTGCTGCTTAAAGCTTAATTTGTTTAAATAAGGCAAGACGTGGGATGTTGTCTGAGTGTGAACAACTTTATATTCGACTCAGAAGTGCTGAAGTGAAAATGAAAAAGTTCAAGTGAGCGGTTATACTAGTGAGTTTTGCCAACAAAACCCCGGTTTTGTTAACAAAACTGGTGGAACATCCACACACAAAATGCTTTTTGTCAACAGTTTGTTGACAAAACTCAGCACTTTTGCTGGCAGCATTCTGCCTCTCAGCCATGAGGCATAACACTGCTGTCAACACATTCTGTCTACAGAAATGCTGTGTGGATGCTCTGGGAGGAGGGTGTGGGAGGGGGGCTTCTCTCAACCAACAGGATATCCAGAATCATGGACACCCCTGTCTGCTGTGCTTCCAGGTGCCTGTTTTATCAAGACAGTAGCTGGGCACTCCAGCCGCTTTGCTGACACAGTGGAGAGCTCTTCTGATTGGCTCTTCTGTGTGGCCGCACTCTTTCAGCAAAAGTTTTGTTTGGAAACCTCTTCTGACAGTGACTTCTGTCAACAGAGTGCTGTAGTGTAACCATAGCCAGGATGATTATCTGGTTCCCTTTGGTATAAAATACCAGCGAACAGGGGGCAGCAGCTAACAGGGAAGGGAGTTTGCCTCTGGGCAGTGTCCTAGAGGAGCTTGGGTGAGTGTGGGATTTGGGGGGCTGTGTGGTGAGCTGGTGGGTGAATGTCTGTCTGTCTGTGCAGCTATGTTACTTTGCAGAGAAGGGCAGTTTTGATCAGCTGCCTGGGTGGGTGCCTGAGCTTGTGCTGTGCAGAGAAGAGCAGTTTGCAAGGTGTGAATTGGGGGAGTTCCCTGCCAGGTGAGCCTTCAAGGGCTGAATAGACTGGAGGCAAGGCTTTGAGCCAGGCCTGACCAGCCAGCAGCTCTCTCTATAAGAAGGGAGCTCCCAGTCAACAAGGTGAGCAGTGAACAGGGGGCAGCAGCTAACAGGGAAGGGAGTTTGCCTCTGGGAGTTTGCCGAGGGAGGAGCCCCATGTTTTGTTGTCCTTTTCAGGTATGGTGTTCCACCTGTGCCCTGCAAGGCAGCACTAACAGGAAAAGGAATCTCTGAAGAAAAGAGCCTGAAGAGCGATGGGGGAAGTTGGACCTGGGGGCACTGAGAGCAGCTGGGGGGAGAGGGGCCAGTGCAGTGAGGAGGGCGGACATGGGAGCAGATGGGGGTAGTAGGTTGGGGAGGGTCCTATGATGATGGTAGCTGGGGAGGGGGGTGAAAGGTAGGGAGGAGGGTCCCAGGGATATGAGGTCATTGCTCCACAGGGAGCTGTGGTGACAGGGAGGTATGAAGTAGTGGGATCCTTAACCACATTCTCCACACCCCACTGCCTTGTGGGTTATCCTGGGAAGGAGAAAGGCTAAGGGAGTGAACCCTGACAGAAAATCCGGAGTGGAGTCCGAAGGTGGTTCGGTGTCAACTTCTGGCACTGTCCCGGCAACTCCTGCAGCTGAGCTGGTACCAGACGGGGAGGTTATCCTCTCCTTTGGACTATATCAGTAAAGCCGAGAGGGGGACACTGGTGTCTGGGCAGGCCAGAGTCTCCATAATAAATGCCCAGGCTCGCGCCCGGAGAGGTACTCCGGCATCGCTGAACAGCGTTCAGTCAACACGGGAGGCAACAGATACCGGTTATAAGCCCTTGCTCGGTTGGCATAGAGAACGAGCGCCAGGGGTTGCCTTCGACGGTGGGAGAGATCCTCACATCTCACTGGACAGTCACCGCCCGCCTCAAGCTGGGCAGCCCCCAGCCAATAGGGTACTGTCCCGCCACAGTTCACCTGCCTCGCTGGGTGCGTGAGGCTTAAGGTTCCTGAACCTGACGAGTGACTGAAATTTGGGCACCAGGCAAACCAATAAGAAAATCAACAAGAAATGAGAAACATCAACTATTCAAGTTTGCTTGCTGGAATGTGCAGACCATGCTGACCGGCTTGACTAAAGATCTTCAGGCCATCAGTGACACCCGCAAGACCACTGTCATCAACGAGGAACTGAAGAGACTCAGAGTTGATATCTCTGCACTGCAAGAGACGCGACTCACAGATTTGGGATCTCTAAAGGAAAAGGACTACACCTTTTTCTGGCAGGGTAAAGCCCAAGAAGAACCCAGAGAGCATGGTGTTGGCTTTGCTGTCAGAAACACCCTTCTACAAATGGTGGAATTAGTCATGGGTGGCTCAGAAAGACTTCTTCGGATCACGCTTCAAACTTGCGCCGGTCCTGTCCACCTGATCAGCGCTTATGCTCCAACCCTGTACACCACACCAGAAGTAAAAGACAAGTTCTACAACATGCTTAGTGCTGCTGTAGTGCAAATACCTGCTCGTGGACAACTGTACATCTTGGGTGACTTCAATGCAAGAGTTGGAGCTGATTGGGCCTCATGGCCTTCCTGCTTAGGACACTTTGGTGTGGGAAAAATGAATGACAATGGACAGCGTCTCCTTGAACTGTGAACGTACCACAATCTGTGCATCACAAACACATTCTTCCGAACGAAGCCACAGCACAGAGTGTCGTGGAGACACCCACGCTCGAAGCACTGGCATCAACTAGATGTGGTCATCACTAGGCGTAATAACCTCAAAAACGTCCTTCTGACATGCAGCTATCATAGTGCTGACTGTGATACAGATCACTTGCTAGTTTGCTCCAAGCTCAAGCTGAGACCCAAGAAGTTGTACCGCTCTAAACCTGCTGGAAGGCCCCGCATTGATGCCAGAAAGACGGCAAACACGGAGAAAGCTGAAAAGTTCAGGGACACCCTCCAGGAAAATCTGCGCAGCGGCCCTGGGGGCGCCAATGTGACATCCAAATGACAGCATCTGAGGGATACAGTTTACAACACGGCCTTGTCGGTGTTTGGAAGAAGAGCTAGAAACACAAACGACTGGTTCGAAGCTAACTCTGATGAGATGATTCCAGTCATTGAAAAGAAGCGCGCTGCACTCCTGGAGTACAAACGCTCACCGAGCCAGAGTACCCAGCAAACGCTTAGAGAGGCCAGAAGAACAGTACAGCAGACAGCCAGGCGCTGTGCCAACAACCACTGGCTCCAGCTATGCAGCAGCATCCAGACCTGTGCCGACGTTGGTAATCTCAGAGGAATGTACGAGTGTATGAAGAAGGCATTAGGACCCACCCAGAACAAGATGGCACCTCTGAAATCCAAATCTGGTGAAGTCATCGCTGACAAAGCCAAACAGATGGAGCGCTGGGTTGAGCACTACTCCGAGCTGTACTCACGCGAGAACGTTACGGTTGACGCAGCCCTCGATGCCATCGAGCTCCTACCAGTAATGGACGAACTGGATTAAGAACCGACTGTGGATGAACTGAAGAGAGCCATCGACAGCATTGCAGCAGGAAAGGCCCCTGGTCAGGATGGTATACCACCAGAGGTAATCAAATGTGCCGCAGACACACTCCTGGAACCCCTACATGAGCGACTGTGCCTGTGCTGGAAAGAGGGTGAGGTTCCACAGGATATGCGCAATGCTAACATTGTAACATTGTATAAGAACAAAGGAGACAGAAGCGACTGCAACAACTACCGTGGAATCTCCCTCCTAAGCGTCACTGGTAAACTGTTCGCTTGCATCATCCTTGGCAGACTCCAGAAGATTGCTGAGAGGGTGTACCCTGAATCGCAGTGCAGATTCCGCGCAGAGAGGTCTACCGTTGACATGGTCTTCTCTCTAAGGCAGCTGCAGGAGAAGTGCAGGGAGCAGAGAAAGCCACTCTACATAGCCTTCATTGACTTGACCAAGGCTTTTGACTTGGTCAGCAGGGATGGTCTGTTCAAACTGCTCCACAAGATAGGCTGTCCTCCACGGTTACTCAAGATGATCCAGTCGTTCCACAAAGACATGAGAGGAACCATCCAATATGACGGCGCATTATCAGATGCTTTCAGAATCAGCAGCGGCGTCAAACAAGGATGCGTGCTTGCTCCGACATTGTTCGGGATCTTCTTCACCCTCCTCCCGAAGCATGCCTTTGGATCTTCAACAGAGGGCATCTTGCTGCACACAAGATCTGATGGGAAACTGTTTAACCTTGCAAGGCTGAAAGCTAAGTCTAAGGTGCGAGAAGTCCTCATCAGAGACATGCTGTTCGCAGACAATGCTGCTGTAGTGTCTCACACAGAAGACCAGCTTCAAAAACTGCTGGATCGGTTCTCCAAAGCGTGCAAGGACTTTGGGCTTACCATCAGCCTAAATAAGACGAACGTACTCGGTCAGGATGTTGCTGAATCCCCATCAATCAGCATTGACAACTACACGTTAGAGGTCGTCCACGAGTTCGTTTACCTCGGGTCCACCATCACTGACACCCTGTCGTTGGACACTGAGCTAAATAGGAGGATCGGAAAAGTGGCCACAACTCTGTCCAGACTCAGCAAGAGAGTGTGGAATAACAACAAGCTGTACACTCACACCAAAATGCAAGTCTACAGAGCCTGCATCCTCAGCACCCTCCTTTATGGCAGCGAGACTTGGACCCTGTATGCCCCCCAGGAAAAGAGGCTGAACGTCTTCCACTTGCGCTGCCTCAGGCGCATCCTTGGAATATCGTGGAAGGACAGAGTGACCAACACGGCCATCCTCATGCAAGCTGAAATCCCAACCATGCACACCCTCCCCAGGCAGCGTCGACTCCGCTGGCTTGGCCAAGTCCACAGGATGAATGATGGAAGGATTCCAAAAGACATCCTGTATGGTGAGCTAGCCTCTGGCAAAAGACCTCCCGGACGCCGCCAGTTGCGCTACAAAGATGTCTGCAAGACAGACCTCAGAGAGGTAGACATCAAGCTGGACAACTGGGAAGAACTAGCAGACGACCGCAGCAGATGGAGGCAGGGGTTACACAAGGGCCTTCAGAAGGGCGAGTTGAAGATCAGACAGCTAGCAGAGGACAAGCGAGCGCACAGAAAGCACAATAAGGACTTGCCAGACACCCACTACATCTGCAAGAGATGCAGCAAGGACTGTCACTCTCGTGTGGGTCTTTATAGTCACAATAGACGCTGTAAATGAAGTCCTCAATTGAAACTTTAAAGGGCGCGATCCATAGTCTATGCAGACTGAAGGATGCCTACTTCTTCAACAATACTTTCACTTTCGGGTTTCAAATGGGCTAGAAATTCAGCAACTGCCTAGTCTGTCTGGCTATAGCTTTAATTTTTGTTATTGTTTGTTGTTCACATTTGGGTCTTTATGGTCAGATTTTTTTTAGGCATTTAGATATCTAAAGATGCAGATGGTCATGTAGGCAGCAGATAGCACAAGGGTCATATTTTCAAAGGTATTTGTGTAGTGCTGCACTCAGAGCTGCAATGCCTAACTGATTTAGGTGCCTACATCATGTGAAAAGAGTTTTAGGAATTTCAGAACATGAATCCTGATATCTACTAAACCCCCTTTGAACATGACATCTAGGCCATGTCTACACTTACAAAAAACTTCAAAATGGCCATGCCAATGGCCAAATCAAAGAATGCTAATGAGGTGCTGAAATGAATATTCAGCGCCTCATTAGCATGCTACCAGCCACGGCACTTCAAAAGTGACACAGTTTGCTTGCCCACAGCTCGTCTACATGGGAATCCTTTTGAAAAGGACACTGCCAACATCAAAATCCCCTTATTCCTATCAGCTGACTTTGATGTTGCCAGGGTCTTTTCGAAAAGGACTCCTGTGTAGACAAGCTGCAGGCGAGTGAACTGCGGCACTTTTGAAGTGCTGTGGCTGGCGGCATGCTAATGAGACACTGAATATTCATTTCAGCGCCTCATTAGTATTCTTCGATTTGGCCATTAGCATGGCCATTTCGAAGTTTTTTGTAAGTGTAGACGTAACCATAGGCTCCTAAATCTGTGAAGTGTTGCAAGACTGATATATTTGAAATAAAAAATCTGTCTTAAAAGCCTACCACATATTTTGACATCTAAATACCTTTAAAATTTTAACTTTTAATTCTTAGCAAAATCAAGACCTAAATATATAGATGAATACTTCAGAATCAACAAAACTTAACTCAACTTTTTCAGCAATTAAGAAATTGCAGGAATATACTGGTTGAGTACAATGGAAATAATTCAGTTTGGTCTTATTTGAGTCCAAGCTCTTTGCCTGGCCATAATGCTCATCTAAACCTACTCACCATAATTGTTGGTATTTGTCCACAAATAGAATGTAATAACAATATCAGACAAAACAGCAACTAAAAGCTTCCAAAACTGTACTAAATCCACCTCTTCAAGGGGTTGGGGGGTGGGACGCTTGCTCAACAGAAGAAATCTTCCTTTGATCTCATGGTGTCTATACTGGGATTAAGTGTTGCTTAATTACATAGCATAGGGTGAGACATTATTTGCACCCCTGAGCACATGGCTGGTAGGTCGTACTGGCTGGGGAAGCCTATGTCTCCTGAAACGGCCTGGCATGGTTCTGTCCATACTCCATCTCCAGGCTCTCCACTTCCACTCTGTGGGTGGATTCCACGGTTTGGAGTCCCCAGAGCTGAGGACTAGCCTCCCACAGCCAGCAGAGTATATGCCTAAGCAATGTAGTTGAGCCAATCTAACTTTGGCGTGTAGACCAACCGTTAGATGGAAATTAGCAAATTATCAGTGAGATAATTTCTCTATCTCCAAAAGTGAACAACTTCTGACATCAAGGCACCAATTAAATCTCTTCTACGGTTTGCATTTGGACCCTGGCCGTAGGTTGTCACAGCTCTCTATCCAACAGTTATATCTCTAGAATTGAGCTGTGCTGCTCCTTTTTCTTTTAGGAGCAGAATCACTTTGCTAGCAGGGGTACCTCTTGAAAAGAGAAGGAAATCTGCCTAACTGTACAAAACAGGCCTGGGGAAGATGAGAGAACTGGTTATCTTGTGAACCAGTTCTAGCAGGGAAAGGGTCAAGTCAGATTTTGCTATATGAATTCATTCACCCATCTCTAGTAATAATCAATCCCTTTATTATTAATTTGTTTTCAGGATGTTTTCACTGGACTGCCACTACCCTAGCAGCAGTGAGTGGTGGGCAGCAGTAAGCTTTCTTTAAAAGGGAGAACGAAGAGGATCTGAGGAATTACACATCAGTCAAACAAAGTTTGTTCCTGTATTTTTCCTAGTTTCAAATTGTGAGGCAGTTTGTAAGAACTTAGATGATTATGGCAGTATGATAAGTCCGTACTGGCCATTAGCAAGGCTACCCCACCAATATGCAAAACACAAAGTTGTGTAGGGCACCACAAAATGTGGAGGTTCTAGTGGCCAGGCCCATTTTCTCAATAACCCCATCTGAAGATTGTGCTCACCAGGGCTGTCCTCGGGCTTCTTGGGCCCATGGCAACCTCCCAACCCACAATCTATCCAAAGCCCCTGCCTCTTCCCTCTCTCACTCTGCCCTCTCCCTGCCACCATGCTACTCATTCCCCAAATCCTTGTTCACATAACAACTTACATGGTACATTCCTCTTATTTAACAAGTTGATTTTCCATTTCTCTCATCCCTAAAATGAATAACCATTAGAAAGTGAACAACAAGAAGTCCTGTGGCACCTTACAGAATAACAGGTATTTTGGAGCATAAGCTTTTTTGGGCAAAGACCCACTTCATCAGATGCATGAGGCGGGGGAGTGGTTTCAGAGAGGTATTTAAAGAGTGGGGTCCCAGTAAAAGGGAGGGCCAGAGCTCACAAGGTGTATTCAGCAAGGTGGAAAGGTCTGTTCATACATCTGATGAAGCAGGACTTTGCCCACGAAAACTTATGCTCCAAAATATCTGTTAATCTCTAAGGTGCCACAGGAGTTCTTGTTGTTCTCAAAGCTACAGACTAACATGGCTACCTCTCTGAAACTTGTCACCACACAAGGCACTACATTTAGCCATAATGAGTGGAAATCCGTCAACCTCATGAAAAAACTTGCACAGATACAGACAGACATCATCTTTCTCTCCAAATGCAAACAAAAGGACATCATACCAAAAGGACTGAAGGTGAAAAACCCACTGAAATCAACATGCTACACAGATTACAGTGAGAGATTGTGCCACACACACTCTAAGAAACTGAGGAACCACCTGATCAGCATCCTGTACAGCAAACAGGAAAACATCAAAAGAGAGCTCTCAAATCTGGAAACCCTCATAAATGAACAATCTTCCACGCAAACCTCCACATGGCTGGACTTTACTAGAACAAGACAGGAGATTTACAATACACATTTCTCTTCTTTACAGAAGAAGGAGGATTGTAAACTATCTAAACTCCTACTTCCCACATGGGGCTACAATAGTGGTACCCTTAACTCACCCAGCAATATTGTCAATCTATCCACCTACACACTCAGCCCGGCAGAAGAATCTGCCCTTTCTCGAGGACTCTCTTTCTGCCCCACCACTCCCATAAACTTGATACAGTTCTGTGGTGATCTGGAAGCCTACTTTCACCAACTCTGACTCAAGGAATACTTCCAACATGACACAGAACAGCGCACTGACCCACAGCTACCCTCCCACCTATGGTACAAGAAAAAGAATTACTCATGGACTCCCCCAGTGGTTGAACTGACAAACTGGACCGACCTATACATAGAATGCTTCCGCCGGCATGCAGAGGCAGAAATTGTGGAAAAGCAGCATCACTTACCCCATAATCTCAGCCGTGCACAACGCAATGCCATCAACAGCCTCAGAAACAACTCTGACAAGAGGCCGACAAGGGAGGCGCTGTTGTCATCATGAATAAGAACACACTACCAAAAGGAGGCTGCCAGGCAACTCTCCAATACCACATTCTAGAAGCCTCTGTCTGAGGATCGAACTGAGGAATACACAAAGAACTATAGCATCTGCTCAAGACCCTCCCTATATAAACAGAGGAACAGATTTATACAGACATACCCCTTGAAGCCAAACCAGGTTTATTCTACCTGCTACCTAAGATCCATAAACCTGGGAATCCTGGATGTCCCATCTTCTCAGGCATTGGCACCCTCACCACAGGATTGTCCGGATATGTGGACTCTCTACTTCGACCCTATGCTACCAGCACCCCCAGCTTTCTTTGAGATACCACCAACTTCTTCAGGAAACTACAATCCATTGGTGACCTTCCTGAAAACACCATCTTGGCCACCATGGATGTAGAGGCCCTTTACACCAATATCCCACATGAAGATGGACTCCAAGCTGTTAGGAAGATTATCCCCGATGAGACCAAGGCACAAATGGTGGCAGAGCTTTGTGACTTTGTCCTCACCCACAGCTATTTCAGATTTGAGGACAAATTATACCTTCAAATCAGGGGCACTGCTATGGGCACCTGCATGGCCCCACAGAATGCCAACATTTTTATTGCTGACCTGGAACAACGATTTCTCAGTTCTCATCCCCTAGCGCCCCTCCTTTACCTGCATTACACTGATGACATCTTCATCATCTGGACCCATGGGAAGGAGGCTCTTGAAGAGTTCCACCATGATTTCAACAGTTTCCACCCCACCATGAAACTTAGCCTGGACCAGTCCACACAAGAGATTCACTTCCTGGACACTATTGTGCAGATAAGCGACGGTAACATAAATACCAACCTATACCGAAAACCCACAGACCACTATACTTATCTACACGCCTCCAGCTTCCATCCAGTGCATACTACACAATCCATTGTTTACAGCCAGGCATTAAGGTACAACTGTATTTGCTCTGATCCATCAGACAGAGACAAACATCTACAAGACCTTTACCAAGCTTTCTTCAATACCCACCTAAGGAAGTGAGGAAACAGATTGACAGAGCCAGACAGGTAACCAGAAGCCACCTACTACAAGACAGGTCTCACAAGGAAAACAAGAGAACACCACTGGCCATCACATTCAGACCCCAACTAAGGCCTCTCCAACGCATCATCAGCAATCTGCAACCCATCCTGAACAATGATCTTTCACTCTCACAGACCTTGGGAGGCAGGCCTGTCCTCGCCTACAGACAGCCTGCCAACCTTAAACAAATCCTCACCAGCCACTACAAATCACAAACCAGTAACTCTAAGCCTGGAACCAGCCCCTGCAACAGTCCTCGCTGCCAACTCTGCTCACATATCTACACCAGTGACATCATCACAGGAACTAACATTAACCATACCATCAGGGGCTCCTTTACCTGCACATCTACTAATATAATATATGTCATCATGTGCCAGCAATGCCCCACTGCAATTTACATTGGCCAAACTGCACAGTCTCTACGTAAAAGAATAAATGGACATAAATTAGACATCAGGAATAGTAATGTACAAAAGCCTGTGGGGAACACTTCAATCTCCCTGGACACTCAGTAGCAGATTTAAGGGTGGCAGTCCTGAAACAAAGAAATGTCAATAGTCATATGGGGAGAGAAATCTCTGAGGTTCAATTCATTTGAAAATTTGATTCCATTAACCAAGGATTAAACAGAGACTGGGAGTGGTTCAAACCTTACAAAAGCAGCTTCTCTGCCCTGAGCGTTAATATCTCCCCATTAGACTCTGACAATGGGTCATATCCCCCTGTCTGATCAGACTTGGTTTTTTCTCTTTTGATACGTACTATTGATAATGGGCCATTTCCACCTTGCTGAATAGAACGTGGCAGCTCTGGCCCTCCCTTTTACTGTGACCCCACTCTTTAAATACCACTCTGAACGCCCCCCCCAACTCATGCATCTGACGAAGCAGGTCTTCGTCCACAAAAGCTTATGCTCCAAAATATCTGTTAGTCTATAAGGTGCCACAGGACTTCTTGTTCTCGAAGCTACAGACTAACACGGCTACCTCTCTGATACTTGTCACATTATAAAGTGGCCACCACCATTTTCAATGTTGATGATGCATTACAGCAGCAGTTTTGAACAGAAAAAAGAATTTTAACAAATATGTCTCTGAATGTAATCTGTATGGTAACTTTATTCATGTGTGAAATGTTAGAAATGTTCAGGTTTATTTTCAATCCATTTTTTACATGGGCCTCCATTTCTGTACTCACAAATTATATAAGGAATCATTCGTTCTTTCAATTATTTTTATCTAAGTAACTGGACTGCTAAATACCTGATTTACAAGCACCATCCAGGATTTAGATGTCCTACTCATCTAATTTTTGGAAGCAAACCACACACATACACACACACACACACCAGCCATCAGATGTTTGGCTCTTAATGGGAAAATCTAAAGCATGAGAGTATTGGTTGGTCTTTCATGCACACTTTCTATATAAATCCTCATAAATAAATAACATAGATTAACCAATCACCACAGAAATCCATTTTCTTTCAACAACACTAAGCCATGGCTTTTTTCAATACAATTGTAAAGCTACAGGCAAAAAGCTGTCTCCAGGGAGGGTAAATATCTGAGTAGAAACTCACTCATGGGACAAACTTATCCGATTGTGAACTCTTAATGGATCATAATTCAAAGTGATAGCTATGATTTTTGGCATTATAGGATCTAGTTCAGGTTATTAATGGCATACAAATTAACTAATACAGCTGGTACCAAAGTCCATTACAGCTAAATGAGGGTCACGCTTTCTCAGTAGCCAACAGACTCTTAAATATTTTAAATTATTTCCTGGAACACAGGTCAAGCTATTTATCGTAAATGTGACTTTTTTTATATCATTTAAGAAGAAAGGCAAGTGAAAATACATTGCTCCTGGTTAACATACCAACCTTTCACTTTATAAATACATGAAAGGATGCAGCCTAATGATTCCCTTGGCAGATTTTAAACTTGTGTACAGAGCACCTTATAGAGAGTTTGTATAACATGGAGTAACATCCTCTTATTCACTTGGTACTACATGAAAGAGTCTTGGTGGCACCTACAGCTAGTACAGCTCGAGCAGTGTGTGATGTATCCAAACACTTCTATTATAACAGCAGCCTTAATCAGCTATTCGGTATCATTTCTCTGAGCCTCATCTCTAAACATTCTCCACTACCTCACTTCTTTGTCTACCATCCAAGATACTTTTTGTCTCCTAGGTTTGCATGCAACCCCTTTTGCCAGTAGTTGGGTTTGTTATCTCTTTATTTTCTCATTTTTCAATATAATGATGCAAGAGCAGCTAAATTTTAGAATCCATTCTTAACACACACTCCACACACCCACACCCACCCCCCAGGCCCATGTAGCGCCTCGAGTACTGGCAGAGTATATGCAATATGTTTAGGGCCACACATACTAAACTGAATGATGGGTTAAAGAAAATGTGCATTGAGTAAATCCTAGTTATTACACCTAAAGTGTATGCAACCCCAGGTATTTCTTCTTTAAACTAAATTTTACACTAACCCATTCTTTCGACTGCTGTATTTGGTTAATATATGTCAATTGAAACTCCTCTAACCATTCTTTGGTGAGAGAACTAAAAGGATATTAAAAGTTGTAATAATCCACAGGTTCTCCATAGGATGTCATAGCTTGTACACAAGAATGATGAAAAAAAGGTTGGATTCTGTTCTCCTTAACTAGACAGTAAGCATCATTTACAAATGCTTTAAAGTTAACATTTTGATGAGATTTCAAATACTGTATTTCCTGGTTATTTCAGTACTTACATTTTCTGTTACAAAAAATAACATGAGATATTTAAGGACAGTTATTGTAACTGCCAAAAACAGAATGAAGAGAAGATATCAAATAAGGGAAAGAGGAGATAAAGTAGCACAAGGTGGCAAAGAGGCAGCTCACAGAAGAGAGAGAGGCTACGTCTACGCTGGCCTCTCCCTATTGAAAGGGGCATGCAAAAACAGATCAAAAATGCAAATGAGTCACTGGTTTGTATATTCAGTGCCTCATTTGCATAATGGCAGCCATTCGCCCTTTCAGCAGTGCTGTTTTCAAAAGCCAAAACAGTCCTGCAGACAGTGTTCCTTTGAAAGGAAGCCCCACTTTCGAAAGCACCCTTCTGCCTATTTTTTTGCAGGAAGAAGGGTGCTTTTGAAAGTGGGGCTTCTTTCGAAGGAACCGTGTCAACAAGGCTGTTTTGGCTTTCAAAAGCAGCACTGCTACAACAGTGAGCAGCTGCCGGTATGCAAATGAGGCATTGAATATGCAAATCAGCACCTCATTTGCATGTTTGAGCCACCATTTTGCATGCCCCTTTCGAAAGAGAGGGGTCAGTATAGACGTAGCCATTGTGAAAGAGAGAGAGAAAATGAGAGAGAAAATGTGAGAGAGAGAGAGAGAGACCACTGCAAAACGTACCCAAACTATACATGTAAGACTGCAATTCCATCACTGGGTCCTGAAAATATTAACAAAGCACTTGAACATCACTCCTGGGGTTTATGCTGTCACCAGAATCCATTGATGGAAATACAGAATTCTGGGTATTATTTGACACAAGCAATAAAAAAAAATGAAAGCAAGAAAGTGAATTCATTCTATAATATCCCCAGGGTCTATTCTGTCACTAGCAAGTTTGCATAGCATCTGCTAATAGTGATAGACATTACAAGATAGACATTACAAATGTACATCAATGGTAAAAATAGTCCCCTCTATGCTTCTAGGTTCACAAACTCTATGGAAGTGTCAGAAGATTTTTCTCTTGCAGCTGAAAGCTCAATTTTATCAGGTTAGATTGCTCCCAAATGACCTTGGTACTGAGTTAAATATTGCTCACTGGTACTTTTGAGAAAATATTTACAATGTTTCGTTGGAGGAATGATTTCCTGTTTAGGAAAAAACATGAAAAAATGAATGCTGCAATGAGCTAGTGGGAAGAGAGAGACGGCTGCTTCTATTTAGAGGCTGCAGTGTATTGCTTGCACTGAGGCAGGCTGTGAAATCAACACCAACTATCAGATACAGAGAGCAGCCTCACAGAAGCCCAAGGGAAGGATTGTGTTTTTTACCTGAACTATTTCAGTACACTGTGGCTCAAAAGGACATAAGCTAGGTAGGGAGATCATGGGTTACTTAAAAATTTGAATAGAATAGTGATATTGGTCCTTATGGGCCGCAGACTGGGTGTGCAGGTGTTTTGAGAAATTAGAGACATTTTTTTTTGTTTTCTAAAGAAATGGCACATAAGTCATTTACAGTATTTGTTAATTAAATATAACATAGATGACAGTGTGGCGTGACCATGAGGGACACTGTATCTAAATAGGATTCAGCGAGGAAGGAATATCATTTTAAAATGTTGATTTAAAATATACACTGTACTCATGTTTTAAAGTTACAGTAGGTCAAGCTTACATTTTTTGTTTGTTTGTTTGTTTTATATTTAGTAAAGGGAAAGGAAAGCTCGCCCACTACATCGGAATTTTCCAGTCCCGCACAGCTCTTGTTAAAATATTGATTCAAATGTTTTGCTGCCGACTCTCTCTCCTCATGCATGTTGTACAGAGGTCAACATGCAGAAGATGTCTAGAGTTATTTCAGCTGCTTTGCTTTGCACTACGTGTTCTGCTAAGGATGTTAACAATTTGGGTAGTGCAGTCTTATGATCAAGAATGGGACTGGTGGGGAAACAAAAAACAAACCAACAAAAAATCAAAGATTTTGAAAGTTATTTTCTCTTTTGCTGTAAAACTCAAATGCCAAACATAAATAAACTTATTTTGAGTGCAGCATTTGGCTTCTTAAATGTGTTTTAAACTGTTCCAAGTTGCAGCTGCATTTCAGCCTGGATTCTAGTCCCTGGTTTATAACGTACACATTCAAAAGAACAGTGAGTTTAATTTAAAATAGAACAGTCTTTTATGTTCATGTGTTTATACTGGGATTTTTGTTGGGGAAGAGAGTGACAGCAAGTGTCATTTGCTGATGTCTGAAGCCATTTTTTATTGGAATGATTCTCTTTGAGTTTAATAGGTTTGTCAAGAAGACAGTTGGTTGGCTATGACTCCCCATTATTTTTAATTCAAATGTAATATTGTAAATCCTTCCCTTAATCAAATTTTGTCTTAATCAGTGCTTTTTTGCGCCAGTACTTGTCGGTACTCAGTACTGGCACCCTGGCAGCCCCAGACGCAGGATTGGCTGGAAATAGTGGGGGAGGGGCAGGAGCCATCTGAGTATTGGCTCTTTTTTTCCCTTCTTTTTCCAACACAAAAAAAAAAATGCACCGGTCTTAAGCATCTGTGCTTCAATTGTAAAATCTCACCTTTTGTGTGTGGTTCCACATTTGGTAACACCCAGCTAGCAGTTACAAATTACTTAGCATAATTAAAACGGTTTGAAATAACACACAATAATATTCAGTGAATACACAATTAAAGTGGTATTTTGATTTCTAACCAAATTCAAGGAGAATTTTATAAGTAGCTGGGCATTTCAGTTATTCCTAAAGGTATTGACCAAAATAAGTACATGTTGAGGAAAGTAAAAGGAGGCTTGTAAATGGGTGGAGATTGCCACCATAATTACTAGTCAGCAGTATGTCTCCACTTGGATGTCAAGTACGTACTTTCTTTTGTCTCAGAGAGGAAGAAACTTCAAAAGCTTTAATTTCAAGACAATAAAAGGCCCATATTGATGCTTGTGCACAGTTTAAGTGTAAATGGAAAAAAGTTTTAGTCTGATAAGATATAAAGGGAATTGAATTAGTGCTAAATCTGCTTTATGGGTTATACATATATGCAATATATTAGCAGATTTATATTTGGATCCTTAACTAAATTAAATTTTTTTAATATAAAAGGAAAACGAACATGCTGCATGTAACTGATTGCATTTTTCAAAAAATATGGTGTTATTTTTATGAAGTTAATTTTTATTTTGGATTTTTTTAAAAAAAGAGTTTGTTAAAGTTTGTCCATTTACATTTTTTAGTATTTCTTAAATGAGAATTTCAGCAAGTGTATTCTTTCTTCATCCCTTTTTTTAAAAAAACAACAACAAACCCTCAGTTTCTATGTTTTAATGAAAAAGGGATATAGTCAGTTTGGTTTCCAATAAAATTTTCTTCTACTTTTCAAACTTTAAGCATGGATTTAGCTGTGCCAAATTGAGCACTACTTCAAATTTCCCTGTTTCATCTGTTTTCTGTAAGATTTATTGAGGAGCAATCCTATTCTAGGTTCATTGTATTTTTCTGGTTCACCTTGGTTCAGTCTCTTTCAACGTGCACTCAGTTATGTCAGTCTTAAGCACTATACTTGATTTGGTGATTCTTTTTTCCGTTTGGTTTTATGAGAAACAATCCCATTCCAGGCGCATCCCATTTACATGGCACAACCAAACCTTTACATTGCTTTAAGTTATGACAAAAGGAAACTGTATACTTAATTTGGTGGTCTTAGCACTGACCATTTAGAAGGAGCTCTGGATCAAACCAACTTACAGACAGATCTATGTGTGGTTCATGAAATGATTAATTCTGTCATGTTTCAACACTTCAAGTAATAAATATATATTTAAATCTATATGTGAAATTTCCTGACATGTTTGACACTAAAAGACTTTCAACAGTAACAATGTATTTTAAACATTTACTATATCAATAATTTTCTGGATGTATGAAAATTGTGAAGCTGGAGTAGAAGAACCTTAAATCAATTTTTGCTACTATCCCCGGAAGGGGAGGTCAACAGGAAAAACTCTCTCATCGACTTCCCTTAGTTGCAAGGAGTACCTGGGTCACTGGCAGGTGATCATTTGATTTAGTGCAGACCCACTAGATGCACTAAATCAAACCCCAGAAGACTGACCATCAGTGTGTCTATCTTCCCAGAAGTGTAGATGTAGCCTAAGGTTCCAAGTCAGTGGGAATTGCAACTGTAGTGAAAATTTTTATTTAGCTTCTTAAATATGGATCATGATGCCTAAGTTTAGACACTCAGTTTGCACATTTTGGACTGAATACTCAATATTTGCCAGTCTAAGAATGAACTATGAGAAAGACTTTGGAGTGTTATAGTCCATGTAACCATGTGACAATGGAACTAACTTACAATATAAGATATTTGTGAAAACATAGAGCTACATTCTAATATATCTTCTCAGGGTTGATATCACACTATGAATTCAGCGAGTCCTTTCTCAGACAAAAAACTTATTGATCTCTGGTCATCTGAATAAGGAAAGTGGGATCTGACCCTTATTTATTGAATTGAATGAGACTTTTATCTGAAGAAAGACTGAATATTAACTACAGGATTTGACACTTAATACCTGAAGTCTTGTACACATGTTTGAGCTTCAAATAGGTGCCAGGAATAACTTTGCCAGTGTTGTAAAAGGTAAGCTATTTTATCACGAGAACAAAATAAATCACAACTTTTTAGAAACTCTCTAACTGTGGCTTAGTTTGGTGCCAGTTGTTGTTTTAATGAGAGAAAATAACACCAGAATGGACATTTAGTTTTGTCACTCCAATAGCAAACATTAACCACTGGCCTGCAACTGGACCACCTGCAATGTGTTAATCATTAGAAAGGTCATTGTTACTGAACATTTTAAACTGTGAATAACTTCAGATTAAATTAGGTGTAAAGAAAGTCATTTCCTTTCAGTGATAAACTAAAACACCTGCACTGCAGCTCAGGTTTACCCTGAGAGGTATAAACTCCCTCTCTGAAGCTCTACCATTCAAGAAGGCACAAGAGCACACTTTTGTCAGATAAGATCTAACCAATTATTTTGGTTTTGCCAAGTTCTGTGTTTATATACACAACTGCAGGTTATTTTATGCTTTACTAGGCACAAACCACAACTTACATTTGTGCATACATTAAATACAATTCTCTCAGGTCTTGTTAATTTTTTCTTTTCCTTTCTACTTTAATAAAAGTTTGCTCATATTGCTTCATCTCTTCTCCATCAGAAGAAGAAACCCAAAAAGGGATGGCAAGCATATTACAGATGCTTCTGCTACAGGTATTTATTGGTCCAGTATGGGCTTATAAACTTTTTTGCAAAACTTCAGATTTAGTTAATACTAATCTGACTGTTAGAAACACGTTTTTTAAAGCAGAGACCTGAAATAGGATCCATATAAATTCAAAGCGGCTTAACATATAGAATTATTTTTTAAACCCAGAATATTTAAAGGCAAAAGGTAAAATGAATCTCGTGATATAACTTTTAGTAATAAGTGCCTAGTATATGCCTACTCAGCTTCCATTTGTATTCAGGGATATGTTTGTCTTCTCTTTCAGATGATGAATGTGAGTATCATTAGAACAGAATAGGGTCCTCCCTAACATTTCTTGGCCTGCTTGCTGCTGCTGTAGCTGCTATCTTCCTTGTCTCATCCTACTAGGGGTGGAGGCATTGAGGGAAGTATGCTTCTTCACTATGGCAGCAGGGTTCGGGAGATTTGGGCTGCCATGAGATCATCCTTTCCCCTTTACTGACTCAATGAAAGAGCCAGGGAGAGGTCTTTGCTTCTGCTACCCAAACCTTCTAGTGGTGAAGGGTCTTCAGCCTTCCCCTCCTTCTGCTCTGCAGAAAGGAAACTAAGCTGACAACAGACTCAGGATAGTTTCTGCCTCTCCCCCAGCATTTAGGGAAGTGATAGCTCTGTTCAAAGGACCACTTTCTTCCAACTCAAACACCAAGAGAAGGGAAACATCAAGGGATTTCTCCAAGGGAGTGGAGAATCAGGGCCCCCCACACTAGTTTTGTCTCCCCTAAAACTAATTTCAGCCATTGAATGATGAGAAAAAGTGTATGGAATAGTGTAAGTCACATGTTAAATCATCCTACATCCTCTTTTTCCACTTCAAATTAGAGTCACTTTAATAATCATATTCTTACAGCCGTCCATTCTGGATCCTCAGAATATGAAATACATGAAAAGATGCCATTATAATTACTCTAAGAGGACTAAGTTCAGAGGAAATGTATGTTTGGGGGAAATTAAATGGTGGACGGTCTAAGTGAGTATGTCAAAATTTATGGCAAATCTAAAATACCTACACCTGTACCTATGTCATAGAACTGGAAGGGAGCTTGAGAGGTCATCGACTCCAGTACCCTGCACTCACAGCAGGACCTATCACCATCCGTGACAGATATTTTTAATCTATTTGCCCCAGTCCCCTGAATGGCCCCCTCAAAGACTGATCTAAAATGGTATACCACGTATTGCAGAACATAAAAATAACAGCAAAAGTCATTCCTTTAACATAGTCTGATCACTGTCACCTTTGAATTTGGCCCTAATTGTGCTTAGCATGATGCCTGAGGTATAAGTTTATTTGTAACAAAAAAGTCTCCAAGATTAATGCAGCTTCCTTCTTCTCAAACCCTGCCTACGCAAACCACAGCCCCTAGGCTTTAACGCCTTGGTCTCAATTTCACCCTTGCAACACTAGCTGCACATATACAGAGGCCTCAGTGTGTGAGCCCATGAAACCGATAGAGAGCAGAGCAGCTCAGGGAACAGAGAAGCATCATCACCTGCACTCATCCCCTGCTCCCTGTCTATATTCACTCCCTGGCACAGCGGGTGCACTCCTGGGCATCTGGGGTCTGACAGCTCATCTGCACATGCATTATGAGATATTGTCTTCTCTGCATACCTTCATGGCATGGCAGGGAAGATGAGGCAGAGAACTGGAGGCACATCTTCAGTACCTGACACAAAGTCTTTACAAGTTTCAATTGCACAGTACTCCGGACATTCCAGGTCATTTTAGACAGACAAAAAGTCTTAAAAAACAAAGTTGACTCCTTGCATCTCCCCATCATTGTATGTAGTTGATTGAGGGTACAAACAAAAGACAAAGTTCTGTATATGCACATGAGGAAGAACTTCAATATTCTTGACTTCACAATGTACAAAGAAGTGAAAGAGTTGGGGGTATTTTAATGGAAATGGTATTTTGATTTGACATACATTATTATGGGAACTACCTCTACTGCTAAAATGAATATAGTTGATGAAGATAAATGTGCTAAAAGCTTTTTAAGACTGAATATTGCAGACATCAGGGCTAAACAACAAAAAAATAAATCTATTAGGAAAATATTTTCCTTGCTGTTCTATGGTTGAGGAACGTCAGTTGCTTTTCTAGTTTACAACAGATGAGGGTCTGGCTCCTAGTGCTCATTTCTTTATATTTCGTTTAAGGCTGAGGTTAAGCTTTTTTTCCTTTCCACATTCTAACCTGTTAGCATCAATCATTTCTCTAAAGACAAATCTCAAAGTCTGCCTCCCAAGTGACTTCTTTCAATAGACTATAAAGCTGAATATTGATGTGGTAACAGAAATGGCTTCATTAATGTGGGAACCACCTAACCCCTTCCCAGTGTCATATCACACAGTGTATTGTGTGTTCATGAGGTGCTCTTTTTTGATGAAGCAAGCCCGGAATATGGATCATAAATTGCTGATGCCCAACTCAGTTATGCCATCCCTTTTATCTCTGGGTAGAGGCTGTCAACATGAATGGCCACACATGTTGCAGACAAGGGTCCAGGAACTACTGCATGGTACAGCTGCTTTTGGGGAAAGCATGTTTGGAATACATTATATGGCCCAAGAAGGAGTACACATGGTTACTGAACATTGAAAAGTTCTCCTCATATATGCTTATACTTATATTGCATGCTCAATAATTACAAGAAAACTATGTTAATGAGTTCTATTTAGAAGTAGACCAATCCTGCAGTAGGAGTTTTGCCTAAGTAAGAATGCGATAGGGCGACCACATTGCCTTGTCCCAAATACGGGACAAGGAGAAATAGGGAGGCGGAGCAACTCCTCCCGGCTCCACCAAGTCCCAGGGAGCCAAGATGGATGTGGCAGCTGCTGGTGCTCCCTGGGAGCCCAGGGAAGCAGCATCCCCCAGTGCTCCCCAGAAGCCCCGGAGAAGTGGCAGCTGCCAGCCCTCCCCAGGAGCCACAGAGAAGCGGCAGGGACATGGCAGCCACTCACCCTACACCGCTTCCCTGAGGCTCGGGGAAATGACTCCTGCTGCACTGCTGCTGGAGGAAAAGGTCAGCAGGGGAGGGCCCAGGTATGGGACAATTAGTCCCTTTTAAAAAAAAAGTAGAGATTTTTTTTGGCATCCCAAATATGGGACTGTCCTGCCTAATATGAGATGGATGATCACCCTACGACTCCAGATCTGGCCTTTGTGTTTTTTGCTAGGATTTGAAGTTATAAATTATAACAAAATACAATAGTAAAAATACAAACAAATATATAGGAACAAAGCGTGTGATAATTCCATCTAAGCAAAGTTTGTTAATTAACTGAGTTAATCCACTACTAACAGAGATGATAAGCTCAAATTTGAAGTCTGAGCATCCTAAATTTGGAACCATAACACAGATTATTTTCCAAATATGTATCATTCTGATCATTATACCTACATTCTAGTAATCAAAGTCAAAAGTGAAATCATTATTCAGTTAACAACTCAGAGCTAAAGCTGGATGGATGCTAGACTGTGGAAAGTCATCAAAAATAAAAGCAAATCCTGGTAAAAGAAGGGCAGACAGGAAAGTTGTTCTCAGCGCTTTGTGTTTATTATCTGTGTAACTGGCTGAAAAAGGTTCTTGATGTCAGCAAAGTACTTGATGACAACATTTTGGATGACATGTGGAGTCAGAGATTCACTTCTTGGACACCTTTGTCCTTCCCTGTTTCAGTAGTAAAACAGACAGCTCAATACAATACTTCTGGGAAAAAACAAAACAAAACAAAGCCAAAAAAACCCAAAGTTCCTGACTGGATTAGATGGGGAAAATAACTATGTGATGCATATTTAATGACATCTATCCTGTTTATTCACAAGTAAGTTACAATGTCTGTAGCTTCAGTGTACTACAGATTCACATTCTTCCTTCCTACTTTGTTAGGTTTTCCAGAGACACATCGTCTTCCAGAGAAAAGGTCGTCCAACAATGATGAATATTCTGACACACAGCAAGTGGAAAGGACAGAATTCCAGAGCTCAATGAAGTTCTGCAGAATACCTCAACATAGTGAAGGTCTCAACTTAATATATGAACCATGCATACTTCACAGAATTCAGGGTGTTCAGGCTTTCGGGAACCAAACAGCGGAGGATTTGAAGATTGGGGGTGGGAGATGAACTATGAAGGGGGTCTCGTGTTGTTAAATAGTCCATAGAATTAAAAAGCTGTAGAGGCATTGTTGTAACTGTAACTAGGCTGTCTACAGAACATCGACGACTGAGACAGAAAGATAGCGGGAAAGATACGCAGAGAGCAGGTAAACAAACAATTGGATGTATTGAATACTACTTGGACAGAAACAGTGTTTATTTGTTTCTTGTGCAATGAATCACACTGTCAGTGCATAACATACAGTCAACACAATAATAACAATGAGAACATGAAGCTAATGGATGTGGTGGAGCCAACAAAAACACAACTGAATAGTATTTGGAGAAGAACTATGTGCTGCTACCCCATGGCTGGAACTTCTTGGAAAGGCACAACTGACCACACAATGTCCAAGAGCTGTATATATTAAAATGGTAAGGATGTGCCAGCAGCATGCAAGGATGAACTAGCCATCTCTCCTCTTCTCTGTATAATTTAGTAAGTTTCCATATTTTATGTTTTTGGATTTTTTCCTTTAATTTACTTCAATATTTCCCGTCAGGAAAAAAGTTTATTAATCCTTTGCATGAAAATAAAAGTCTCTCTCTTTACTACAGTGGTTCTCCCCACCCCCGTTTTGTAGTTCCCCTAGTCACTTTTCCACAGTTACTTTAAATATAATTTACAAAATGTAATAATGGCTTCTGTCAATACCTTCTATCAAGATTTTTCCTGGCCCTAATTTAGTGCCCCCTTGAGCCCTGTTAAATCTCCTGAATGAGACGAACTCTATACTCTCACATAATACTTTATTCTGTTTGAAACCACGCTCCATGTTTTTCTTTACTTATGAGTTCTCTCACTCTCTCCATATTCTGTGTCTGGATATTTTTTTTCTGCTAAAGAGCTTTTCACATTTTGGGGCTTTAATGTGTAGCAGTCAACCCCCAGGCACGCACTGGGCCTTTGACATTTCAGCTGGTGTCTGGTTTTCAAAATCCAAGCATGGACACAAAGAAAACTTACTTGTAGCTTATGTGCAATATGCCCAACTGCGTACCACAAAATGTGTATTTCTCGATGCATAACTGGTATTTCCTCATTCAGTGGGAACGGCTGCACATACAGAGTTTGCAAAAATGATGTCTGTCTCGTTAATCTGAATTCAGGCTTTTTTCCATTGACGGCATAGGACCCAATCTTCTCTGGCATCGAGCAGTGACTATAATGGAACTAATTTATACCCAAGACACCAATTTAGATCCAATACTGTTTGTGTTTCCCTGAGATATTTTCTCATGTGTCTTCTCTTATTCTGCTGAGTGAGCCAGGAAGATCTCCTGGATCTGACAGCGCATTGAGTGGGCTAGTGAGGGCAAAAGGATGCTGCTTCTGCACCTGTTTGGGATTTAGTAGTTTTTTACTCTTCCTGTAGTTGTGCTGGACTCATGGCCTTCAGAGAAAGCCCAGTGTTAGACACTATGCAGATCAGCAGCACCATGAAGGATCTTAGAGATGAAATCTGCATCAAAATAAATTTCTCCTAGGTTTCCCTGGAACTCTGAGGAAGAATGTCTGTTGAAGCCCGGAAGGGGCTCTATTTGTTCTCCTTTACTTTATCTCCTCCCTTCCATTTCTGGCCCAGAGGGAAATATGGATAGTGAGCACTGCCACCTACACACAAAAGACCTCCATTGCCACCTAAAGTAAATCAACATTGCTCAATTAGGGCGATGCTAAGGCCTCAGCAGGAATCTTGTGTCCAACTCAAGGTGCCACATTTCAGGAAAGCTGTGGACAAATTGGAGAAGGTCCAGGGAAGAGCAACAAAAATGATTAAAGATCTAGAAATTATGGCCTATGAGGGAAAATTGAAACAATTGGGTTTGTTTAGTCTGGAAAAGAGAAGACTGACCACACAGGGGAAATGATAACAGCTTCCAAGTACGTAAAAGCTTGCTACAAGGAGGAGGAAGAAAAAACGTTCTTTTGAACTTCTGAAGATAGGACAAGAAGCAATGGTCTTAAACTGAAGCAAAGGAGGTTTAGGTTGGACATTAGGAAGAACTTCTTAATTGTCAGGGTCAATTGGAACAAATTGCATAGAGGTTGTAGAGTCTCAGGAATGATTTAGATCAGGGGGTGGGGATTGCCTGGATCCAGTCTTTGTGGCTGGGGGCTCTCCTCTCCAGCATCTGGCCCATGCCAGGAAGGGTGTGTGGAGCTCTGAGGCTCACACGCCAGAGTCAGACAAGCCAGGGCTGGATCCAGCCCACGGGATATGCCTGGAGGAGTAGGAAGTGGCTACACTCCTGCCCCTCCTTCCCTTCTCCTGGCTGAGGGAACAGCAACGCAGCACTGCCTGGAGAGGCTTCACCCACTGCTCTGCTTGGCTGGAATTCCAGCCAATTAGACCAGCAGGGTGGGCAGTGCCTGGGAGCGGCAAGAGAGAAGCCTCTTTATGGAGTGTTTCTCTTTACTGTTGTCTCCCCTTCCACTCAGACCCGAGCCCCAGTCTGCTCCTGCACTCTCCCTCCTGCCACACCCCTCCCCTTCAGCCCATTCCTGAACCCACCCTCACTGCTCCAAACCACCTATGCACTTTCCCTCCCACCCAGATACCCTACCCTCAGCCTACCACTGCACTCTCCATCCCCAGGTTGCTTCTGCACCCTCCCTCCAAACCAGACCCCACGTCTGCTCCCAATCAGCCTCCTCCCATACATTGAATCCTGAACCCCTCATGTGTGGTCCTACTCTGGGACCCCTGAAGAGTTAATCTGGCTTAGGGAAACCCTGATCCTCTCTTCTGCCTTCTCTAGTCACCTGCTGGTGGTGCTGGAGTTTGAGGAGAGTGAGGTGTCTCAGTCAGTGGCTACATCAATGTGTTTTTTAACTTCTCAGTTGTATGTGGCCCCTGGCTGATTTTTGTCTATATCAGTGGCCCCTGACCCAAAAAAGGTTTCCCACTGCTGGTCTAGATAGTGCTTGGTCTTGCTATGAATGCATGGGAATGCCTTGGATGACCTCTGTCATGAATGAATGCAGGGAAAGGGTTAAACCTAACAGAGGTTTCTCAGCAGGGGGCGGTCAGGTAAGCCAATGGGAGGGAACAGAAGTTTTTTTTGAACTGAGAACAACTGCAGTCTGAGGGGTCTTTGTCTGTGTGACTGCAGTGGGGAGAGAGAAAGAAATGGTTACTGTTAAGCAGCTGGAATGAATCCAGTAAATATCCTGGCCATCCCATAATCAGCCATAGATATGTAACTAGAAGGGAATTCCAAAGAACATCAGACATGATCTTCACCGTCCAGCAACTACAAGAAAAATGTCATAAACACAACCAAGCCTTACATATGAGTTTTATTGACCTGACCAAAGCATCTGTGTACCATCATCGCAAAGGTTGGCTGCCCCAAAAAATTCATTAGCATTTTAAGGCTGCTTCACAAATGCAATCGTGTCAATGTGTGTAACAGCAGAACATTTATCTGAATTCTCGGTGGCCTTTTTAAACATACATGGGCTGGATGAGTCATTCACCAATTCCAGTTTAAATAAAGAGCAACTAGAATGAGGTCAATGGAGATACATATGAACATAAGTACAGCCATAGTGGGTCAGAGCAAAGGGCCATTACCCTGGTAATCAAAGGTCCCAGTACCCTGCCAAGTGATAGTGGCAAATTCCAGAGGGAAGGAACAGAACAGCTAACATCAAGTGATCCATCTCCCTGTTGCCCATTCCTAGCTTTTGACAAACAGAGGGTAGGGACACCATTCCTGCCCATCCTGGCTAATAACCATTGATGTACCTGTCCTCCATTAATATACACAGCCTTTTTTTTTAACCTGTTACAGTCTTGGACTTCACAACATCCTCTGGCAAGGAGGTCCACTGTGCTGTGCATTGTGTGAGCACATACTTCCTTTTGTTTACCTGAAACCTGATACCTATTAATTTTATTTGGTGACCCCTGGTTCTTATATTATGGGAAGAAGTAAATAGCTCTTCTTTATTCATTTTTTCCACACCACTCCTGATTTATAGACCTCTATCATATTCCCCCTTCATCATTTCTTTTCCAAGATGAAAAGTCCCAGTCCTATTAATCTCTCCTCATATGGCAGCTGTTCCATACCTCTAATCATGTTTGTTGCCTTTCTGAACTTTTTCCATGCCAAGATAATCTTTTTTTTGTGATGAGGTGATCATAATAAGCAGTATTCAAAATGTGGGCATACTGTGATTTTATATAGAGGCAATAAGAGAGTCTCTGGCCATGTCTACATTAGCTCCCTTCTTTGCATGGGGCATGGAAATGACATGGACCAGGGAATGTCAATGAGATGCTGCCATGCATATGCAGTGCCTCCGTAACATAATGGCAGCTATGCAAATTTGAAAGCCGCTAACTTTGAAGTGCTGACAGGCAGTCTAGACACAGGTGCTTCGAAATACATGCCCATGTCTAGATTTCCTGTCAGCACTTGGAAGTTAGCAGCTTCAAAATTTGCCTGGCTGCCATTATGCTAACAAGGTGCTGCATATGCATGGCAGCACCTCATTGATATTCCCTGGTCTGTGTCATTTCCATGCCAGCTTCGAAGAAGGGGGCTAATGTAGACACAGTCTCTGTCTTATTTTCTATCCCTTTCTTAATGATTTTATACATTCTTGTTGCTTTTTTGATGGCTTCTACACATACATACACCAATTTGTGCACCAGTGTAAAAGCAGAGCCAAATTTTTCCTAGACTGCTAATCAAAGTAAGTATTGTGAGCAGACCTACAGGTTCAAACTCCCTTGCCTGGCACTATCTCATCCAGCAACATCCCTCATCTGGCAGGACAATGGATGTTACTGGACCAGAAAGCAGTTGCAAGACCCCAGCTGGGGGAACACTGGAAGCCCCATGGCTGGGAGCTAGCTGGGCATGGAGCCTGCTGGCAGCCCTGTAGCCAGGAACCCCAGCCAGGGGCACCCCAGCAGTCCCATGGCTGGGAGCCAACTAGGGTACAGAGCCCTGCTGGCAGCTTCAGCCATGGGCACAGCTGTGAGACAGGGGGTGGGAGTGGTACCCTAGCAGCCCTGTGAGGAGCCCTGCAGGAATGGAGGCCCTGACTCCAGGCAACTGGCATGAGCTCCCCTTGTCTGGCAAATCCCTTTGTTGGGACCACTCAGATCCCAAGGGTGCCAGATGAGGGAAGTACAATCTGTAGTTGAAAAAAATTAGAAAATATATATTTAAATAATAATTTTATTTTTATTAATTAAATACTATATTTCATTTGTATTCTGATGTATTTTCAAATTTAAAAATGTTAAGTCAAATGATGCTGAATAAAAATTCTTCAAATGATAGTGGAAAATTTGGTATTACTCAAAATATTCCACTTTTCTACTGAAGCATTTCATAATAGAATTGACAATTCTCTGTGAACTGTACAGAATATAAATGAAAACTCTTCAGTTTACGGGGCTTTTATTTTTTGCTCCCAATTTATCTCTGTGAGGAAATCTTCTAAAACAAGAACACATTTTTATTTCAATAACACTATAACTGAAACTTTTTGCTTGGAATCATTTGCCAAAAATTCAAAAAAGTCAGAGTAAAATTTCAAACAATATGATTTCCCACTTTCCATTAAAATTGTTTTGTGTAAAAGAATTTCCAGTTTTTAACCACGTCTAGTGGTGAGGTCCTCAGTGAAGGTGTCACTGGGAACACGAGTCTGATGATAATGGACATTAACATTTTGTTTCAGCTGCTGGTATCTGTGGCTGAATTCTGACTATAACACAGATCCTTAGTAAAATGATATTTATTTTTATGGGCTTCAAACAAGAGTCATGGAACATGGACTATTATTATTGGAACTTCTGTTTAATTAAGATTTTAATGCTGGAATTATTCAAAACAGATAGGAAACCTTACTCATGTGTTTTGATACTATCTGGCCATCAGCTATGCAAACCATGCTTTTCCTGAGTATTTTCTTCAATATATACTTGGGAATAGTAGTTTAAGGCTTCATCCTGCAGTCTGCATTCAAGAAAAACATGCCACCAATGCCAACTGAAAGTTTGTTTGAATTAGGGCTGCAAGATTAGGCCCAAAATCCAGGTGAGGATAAAAGTTAACTAAAAGTTATTTCTGACTCTAGAAGGACAACTTGCCTATGTCCATGACAGAATGGGTTTAATCAATAACTTAGCATACGCTGGGATTCAACAAGTAATTTTTTCTTGTATCTGAAAGTATTTTACGGAATACTAACATCAATGCCAGTAGTCCTAATAAAAAGGGGTAGCTATCAGAAAAAATCAACCCTTAAAGGAGATGGGGACAAAGAAGGTGAGTCTAGACTACAGTATAGGGAGCAACCTATTTCTCTACCATGCTGTAGCTACTGATACAGTAGCTCTTGACTAAGGCTTAGAGTTTCCAACTTTCTAACTTCACAAAACATAACATCCCTGTTGCATCCCTTCCCCCAAGGCCCCACACCTGCCTCACCGCTTTTCTGAGTCCCACTCCCTCTCCCTCCATTACATGCTATACCTCACCCTCATTTCACTGGCACTGGGATTGGGCAGGGGTTGGAGTATGGGAAGGGCATATGAGAGCTCTGGCTGAAGATACAAGCTTTGGGGTGGAGCTGGAGAAGAGGGGGGTCAGGGTGCAGAAAGGGGGTGCAGGGGACTTCAGGTTAGGACTAAATGATTCTAAGTGTGGAAGCAGGCTCTGACCTGAGGCAAGGATTTTGGGGTGTGATGGGGGTATGGGCTGTGTTGTGGGTTCAGGCTCTAGGGTTGGGTCAGGGATGAGAAGTTTGGGGTATAGGGAGCTTTATGCTGGGTCAAAGAGGCAGGCTATGGGGGTACAGGCTCCAGGAGGAAATTTGGGTAACTTCAGGGTAGGAGAGATGGTACGGGGAGTTGGGGGTTGGGGTTGCAGGCTGCTGGCAGTGCTTACTACAAATCCCAGGAAGCGGCTGTCAGATCTGTGTGTCTCCTAGGCACTTGGACGGCTAGGTAGACTCCACAAAATGCCATTGAACCCACAGTTGCAACTGTCGCAGCTCCAGTTGATCATGATTTCCAGCCAATGGGAGCTATGGGGCCAGCACTCGGTGGCAGTGCATGGAGTATCCCTGCACCTAAGGGCTGCAGGTACCTGGCAGCCACTTCTGGGAACTGCCTTAGTCCTGAGCCCCCATCAGACTTTTAGCAGCCCATCATTATCATCATCAACCATGAGCTCAGTGCCCATTGGTGTCTGATGCTTTTCTCACTATTTCCTTCCATCTTTTCCTAACCAGTATGGAGTGGCTTAGTTTCTGTAGACTAGCTCCTCACCAATCTACTATATCATCTCTGTGGGGTCTGCCTCTCCTATTCGAACTGTCTATTATGTCAAATACCAGGGACTTGATTTTTCATTCATCATTCAATCTGTAGATATGTCTGAATAGCTGTAACTTCCGTTGTATAACCTTCTGCAGTAGGTTCTCTTCTGGCTGTATCTTCCTATATAATTCCTCATTGGTGACCTTTTGCATCCATGCTATTCTCAGGATCTTTCTATAACAACTCCTCTCAAATGCCAATATCCTTGACTTCAAATCTTTTGTTATCACCCATGTCTCACAGCCGTACAACATGCTGCTGAATACATGTTTTCAAGCCGCTCGGCTTCGTTCCTAAGCTAATCACATTGCTTTTCCAGATCTTATCCATCACCTTCAAACGCACTCTTGCTTTCACTGTTCTATTCACTATTTCCTTCTTATGCTTAGACATGTGAACTTCTCTACATTGTGTAGTTTGATCCCATCTACACTGATCTTCCTTCCTATTTCCTTATCTCCAAATACCATTGTTTTTTTTTTTTACTGATGTTCATAATCAGTCCATCCCACTTCCCTTCCTCATTTAGGACCTGCACCGGTCTCGCTAGCTTCTCTTCATCTTCTTCAATGATAACCATATCATCTGCAAACCTCAAGTTGTTGATTCTCATCCCATGAACAGATATCCCTTGTATCCCTTCCTTGATTTTGTCCTTCACACTCTTTAGGTGTGTGATGAATACTTGGAGATATAGGATCTCATTGCCTAGTATCTCTACTCATTCTAAACCAACTTCACATCTCTCTGCATGTTCTCACTGCTGCATCCGCATTGTTGATGATATCCTCCAACAACCATATCAGTCTGCTCTCCACTCTGTACAACTCAACACTGCTAAGTCACTTTCTGGTCTATACTGTTAAATGCCTTCTGAAAATCGACAAAGCAATTGTAGATGTTCTTGCTCTTTCATTGGGCTTTCTCTGCAATTAATCTTAGTACCAATATCTGCTCTATGGTACTTCTAGCTCTCTGAATCCTGCTTGCTCATCTGCTAGGTGTTCTCCTGTCTGTGATCTCAGTCCTTCCATCAGTATCATCAACACCTTGCCTAGATGACTTGTTAGAGCAATCGTTTTGTAGTTCTTGTATTCCAAAGCACTTCCTTTCTTGTGTATTGTCAGTAGCATAGATCTTACCCATTCCTTAGGTGCCTTCCCTTCTTTTCATGCAATATTATATAGTCAGTGTATTTCCTGAATCATGCTTTTCTCCACCATATTTGGTGATCTCGCCTGTGATCTTATTTCCAGGGCTTTTGTTGCTCTTCAGTCATTTCACTGCTCTTTCTATTTCCTCCTTCGAAACATACTGTACTGATGTTACTCATCTTCTTATCAAATTCATATCTATCATGTTCTTGGACTTCCCATCATTCGATCGCCATGTCCACTCCCTACAGTCCTTTTGTTGGACTCTTGTGTTGCAGATCACCATCTCATGCTCCACAGCAAACTCTGGTAGTTTCTTGCCTCATTCATTTATCCCTCCATATCCAAACCTCCCAATGACTTTCTCCCAACCTTCTTTACCCGTTCTAACCTTCATGTTCCAATCTCCTCCAATGATCAACACGTGTCTCTTCAGTATCTCCTCCTGCATCTTTGTCAAATATTTTTAGAATAGCTTGAACTCCTCCTCTGTACTGTCCGATGTGGGTGCACACACCTGAATGACCAAGATGGTGAATGGCTTTACTTCGAATCTCTCTACCATCATTTTTGCACTCACTGGTTTGTATCCTAACAATGCTCCTCTAGCTCTTTTGCTAGGATGGACTCAGACTCCTGCCTTATGCTTCATTTTGTTCCCTGACCAAACGACTTTGCAGCTGCACATCTCTCCTAATGCCATCCAACGCATCTCTGCCAGTACAAGTATATTACATTGGTATCACTCCATCTCCTTTCAAAGCAGCTCTAAATTTCCAGTCACCCACAGTGTTCAGACATTCCATGTTCCACCTGATAGTATATGTGTTAGTCTTAATTTTCTTTTGGTATCCAACGTATTGATCCAACCTACATTGCTCAGTTGGTGCCATGGACCTTGTTTATCAGGGCAATGTCTGAGCCAGCATCTTTTAGCAGTTAGTCTCTAAGGCTATGTCTACACCGCATTCCACTTTCAGAAGTGGAATGCAAATGAGTGAAATTGAAAATGTAAATGAAGCACATATTTACATATTGCATGCCTCATTTGCATATTCTCACATGATTGTGCTTCTGGAAGAGGCTTTTCTGGAAGCAAAAACAGCTGTGTAAATGGGGTTCCTTCGAAAACAAGCCCTGGTTTCACAAGAACCCTTCTTACAGAAACAAAATAGGGCCTGTTTTTGTTCAAATTTCATGATCATAGGCTTTTAAAAATAATACATTTTGTGATTTCAGATATTTACATCTGAGCTTTCAAGGTGTTTCAACTGTTGGGGTCCTGATCTTAAAAGGGATGGGTGGAAGGGTAACAAGGTTATTGCATGGGGATCACATGTTGCCACCCTTACAGCTGCACTGCTGATGATGGAGTGCTGCCTTCAGAGTGGGTGGACCAGAGAGTGGTAGCTCCTGGCTAGGAGTCCATCTTGGATGGCAATGCCACTGGCAGCAGCAGTGCAGAAGCAAGGATGGCATGGTATGGTTTTGCCACCCTTATTTCTGCACTAATGGTGGCAGGTGCAGACGTCAGAGCTCTGGCTACCCAGCTCTGAAGGCAGCACAGAAACAAGGGTGGCAAAACTGTGATTCCCCACAATAACCTTGCAACTCTTGAATCCCATACAAAAGACTAGATATTTTGCTGACCATAAATTTGGGTGGGCCCCCCTTATGACCTCAAATGGCAAAGTTCAGCAGCATGGCAGGGGCAGAGAATGGGATAAGAATAAAATAGTAGTTCTTGTTCAGCCAAAAACAGTTCTCTAATGGCTGAATTAACATTTGGAAGTGGTGTTATTAATTTTATCTCCTTCAATATTTTTACAGCTGTAATAGTTAAGAATTTCCCTAGTATTTTAAGTTGTAAAAACCCATCAACTTATATAGCTCTAATTCTCTAAAGCTGTAAAATAAATGCAAATTAGTTTTTAAGTGATTCCAAATCAAGGAGGGGACTCTTAAAACTAAATCTATGAAATGTGTATGCATGAAGCACTAATGTACATGCAAAAGCAGGGCAAAAATTCTAAGCTTACATTATTGTAGCACTTTTTAACCAATAAATATCCAGCATGATTTATGTTACGGAGATCAAATGTATTATAATTATTTACATGAACATGAATATTCTCAGAGACATATTAGTCTGTAGCTTCAGAAATAACCAGTCATGTGGCACCTTAGAGGCTAACAAATGTATTAGGTCATGAACTTTCATGGGTACAACCCACTTCCTCAAGAGAAGGTGCTGGAGGACTGCTTGCTATTTATGAATGTGAATGTTCTGTGTGCCCACTGTCCTTCAATGCATCAATGCCAGGTACATTTTCACAGGTTAACATACAGAATTTTTGAATTGCAAATTATAAAAGCTTGTGGAGGGCTGTTTAACCTTTTTATTACATTCTGCTTATACGTTAGAGGTCGTCCACGAGTTCATTTACCTTGGGTCCACCATCACTGACACCCTGTCATTGGACACTGAGCTAAATAGGAGGATCGGAAAAGCGGCCACAACTCTGTCCAGACTCAGCAAGAGAGTGTGGAATAACAACAAGCTGTACACTCACACCAAAATGCAAGTCTACAGAGCCTGCATCCTCAGCACCCTCCTTTATGGCAGCGAGACTTGGACCCTGTATGCCCCCCAGGAAAAGAGGCTGAACGTCTTCCACTTGCGCTGCCTCAGGCGCATCCTTGGAATATCATGGAAGGACAGAGTGACCAACACCGCCGTCCTTGAGCAAGCTGGAATCCCAACCATGCACACCCTCCTCAGGCAGTGTCGACTCCGCTGGCTTGGCCAAGTGCACAGGATGAATGATGGA
The DNA here is from genome assembly GCF_033958435.1 of Carettochelys insculpta. NCBI lineage: Eukaryota > Metazoa > Chordata > Testudines > Carettochelyidae > Carettochelys > Carettochelys insculpta. Next base: position 14,449,994 of record NC_134150.1, on the reverse strand, counting down.
AGAATTCCAAAAGACATCCTGTATGGTGAGCTACCCTCTGGCAAAAGACCTCCCGGACGCCCCCAGTTGCGCTACAAAGATGTCTGCAAGAGAGACCTCAGAGAGGTAGACATCGAGCTGGACAACTGGGAAGAACTAGCAGATGACCGCAGCAGATGGAGGCAGGGGTTACACAAGGGCCTTCAGAAGGGTGAGATGAAGATCAGACAGCTAGCAGAGGAGAAGCGAGCACACAAAAATCACAATAAGGACTTGCCAGACACCCACTACATCTGCAAGAGATGCAGCAAGGACTGTCACTCTCGTGTGGGTCTTCATAGTCACAACAGACGCTGTAAATGAAGTCCTCAACTGAAACTTTAAAGGGCGCGATCCATAGTCTATGCAGACTGAAGGATGCCTACTACTATGCTTATTTAAACAAGCTTCATAAAAGCCCATGGAATTACTTCAACGACTCTTCAAAAAGAAAAACTGACCACAATTCTTACTCCTGTATTTTATTCATCAACATCATGCTTCATTTTTATTTAGGATAAGATTGCCTCCAAAAAATGTTGCTGTTTGGTAAAATCTTGTTATTTTCATGTTTTTTTCACAGGGTAAAACATACAGTTTGGACTTTGATCTACTCTTGGTTGAACCTCTCTAGTCCAGCACTCTCTTCCAGCAATATCCATCATCCAGCATGGTTTTAGTTAGCTGGATGTCTTCCTATCATGGGTGTGGCCAAGTTTCCCGTGGTCCCATAAAGTTTGTTTAGAGCCACCAATCCTGGCTGTCAGTGTTCTGTGCTGTTACTTAGCTATAATTTACCCCTAAATGTCTTCCAAAAGTCCAGTAAACAGTGGAAGTGTTGGTAATGCTGCTGGACAATACTGACTTCCAGAAGTTCAGCAAATTCTCTCCTTCAGCACCCATCAGGCCCCAAAGGTGCCAGACTTGGGAGGTTTAACCTATTTTTTAAAATAAGTGGAATAAAATAGCTTAGAAAGTAGTTACTTCGACTAATTTTCAGCTGAAATCTATACTTTTTCCTCACATTTATATCACATCAATGAATATGTATCTCTTTATTTTAATAGTATTGCCTATTAGTTATAAGCTCATTCAAGCTAACTAAAACTTCCACAATTGCCATCATTTTCCAGCCTGTAACCCACACCTGTTCTGAAGTAATAAACATCCAAAATTCTTAAACAGTAGTAGTAGTAAATTCTTATATATTAATTTTTACTGACTGAAGTCCCATAAAGGCAGATAGGAAAATGTTCTTAGTTTAAAACAAATGCTTTTGTGTACAGAGTCACTGACAGTAACACTGAAAGACACTATCTCAAAGAATTGTGTTTTAAAGGGAAACGAGATAACCATTGTCCAAAGTGTGAGGAGAGAAAGTACACAATGAGCTACACAGTTCTTCATTTCCAGCATGCCAATATCTTTCTGAATGAAAGTGCCATTTCCCCAATCAGACATAGGCTATTCAAAATCAGTTTGACTGAGCAATTTAGGATTTAGGACCAATTGTAATTTAGTGCATGTGCAGAAACTGATTAGCTATAGCTATAAATATATGAAACTAGAACAGCTTGTAAAGATAAATCATTGAAAATATTCGCCGAACTGTGCTTTTTGGGGCCCTGTTCAACCCAAAGAGGTGCTACGGCTGTTGGTTGCGTGAAACTCTGTAAACAGCCTGTGTTGTGAATTCCAAGCAAGCAAGAGTCCACTGAAAAGCGGGCTTAACTGAATGATTCAGGTGCTTTTATTGGGATATCCTAAGGGAACCGATTGATGCGGCAGCACAATAACAGCCAGGTTTGCAGAAAATGCTTGGGAATTGGCAAAGTGAGCAGAAGCTAATAAAAGACAAAAGTTCTTTAGATGGCCATGTGGTTTTTCATGATGCACATGGTTTTGTTTTGTTTTGTTTTTTTTTGGGTAAAAAAGTGTAGATTTAGTGATTGTATTTAAAACATTACAGTGTGCCTATCAGAAACTGGTTGATTTCTATTATTTTTTTAAAAAGAGAAAAATCTCTCATTATGTCAAAATAATTTGACAGAATGCATTAAAACAGAAACAACCTTTATTTTATTGGCTTTAGTTGGTGTTTTCAAACACCAGTGCTTTTCTGGCTCAAATTTGTTAGTCATGTAATTACGTTGACTTCAGTGGAGTCACACAGCAGATTTATACATTTGTGTGTGGAAAAGAGTGTTTTTGAAAACTTACTCTTCTCCTACTATCCTCTTGAATTTAGTTGCTTGTGACCCTGCAAGTATTTGAAATTAGAGTTAAAATATAGCACCATAAAATGTTCAATAAATACTTTACCACATATGTGCTAATGAGTTTGGTTAGAATGTAGTTAATAATTTGTAATACCCTCTGGCCCTGATTTTATTTTCCCACATGGCCCTTGTTTATCTCATCTGTAGCTGTAACCCCTCCTCAACCTCCTTAGCTCACGAACTCAATGGGACTGCATGAGTAAGGATTTCTCATATATGTACAGGTTTCAGATATAATGTCCATATTTAGAGTAATAATGTAACTGTATTATCAGCCTGATCCTCTACCAATGTGGTCAATGAGATAGTTACATTTGAGTTAATAGAGTGTCCAATCAAGGCGTATGCATCTGAGATAAATAATGATCCCTAGAAGAAGTTCCCATGAAAATCATGGGCAAATATTTACTAATTATAAAAACAAAATTGGAAATATTTTAAAGTTAAATACTGTGGAGGCAATTAATGTTTCCTGGCAAAAACATACATGTCTTTGCTTAGCTTTGAAAACATTTTTCTTTACATTAGTTTTATATTACTCAGTTCAAATATTGGTATTTTATATTCTTTCAGTATCACAATTACTACAGCTCAATTATGCTCTTGCATATGTCAGGTACACTATGGTCTAATTTAATCTTCATTACACATTGCCATATTGCAATTATACATGCTATTGAAGTGTTAACACATATTTAAACCTGTTATTCCTTTGTCACTGATTTACAAAGAGGTACCTGAAAAGAAGCAGATGTCATAATTACATGCTTATTCAGCTCATTTTATACTAAATCTCAAAGCAAATTGCAAATGAGCTAGGCATGTCCTGAAATTAATGTAGTGATAGTACACTAATGCTGTGATTCATTATAGTTTGTCAATGTGCTGCGCTTCTGGAATGTGTGATAAAACTATATTAATACTGCACAGTAATGAGATTAATGAATTTGTACATGGGGAAGAATAATGGTTCTCTTTGTTAGACTATTGAAAAAATAACAAAGGTAATTAAAAAGAATTACTCAAACCCCATATAACCTCATTTATATTAAATTAATTTGTGTGATTTCATTTCTAATAATTGATCACTGTTTGCAAATTATAAAGCACTTCCAGGCCACATGACCTACTACTACAGGAGTAGTGATCCAGAGTATTATGAACTATCAAGGTGGTCCCTGTGGGTTCATATTAATTAAGGCTTAACAGTTTGGAAAATCGTAGCAATATTTTATGATTCATGTAATTAAACTCTAACTAAATGTCACAACTGCTGGTTATATCTGTGCCTGTGATTAATATCTTACCCTTATTTCAAAGGAAGCAAAAGTAATGGAATGTTTTTAAAACACACAGACAATCAAAGACAAAATGAACTAGGTGCTTTTAGAATTCATAACTAATCACATTAGCATTTCACTGCCTCTGCTTCAATCATTCATAATCAGCATCAGATGATGCAAATCAGATTAATATTTGACACCATATGGCTTTCAACTGCGGGTTTTTGCACCTGTGTAACACCGTCTATATCGCCTAAGTTTTTGCTGATTTGGACTATTGGACCAGAATCAGGCCCATATCTTCAAGCAGTTATAAAATATACTTACAATAAAAGCCGTGCAGCGGTTACTACAGTGTGTGTAAAGCCATGCTGCTCCTAAAGAAAGGACTCCTGGAATCCTACATGATAAATGTTGAATTTTAGCATCATACTGTGTCAGAAGAATGCTTTTGAAAATGGTTTCTCCTGAGGAGGAGGAGGAAACAGGAAAAGTGTCCTTGGAACTCTTATATTAGATAATTAATGGTATTAAGTTGTTTTTTCCCCACTTTGCTAGGAATATTGGAGTAGTATTATTTACTTTACCAGAAATAGTTAGATTTTTATTTTGGAAGGAGGGGACAAGTTTTTGCTGGAAAATGACAAATCATCAAATCAAATCATCAGAAAAAATCATGGGAAAAGGCTGGTTTAAACAAATTTCTGGTTTCTAAAAAGATTAATAAAAATGTTTGTCATCATTTAACACATCCCATTTTGACATTTTCTAAATGAAAAATGCCATGTTTTTGGAGTTTAACTGGCACATCACTTAAAATTTAAATTAATTTGCAATAAATGTTGAAATCAAAATGAGACATTCCAAAATTATTGAAAATAAAACACTTTGATTTACTTGATTGCATTTCTTTTCCTTTCTCTCAGTTTTTTGTCTGAAACAAAAAATCCCCTATGATTCTAACTTTTTGTCCTGGTTCAGAAGAAAAATATTTTTAAAATCTTGAAAATTCTCACAAGATAGAAAAATGGTTTTCATCCCAGCTTTATTAGTCACCAATTCATGCACATTCAGGGTTATAAAATTATAGGGTATCTTCAGCATAAATATGAGCGGATGGCTATCAATCACTGAGTTTTGCGTTATACTTTTTCTTTTGCTAATTATATTTTATAATATTTAGCAATTATTTGTCTTCAGGAGTTGAGGATGTACAATATTCAGAGAATAGCCTTGGGGATAGCCGTGTTAGTCTGTAGCTTAACAAAAACAAGCAGTCCTGTAGCACCTTAAAGACTAATCATTTAATTTATTTAGTAATCAGCTTTTGTGGGTAAGATGCTCTTCATCAGACTTGGTGCGAGGCTATAGAGTAACACAGTTACCCCCAAGACTATTTACCACGCAATGCACTGCATTTAGCTATTTGGAGTGGAAATCCATCAACTACATGAGCCAAAGCTGATTAAGTGGGTCATTCCCATGAAAGCTCATTCCCTGATACATAAAATCAATAGGGTATGTCTACAGTACAGTGATCTGTTGACAACATTACTGTTGGAAGACATCTTCCGACAAAACTTCTGTTGAAAGATTGCGGCCACGCACAAAAGCAGATCACTGTGTTGGTCCCCTCCACCAGTGGACAGCAGCCAGACAGTTCAGCTGTTCTCTTGATAGAATGGCCAACCAGATGCACAGCAGACAGGGTGCTTGGTGACCGGGAGTTCCTGTCTGTCAACAGGGGGCCCCCTGGAGCATGCACACAACTTTTTTGTGGACAGATTGTGTCAAGAAAGGCGTTCTGCCTTGTGGGGGAGAGACAGAAGTCTGCCGACAAAAGTGCCACGTTCTGTCAACTTACTGTCACCAGAAAGCATTGTTTGTGTGGACGCTCACTGAGTTTTGTCGACAAAACTCTCTAGTGCAGACATAGCTTTAATCTTTAAGAAGCTACAGGACTTCTAGTTAGAGAAGTCTGCTATACTCTGTGGCAGTGTTCTCTGTAAGATGAGCCCTTGGCAGCCACCTAAGAGACATTCAAACGTAACCAAATAATTAGCAGTGCATCCCCAGTGCCCACAGTTGGCAGCATGTGTTTCTACTGGTGGGGCACATCCACCCATGCCTCGATGCACAAAACAAAATTTATTTCACACTTGGATGGAAAAAAATAAATGGACCTTTGCTCTGTGAGATGTACAGCTGACATTAAGCCTTGCATACAGCATAAAGGAAAAACATTGGCATCAGAAAGCTTCAGATGAAAGCTTCCGTTGCCACTCAGGCAGTTAAGCATCTACATTCTGTAATTTTATCCACAGTTTATTATGCCAGAGAACATAGGTGCTAGTATTCAAACTAAGGTCCAACTGGCAACTATACAGATACGCCTTGATTTTCCAAGCTGCATTTCTACTTGCAGGTACAATGCTCATACAGAAACTAACATATGATTTTATGTAACTCCAGTTTTACAGACCTCTTAAAGAAAAGAGCAGCTTTTGTTCTTTGGAGATTCTATATTGGCTCCTCTTTTCTCTGAAATTTGCACCATTTTCTGCTGTAGTTTCTCTGAATACAAATCATAGTGTTTACCTGTAACTGTGGTATCCCAAAGTAGCTCTGCTGCATGGACATAGCCAAGGTGCTTACCTAAGCAGCTCTTGGCCAGCAGCACTCTCAGGCAATGTTCCTTGCCTTCCAGAAGCTCCAGCCCACTGTCTGTTCCATGTGTCTCTCTGTGGTGCGGAGGGGGAAGAACGTTGTACTCTGCCCCTCCCCCCCGCAAAATCTCTCAGTTCTTACTAGCCAGAGGGCAACCAATAAGAGCTGAGAATCCCAGCAAATGTTCTCAGCTCCTATTGGCTGGAAAAAGGTCAATGACAGGTGAGAGATTTTGCTGGGGGTGGTGGCAGCACCCAAAGCTCTCTCCACACAGCCAACCCAGGGGCTGGCCATTCACAGGCTTGGCCAGCTGGATCTGGCTCCTGAGCCATATCTTACCCATCCCTGAGCTAATGTGCTTTTCCACTGAGCTAGCTGTTATTCTTGATCGTGGCATTTGGCTCAAGGCTCATAAGTACACTAGGTAACCGTTCTAACGTAAACTAGTTATGACAGATTTAATATTAATGGAACTAAGAATAAAGTCAGATTCCTGACAGACGGTGATAAAGTAAATCTTTGAGCAGTAATCAGAATCAACAAGCCACATCACACCAGTCATTCAAAAATGATAAGCAGAAAGAACCTGCTGAGATAACATCCAACCACAAACCATAAAATTTATGATTTAATTTTAGCAACAGAACAGATTAATAACTACTCTAGAAAAATGAAATCTTAAGTATATTTGCTCTTTAAAGGGTTGTGATCTGAGAAGAAAATCACACAAATGCTAAAGCAGCCAATTTCGTATACCCCTATAGCTTGTACCACATTTTTAACTGGTCCCATGAGGATTTTCATCATAAAGAACAGCTAAGACTTGGGGAAGCTGCAATGAGCCAGATTAACATCAATCTTTCTCTCTTGTGAGAGTTCTTGTAATGAAGATTCTGCATTGCTTTAGCAACTGTATGGCCATTTTGTCTTAGTAATACAGCATGCTGTGCTGATCAGTGATTGGAGTGCCACCCTCAAATAAAGCTTCAGAACAGTGTTTGTTCTGCTGGCAACACTGCTAGTGTGTTTGCACTCTCCTCCAACCTGGAGAATGTCTGCAGTTTATACCTTCCTTCATCTGCTTAAGTTGCCTGTTGAAACAGTTGGGGCACCACTTGAATATTCTGTTTAAGCAGTAATTAATTTATAATTAAAGAAATGCTGAAAATCAAGCAATTTTTTCTTTACAAGTAACACTGCAAACCAGAGGTGCCATGGATATAGACTACCAAGCCTAGAAGTGTCAGAGCACTGTGTTTAAGTGATTTAAAAAAGTCACTTTGTGTCAAATTTCTTGATCATTGTTCTCAATGCCAATGCATAGAGTATTTGAAGCAGAGAAATTTTAACAATGCCATCTTTTGCTCTAGTTTATTACACCTTAATAAAGTAATCTTTAATGTGAATACATTGCAGCTGAAACTGATAATGGTTGGGAAAGTTAATTAAAGAAAGACTGAGTAATATTATGTTGTTTCAATTTTCCCTACACTCTATTTTTCCTATGATTTGTTTGATCTTTTATTCTGGTGTTATTTTTAAGCAGTCTCATTATAAACAGTGTTCCATCACGTGACATATTTGCAATGCCAAATTCAGGACAACTTCTCCTCTGTTTGCTCCATGTCTTAAATGCCTATGTCTTAAATGCCTGTTTTTCCTATTTAAATAAGGAAAAAAAGGATTAGAATATTAATTGTCTGCCTGTTTGGGTTACTTATTCTCCTTCCAGTTCATGTGGGTTTGGAACAAGATTGGAAAGGCATTGGCAGTGGACTGGTTAAATAACACACAAGTTTCTATATTTTTGTTACAAGGTTCAACAAGGGGATAGTTAGATCAAAATCTATGATTTTTTCACAAGTCAGTCACAATAAGTTACTGTAATATGTGATTTCATCCTAAAACTCCTCTTTATAAATCTGTCCTAGTGATGACATTAAATTACTTTCTGCCTCTTTAAGCTTAACATGTTTTAGAATCTTATAACATGCAAGTCTTGTTATTAAAGATGCTGCTGAATTATTCAGGGCTAATTCAAGATGTGAAGACACCTTTCTTGAGACAGAAAATTGGCAAAAACACTCTAAGATGCCTTACAGCAATGGGAAAAAATCCTGCTGCAGCTGTTGAATTTACCATGAAACTGATGCTATAAAAATTGTTACCTCACATGGTTACATGAGGTCCATGGCCTGCTGAGTTGTACCATATTTCCTGGTATCAAGTAGTAAATTTAATGGAATTATAGAAATGTAGGGCTGGAAGGGATCTTGAGAAGTTATTGAGTCCAGTTCCCTGAGCTGTGCCAGAGCCAGATAAACTTGGACCACTCGTGGTAAGTCTTTATCCAATCAGTTTTAGAAAACTCTAGTGATGGGGATTCCATAACTGCCCTCGGAAGCCTCCTCCAGAGCTTAACCGCCCTTATCAATAGAAAGTTTTTCCTAACAACTAACTTAAATTTCCTTTGCCAAAGATTAAGCCCATTACTTCTTGTCCTACCTTCAGTGGACATGAAAAATAACTGATCACAGTCCTCTTTATAGCAGCCCTTAACACATTGGAAGACTGTTATCAGGTCCCCAATCAGTCTCCTTTTCTCAAGACTGAACATAGCTTTTTCTTCATAGGTCAGATTTTCTAAACCTTACATAATTTTTGTTGCTTTCATCTGGAATCATTCTACTTTGACCACGTCTGTCATAAACTAGGGACTCCAGAATTGGACACAGTACTAACTGAGGCTGCCCCGTGCCAACTAGAGCGTGATCATGCCTCCCATGTCATACACAGGACACTCCTTTTGATACACCCCAGAATATTAGTCCTTTTCACAGCTGTATCACATTGTTGATTTATTCAATTTGTGACCCGCTATAACCCCCATACCCTTTTCAGTAGTGTTACTGCCCAGTCAGTTATTCCCCGTTTTTGTCGTGCATTTGACTTGATCCTTCTTACATGTGGTGTTTTGCACTTCTCCTTATTGACCTTATCTTGTTGAATTCACACTAATTTTTCAAGGACATTATGAATTCTCATCCCAGCATGTTTTCAAAGTTAAGCAATTTCACACACTGCCCCCATCCCCAGCAAAAAAGGAGCTGAAATATATGAGCTGAGAATTATTGCAGGATACCTTGGTATTTTCATTCATGAAAATATTGAATAGTACTGGACCCAGGACAGACCACAACAGAGTCCTATTAAACATATTCTTCCAGTCAGGAATGCTGGAAAAATTTGTATAGTATATGTGGGGGAGGGAGGCTGAGAGCCATTGAACCAAAATGTAAACCTTGGATACAATGGGAGCTCCTTCAAGTCAGAGGATGCAGTAGCATCCCCTGCACCTCTAGTTCCAGCACCTGTGCCTCCAGTTTAACAACGAACCATCAATAAATAGTCTTTCAGCCAGTTGTGCAACCACCACCATTTCCAGACCTGAAGAAGTGGGTCTGGCCTACAAAACCTAATCACCTAACAGATTATTTTAGTCTTTGAAGTGCTGCACAACTGCTTTTTTGTTTTTTGAAGATACAGACTAACATGGCTACCTCTGTGGCTATTCACCTTAGAGCAATTTCCTCTACAGCATATTTTTCCAGTTTCCTTATAAGAATGTCATCTTCTGACATAGAAGTTCCTGAGATGTTAAGATCAATTTCTAATTCACTTACTCACTTAGGACTAGATAAGGAGCTCCTTGGTTACACTGGTAGCAGTCAGCCAAGCTGGGTGGTCTCACTGACTTCAGATGATTAGTTCAATTCCCTCCATCCAGGGTGGAGAAATCCCAAGCACTGCTACAGGCTGGGAACTGAATGGCTAAGCAGCAGTTTTGCAGAGAAGGACCTGTGGATTACAGTGGATGAGAAGATGGATATGAACCAACAATGTGCCCTTGTAGTCAAGAAGGCTAATGGCACACTGGGATGCATTAAGAGGAGCACTGCCAGCAGATCTAGCAAAGTGATTACTTTATTCGTCATGGGTGCAGCGACATCTAGAGTATTGTAACCAATGCTGGGCCCTCCGTTATAGAAAGGATATGGATTCACTGAAGGGAGTCCAGAAGAAGACAAAAATTTATTAGGTGGCTGGAGAACTTGAGTTATTAGGAGTGACTGAGGGATTTGGGCTTATTTAGTCTGCAAGAGGGAAGAAGGAGGAGCTTCTTAATAGCAGCTTTCAACTACCTGAAGGGTATTTTCAAAGAGGATGGAGAGAGGCTGTTCTCAGTGGTGACAGATGACAGAATGAGCACCAATGGTCTCAAGATGCAGTGGGAAAGATCTAGGTCAGCTATTAGGAATAACTATTTCACTAGGACAGTGGTGAAGCTGTGGAATGGGTTATCAAGAGACGTGGTAGAATCTCCTTCCCTAGAGGTCTTTAAGCCCTAGCTTGACGAATCCATGACTGGGATGATTTAATTGCAATTAGCCCTGCTTTCAGCAGGGGTTTGGAATCAATGAACTCCTGAGGTCTCTTCCATCTCTATTATTCCATAATTCTATGAATATTTTGGAGTAATGGCTCACTAGTGTAACTTAGTGTCAATATGGCTCTTATTAACTTCACTGGGACTCGCCTGCAAACAAGACTCAACTCAGCATGAATAATGGTTTCAGACCTCAGCAATGCAACAGATATTTACTGTGACAAATTCACATGAACACAGATTTCTATTTGTGATTTATATGTACTTTTACAGTGAGTAATAGTCTGAAAAAATAATGCATCCCTACATCTGGCAGGGATTCAGAAATACCACTTCATAATTTACAAAGGAAGCACACATCACTGTGCAAAAATGATCAGTTGTTCATGAGAAATGAATTTATTTATTTATTGCACAAACATAGTGGGATATTAGCATCAATTCAAGACTGCAGTCTTAATAATGGGATTGTTCACTAAGGACAAAGTATGAGCACTGTACTGACCAATGCATCAAGCAGCATAAATTAAAGGAGCTTAAAAAAGCCCCACCATAACACAAAGGATTATTTTCTACATCAGAAGTATAGTGAGTGTGCCACTTAAGAACAGTACGCACACTGACTACACTGTGTAGTGCGCACACACACACACACACAGAGGCATTCTAGCAAATACATTTTTTTATTCTTCTGCAGATTTTTGTCAAGCTGATCCACCATTGACTTTCAGTCCTATTCATGGTGTGATACCAATAACACCTGACTGTTACCTAGTTCAATAACCATCACCTAAGAACTTAAAAACCACTGTGGCAAGGCTGGCCAGGCTCCTGGGCTCCAGGCCTCTATTCAGTCCACTCTTCCCTGTCCTGGACACCGCTGCCCTTCAGGAGGAGGGGAAAGGGGGAAGATGGTGGTCTGGGGGGAACCTGGGCCCCACCCACTCATTCCGGGTTCCAGCCCAGGGACCCTGTGTGGCCGCTGGTGGTGATGGGGCTCCCCTTGTTATGAGCACCACAGCTCTTCCCTGGGCCACTTCCCCAGACAATTCCTCCCCCCACCACACCTCATCCAGGTAGTAGTGGCGGTAGCAGCAGCAGAAGCTGCTGCTGCCGCAGCCACAGCCTATTTCCCCTCCTGGTTTGGCTCCTCCTCTGGATTCAGTCTGCTTGGCCTTACTCCAAATCCCAGGCCTCCTGGGCAGGGGCTTTAGCCCCTTGTAGCTGAGCACTCCTCTCCTCCTTTTGGTCCCTCTCGAAAACTCGCTTTGCTTTGCTTTGCACCTGTCTTTTTCTCTCCTCTCTTCCAGCTCTCTCCTCCTCTCTCTCCCCCTGCCTAATGGGCAAGGGTTCTTTTACAAGTAGGCTTAACTGGGACCAGCTGGACCCAATTGACCCAGGGCATCTTCCTCCCCAGCTGCTCACACCCTGCTTGTTTCCCTGCCCTGCTTTTCCCTCTCATTCTTACCCCCTCCCAGTCTTACCTTGTCACATATCCCCCTCCCCAGCTCAACACCATGGGGTTGGGCTACCTGGGACGGCATACAGTGGACCTGGGACAGGCCATCGGCATTCCCGTGCTGGGTCCTGGCCCTATGCTGCACTCTAAAGTGGAATGGCTGTAAGGACAGGAACCACTGGGTTATTCTTGCATTCCTATCTTTGTTTCTGTGCATCCACTGTGGCGGCGCATGGTCCGTGACAAGGGTAAACTTCCATCCAAGGAGGTAGTACCTTAAACTTTCCACTGCCCACTTCACCACAAGACACTGCTTTTCAATGATGTCAGAATTCCGCTCTCTGGGAAGGAGCTTGTGGCTCAAGTATAGGACAGGGTGTTCCTCTTCTCCGACCATTTGGGACAGCACGGCTCCCAAGCCTACATCGGAGGCATCAGTTTGTAGTAGGAATTCCTTCTTGAAATCCAGGGCAATAAGGACTGGGTTACTACACAGGGCTGTCTTTAAATGCAGAAATGCCTCCTCTTCCCACTGGGATCCAGTTTACCATGTCAGGGCCACAGGCTTTTGTGAGGTTGGTCAGGGGGCATGCCCTAGGTGCAAAGTGGAGGATGAACCTTCGATAGTACCCCACGAGTCCCAGGAATGCCCGGACTTGTTTCTTCCGGAGCGGTCGAGGCCACTTTTGTATTGCCTCTACCTTGTTTATTTGGGGTTTCACTATGCCCTGGCCCACAATGTACCCCAAATATCTCGCTTCCATTAGCCCTATAGCACATTTTGTCGAGTTCACTGTGAGGCCAGCTTCCCTCAGGGTGTTTAACACTGCCTTTGCCTTCTTCAGGTGGGTGTCCCAGTCTGGGCTATGGATAACATCGTCAAGATAAGCTGCAGCATAGCGCGGTGTGGTCATAATAACTTATCCATTAGCTGTTGGAATGTTGCGGGGGCACCATGTAACCCAGACGGGAGGACTGTGTATTGGTATAGGCCTTCTGGGGTAGAAAAGGCTGTCTTCTCCCTGGCTTCCCTAGCCAGGGGTATCTGCCAGTACCCCTTGGTCAGGTCAAGGGTAGACAGGAAGTGGGCCTTTCCCAGCCGATCTATCAGTTCATCAATACGGGGCATGGGGTACACGTCAAATTTGGATACTTCGTTTAGCTTTCGAAAATCATTACAAAAATGGAGGCTGCCATCTGGCTTAGGCACTAAAACAATCGGGCTGGACCACTGGCTATAAGATTCCTCAATTACACCCAGTTCCAGCATCCTCTGAACCTCCCTTTGGACCTCTTCTCGTTTTGCCCCTGGGAGTCTGTAAGGCCTCACATGCACTCGTACCCCTGGGTCAGTGACAATGTGGTGTTCCACCTCTGTGGTTCGTCCAGGGTTTGCTGAAAACACATCTGTGCGTTGTTTCAACATGTTGAGGACCTCCCTCTGTTGGTCAGAGTTTAGCTCTGGGGAGATTCTCATCTGTCTCTCCTGGTCCTCCTCTAGCGCCAACATGCTCAGGGCAGCCAGCTGCTCTTCCTGATCCCACCAAGGTTTTAGTAAGTTAATATGGTAGACCTGCTCAGTCTTCCGATGACCTGGTTGTTGTACCTTGTAGTTTACCTCCCCGATGGTCTCAACTACCTCATAGGGGCCCTGCCACTGGACGAGGAGCTTGCTCTCTGCCGTTGGGACCACTACCATCACCCGGTCCCCCACCTTGAACTTCGGGACGGCCATCTGTCAGTTACAGTATGCCCGCTGGGCTTCTTGGGCCTGTTCCAGGTGCTCCCAGGTGATGGGCGTAACCTTGGTGATCTGGTCCTTCATCTGGAGGACACGCTCAATGATATTGCGCCCATGGTTTGGCTGCTCCTCCCAGGTCTCTTTGGCAAGGTCCAGGATACCTCAGGGGTTGTGTCCATACAATAGGAATATTCCAAATAGTCATAGCAATCGTCACCAGGTATTTTGATCAGATGATGTAGATTCCCAGGATTTTGGATCAATGTTGACCTTTTTCATTGCATTTTTCATGCATCCTTGAATCTTAGCTTTGGTCTTCCTCTTCTTCTCAACCCACATGACAGTTCACTGAAGGGGATTTCTTTGGGAAGATGTTCATCACCCGTTCTTCTCACATGACCAAGCCAGTTGATATTCATAATTCTGCGGAAGCAGCAAAGATGGAAATTGTTCAATTTTTTTCTCCTGGTTCAAGTAGGTGGTCCATGCCTCAGAACCATATAGCAGGATACTCATTGCACATGGCTGGTAGATTAGTATCTTTGTTTCCACTGTCAGCTTAAGATTGTTCCATGCTCATTTGATAAGTCTGCCAAAAATCATGGCTGCCTTCTTGATTCTGAGGTTCAGTCCTTTGTCCATGGGTACGTTTGTGGTGACAGAATCCTAGATATCAGAATTGTTGAACCACATCTAATGGGCTGTTATCCCAAATGACATTGGGTCACTGAGGTACAACGGTTTTCTTCATGCTTGAGTGAATACAACGGTTTTCTTCATGCTTATGCCAAGGGAAAATGCAGGCTTTGGATAGCGAATCCATCAGTGACTGTAGCATGTCTTCATTAAGAGCGATGAGAGCTGCATCATTTGTGAAGAGGAGTTCCCTAATCAGGACTTTCTTGACCTTAGTTTTGGCCTTGAGTCTTCTCAGGTTGTAGAGAGAGCCATGTAATCTTATGTGGAGGCATCCATCACTGCATGAGTTTGAAACACTCACTTTAATAGAACTGAGAAGAATATGTTGAAGAGGGTAGGGGCAAGAACACAACCATGTTTGACTCCACTGTTAATTGCAAATGATTACGACGCAGATCCATCATACTGCACTGTTGCTTTCATGTTTTTGTGAAAGGATGTTATGAGCTTGAGGAACGTCATTGGGCCACCAATCTTGGTTAATACTCCATATAGTCCTGATCTACAGATTGCATCAAATGCCTTTGTTAAGTCCACAAATGCTATGAATAAAGACTCTCCTTGTTCTCTGCATTTTTCCTGTAGTTGCCTCTATTTGTATGACTTTTAAAACACAAGGCAAATTTACAGTAAAACATTAGCATACGTCATTGTACTTATACAGAATCAGCTTAATATTCAACAAATTTGTCTGAAGAGGCCTCTTTTTTCTTCCTTGGACACTGACATCTCTTCCACATTCCACCCTGCAGCAAAAGAGGAAGGACACTGGGCCTCTATACTGCAGATGCTCCTTGTGGCCTCACAAGAAAAAGACTTATTCTTTTTTACTAGGGTGACATTGATCTCTCCAGATGTATACCTGTAGTCACAGCATTAGCTCATTACAATAACCATTTGACAAAATGCCCTCAGGGAGATCTTGAAAGGCTCAACTGGCAATTAGATACCCAACCCCCATTGACTTTCAATATCTTCTCCTCTTGACTCCAGAAATTATACTTGCAAAATGGACCATGAGCAGAGTGAAAGAATGTCATCCTCGCCCGAATGACCCTGCTTTATAGACATGTGGAGACAGGACAAATTGACTGGCGCAAACTTTTAATCCAGGCTTTCATAAATAAATCTGAGAGAAAATCATTGCTCTAAAATTTGGAAAATAATTCTTATTTAAACACAAGCCTAATTACAAATGAACATCATCTATAGGCTATCAGCTAATGCTGTTTATTACATTCACTATAACAGGGAATCCCTGGGGTTAGTTTCTGAAATAAAGATTTAATTTGAAGGGAAAGTACAACAACAAAAATGTAGCTAATTGTAAACAATACTATTCCAAGCCCAGCTGACTCCATCAATATAAAAACAGAAATTAACCTCATCCTTCCATTACTGTAAACATATTAAATGCTATTTATTGTGATTACTTCTGTGTGGCCCGTTACAGCCTAAATAGGAACATTTTCGTGACTAAAAGATATAAACATCAGATAACGCTAACATAATTATTCCAGTCTGAAAGGTATAAAACCTAAATATTAATTTTAATAGAAAGGTTAGCAAATTAGAAAACCTCAAATGCTAAAGTCTTTGCAATAACAAGCAATGATGGCAACATGCATATATTCCAAGATTGAAAAATACAGGTGGGATCCAGCAGTAGTTTATATGATATCCTGACACATGTCATAAACAGAGGTTTTACACAGAAAAAGAATACAGATTTTTAACCAAAAGCAGAACAAGGAAGAAGCAATGAAAATGAAGAAATAGGAGGGAAACAGTGTTTATAACGCAGGGGTGGAAAAGGGAACGAAGCTCATAAAATTTTGTCTGTAGGCGTCTTTCCCAATGACACTGCATGGCATAGGGATCAACCCAAGGGCAGCACGCTGCTCTTCAGAACAAATACTGTGAGGAATGAATCACCACAATGATGTTTTCATAGCATCCAGATTTGGGGTAAAGGTAAAAAAGATAACAAAGGGAAGCAGTGGATACAATCCTTGCTTTTTTAAGTGTACACTACAAGCTGATCTCTAATAGCTGGACAAAAGACAGGATAAAGGATCTGTAGCTACTAGTAGCTAAACAATCAAGCACCTGCGACCAGTTAAGGCCTCCAGGCTCCCTACAAAAGGCTTTCCCCAGGCAGCAAGAGAAGAGAGCGGTGCCCAGAGAGAAAGAGGCTGGAGGGCTGAGAGAAGGGTGGAGCTGGAGTGGACAGAGTGGAGCTGAGTGATACCAGCCACAAGGTACCAGAGGGAAGTTGTGGGTGCAGAGGCCCATGGAAAGGTCGCTGCCTTGGGGCAGGGGCAAAAGCCCCACCAGCTCACTCCCTCCCTAGGGTCCCTGGGCCAGAATCCAGGACAGCAGGTGTGACTGGATTCCCCTCACCCTTCCCCTGTAGGGATACCCATCTTGGGCCAAACAAGGACAGCTGGAGACTGGTGGAGAGGGTCCTACTCCACCTCCACTCAAGACTGGCCTGTGATGAAAATGACTCAGTAGAGGGAGATTCTTGCCTTTGGGAAGCCCCAGGGCTACAAAGGGCCTCTCTGAGTCTCTGAGGCACACAAGGAGCTGCCTGGAAGTGCAGAACCACTAGGGAATGGATGAAGGGTCTGTTACACTAGATAAACCATGTCTACTGCTTACCCCTTATCTGCAACACTTATTATCCTGTAAAAGAAAGCTGTCAGGTTGGTCTGACATGTTTGTCTCTTCACAAATCCATGATGATTGTTACTTGTTACCTTATTATCTTTGAGATGTTTCCTTAAATATTTGCTCCATAATCTTTCCTGGTATAGATATTAGGCTGACTGGTTTGTAGTTTCCTGGGTTGTTCTTATTCTTCTCTTTGTAAATGGGTATGATATGATATTTACCCTTTTCCAGTTTTCTGGACTTTCTTCTTTTCAAAGGTAATAGCTAATGTCTCTGGTTATCTTCACAATCATCCTTTGAGTATTCTAGGATGCACTTCATCAGGGCCTGGTGACTTGAAGTTCTCTAACTTGTCTATATAGTTTCTAACTTATTCTTTTTCTATTTTAGCTTCTGAACTTACCCTATTTTCAAAGGCTTTGATTATATAGGTGTCTAATCGTCACCAGTATTCTTGGTATAAACCAAAACAAATAATCGATTAAACTGACATTTCCACATTTTCTGCTATTGTTATCCCTCTTCATTTAGTAACAGGCCTACATTTTCCTTAGGCTTCCTCTTCCTTCTAATATAGTTATAGAATGTTTTCTTGTTATTCTTTATACACCTAGGTAGTCTGAGTTCATTTTATGTCTCACTTATGACTTTCTAATTTTGTTCCTACATACTCCTGTTTATATTCATCCTTTGCACTTTGACATAGTTTCCACTTTTTGTAGGACTCCTCAGTTTTTAGAACACACTTTTAATTTTAAAAGAATAAATCCACACAGATCAGATATCAGAAATGGCAATATACAAAAACCCTTAGGAGAGCACTTCAATCTCCCAGGCCACACAGTAGTAGACTTAAAAGTAGCTATCCTACAGCAAAAAAATGTCAGGACCAGACTCCAAAGAGAAATTTCTGAGCTACAATTCATCTGTAAATTCGACACCCTCAGCTCTGGCTTAAACAAATACTGTGAATGGCTGGCTTAATACAAAGGCAGCTTCCCCTCCCTTGGTGTTCACACCTCCAGATCAACTGCTGGTAGTCAGCCTCACCCTTGCTGACTGAGCTAACCTTGTTATCCCCACCCTTGCTCTGGCTTATTTATACCTGGCCCTGCAGATTTCCAAGACCAGCATCTGATGAAGTGAGTCTGTGCTCATGAAAGCTCATGCTCAAAACTTTTCTGTTAGTCTATAAGGTGCCACAGGACCCTGCGTTGCTGTTACAGATCCAGACTAACATGGCTACCCCTCTGATACTTTTATTTTAATTGCTCTCAGTGATGATTCTGAACAAGAGTAAGACTAAATGTTTATGATCTGACACTATTGGTCACTTTCAAGACGCAATCCCCTTTCTCCTTCAGCCTTTCTTTTGAACTTGGTATTATTATACTGAGTACCGGTTTGAATAGTCAGCTGGTGGCCTACAGAGACTGGGAAGAGAAAGGTCAGATATTTTATGTGACATGATTTGCACAGCTTGCAAAGGGAAATGAGTCATCTACACAATATAAACAATGATAACTCAGTTAAATATGACTGAGATGTTAAAGATAAGGTGTTTATAAATGAATAAACTTCCTGATCACAGTGATACATTACAGTAAAATGAGAACAGGAATGTTAAATGGATTTTTACAGCCTGCAATAGCCATTCAATTAGGTATAATACTGGTGCACTCTACAGATGTATCATCTGCATTCATAACATGATTCTTCCTTTCCCTATGGACATTTTTAATACAAAAGCATCAGTGGCCTATGGCAACCACCAGAACCCATTGTGAGCACCCGAATTGTTCTGGATGCAATATTTGAATACATCATATGTACGTATAATCACATAATGACTGTATTAAGACCTGGATATTCCTTGTATTTGGATAGTTACTATAAAGGTATGTAACATATGCTAAAAATGTTCCTTTGTTTTTAAAAGTGGGGAGAAAATGAAAAATAGAATTGATTGCATCTGAATTTCATTTTAGATCAAGAAAGGGCTACAAATCTTTACTTACCATCCCTAGCTGCCTTACCTCTATTTGTGTGAAAATAAATCTTGCAAGTAAAGAATTCTGCCCTCTTAACCACATAAGGAAAATTGTGGAATTCAATCTACCCCCTTTCCCATTACAAGCAGAAGATAAATCCCTAGCTCCTGGTTTCCCTCTACTCCCATCACATAAAACCCATGCGGAAGTAGGGCAGATGGGAGATTGATATAAGTTGAAAGTGGTTTTTCTGAAGGCTGAAGGCCCATGGAGTCAGGAGGGTGAATTCTCATAGATTCATATGCTCCCACTGCCATTGTATTGATACTGGGCCAATCTGCCCTATTAATGCCTGGATCTCCTACAGCCATGCACTACTTCTTTTGTTGTTGCTGAGTGGGGAATACAAACACAAAGATCAGCTCTTTCCTCAAGCTAGTCTCTCCTTTGTCTAACTAGCCCTGCAAGATCCAGCACAACCCACAGCAGCACACTCTTCTTGCAGGAACAATGAGAAATCCTGTGGCTCCTTATAGACTCACAGATTTTTTGGAACGTAAGTTTTCGTGGGCAAAGACCCACTTCATCAGCTACATGATGTAGGTCTTTACCTATGAAAGTGGGTCTTTGTCTACGAAAGATAATGGCTGTGTCTACACAGGCACAAATCTTTGAAATAGCCATATTTTGAAGATTACTAATTGAATATTCAGCGCCTCATTAGCATTAGGATGCTTCCAGCCGCGGTGCTTTAAAAGCGCCTCTTTCGAAAGCATGCGGCTCAGCGTGGCTACAAGGGCTCCTTTTCGAAAGGACCCCACACCTTTTGAAATCCCCTTATTCTGATCAGAGAGCAGGATAAGTGGATTTTGAAAGGTGCGGGGTCCTTTCAAAAAGGATCCCCATGTAGCTGCGCCGAGCCATGCGCTTTCAAAAGCGGCACTTACAAAGCGCCACGGCCGAAAGCATCCTAATGCTAATGAGGCACTGAATATTCAATTCAGCACCTCATTAGTAATCTTCGAAATGGCCATTAGCATGGCTATTTCAAAGATTTGTGCCTGTGTAGACACACCCTATGCTCCAAAAAGTCTGTTAATCTATAAGGTACGACAGGACTTCTCATTGTTTTTGCGGTTACAGACTAACACTGCTAGCCCTTTGATACTTGTCTTCTTGCAGGTGATTTTCAAAGACCTGGAGGAAAACACCTGAGAACTAGTTGTCTCTCTTTCTTCCTGATCCATTTGGTGACCCCATTCATTCATTTCCACAATGCACAGCAGTGAAGAATATTTGATTTGTGGTTACAACACCTCATTGTGCTCCCTCTATGAAGAATTCAACTTGACTAGGGCTGCGTCTACACTATGAGATCAATTCAAATTTATTAGTATCAATTTTGTAATTCTGGAATTTATAAATTTGATTTTGACATTCCTCACCTCCCCACATACTCCTCACAAAGTCGAATGATTGCTGCCACACTCAACTGGCAAACATCGGCTGTTGCAGTAGTGCATTGTGGGAACCTATCCCACAGTTTCCTCATCCCCATAGCATTCTGGGTATGTTCACTGGTCTTTGACATCATCTTCCCACATTGCATTTTCCTCATTCCCCTCCCATGGTAAGCAAATGTCCATTTTTTCCTGTCGGAAGGAAGAAAAAGTTGGACATCCACAGAGATGGCAAAAAAGTTTACAGAAATCTTTCTTCTGTAGCTGAATTCAAAACTGGCCATCCACTGAGTGTCCCCACTCTGGTGATTGCATCTGATCCCTGAAAACAACACAAAGACCCTGAAAAGCTGGAAGAAAGAGAAGATAGGAACATTTTTGAAAAAAAGAGAGTCGCTGATGGAAGGGTCTTTGGTCTTCTGATGCACTATAAGGCTTCTGGGCACAGGCTGTGTTCTCAACTGGCCATACATTGAGTATCCCCCTCCCATGATTGCACCCGATCCCTGAAAATAACAGGGATGGACTGTATTCTCAATGTTAGAAGAAAGAGAATAGAAAAGTCTAGGAAAAAAAGATATTTGTCTTCCCTCTTCACTACACAGACATTGCCAACAGGGTTGGGATGGCAGTGTAATATCATACACTGAACTTATAATGGAAACAAGAATCTCATCTGGCTCTCAGCCCCAGGGAGAGGGGGATGTCAAAGCATGAAGGCAGACAGGAAATGTTAGGAAAAAGATTTTATAACAGAAATATCAAACCAGCAGGCATCTGCAATGGACAGCAAGACCCCGAAGATATTTTTTGGCAGTGGGGAGGGGTGTGCTGTGGTCTGCGGCTGCAGAGCCAATTGAACATTGAAGTAGTTGAAGTGGTCCCCCTGAATATCTTAGCCTCTGGGGAAGACTTCCCCTGATGGCTTCAAGCCTGCCAAATTCTTTCCTGCCCTTGGAGCCCCAAACGCACTCAAGCCAGGACATGGTGCAGCCTAGCAGCACAGTCAACGCCGAACGGCAGGCACGTCCTTTTATTGGGTCAGGGGCTACCCATGTGGTGTGGCAGAGCATGGGAAAGACCCCGACTGCGTGGCACCTGTAGGGGAGGGAGCGGGTTTGGTGTACTAATGTTAACCATTGAGAAGAAGTTTCTAGGCCTCTTATGCAAGCACAACTCCCACAACAGCCTTGCTGCCACGTGGTGAGGCGGGGCAGCGACTGGCACCAGGCAGCACAGAAAAAAAACCAAGTGTAGACACAGAGCCACAAATGCCCTGCAGGGGCTATTTGTAATGGGTAGATGTGCTCACAGCGCTAACAGCAAAAGAAAGAAAGACATTTCTCAGGCTCTCATACAAACATAACCCCACAGCCACAGGCTTCCTGGCCCCTATTTGAAATTCACAGTCTTTCTGTTACCTAATTTCTGAGCACCTGGCTTATATACAGGACACTTCTGGAGGCTAATGAATTCAATTTTAAGACCTTGTGCCTCCACATTGGCCCTTTAATTGAACTTTTGAATTCAAGCTTGATGCTACATCCATCGGGTAATGATGATATTGTAATATTGATAGTAGTGCTCCCTGAATCGAGCTAAGGGTATTTACAGTGAAGACAGTAATATCGAGCTAACTGCCTTAAGTTCAAATTTATCTCGTAGTGTAGATGCAGCCTAGGTGATTAGAAATGTTAGATTCTGGCATGAAGGCTCCCTGCATGAGCTCTGCTAATGATCAGGAATATTCAGAATACCACAGTTCAGAGGACTAGAGTTGAAATTAAATGTCAGAATTAGTGCAATGCAAAATATTCAAAAACAATTGGTGTGTATCTTGCGTAGCAGTTTAACCACATGTGTTCTTAATATTCAGGACAGCAAGTCAGATATGAACTGGATACAGCCACTGGAATTTCAATCAAAATCTTTACTGTGGACCTTCAACTTCGTAATCTAGGCAGCCAAAGGTTTCCGCTGCAGTCAACTGAATCTCAACAACAAAGATGTCAATTTACTTCACTAATTATTTACAAGTGACTGATAATTATTTGTGTTACCACTGGAGCCGAAAAGCATTTTATCAGCAGTTCCATTTTGCAGCATTTTGTATGGTGCTTCTAACTGTCATAAACTAGTACACAGTCTTCCAACATGGAATAATTAATAATTATTATGCGCGTGATTGATTTACTTTAAAAAACATGAAAGGCCACTAAACCTATAGTTTCCTGCCTCACACAATGTGCATAAAGGAAATGAGCATCAGTAATCACTGTCAACAATTCCTTGTAACTAAGAATTGAATCATTTATCTGTCTGCATGTATAAACTCTCATCATCATTTCCCATTTTGCAGAAAGGCCTAATGGTAATTTATGCTGCAAAAAAATAAGAAGACATGGGGATTTTATATAATTTACAACTTTATGTTTTCAGGAATCATTCCTGAGAACATACAGAAGTTACATGTTGAGCAATTCACTTAAGCACAAGCAAAACATAAGCACATGTCCAAGTTAAGGGCCTTAGTAGTTCTAGTGACAGCAAAAGAACTAGTCGTATGCTTAAAATTAAGGTTAAGTTTAAATATCTTGACAAATTGGAGCCTTAGATACAATGAATCGTATTTGTCTTTTATTTATATCTACATGAATCCACTTTCAAACTTCAACAACAGAGAGCAGAATTTAGCCCAGTGCACTTGTTTCTTAATGAGACTCTGTCATCACTAAAAATTTTTCATCTTGTTCCTTCATTTTCTGCACACTGCTTTCTTGTCTAATAATTGTGAGTTGTTTTGAAAAAAAATCACAATTTATTTTGTATGCAGTGTGGTTGGGCTCATGTCGGTGCCAGAATATTAGTGAGACAAGCTGAGTGAAACAATATTTTTTGCAGGATCAACTTCTCTCACCAACAGAAGTGGGCCTCAGAATGATGTAATCTGGTTCACCCTGTCTCTCAACTTCCTTTGCTCAGAAAATGCCAATTTGTCAAAATCAAACCATGATCTGAGAAAGGGTGATTTGGACAAATTTTTCAGCTCATTGTTTATGGGAAAATTATTTGGAAATTGTTGAAATGAAAAGTTTCAACATTTTGTAAACAAAAATTCAGTTTTCCAGTAAAAATTTATGTTTTTTAGAAATGTATGCTAATTACAATAAAGGAATATGAAAGAAAACATAAAAAGGGGTCAAAAGGAAATAAAATCTTTGCTGAAATTAATTAAAATTTTTAATTGACCCAAACTGATTTCCTTGCTACTTCCCTGCACTTTTTCTGTTTGCAATCATTGTTACTTTTTCTCAGGAGATGAAAAAAACTATTTTAAAATTTTCATGGAACAGGGAAGCCAGTTCTAGCCAGCTCTGGTTGGTAATGATTAACTGCAAATATTTCAAATATTGTCAATCTCAAGGACTTTTGGTGTGCGTGAACAGATAAAACTATGATCCTTAATTACTTATCATCTACTTGCTTTGTGATGTCCTAGTACTGGTTGAACCTCTCTAATTCGGCACACTCTTATCCGGCAATATCAATGGTCCAACATGATTTTAGTTAGCCAGATGTCCATTTATCATGGATGTGGCCAAATTTCCTGTTGTCCCATCAAGTTTTTTTACAGCCACTGGACCTGGTTCTCACTGATCTGTGCTGTTATTTACCTGTAACTTACCCCAAATGTCTTCTAAGAGCCGAGTAAGCAGTGGAAGTGTTGGTAATGCTGCTAGACAATATTGACCTCCTGTGGTTTGGCAAATTTTTTCATTTGGTACTGGTCAGGTCCCGAGGGTGCCAGACTACAGAGGTTCAACCTGCATTGCAATGTGATTGCTGTGCTAAAATGTTGCACCAGTGTGTGTCATGAGGATGCAACTCCAAATCAAACCAGGATGTTACAATTTCACACCCATGCTTTACATCAGAGGAGACCATCAGATGAACAAAGCTGAGTGCCTCTGACCTAAGACCATTATAAGTAAGGCTAAAGGGTGAGTTCAGCAGATAGGAAAGCAGTCTCAAGGATACATGCAAAGGCCAAAACTGGAGAAAGAAGGGCCTGGAGTAGATGGTCTTTATGTAACAGTCCTTTAGAATGTTGAGATTAAAACTAGAGTCCTACAGAAATTACTCTTGATGTCTATTAGATAAATGAGGTGGGTGAGGTAATATCCTTTTTGGACCAACTTCTACTGGTGAGACAAACTTTCAAGTTTATGGAGAGTTCTTCATGCTTAAAAAGATTGTCTCACTCACCATCAGAAGTTGATGCAATAAAAGATATTAACTCACCCACCTTGTCTCTCTAATGTCCTGGGACTGACATGGCTACAAACACCACTGCATAGATCTACAAATCTACAGAATTTCATACCAATTGTCTTCCTTTCTGGTAAGCCATTCTATTTTATTCAGTACAGATGTCCTTCTATTAAATTGTGTTGGATAGTGTGAAAAGACATACAAAATAGTTAGTTCCTT
The DNA here is from genome assembly GCF_033958435.1 of Carettochelys insculpta. NCBI lineage: Eukaryota > Metazoa > Chordata > Testudines > Carettochelyidae > Carettochelys > Carettochelys insculpta. The sequence goes on along the minus strand of NC_134150.1, from coordinate 14,424,783 downwards.
TCTTTCCACTTGCATTGGCCAGCACATAAAATAGCGGAGTCTCCTCTGCACTTGGCTGTATGGTGGACACTATCAAGGTGCAACCCATACGTTCCCATGATACCCACCAGGCAAGGTTAATGTGGGAATGTAGGGATGTGCGATGAAAGAGAAAGATTTTGGTTTCTTCAATCCTTTCACTACACAGAGTTTGGAATAAAGGTACATTTGTCAATCATTTTAAAAATACAATTTATACATGTTTTATCAAGACCAACAATTTTAGTACTATTCCAATGGATAAGAAAGCAAAGGAGAACACACACAAGCTATGTCCAGACTGTCCCTGTCCAAATGTCAATAATTATGTTTAAAAAGCTAATTTACGAAATCCAGTTGTTTGAAAATGGTTTTTGACAGTGCAGACAACCAGGGAAAGTTCTGATTTCACTATTAGAGGAGGAGAGGGGGAAAATTCAATCTTAATCTATTTTTGTTCTCCTGAAAAGATGATATATAGAAGTTACATTGAAAATCACCATTTCAAAGCAGAGCTCAGTGCTTTGTTCCAAGTTATAAAAAAACTATTAACTGTTCTGATAATTCTGTCTAAAAAACTTGGCAATATTACTAGGACGACTGGTTGTTTTTCAACGTGTCCATGGCAGAAAAGCCTCTGTCCTAGGCTGGTATTGATTGCGAAACAATCTCACACATGATAAATGGGAACACATTTAGGAGAGGATTCAGTCATAAGAGCTCACAAATCAATCAGCTTGTCAACAGGCAGGCTAAATTCAATTTTTATTTTTAGTAAACTCTTATTTGGCGGTAGATCCTTGTTTCCTTTGAAATTGCTTTGCAAAGGGGAAAGAAGTGGCAAAGATAATCTTTCATAAACATGTTAGAAGCTGAGGTTTTTCATAGAGGACTGAGATGAAGAAAATCTGATTGCACTCAGTATAGTGCGAAATCTTCTAGCTCCTAGTAGCTGAGCAAAAGCATTTGGCCAGGTAGCGCCCTCTATCTGCAGCAGAGCTCCTATTGACATCGGTGTTATAAGTCTTTCGGGATGAGTCATGACAATGCTAAATTGTAAAAAAGCCTGGCCTAGTTGGCATGTCATATTCCAAAGCAGGCATGCGACATGTTCAAGAGACACTGCAACACATTGTGGTTTTGATGGTCAGTTTACATTCTGTTGTGCTTGTTCACAGATGGCACTGCTGTGAAAAGATGAAGTCAGAAGAAAGCTCACACTTTGTACCCAGTTAGGGCTAGATTCACAAAGAAACTTGGACACAAAGGCAGTAACTGATAAAGCCTGAGATTAATGCCTAGGCTCCCTATAAATGAATGGGGGAGACACAGGCACAAGAGAATGCAATCTATAATGGCTAAGATGCTAGGCAGCTGCTTGCCCACGGCAGTCCATGGTAGATACCAAGCCTATGGGTGTACGCTCAATCAGGCCCAACTCTTGCAACAGGTATTTAAATCTGGGCTTCAAAGAGGCCCAGCCCTGTGCTCAGAAATCTCAGCTGAAAATCCCTTTTTGACAGCAGGCACCTACATTCCTTTAGTAAGAAACGGAGGAGCAAAAGGTGGAAGTGGTCCTGGTGCCCAACTTACAGCTGTTAGCTCAGTGTTTGAGCACTCACCTGTGCCGTAGAAGATCCCTGTTCAATCCTTTTTCTCCCTCAGATTTGCACTAGGCAGCTCCTGGATTTGTACTAGGCAGGGGGGGATTTGCATTAGGCAGCTCCTGGATCTCACATGAGAGCTCTAACCATTGAATAAAAGTTATATGAGGGGCACTACCATGTCCCCAGGTTTGTGAAAACTTTCCTACTGGGCCAGTAGGCCAGGTCTGAGCCCAGCTAGCGGGTTGGAGTTAGGTAGAGGAATGGCTGTTTTCCCCCATCATTTGTGCATTGCATTGGAGCTCAGGCATGGCACTGCACATGCTTAGAACAGAACCCAGGGAATTTGTACTACAGAAATTTGGGGGTGGATCATGTATAGGAATCTACAGCTTCAGGGGCTGCTGTGCATAGGCCTTGGTTAGCCAGAGAGACCCAATTGTGGGATTTGGGCACCTAAAATGGCAGTTAGGTGCCTAAGTCTTCACATGGATCCAGTTCTTGGAATTCTAACATTTCAAAATAAAACTTAATTAGCACAAGAGGGTTTTAGCATATATATTCTAGTGATCAGCACTGAGATACTTCTTAATGTTTCAAATGTCAACATGCTGGCCCAGGGGAAATGGAGAGCCTTCCTTTTAATAACAAAGACTACTGGAGCCTAACTACAGTCAAGCCACCTGATCTCTCCTTACTCATCCAGATGCTACCAAATGATTCATTTTTGTGTGATATAGGCAGAGCTGGATGTAGCCAACGGTGCATCATTTAAGCCAGATTCTTCTTCTTAAACTCCCATTGAAGTCAGTGGGAGTTGTTACTCTGGTTTTTATTGGGGCTGGATTGGCCTTAAATCATGGTGCATGGCAGCTGTGATGAGGGAAGAAACTGCCTCAGTGAAGAAGTAAACTAATTCAGAGCCTAGATTATAGTAAGGATGCTCCTCCAGGATGCGTTTCAAGACAGTGGGGATGCAGTCCACACATCCCACCTGTGTGTGCTAAATGTGTACTTCAGTCCAGGGGAACTTGTGAAGCAAGAGCTTTCTGTCCACTAACAGAGTTTTTAAGCTGTGCTCATCTCTTGGAGATTGTTCTTCAACTTATAGGCTGTGGCCATACTTGGCCAAAATTTCAAAATGGCCATGCTAATGGCCAAATCAGAGAATACTAATGAGGGGCTGAAATGAATATCAGCTGATAGGAATAAGGGGATTTTGAAGTCTTGGGGGTGGTCCTTTCGAAAAGGACTCCCATGTAGCGGAGCCATGCACGATCAAAAGCAGCACTTTCGAAGCGCCGCAGATGGCAGCATGCTAATGAGGCGCTGAATATTCATGTCAGCACCTCATTAGTATCCTCTGATTTGACCATTAGCATGGCCATTTTGAAATTATGGCTAAGTGTAGCCACAGCCATAATGTATGTGAACTGCACTGAGCTTCTCCCAAGCACTGCCTCCCATATCTTTAGATGTATGTACAGGAATGTGATTGCCCCAGCTATACCACTTTTGTATTATGCTGTTTTCCTCCCATGGTATATTTTGCCACCCCATGTGGTGCCCATGACAACCATATTCAATGACAAGAATAGCTTTGGAGCAGATGTCCTTGTAAGTTTCGAGTGGAATAAATATCTCACATTAAGCCCTAGATCCCTGGTATGGGATGGGTAGGGATGAAAGAAAGATTATTACTTGGCTGTGGTTGCAGAGGACAGAGTGGGTAAGGCTAAGGCCCCAATGAGACATAGGAAAAGGGAGGAGAAGTGAGTAACAGAAACAAATAAAGAGCTATTATCTTACCTAAATTCACCACACACCGTCTGTTCCTATGTCTACCCTCTTCCCACATCCTTTGTGTATTTTTTCTATATAAAGAGAGACTAGGCCTCTTTTTTTATGTCAGTACAGTATGTATTTTCAGTGATACTGTAGTATAATAATACTGAATATAATAGTGTAATATAATCAGTTATAATCTGTGCATTTGCTTATGATAGTTCCCCCCATCACCATACTATCTCAGTGCTGACCTATCCACAGAAGCTTGGTTTTCTGTACATGATCTCCACCACCCAATAGAGAATCAGATGATATCTCACAGATAAAAACATCATAACCAACCTGTTGTACAGCATTATGTAAAACAAGAGCTCTACTGTAGTGATTCATGTCTATGCATAACTCTTATATTTACTGAAGGAACCAAAATCTAATGGATTATTACCCAAACCTATGTGTTCCTGAATGGGAGGTTTGTATGTGACTCGCTGTAACAGTTGTGTGATATCACATGCATCACAGTCACACCTTGCTGACTATATCAGTAAGGAAACATACAAAAAAGCCATGTGGACCAGCCATATGCTATAGTACAGATATGGTCCAAATACATGTACTATTAAGAGTGTGGGTTCTCTCAATGAAGGACTTCTTCCAGAAGTGAAACTAGAACTAATCGTTATTTCTCTTAGGCAGTGCACATCTGAAACAGGTATGAAGTTCAATAATGATTTCAGTTGTACTGTGTTGAGAGCTGAATTCAGAATGACAATATGAATCATCTTTGTCACGGAGTGTCCATCATAGCTGCTCAATTACTGTTATTTGAAGCTGTGGGGGGAGCTTATCTACAACTAGCCTCAGTTGCTGGAGTGGGTTTCTTAAACTGGATTTGGATTCCATGGCTAAGTTTAGAATTATAATGGAATGTATCAGAACTCTAGTTCCAGAAACCTCAGAGGTGAGGGTACTGGAAATTCTGATCTAATTTTACACCTAGTTTTACCTCTGCGTTATAAAAGATATAAGTTAGGAGAGCACAGATAAACTGAAGCCCATTCTTTCACTTATTACTTGTTTGGAAGAAACACCAAGGAGCAAATCCAGTTTCTTTTATCGTAGATCAATTTTTTTTCTCTGCTGCCCCTATCACCATGGTGTCTGAGCTTCAGTTGTTCTCGAGTCTTAAGTCATTCTCTCAGTCAGCCTGGGAAAACTTAACCTCTTGAAGACATCTCCAAGGTAAACAAATAATGCCATAAAATATCTTCCAGCCAGTCCAGACCCCTCCCTATTTCTCTTCTCTCTTAAAACAAACTCACAGGAACCCCACAACAAACAAAGCACTCAGGGGAAATACTGTGGTCTTTTACTTGTGCAGTATATAGGAAGGAGACAGGAGTATCTCATTTCACTGTTGTGTTTTAATGAGAAAAACGACCCCTTTGTTTTTTATCCTTCAAACTCAGAGCACATGAGCTGCATATTGGAACCCAATAATACTTCACTGAACGGCCAGTAAAAACCTGCTAGTTCCATTTCTTTTAAAATAATAAAAATTACCAGACCCATGTGTCAAGCTGAGCAATCTGCTAAGTGTCGACACTGGTAAATGACATTACTTGATCATTAATTCTTGTAGGACTTGGAAATATATATTAAAACTAATATCAATCAGTAAGTTATTTGTTGAATTTTATTGGATTTTAAACACAGGTCATTTGTTTTCATTTCCTTTTTTATCATATATATGATAAATTGAGAGCGAGTGCTTTCCCCTTTTTACTGTACAAGACCGAGGTATCATATTCTCAGTTGAAAGCACTATTAAATTACTTTTAGGAAACAAAGAATATTATATGCTTCTACTGATCTTTTTCAACCAGCAAAATAGCTACACATCTGGTATATTTTAGTTGTGGGATATGGAATATCTCTGTCCTTCCCAAACGTTGTCTACTCTAAAGCAAACTGAACAACTTTAGGAAGTATTCTTTTCTCACTGTAACATGAACTCTATGGAGAATGCTTGGCACATGTATTAAAATGGATGTGAAAAAAGTCATTATTGGAACAAAGGGTTGTTTTTTTCTTAAGACAGCAGGAAGAGTGTTAGATTGAAAGTGCAATCCCTCCACAGCTTCAGTGAGTTTAGCATCCTGATAGAAATCAGGACTGGACCCACATCAGGAGTGATATGCAACAAAGTATAGATAACATATTAGTAAGAGGTTATGAATCAATAAGTTGATGTAAGTACTTCTAATGGATCCTAAATGAAGAATAAAGGAATCCAATTTTCCAATTTACAAGTTTAAACAATTCATTTCAGATTATGCTGAAGTCTCAGGCTGTACCCCTAAAGATTTTCTGCACTGAAAACTGCATAGTCTTCTTGGTGACAAATAGAAAGTCAGACCAAGGGCAAAACTGTTTTCATAAGCAGTGCTAAAACAAAACCAACCAGACTTGCTGTACAGGCAAGCAGGCATTGCCAAATTGTAATCTATGGCTATCGTGTTACTTATGGTGCATCTAAGTCATGTCTACAGGTGCCCTTGATTCCATTATTGAGTCAGACTCAGGGTTTTGGATCTCATCTTCAAAGGCCTCCTTGGGTTGGCCCAAGTCACCCACAAGCTTGCTCATTCTCCACAATTATGATATATTTTTCTAGCCCTGTGTTTTAGACTGCTATCCATCAGGTAGTATCCGAGCACTTGCCACACAAACCAGTAACAATAACAAAGTGCCTCCCACAACGGCTGAATTGCATCTTAATAGAACATTCCATCCACGAATGCAGGACAGAAAACTTAGGAATAAGAATCAACCTAGCCAATGGTGCAGTCGTGTGATTTACATAAAGCCCTCACTGACACAAAGAGTCCAGTTATTTATCTGAAAGACAAAAGCTCACACTTCGTGGTGGAGTGTACAAAAAAAAGCCTGCCCAACTGAAACAGAAAGCTTCAACAAATAAATACAACCAGGAAATTGTACAATAAACACAACCACTGAAACAATATTAGGTGTTAACAAACAACAGGGCCATACAGCGTGACCTGTGAGCTCAGTGCTTGGGAGGCCACCCAGAAGAGATTCAATTGCCACCCAGCTGATTAGCAGAGCACCCACATCTGGCAGCATGTGTGGCTACTGGTGGTACACAAGTGCACATAATAAAATTTATTCCACACATAGGTGGGAAAAATTACAGGGACCATTGGTGCCCTACAATACACAGGGAAAATTTAAAAACTTCTATAAGATGAGCCAAAGGCCTAATCTATTCCCTCTAGGCAGGAAGGGGTGGGGGTATGGCTTGAATAGGAGGAGGAAAATAGCTTTGAGTTTTACCATGGGCTCTCTTAAACCATCACTGGAATGATGGATGACAAGCACAGTCCCATATTATGCACTGCAGGACTATGACTGGTTCAGCACAGGAACAAAGTGAAAAAAATGTATTAGAGAGCTGGACCTAGAAAATAAATCTTCAATTTCTATTGGACAGCTTTTGCCCTTCCTCCCTACACATTTTATGATGCATGCCTCCAATTGCAAAGTGCCATAAAAAGCTTTCTGAAGTTCTTGGCACTGTCATAGATTTGATTCCACAGTGGCTTCCAGTAATCAACAAAATGCAAGACAAACAGCAGTGAACGGGGATAAGAAACTAGAGGATCATAAAAAAGTGCATATAAACGACATTCCATTTACCAATAAAGCCAAATGCTCATTAAAAAGAAAAAAAAGAGCATATTGTTTGAAATGAATCCATCCAATTATGTGCTAAAACCAGATGAATCTGTGTGGATTGTTTGGAGATAGTGCTTTCTGGTTCTGAATACATTTGAAATGTGCTGTTACATCCTAAATTGCAGAAATAAAAACACAAAATCCAAGTGATTCACTTACATCTCACTCCATTTCTGGTTGACCATCTGCAAACTTGATCTTCTGCAGATACATTGTTGAAATAATAACTAAAACACTGAATGTTATGTAACGTGACTACATTATAATTTTCATTCCTCCAAGCAATTCCTTAAAATGTATATTTAACTAATTTATCCTGCACTGTGTGCCCCTGTGGCCCTGAAAGGTGCAGCAACATCACTCATAAGAAAAAGTAACGTTAACAGTTTATCAAGGCATCCGTGAAACAGAAAAGCAATAAAAGTGTTGCGGCACACACTCAATTACTATTGAAATGAATATCACAAAAATTATTCAGTGTCAGAAACCTAATTCTGTATGATATTTCTATATATTTTGGCTGTTAATTTTTTTCAGTCTTAGTGAATTAATATTCTTTGAATACCCCTCTAGCGATCATGGAAAAATGGAGCAACACACTTATTTAGCGCTGCTACCAAAAGCCATTAGACAAATTTCCTTTACAGCAAAGCATTGATGAATGAAATGTCCCATACTAATGTAAGAATAATCAATTTGGAATGCTTATGACAATTAACAAAGCTGGAGATAAGCCTTGAAAGCACCATGCTTTGTCAGCCTTGATTTGGATTAAACTTGCACTAATGGGATCATTTTTCTTCCAAAAGGTATTCTTTTTAGGCAGACCTATCAATTAATATGAATTATGCACAGATAAAAGGACTAATGTCATTAATTAGACAAATTAATTTTTATGATGCAGTGAATAGACTAACACTAGATTGTAGAAGATACCATCCCCATAGTTCACATGTATTTGAAATAAATGAATAGTTTACATTTGCATAGTTATTACAGAGTCAATCATTATTAATCATTGACACCATGTTGGACAGTTTCACATAATCTGTTTAAGTTTCTCATGGTTTCCCAGTATATCCAGTTCCCACTTTTGGGAGCAAAAGTTTTGGATTGATATCTGCATTTTAACTACTATAAATGGTAGAGAGTTGAAAGGAGAAGGCCTTTATAGTTCAGTGCATGAGGAGTGAGGATAAAGGGGGAAAATAGTAACACTTAACAGCTCTAGTTTTTCTTATATCAGTTTTAGTTTCAGAACTGCATGCACACAGGTACTTAGAGTTGACTTGTATTTTGGTCCAACATTTTATATATTTTATACCACCTCTGAACCATCATCTACCATCACTTTCTCCTTTGCCCCTAAAGTCAAACACATGTTTCAGAAGTCACTGAAAATCTGGACAAGCAACAAATATTAATTTAAAGTCTTTTGAATCTCTGAATCTCCCAAAGCACCCTCAGTTTTGAATATTTTAAGTATTTATGTTCCACAATACAGTACCTCACCTATTATTTAAAACCATTTAAATTTAAAATTACTATTTAACGTCATTTCATACATGGCAGAAATAAAATAATAATAATAATAATAATAATAATAATAATAATAATAATGTTTCCACTTTAATGTATTAAGGATTATTAAACACTTTTGAAAGCTATTTTAAACTACTCCTGCTTTACGTGAATGAGCCAAGGATTTAAAGAAAATATAATTTTTAGGCACACTCAGTTCTTAAAATTGCTTTTTTACATATTACTTCTTTTACCCACAGCTTAAATGGTAGCCAAACAGAGAAAAATAAATTGTTTTCTGTCACAATATATGGCTTTCAGTGAAACAGAATATCAACCCGCAAAGAAGACTTTCAAACACTAATTCGCTTAAAATAAGGTGCCAATCTTGAGAGAACATGCACTTTTCATGAGGTACAGAAAATTCAAAACAAGGTCTGAAAGTCTAATTCAAGAGACTAAACTTTAATATTAAAGGCATTTTCTTGGGCTTAACATCAGTAAAGAGCATATTGCATTTTTCCTATGTAGTTTAAGACCAGAATGTGTGCACATTTGATAGGGATTTTGCTCATATAGACAACTTGCTATAGTATAAATTAACCTCATACCATGCGCACATCAAACAAATGCAAACCTACATCATACTTTCGGTTTGATCTGAAGCTCACTGAAGTCTTGAATTAGATCTTTTAACATTCGTGGTCCATGACTTCAGCAGATATACATTGACATAGATCAGTGGGTTCAATGCAGCTAAATTTTCTTTTTTGGATGTGCACAAATGCCATTTATTACAAAAGGAAGAATGTGCAGATATGTGTAGGGCAATCCCAAATGTATGAAGAAACACAAGTAACCATGTGAAATGAATACCTGATGGTGCAATAAAGCATCAAGTAGAAGCAAGATGTATATGATTTTTTAGTGTCCATCAAAAATGTTATCTTCCTCAGTATACAGAGTTCTGTCTACCATACTCTTCAGATGATACTTTTTATTTATTTGACAAACAGCAAAACCTATCAAATGTCTAGATTTTAGAGACTGCTTTCATTTACTTTATATAAGGAGACAAACCATTCTCACATTGTTTGTGTGTGTACTATCATGTTAAATTGGATGGACTCTATGGAACAAAACAGTGTTAAAATAGCCCTGCCATTTTGCCACATTAAACAGTGTTATACAAGGTACAGCATTTGGTATATAGAAACCTCAGCTGGCTTAGTACCCTGGGAAACACATCATTAAATATACTTTCAACTTTTTATTAAAGATAAAATGAAGAAAAATAGTTACAACTCTTCAAATATAAAGACTTGCATAAGACTTTCATTAAAACCAACATGACTTGTTCCCTTTAGCTGGAGAGTGGTTTTAGGAGACACTCAACCTCTTCCGGAAGTATCTCAGAAGTTATTAAAGACAGTAAGAACTGCTCTTTTATGGAGAAGAGGAAAAGTTGAGATGAACTGGAGCTGCTGATGTTGCTCTTGTTGTTATAGTCTAAGCCCATTCCATTCCAAGTGTTGTTCACCTGCAGCCTGTAGGGTGGCAGTGTTATCTGAGTCCCTTTGTCTGGTACCCTCTGGTCAGCACATCTCTCAGGATTAGCGTGACATACACCTGGAATCCCAGGAGATGCTGGGGATGGCAGCCATGATGGTGAAAATCACTTCAGTAGCACCATGTACTTACTTTCCACTCAAAGTCTCTTTCTTTAGTAAGTCAAAAATGGAGTGGTAGGCAGAATAGCCCATCCCACCATTATTTTGTTCACCAGTTAGGCCTGATATTGAGTCAGCAATTCTGGTTTATTAGTCTTTGGATTCATATTTTCTTGTTTACCAACCATCATTTCAACACACTTTATCAGGTGAGATGAAAATATTTCTTGGAATGGAATATCCAACATATTTCTTTGTTCAGGCATTTCAGCCCAGATTTTTCAAAATATTTAGGTGTTGCCTTACTTAGAATTTCAACCTCTAAGTGATTTGGGATCCAAAAAATCATGGACAATTAAACTCCAGAGTAAGAGATTTAGACTCCTGAATCAGTTAGCTCTTGCAATACTGAGTGGAGTAATGCCTAAATATCTTTTAAATGTGGACTGTAGTGACTAAATAAAGATATATAATGGTAATGGCCTACACTTTAAATATCTGAGCCCATAACTGAATCTGCCAAACCCAGACGTAGGACTAAGACTCAAAAGGTGGGAACCAAAAGTTAAGCAAATTGGAATCTGGGCCCTCAACTGAATCTGTTGTGGGGTTAATTCCTTTGGTATTATTAACATCAATTCAATTATGCCTATTTTCATATAAAGAGCATGCAAAAACAAGAGATACAGAATACCAAATTTACACAGAATACCTAACCTGGGACTCAACCGAGTGACACCTGTCATTATGAGAAATAGCAAGAGGTGTGGCATGTGCCACATGTATGTAACCTTCTAAAATCTGACTCTTGATCACAGCAGAATCTATCAGTGCTCATTTTGTTTTGTTGGGTTGGACTTGTATTTGGATTTTCTTTTTTTAACGAAGACACCATACATATTATTTCTGCACACCTTTTGCAAAAATGCATTCTCTCAGTCACAATATAATGTACCTTGTAACATCTAATTTTACTTGTATTATTATGTATTTATATTAAAGTTACACAAACAGGTCCAAAATTAGATCAAGGGTACCCTCAGTTCCTGTCCCGATACACAAATGAGACCATATCATCCTTCAAGATCTTACCTTCAAAATTACTTTACTGCAAAATATACCTAGCTGAGTATATGTTAACATATCATATAAATACACCCCAGCCAAAATAAAATAAATTGCAAAGGCTAGGCAAGCATGTTTGATTTCCACCAAGATGACGCATACTGCAAAGGGTTATGTATGATAACTCCGGGGTTCTCCACATTTTAATTTTTGAGGTCCTTCAACCTGCTATAAAATCTCCATAGCCCAGCTGTGCAACAACTGTTTTTCTGCATATAAAAGCCAGAATTTGGGTTAAGCAGTACCAAGAAGGCCAATTGCAGGGAGTCCCCCAATGGGGGGCAGAGGGATAGCTCAGTGGTTTGAATGTTGGCCTGCTAAACCGAGGGTTGAGAGCTCAATCTTTGAGAATCCCTGTTAGGGATTGGGGCAAATAGATGTCAGGGACAGTGCTTGGTCCTGCCAAGAGGGCAGGGGACTGGACTAGATGACCTCCTGTTGTCCCTTCCCGTTCTGGGAGATGTGTATTGTCTAAAGGGGTACCACGAAGCTAAATTGCTGAAGATTCACCTTCAGCCTCAGTGTTGCATTGCCATGTGGCAGAGCTTCTGCTTTCTGCACTAGTAACTCAAACACCACCAGACCATGCTTGCTGGATGGCCTGAATCCTATCCCCCCATCAGCATGTCCTGCACCTCTAGGCAAGAACTGCATCTGTAATTATCTCCCCCACAACAGCAAGACAATGTTCTAGAATTGAAGCATGCCTTTGAATTGTTATTCTATTACTTCCTGTCCCAGTTAATATTTGTTGACATGACTACAATATTTTTATGAACAAGTATTGTTTTCATATAACACCCGGAAAAATCTTATGTATACACAGAAACAGAGAAGTTTCCATTAATTACCAACAGCTATCAAATCTAATTTTCTCTCTACAAAACACCCAATAAGTACATCATAATAACTTATTTATTAGGTAAACCCTCATAAACTTAGAAAATGCTGTAGTATATGATTAATTATAACTAATATATGGAAGGCATGGACAGGTTTGAACAGATGTTGAAAGCAAATGAGGGTACACAGAACACCACAGCATGGCATAAAAATCTAAGTTTATATGGTACAGCTGGCTATATATATATAATGCCTTTTTAATTTACAAAGCCACGGCATCTGGTCCTCTACTCTCCTGCTTTGAGTTTTCAGAAAGCATGATTTTAATTTTAATTTTTTCTTAGTTATAAAGAACCTGCCAGGTTCACGGATATTTTTGCAGAAAACTTCTAACAAGAAAGAATCTAGTAAAAAATGGAGAAAGTGCTCAAAAACGTTAAATTAAACACTGAAGGGTGTCACTGTTGCGTTTTTCTTTTTCTTTTTTTTTCTCCAACAAGTGCTGGCTGCCCAAAGTTCTTTGAAAGAATGTTTAGAGTAAAATTCCTCTGTTCTTGATCTTTTATGGCAAAGGTTGTAAAATAAGTTAAGTTACATTTGGAATACAAGGTGTATAAAAAAAAAGTAGTAGTTTGTAGGGATAGAAAGTACTTAGTAATATGACCTTGCTTCATAATATCTGCTCCCTTTGTCATTCAGAACTCATAATCACCAAAATCCTGCATTTTAACATTGTTTGCATAATTTGAAAATTACAGGCGATCACATAGTGAAAGCAATTGGAAATACTCAGTTTTTCAGTATTGCAATGAAAGAACACAAATGCATTTCAAGGCTGAGCTGAGGACAACCATCCTTATGGAAGCGACTATTTCAACTCTGAAACTTTAAACAGTTAAACATGGGAACAGATGGGGCCCACCTAACCAAGAGGAGAGAGGTCTACATGTACCATCTCATTCACCTAGCAAGGGGGGGCTTTAAGTTAGGTTCAAAGAGAGCAGGTGACAAAAAACCACAGGTAGGTGTAAAAAAAGCAGATACTAAAAATGCTTACGTGTTAGTTATGAGGGTTGAATAATTATTATATGATCATGGAAGCAACATGAGGGCTAATGGGGGGAAAACCTTCTCAGCATGTTACCAGATTCCATACACAAATGCAAAGACTATAGGGAATAAACAAGACTAATCGGAATTATTAGTACATCATCTAAATTATTACTTCACTCACATCACAGACACTTTGTGGGATAAATTTCATGACTGGATTATTGGTATAGAGGGATACAGCTGGTCCAGGAAGTGGAGAAGACATCACACTATACATCAAAAACATACGTATTGTAAGATCCAAAAGGAAACGAGAGGCAGACCCCTTGAAGTTGGAAGGGCCTAGGGGCAATGTCCTGGCCACAGACCATCAAATCAAGTGGTAGTGGTGGATGAAGCTTCCCTAGAAGAAACAGTAGAAATATCAAAATCACAACACTTGATATAGATGCGGGAATTAATTGGTCAGACATCTGTTTGAAAAGTAACACTGCAAAACACAAAATTTCCTGCAAATTCTTGGAATGTGCAGTAAACTATTATTTGTTTCTAGAGGTAGAAGAAAGAGCTAGGGGCTAGCCATTTGAGCTTTGACTGACCAAAATGAAGGAATCGGTCATGAAACTGTAGGTGGAAGGCAATGTAAGCAATAGGTTTCCTGAAAAGAAGGAGAGAGAGCAGCAAAATAAGGATAGAGACCTTCAAAAAGTAGGGTTGTAGAAGCTCAGAGTACTGATAGGTAAGGCCTCAAGGGGAAGAACTCAGGGATAAAATAAACTTCAGGAGAACTGGTGGTTTCTCAAAGAAGCCCTAATAAATGTACAATGGCAAATGATCCACATACAAAGAATAGAATGGGAAAAATATAACTGACCAATATAATAGCATCAAGAGTTCTTTAATGACCTGGAAGTAAGAAACAACTCATACAAAAAGTGGAACCATCAGCAAAACACTACGTACAAAAGAACTGCACAACCATGTATGGACAAAATCAGAAGGTGAGGTGTTTAATGCCTTTTGTGCTTTAGTCTTCATAAAAAAGTTGATTGTACCCAGATTTTTAATACAATAATATTATCATCAAGAGAAAAAGAAGAGAAGCACAAATAGGAAAAGAACAGGTTAAAGAATATTTAGATAAGATAGATGTATCCAAATCAGCTGGCCCCAATGAAATTCTTCTTGGGTATTTAAGGAACTAGTCGAAGCAATCTTGGAACTGTTAGCAATTACCTTTGAGAAGTTGTGGAGGTTGGAGGGGATCCCAGAGGAAAAGAGAAGCTCCTGTCTTTTAAAAAGGTAACAAAGAGGACCTGGGGAACTATAGTTCAGCAGCTTGACTTTGATACTTGGAAAGCTACTGGAATAAAATGATTAAACAATCTGTAAGCACCTAAGCAGTAATGGGGGTTTTAGTTATAGCCAGCATGGAAAAAAAGAGGGCTAAACCTATCTAATTTTCATCTTTGAAGAGTTACTAGTGGGTGGGGAAAAGCCGTATACATGATATGCCTTGATTTTATTTAGACTTTTGACACACTCCTGTGTAACATTCATATGAACCAACTAGGGAACTGTGGTCTCAGGGAAACTATTTGTTGAAAAACTGGATGAAAGCAAATACTCAGAGTTATCAATGGCTCACTGTTAAATAGGGTGATGCAGGGACTTGTCCTGGGTCCAGTACTATTCAGTATTTTTATTAATGTCTTGGATAAAGAAGGGGAGAGTATGTTCATAATATTATGCAGATGACACCAAGCTGGAAGGCACTGTTAGCATTTTGAAGAACAGGATTAGCACGCAGAAAACCTTTATGTATTAGAGAATTGTTCTGAATTCAACAAGATTAAATTCAATAAAAGCAAGTGCTACACTACCGTTGCACAAATACAAAATAGGAAATAACTGGGTAGGCAGTAGCACCACTGAAATGATTGGGAAGTTATAACAGATCATAATGAGTTAACAATGTGATACACTTGCTGAAGAAGGTAATGCCATTCTATGATGTATTTAACAGAAGTGCTGTATGAAAGGCTTTTATTGTTCTGCTTTATTTGGCACTGGTGGGACCTCAGCTGCAGTGTGTCTAGTGACAACACACTAAGAAAGAAATGGACCAAAAAAAAAACCAAAAAAACCCAAAAAACAATCAAACAAACAACAACAAAACAAAATTCCTGACGTTTTAAGAAATACTGGGGATGAAATCCTGGTCCTATTGAAGACAGTGTCAGTTTTGTCACTGACTCCAATGAGGTCATGTATTCCTGGAGGAGCCACTCATATCCATCTGAGAACAAAACTTCTCTCCCTGTTTCAGTATTGGGATACACAAAGATTTTTCTTCATTCTGCACCAAGGAGAATTCCAACTATGATAATGGGAAATTATAAAGTATGTTTTCAATATAGTCAAATACATAAACTGTCTGACAGCCCAATCTTGCATTACTGATCAGATAAACTCAAGTTTAAAATAGCACAGGTTGAACCTTTAGGGTCCCAAACTCCCTGGCTCAGCAACATCCGTGGTCAGGCATGATTTTAGTTAGCTGGACAACCCCTATAATGGGTGTGACCAAGTTCCCCATTGTCCCATATAGTTAGTTTACAGACACCAGTCCTGGATCTCAGTGTTCCATGCTGTTATTGAGCTCTTTAATTTACTCCTAAATGCCTTCTAAGAGTGCAGTGAGCAGTGAGGATTTGGTAATACTGCTAGACAATACTGACCCCATCCATGGTTTGGCAAATTCCCTATTTCGGCACAGGTCAGATCCCAAGGGTACCAGACTAGAGAGGTTCAACCTATACTAACTGCTCCCAATATTATACCTGCTTTGTCCCATTTGGTTTATGTTCACTGGGTAGGGATCTGCTTTTAATGAACTATGAAGTAGCTTAAATTATTTGAGAATGGAGTGTTATCAATTTATGACCAAGTGTCATGATACATTATTCTCACGTCTTTTGTAATGTTGAAAAGTATGGCGTATTTATCTATATATAATTTTATATGACAATGCCATACCGTCCAAGAATTTATTTTCCAACCACATTAAATATTGTGTGACTGTCAGTATTCTGAAGAATATGTAGAATTTTCTTCCCAGTTTATTGTAATGCTCTATTACAGACAGGCTGCATGTACACTAGCATTTACATTCGAAAATAAGGTCGGAAGATGGACTTCTTTTGAAATAGCCCACAGAGCATCTACACACACTGCGCGATCTTTCAAAAGTAACATTGAGAGAACGGGGCCGTTCCGTCGAAGTTGGTCTTCCGTTCCCATGGTGGGAAGAGTAGCCCGCTTCGAAAGATTATTTTGAAAGAGAGCAAATGTAGATGCTCTGTAGACAGCAATTTCGAAAGAGGGAGTTCTCCATGGCAGCAATCAGCTGGCAGGTGGCAGCACTGCTCTGAGTATAATTGGAGCTCTATGGCTCCAGTGTCCATCTGTATTTCAAGTTGCTGTCTCCCACATACCTCAGGCAGGAAGCTGAGAGCATGCACGCGGCAGGGAGCCCATGCTGCTCTCCAGCTCACTGGCTCCTGAGACGCCTCAGCCAGCCCCTCACCCTCCCTGGCCCCATGGCCAGCCACCCAAACCCCTGGTCACCCTATGGGCCGCCTAAGGAAAGAAGGGAGCCCTCCCAGGAGGCAAGCCAGGGCCACAAAGCACTGGACACTCTCCTGCACAGAGGCCGAGCTCCAGGACCTCCTCTCCCTAAGTGAGGATGAGGAGATCCTCCACCAAACAGGGGGCCAGCGCCTCAATGCGATGGCCTTTGCGAGGCTGTCGAAGGGCTTGATCAGCTAGGGCCACCCCACCCATACCCCAGACCAGGTCTGATCGAAGGTGAAGGAGCTCTGGCAAGGCTATTGCAAAGCTCAGGATGCAGCCAGGTGGTCAGAGGCAGTGTCCACAAGCTGCCCCTACTATAAGGAGTTCCACCGTCTCCTGGGTCCCAAGAATGCCAGGCCCCCAGTCGTCATGCTGGATACAACCGAGCCTGGCACCAGGTGATGACCACTCTTTTCTGGAACAGGATGGCCGGCCTCAACCGGGTGTCATAGTGCTGAAGGCTGGGGCGAGCCAGTGGCACAGCTCCCGGAACGTGCCTTTGGTCATCCTGAAGTTCTGTAGCCACCAGTCATCACCCCAGTCCTCCAGCACAAGCCAGTCCCAACAGTCACTGCTTGCGGGGAAGCCCCACAAGTGATGGGTGACCCAGGGGCCCAGGTGGGGAAGTTGCACCCTGGGGATGGTCTCCAGGAGGGTAGCTAGTAGGGAGGCCACCCAGAGCTGCTGGTGCATGGTAGCCAGGACCGTGGCCAGCCACAGCCTCTATATGGGGGAAGCTGCTCGGGGTCTATGGGTGCCAGGGGTGTCTCCTCTGCTCTCCGTCAGTCTGCATGCCTGGGGACAGGTAGCTGGCCATCAGCATGTGCAGGCTGAGATTTGTGGTCAGGGGGCCTTTAAAGGAACAGCAGGCAGAGACTCTGGAAGGGCTCGTCTGCCATGTGACCATGCCTGCAGTACTTCCTCCCCATGTACTTCTGAAAGAGCGCCCTGGGACGTGTGGATGCTGTCTTTCGAAGGTGCGGTGAGGGTCATTTGAAAGGCTGGGTTGAACCTTCGCTCCCTGTTTGCCTGTGTGGGTGCTCCTTTTAGAAAGGCCATCTTTTGACATTAAGTTTCGAAAGCCTTCCTTTTGACAGGGAGCTCTAGTGTACATGCAGCCAAAGTGTCATATTGTCCAATAAAATAACCATTCTTACTTTTTAATTCTTTGGAGTTTTTCTACTTTTTCAGTCAAATATTTCCTCTTTACTGACAAAACGTACAAAATGCAATCTGTTGTTACATTTCTTGTTTGCAGATGACGCTGCTGTAGTGTCACACACAGAAGACCAGCTTCAGAAACTGCTGGATCAGTTCTCCAAAGCATGCAAGGACTTCGGGCTTTCCATCAGCCTAAAGAAGACAAACGTACTTGGTCAGGACGTTGCTGAACCTCCATTAATCAGCACTGACAACTATACGTTAGAGGTCGTCCAAGAGTTCGCTTACCTCGGGTCCACCATCACCGACACCCTGTCATTGGAGACTGAGCTAAATCGGAGGATCAGAAAAGCAGCCACAACTCTGTCCAGACTCAGCAAGAGAGTGTGGAATAACATCAAGTTGTACACCCACACTAAAATGCAAGTCTACGGAGCCTGCATCCTCAGCACCCTCCTTTACGGCAGCAAGTCTTGGACCCTGTATGCCCCCCAGGAAAAGAGGTCAACGTCTTCCACTTGCGCTGCCTCAGGCGCATCCTTGGAATATCATGGAAGGACAGAGTGCCCAACACTGCTATCCTTGAGCAAGCTGGAATCCCAACCATGCACACCCTCCTCAGGCAGCGGTGGCTCTGCTGGCTTGGCCATGTCCGCAGGATGAATGATGGAAGGATCCCAAAAGACATCCTGTATGGCGAGCTAGCCTCTGGCAAAAGACCTCCCGGACACCCTCAATTGCGCTACAAAGATATTTGCAAGAGGGACCTCAGGGAGCTAGACATCGAGCCAGACAGCTGGGAGGAGCTGGCAGATGATCACAGCAGATGGAGGCAGGAACTACACAAGGGCCTTCAGAAGGGTGAGATGAGGATCAGACAGCTAGCAGAGGAGAAGCGAGCCCACAGAAAGCATAGTAAGGACCTGCCAGACACCCACTACACATGCAACAGATGCAGCAAGGACTGTCACTCTCGTGTAGGCCTTCACAGTCATGTTGACGCTGCAAATGATGATCCCAAATGGAACTACGAAAGGCGCAATCCATAGTCTACGTAGACTGAAGGATGACTACTACTATTACATTTCATCACTGCTTTATATCTTGAGCAGTTCTGTCAATGTGCCAGATCTGAATTCAGCAAATGAAGTACAGTACATAATACTATGGTATAATTTGATATGATTGATAGGGGATCTTTAATAAAAAAAATATTTAACAATTGGTTACAAAGGGTAATGCATTTTTAAAGAGCCTAGAAGGTATAGTAATATAATTATGTATTATAAGTTATAAAGTCTATGATGCAGTACATTGGCCATTTGAACAATCAGTGAACATGCAATTACTTTATTTTAAGGGTTATCCTTTTCATTATAGCTTGTTGCTAGGGCATATAAAATAAAATTGCAATCCTTTTTATAATGAAATGAGCAACCTTTAAAATAAGAAGTACACTTGCAGTAAATTTTGATCAATAATAACTGCTCCATCAACCCCTCATAATATGGTAAACACAATGAAATCTATAACCCCTAAAATAAAGTTCTATCATAAGACGAGAATGTTGACTCCCTTTAGCATTTTTCTGTAGTGTTCTGTACAGTTATTGTTCAAGGGATACATTATACCTTTACTCATTTGGAGTAGTACATGAATGCTGGCCATTTCCAGGAAAAAGATACTACTCAGTGGTAGTATTGCAGTCTAGCCCTAAATATTTTAACATAATTTGATAAGTAAAATATACTTGAATCTTATAGCTACATTGAATCATTCATTTTACCTTACACTCCTGTGTACGTTTGCTAATTATTATTTAGTTACAAACTAATATTTTTGATCATTTGACAACATCTTAATTAGAATTGTATGAATATTTTTATATTAGCAATTCAGAAAATATACATTAAACAGGATGTATGATACATTTTGATATGGACACAGTGTCAAAATGAGGCCAGCCACAAATGTAGAACTAAACCATAGGCCATCAATATTTATTCAACTTCACCATAGGGGGAGGCATTATCAGTCTATCACCCATGCTCGCCTATACCAGGCATTTAACTGCTTCCAGTGCTGGGGCTCCAGGGTTCCAGGAAAATATCATCCATTAACGGTACTAGGGTTACAGAGCTCCAGAACATATAACCCATAATATGGGACAGGGACTCCTCAGCCCACCCCTTAGGACTCAGAGAGAGCTGAGTCCTACCATCTTCCCCAACAAAGGAGGACAGAAGATGCCCCAAAAAGAGGACATTAAGCTATAAGTGCTCATCCTACTGCATAAGACCAAGACCCAATATCAAAATCCAAGTTCTTTTACTGCTGGAAACTTTTATTTTTTAATGACCGTGGAAACTGGCCTTGAGTTGCAAATAATAAACAGTTCCACTCCAGCTCCTCAGGTTGATACTAAGCAGGTTTCTGCTCGTCACTTTGGAACTTGAAGGTACAGTGAGAAAAGAAAAATGCTCCCTAGTCCTCTGCCATTTGGGCCATGGAATCAAAAATTCCTTCCTGACCCCAGCCACCAAATAGCTGACTGGCTAGACCTACAGTACCTGGCAGGCCAGGTCCCATTTCTGGCTCAGGTGGGTAGCTAGAACAGAGCCAAAAGAGATACAACATATCCCACACTGGGCTAAATCCTGCAAGCTGGGGAATGCCAGCCACTCAGCACCACTCACTCCCAGCTGGCTGGTGGGTGTCAGAGACTATCAGAGGAGGAGCTAGATATATCCCTTGGAGAGTGTTTCCCCCGGTTCTATGAGACTGCTCCAGTTTAACTGTGGAAAACATTAAGTTCCCCCACCTGCTCATGGAAGTGCATTGCATTTCTACATTGTAAGCAGAGCCCTGTATAATCTGTTGCAACAAGCTCCCAAATTCTGCATCAATGTTAATCAAGGTTTAATCCTATGGGCCGTGTCTACACGTGCACGCTACTTCGAAGTAGCGGCGCCAACTTCAAAATGGCGCCCGTCATGGCTACACGTGTTGGGCGCTATTTCGAAGTTGAAATCGACGTTAGGCGGCCAGACGTCGAAGTCGCTAACCCCATAAGGGGATAGGAATAGCGCCCTACTTCGAAGTTGAACGTCGAAGTAGGGCACGTGTAGCCGATCCGCATCCCGCAACATCAAAATAGGGGGGTCCGCCATGGTGGCCATCAGCTGAGGGGTTGAGAGACACTCTGTCTCCAGCCCCTGCGGGGCTCTATGGTCACCGTGTGCAGCAGCCCCTAGCCCAGGGCTTCTGGCTGCTGCTGCGGCAGCTGGGGATCCATGCTGCATGCACAGGATCTGCAACCAGTTGTCAGCTCTGTGGATCTTGTGTTGTTTAGTGCAACTGTGTCTGGGAAGGGCCCTTTAAGGGACTGGCTTGCTGTTGAGTCTGCCCTGTGACCCTGTCTGCAGCTGTTCCTGGCACCCTTATTTCAATGTGTGCTACTTTGGTGTGTAGACGTTCCCTCGCAGTGCCTATTTCGATGTGGTGCTGCCCAACGTCAAAGTTGAACGTCGATGTTGCCAGCCCTGGAGGACGTGCAGACGTTATTCATCGAAATAGCTTATTTCGATGTAGCATGCACGTGTAGACGTAGCCATAAGGTGCTGAGAACCTCTCTACTTCCACGCAGTTCAGCCGGAGTTGAGTGCACTCAAGTCCATGTAGGATCAATTCTTTAGTAAGCAAATGTCTGTCATAACAATAGATAAAATGAGTCATTTAGACACTGCGCATAAGGTGACTATAAAATACTTTACGAAGCTACAATTTTACAGGAAGAAATCCAAACCAAACCCCAGAGCCACACTACAAACTTTGAGAAATGTCAGATCCAAATCAAACACTTGTGGTTTTTCCCCTGTCTCTAAAATCCAGTGGTTCAAGGTTCTCAGCCCACTGGAATACAGCCTCTGCTCTTCGCTGCTGCCACCTCTCAGGCCATCCCAGTTGCCCCACTTCACTGTGGTGACTGGGAGTAGAGCCCTCCAGTCCCAGTCCAGGCTGCTTTGGAAGATGGTGGCAGAGTGGAGCACACTGCTACAGAGGTCTACTTCCCAGTGGATCCTGCTGCCATGGTGAGTGTGGGTGGGCCTTACTCTTCCTGCCAGCCCCAACCCACTCAGGGCCTGCAGGCTAATCTAACTATGGGGGACCACCCTGTCAATAGGACGGTTGAGGCAGTTGCCATGGGGCCCCACAAAGGAGGGGACCCAGGGCAGCCACCCCAAACCATCTTATGGATGCAACCACTCTGCACACACCTCCCCCAGGCGACAGGGATGTGCTGGAAGTGGTGCAGAGCTAGCAGCCAGAAGCCGCTCTAGCCCTGCATCAGGGGAGCACCCAGGTGGTTGGCATCACCCAGGAGTGGCAGCCAGGGCCAATGGCTGCATGGGGGAAATATATGGGCTGGCAGAGGTGTGCATGTGTGGGACGGGTGGGGGACAAATGTGTGGAAACATCCCTCCCAGAGCCCTGCTAGATGGGGGTGGGGGGGTGGTGTCAATAGGAGGATTTAAGGACTGGCATTGGCCCTAAGGTAAACTCAGTTTGAGACTCCTGACTAAGATTGAAGAGAGTTTTCAGGGTGCTCTCAAACTCTTTCTAGGGCTACAAAACTGTGTGGCTGGACAAGCTTCAGCAAAGACCTGGTGGGGACCGTGAAGCCAACCCACACAGACAAGGCAAGGCAATATGTGAACAGACAGAATGGGGTTCACCTGTCAGCCTTGGGCACCAGTATGGTTTTGGAGGTTATGAAAAGGCTCTGGGAGATGTCTGAGAACATAACTGTGTGTGGGGCAAGTAGTCAAACTCATTGATGGCATCTCCTGATGGTTGATGTATGGTTCAGGTGTTCCATAGAGAAGGCATCCAAGGACTAGATCGCTGACTTGGTAAAGGATTTAAAAATGAGGCATTGGTTAAAAGAACAGAACTGGGGGGAGGTTTGGTGCTTCTATGATTGGTATGGCAGGGAGCCCTCCCTGTCTTATAAACAGCAGGGGTGTAATGCAATGTCCCAGTCATGGGTTGTTGGTGGTGGGGAGGAGGGCATACCTGGAGGGAAGATGAAGGAGAGCTAACAGATATTCAATAAGCATGGAGTTGCATTCATTGTGCACTTCTGACACATCTAATAACAAAACTGAAGCCTGAGTAAATACATATCAATTGTCTCCTGCTCGTGTTTTGATGGAGCTTGACAAAAATTTTTGGAAAAACGAAATAACTAAACATATTATGATTTAACTATTGAGTTTAAAGAACTAGATTAAGATTTTAAAAACTGCTGGTGATAATCTGGTACAAACGATTAATTTATCAGATACTCCACTAATACTGTAAACTCTTTCATAGCCATCATTCTATCATCTGCCACTCTCAAATAACCATAAGTAAATTTTAGTTACATTTTCAATACATACAGTGTAGTGAAAGTAAATGCAAATAAATACACCAAATACACGATAGCTGTGTCTACACTAGCCAGTTCTTTCAAAAGAGAAGGCTCCAGTTCAAAGTAGCACACGGCGCAGCGTCTACACACACCGTGCGCTCTTTCAAACATGAAATTGACAACCGCTCTTCCAAACAGAAAATAGAAAGAGGCCACTCTGACGTCTATTTTGAAAGAGAGGGGTCCACCATGGCAGCGATCAGCTGTTATGTGGAGACATGGTGCCCAGCCCCTGTGGGGCTCTATAGTCTGTGTGTGCAGCGGCTCTTCAAGACACACAGACCAGGAAACCCAATTGCAGGAAGCTGAGAGTGGTGCCCCTGCACACCTCACCCAGACCCCCAGCGGTCCTGCCAGTCATCCCAGACAGCCCCCCCCGGAGGCAAGGGACAGCATCTGTCTGGAGCCACCCCCAGCTCCAGGATGGGCCAGTTCATGGTGGACCCAGAGGTGGCTGGCAGAGGACCCCCACCTCGCCGCCTCCAGCCAGTGCCAAGTGGAGCTGTCTGAGTGCCGGCTCCGCTTCAAGGAGGGGGAGGCTGCCTGCTGCTGGGCAGCCTGGGGGAAGTTCCATTCCACCTTCTGGGATGTGGCGGCCACGTACAGGGAGCTACTGGCCTGGCTGCCCCCCACCGCTAGTCCCCCTGCCACCGTGGCCTCCCCACCAGCCCCCCAGAAGAGGACTCCACCAGCCCAGACCACTGGCCTGAGGCTGATCCCTGGCCCTACCTCCCTGTACTCCTCGCTAAGGACCCCATATGTGGTGTGGCATGGGACCTGAAGACAGTGCAGGTCATGTTCCTTCTCCCCTGCCCTGGAGTGATGGCCCACCAGGCAGGCCACCTAGGTGCCCCTGCTCCTGTAAATAGTTGGACATTCTGTTATGTTTAGCAAGAAGTATTACCCACGGTTTTTGTAGTTAACAATACACCTGTTTATTTTCCCAAACCCCCTCCATGCTGTGTGCTTGGTGGGGGTGGGCAATGTGTGGGTGATGCAGATGCGGGGTGCACAGGGTGGGGGCAGTGTGCAGAAGGCCCGCTGGGGATGGCTGGGGTGGCACTCAGTGGGGCCCCGATCAAAGTACCAGTTCAGGACCTTCCTGACACAGATCCCATTCTGGTGGGCCTGGCTGCTAGGGGCGGCGGCTGGCTGGGAGTAGCCTGTGCTGGCCTCAACCATCCACTCCTGCACAAAGGTCTCCCCCTTACTTTCTACGATGTTTTGGAGGGGACATTGAGGACCCCCACCTCCAGGTGGGCCAGAAGGCAGTGCCACCGCCTCTTCAGGCAGCCAAAGGTGTGCTCAACCACCTGGTGGGTGTGGTTGAGCTAACCATTGAAGCACTCTTGGCTGGGGGTGGGGTGGCCCATATAGGGCCTCATGAGCCAGGCTGGAGACGGTATGCCACATCAGCCACCAGGCAGAGGGGCATGGTGGCATCCCCAAGCGGAATCTGCTTCTGGTGGGTGTAGGTCCCTGCCTCCAGCTGGCAGCACAGGCCCAAGTTCTGGAACACCCATGTGTCATAGTTGCAGCTGGGCCAGCCCACGTACATATCCTGGAACTGGCCCCAGCTGTCCACCATGACCTGCAAGACCACTGAATGGTAGCCCTTCCTGTTGATGAACTGTCCTCCATTGTGCTCCAGGGTCCAGATAGATATGTGGGTCCCGTTGAGGGACCCAAAGCAATTCAGGAACCCCAGTGTGGCAAAGCCTGCGATGGCCACATCCAGGTCCCTGATGTGGATGACCCTCTGGAGGAGCATGGCATTTAGGGCACCTGTGGGGGAGGGACATAGGTACACATGAGGGTGTGTGGTGTGTGCCCAGCCCCCCGGTCCCTCCCTGCTCCCCCTGTGGGTGTGTGCCTGGGACTCCTTACCGCCATCATGATGGCCTCAACTGTGGCCTTCCCCACACCAAATTGGTGCCCCGTGGAGGGGTAGCTGTCTGGAGTGGCCAGGTTCCAGACAGCTATCATGACCCTCTTCTCCAGTGGGAGGGCACGCTGCATCTGGGTGTCCTGGTGTCTCAGGGCTTGGGACAACCACTGGCAGAGCTCCATGAAGGTCTGACGCCTCATCCAGAAATTCCAGAGCCACCAGTCATCATACTACTCCCCAGTGACTAGTTGCTCCCACCAATTGGAGCTGATAGGGTAGCTCCAGAGCCGGTGCACATTCAGAGGCCCCAGAGAACCGCACATTCTGGGGTGTCCCAGCAGGGCACCCACTGTGATGGTGACAGCCAGTAGGGTTTCCAGCTGCTGCTAGTCCATCATTTTTCCTGAAGGCACTGTCTCTGTGGGGCTTGGTGGCAGCTCTGCAGGCCTTGTGCTGTACAGGCTGAGGAAGTTGGGGAGGGGCCCTTAAAAGGAGAGGCTTGATGCTGTCCCGAAAGGGCTTGGCCACACTGCGACTCCATCCACAGTGTTTCCTGCCCCACTCTTTTGAAAGAGGAAGTGTGTGTGTGTGGACTTTCTCTTTTGATGTCCTGGACATCCCCTTTCAAAGTGACACGTGACCCTTTCGATGGCACTCATCAACAGTGCTAGTCATGGCTTGTGTGTAGATGTCACTCTTCAAAAGGGCATATTTCGACTACTCTCTTTCAAAAGGTGCCCTTTCGAAAGAGCACTCTACTGTAGACGTAGCTTATAAGTTTACAGTGTACAATAGTACTGTTGTTAGTAAATAAAATACCCTGCATACATTTTTGATTGTTTCTTTATAATCTAATCTTGTTTTCCTTTAGTGTTATGCCTTGCTAGGTATACTTCTCTATTATCCAGAATATTTGAATATCCAGCAACTTCCCGGTCCCAGAGCTGTTGGATATGAAAAAGTTTACTGTATTGTGATTAAATTACTTTCCTCTCCTTCATTTTCTTTTTAATGAAGTGAAAGTGAGCATGACTGGTCTTTTTCCTTCTCTGTATATGCTTACACCAGAAAAACACGCTCTCTCTTCTCCATCCCCCATCGCTATCCATATTTTTATATACGAGTAATCGATTTTCTTCTTTTCCATTTTTGGGGCTGCAATTATCCATTATAACTATTACAAATGTCTTTTGTTTTTAGTATTCATAGACTCCACTTGTAAGCTGGAGCAATGTGGTTGCACTTCTAAGGCAAACCCAAAGTTTCATATTGTGTGTGTTGGGGAAAGGTGCACCTCTGAATGCCTTGCATCCTACCTACAGAACACATATAAGTTTATATAATGCAGCAACCACAACGAAGCCTATACCCATGCCATTGCAAACACAGGAGACTAAGATTTAAGGTAATGGATTATATTTATGACATTAATTCAGAAATACTGGAAAGTTAATTTACTAGAAAATATATATGTTAGAAAAAAGTATTCAGTGAAACTTTATACATTCAGTTACATACAAAAAACTGATCTGTAGCCAGGACATAAGTTTATGATTTACTCTTATCAGGTATCAATTCCTGCTTTAAAACACTGATATTTGTCTACTCTTCTATTCTTCTGTACACATTGCTGTTGTAATGTTTTTATTATTAGAGGGTGCTTTTCCTCACTCCACAGTTTAAGTGGGATTTTCACACTTGTGTTTTACAGCACCAGTTTTCAGCCACATTGTTTATTTTAGTAAAAAAATGTCATTCTGCTTGCTTTACTCCCTCAGCATTGAGAATGGCTTTTTACAGTTTCTCTGTAGCACTGTTTTAGGAAATTAAGAATTTGTTACACCATGAATGAGACCAGTAAGAAGGCATAAAAAGTGCACTGTTTCTCAGTAAAAATAAGTTTGTTTCAGGTCAATATTTCTTCAGTTGCAGATTTACAGTATGTGACCTGCCGGTATTAACATAATATACAGTAATTGCTGAGAGGCTTGTGGAAAATATACTATTAGTATTATCTACTTCCAGGAATCCAACTTGAGAAACCAAAATATATCATGAATTTTTCATAAAACAATGACCTTATTGTTCAGTTTCAAATACGGAAAAGAGTAGAGTATTGAGCTGAAATGCTTCTAGCATGCAGGAAAAGCCTGATTCAAGTTTCTGCACATGTCAGAGTCCCATTGATATGTTAAAATCAGAACTTTTCTTTCGGGAGGTCTAGAAGTTCAGGTACTAATTAGGCTTTTGGACAAAACCTAAGAAAACACTAGCGGATGAATATTAGATGATCAAAACACTTCAGCTATAGAAGCAGCAAAACTAACTGCCACCAAACCTAAGCACCAAATCTTGTACTTTCACAAAAGTAGTTCCACTGCTGTGTTCATATTTAAGAAAAAAAACACGTATGTTTGGTAGGTTGGGACATGATTTTGAGTTAACATAGGTTAGACTTTTGAATGTGGTGCTCATATGGGTGTTGAACTCATTCTCCTGGGATGGATCTCTCTGCAATGATTTATAAAAAGCATCTAAAAATAGCTCCCAGGCAATATCCTTTTAAATTAATCATGTTGCTTATGTTGCAATCTGTAACCAAATATATAAAAATTGTTCTTCAGTCTTTGGCTTTTCCTATGTCCCTTTCATACTGTGTATTTTAATTGTATGTGCAGCACTATGTCAAGAATCTATAATACTGCGATATCTACCTTTGGGAAGAAGACAGTCAAGTCTGCTGATTGGTTTGAAGCCCACACTGAAGTGCTGACACCCCTGATTGAGAAGAAGAGACAGGCACTGGCTGCATACAGGTCCTCTCCCAGTGAGGTGAACCTGAAGGCGCTTCGGTCTGCTCGGAGTCAAGTGCAGCAGGTTGCTCGGCGGTGTGCCAACGATTACTGGCTCCAACTCTGCTCCAAGATTCAGCAGGCCGCAGACACTGGTAACATGAGAGGAATGTACGATGGGATCAAGCAGGACATCGGTCCATCACAAAGAAAGACTACCCCACTTAAGTTGGCCACAGGTGAGGTCTTGAAGGACAGAACCAAGCAGATGGAATGCTGGGTGGAACACTACTCATAGTAGTACACCAGAGAGACCGTAGTTACAGAGAGAGCCCTGAATGCCATTGAGCTTCTGCCCACCATGACTGAACTCAATGCTGAGCCCACCTTGGAGGAACTCAGCGATGCACTAAAAGCACTCTCTTCCGGAAAAGCCCCAGGGAAAGATGGTATTCCCTCAGAAATCCTCAAATGCGCCAACGGTACCCTAGTTTCAGAGAGGCATGGAATAATTTGCCAATGCTGGAGAGAAGGCAGCATACCTCAAGATATGAGGGATGCTAACATTGTTACTGTTTACAAGAGCAAGGGTGACAAAAGCGATTGTAACAACTATCATGGTATCTCCCTTCTCAGTACCGTGGGGAAGCTATTTGCACGTGTTCTTCTGAAGAGGCTCAATGTTCTTGCGGAGAGAGTCTACCCTGAGTCTCAGTGTGGGTTCAGAGCTGAATGGTCCACCATAGACATGGTTTTCTCTGTTAGGCAACTACAAGAAAAGTGCAGGGAGCAGAACAAACCTCTGTATATTGCCTTCATTGACCTGACCAAGGCATTTGACCTAGTCAGCAGAAAAGGTCTGTTCGCGATTCTGGCTAAGATTGCCTGTCCCCCAACTCTGCTCAGCATTATTAGGGCCTTCCATGAAGGCATGAAGGGGACCATTGTATACGACGGATCCACATCTGAACCCTTTGAGATTTTCAGTGGAGTGCAGCAGGGGTGTGTGCTGGCTCCAACACTGTTCGGCATCTTCTTTGGAGTTTTGCTCAAATATGCCTTTGAAACTGCTACAGAGGACATCTTTCTCCGCACGAGAATGGACAGCAACCTCTACAAACTGTCAAGGCTTAGAGCAAAGACCAGGGTGCTTATGAAGCATCTAAGGGCGTTCCTTTTTGCTGACAATGCAGCTATTGCTGCTCACACTCAGCAGGAACTGCAGTTGCTCGTAACTCACTTTGCGGATGCATGTATGGAAGTTGGCCACACAATCAGCTTAAAGAAGACCCAGGTGATGGGCCAAAACGTAGGTAACGAGCCATCTATCCATGTGCTAGACTACGAACTGTAAGTAGTCCATGAGTTCGTGTACCTAGGCTCGACGATCTTGGACAACTTGTCACTTGATAGCAAGATCAACAAGTGCAATGGAAAAGCCGCCACAACGTTCTCCAGGCTGATGAAGAGAGTATGGGCTAACAATAAGCTCACTGTACACACCAAGGTGCAGGTCTACACAGCCTGTGTTTTGAGCACACTGCTGTACGCCAGTGAAACATGGACTTTGCACTCAAAACAAGAGCAGCGGCTCAACACATTCCACGTGCGCTGCTTTAGGCTCATACTCAGTATCTCATGGTGGGACAAGGTCCCCAATAGCTCAGTGCTTGAGAGGGCAGGCACCGCCTCCATGTTCACCCTTCTCACACAGAGGCGTATGCGCTGGCTGGGCCATGTCTCACGCATGATGGATGGCCGAATACCGAAGGACCTCCTCTTCGGCAAACTGGCGTCTGGAAAGAGGCTGAAAGGGCGACCTAAATTGCATTACAAGGACACATGCAAGCGTGACCTCAGTGCTCTCTCTATCAGTGTGAACACCTGGCATTCGCTCGCCTCAGACAGGCATGCCTGGAAACAGGGAGTGAAGGAAGCTCTTGTTATGTATGAAACTACCTTGGTGAAGGAAGCGGAGGACAGGAGAGCCCTCAGGAAGATCCGTGCCCGTGATACCAGAGCGACATCTGCCTACTGCTGCTCACAGTGCGGAAAGGACTGCCACTCCCAGACTGGATTGCACAGCCACAGAAGGCGCTGCTCAAATCAGTCCAACTGGAGCGCAAACCCATGATCCCTTGGGATCGAAGGATGCCTACTATATATGTCAAGATGAGATTTTTTTTTCTTAAAAATAATCCCAAAAATATATATAACAAATCTCCTCATTTAGGGCCCAACTGTGCAACTTCTCCTTAGGTTTCATAACAAAAGAGTACCATCTTCCAGTGTCTCAGTGCTTAGCCCAGATCAGAACCAAGATGAAACGCAGCTCAGTAAAACTGAACCCATCCAGGACTAAGCTAACATATAAATGAAGAATACTTCCAAAGAACTCTATGATCTACTATCAAGAGCATCTGTCTACATAATGTGTCAATATCTACTATGGAAGGCAGGGTTCTTCCATTAATGTGTTGCACATTAATTGATCCATTTAGACCTTACTGGTGCTCATTAAAGGTTCTCAACTGTGTTTCAGCATTAAATCTAGACAGATAACTGAAGTCTTTTGAGAGGTGCATAAAAGTCATTTTTTAGGAATACTTAAGCTAATCAATTGAAGATGACATGCTTCATGCTGTATATTTTGTAATCTTAAGTTACTTAGAACAATTCTTTCTATTTTTTTTTTTCACACAGAAGTGTCTCAGATCTCCTGTTGACAAAGAGACATCAGCTTATGAGTGTTTGTCTGTTTTTTTTTTTTTCCAGGAGCACTGAGCTTAATTTTATTCTCAACACTGTCACATAGAAGAAAACTAAACTGAAAGATACCATATTGATACTTGGAAGAAAAATGTTACTTTCTGTAATAATAAGATGAAATTTTCAAATAAAACGCCTGAAATATCCCTGTAATATTTACCAGTTGATCAGCAAACTAAGCAAACTTTTTTCCCCATAACCAAATGCAGAGTTTCAAGGTGAAGAGCCCTACCTTTTTAGAGCATGGGGAAGACTCTACATTAATTTTGAATTAATCAGTGTTATTTCAGTGCCACAGACCTGGCAGAAGATAATTCTGCACAGATGTTTTGAAATGGTAGAAGAACTGGACATAATGTCAGTATCTGCTAATACTGGGGGACATATGACTCTCACAGTGACATTGAGAAGGGGTTCTCTAGTCTATCCTGTATCATTATCAAGGGAACACAAAGGGAATCTGGCTCACATAAACACAATGATCGAAAGACCAAGAACATTGATAACTAAATTATGTGCGGTCTAAATTGCTCCACTAGCCACTGATCTTTGATGAAAGTCTTCTTCACAATCTACAAGATAATCCCTGTTCTCCAACAGTAGCAGGACTGTGAAGTGGCATATTCTGCCCAATGCAGTTAATCTTTTTGGCAATTAGTAGATGATGAGCTAGCCAAACTGCAACACTGATTTGAAATTACAGAGGATAGACAGTAAAAATATAGAAATTTCACACATTCAAACTGAAACACAGTCTGAGTACGTAAGTCTCAGGACTCCCAGATCAGAAAATAGGGTTTTCATCCCAACTTTGATTAATGTGTAACTGCTCTGCTTGGATAACGTGGTGTGGAGGGGAGGGGCTTATATGTAATTTATTTATATGCAATGTCATTAACTTCTAAGGCTAGGGTATGGGATCTTGATATAAATGAAGTGAGCCAGGCAACACATGAGTGGCCTTGGTCCTCACACTCACATCTAGAAATGCATGGAAGCCCAAAAGGCAGCAGGGAATATCGACAACTCTATTGACATGGACTTGTCATTGAGCACAGAAAAATCCATTGGAGCCCACTGCAAGGGGAGATCCAGTGGGGACTGCACTCCTCTTGTTTGGAAAGCTTCAGTATGGTGCCACCTGACGCAGCTGAGTGAAGCTGAGGAAAGAGGACAGATGACACAGTTTCGGGAGTGTTCTGGCACGGCTGCACGGTACTCTTGGGTGATTTTAAGCTGTGCAGCCGTGGCTCAGAACACTGACATCAACACATGGTCTCATCCTGGCTCCCAGCAGTCTAGCTGCAGGGGGACAGCAACACTTTC
Source organism: Carettochelys insculpta (assembly GCF_033958435.1). Classification (NCBI taxonomy): domain Eukaryota; kingdom Metazoa; phylum Chordata; order Testudines; family Carettochelyidae; genus Carettochelys; species Carettochelys insculpta. The sequence continues at coordinate 14,392,351 of NC_134150.1, read as the reverse complement.
AGCCCAACATCTATGCAAATCAGTCCATCCAGAATTATTAGGTACCAGATCCTTGGACTGCTCCATCTACCATGAAGGCACAAACTGAACCCCTACTGTCAACCTACTACATTAACTCTAGTGGTCTGCTATTGTCTCTTCCTGGCTGGAAGATGGGTTGTTACTTGCAGGTGGTTTCCTGTAAACACTTGGCTTGGGAGGTGCCCCTCCCTGCTGTTAGGTGAAGTTGAACTTACAGTATAGGTTCTGAGCCAAGTTTTCTATATACATAGATTCACAACTGTAGTCTATACATATATATCTCCTCATGACCACCTGGTTCAGAACATTCCAAGTTTTTGTGACATGACCAATACACTGTTAGAGTACAAAACAGACGGCAATCATCTGAAGCAACTGCTCATTTGGGGGGCTTAAACCTTCTGTTCTCAGCCAGAGGGGTGTCTGGACCCGATTTTCACAGAAGCTGCGTCTACACGTGCACGCTACTTCGAAGTAGCGGCACCAACTTCGAAATAGCGCCCGTCACGTCTACATGCGTCGGGCGCTATTTCGAAGTTAACTTCGACGTTAGGTGGCAAGACGTCGAAGTCGCTAACCTCATGAGGAGATAGCAATAGCGCCCTACTTCGACGTTCAACGTCGAAGTAGGGACAGTGTAGACGAGCCGCGTCCCGCAACGTCGAAATTGCAGGGTCCTCCATGGCGGCCATCAGCTGGGGGGTTGAGAGACGCTCTCTCTCCAGCCCCTGCGGGGCTCTATGGTCACCGTGGGCAGCAGCCCTTAGCCCAGGGCTTCTGGCTGCTTCTGCTGCAGCGGGGGATTCAGGCTGCATGCACAGGGTCTGCAACTCGTTGTCGGCTCTGTGCATCTTGTGCTGTTTAGTGCAAGTGTGTCTGGGAGGGGCCCTTTAAGGGAGCGGCTGGCTGTTGAGTCCGCCCTGTGACCCTGTCTGCAGCTGTGCCTGGCACCCTTATTTCGATGTGTGCTACTTTGACGTGTAGACGTTCCCTCGCTGCGCCTATTTCGATGTTGGGCTGACCAACGTCGAAGTTGAACATCGACGTTGCCGGCCCTGGAGGACGTGTAGACGTTATTCATCGAAATAGACTATTTCGATGTTGGGTGCACGTGTAGACGTAGCCAGAGGGTTTAGGGCCTGCTATGAGAGCTCTGGCAGAGCCACAGCTTCCACAGCTCATCATACGGAGAGTGGGGAAAATGTGCTGGTGTCATAGCTGGGGCTCATTGCAATTTTTGTTGCAGGGATATTGGAATGGTTATAGTCTTGCCAAGTCACCCCAACTTCCTTAGAAGCCAGTACTCAAGTAGTAGCAGCACATTGGGCATACCTATTCAATCCCAAACAGATGACAGCATTTTCAGTCTTTGGAGACTTCAGGCTCACACTATAATAGTTACTACAACTATCTGTGACCTGTTTGCTGATGGCTGTGCATTGTTGGCTCCTTCAGTGAAGGGTGCACAGGAGCATTTTGATCACTTTGTTACTTCTGCTCACCGCTTTGCATTCACAATGAGCCTCAAGAAGACAGAAGTAATGCCTCAGCATGTTTGGAAAGAGCCCAGCACTGTGATCACTGCTGCTTTTACAGTCCTTAAGGCTATTGATGAATTCTGCTGCTTTGGCAGTGTACTGTCCTCCAGCATAAATATGCATCATGAAGTATCTGCTCGATTAACCAAACACCTTTGGAAAGACCTTGATATTAAACTACATACCAAGGTAGCAGTTGATCAGGCAGTTGTCCTGAATATCCTGCTTGGTGGCATGGACAATATATCACTGCCATGTTTTGAAACTTGATCAGTTCATATGCGCTGTCTGAGGAAGATTGCTCACGTGAGTTGGTGGGTCAAAATTCCTAACATGGAGGTTCTTAAGCTGTGTGGTGTCATCGGCATGGAAGCAATGCTTATGAACAGTTTCACTGGATTGGTCATGTTATGAGGATGGATGATACATAGGTATCAAAGATGGTCTTCTACAGCCAGTTAGCTCATGGAAAGTGCTCTATTTGTGGTCAGAATAAGCACTACAACGACATCTCAAAGCACAAGATCAAGTCATGCAGCATATCTCCCAATGATCTGGAAGCTAATTCAGGACAGATTGTCCTGTACAGGCTCTTAATTGCTTTGAGTGTCTGTGTGTCCAGGCACTACAGGAAAAGCATAGGAGCCAAAAAGAATGCACAAATGCCCACAGTTGGTGGTATATTTATGTGACACCTGTAATTGGCTCTGCTGATCAAGGATTGGTTTAGTCGCTCACCAATGGCATTATAGAAGATGAAATCTGTCGATCGATGGCTCAGCACAAGCAAACAAGGTAGCTGCAGCAAGTTTCCTCTTTGAAGTACAAGTGACAGGTTTTATACACAAGGGCTACGTCTACACTAGCCAAAAACTTCGAAATGGCCATGCAAATGGCCATTTCGAAGTTTACTAATGAAGCGCTGAAATACATATTCAGTGCCTCATTGGCATGCGGGCAGCCGCGGCACTTCGAAATTGACGTGGCTCGCCACCGTGTGGCTCATCCAGATGGGGCTCCTTTTCTAAAGGACCCCGCCTACTTCAAAGTCCCCTTATTCCTATGAGCAGACGGGAATAAGAGGACTTTGAAGTAGGCAAGGTCCTTTTGAAAAGGAGCCCTGTCTGGATGAGCCGCCTGGCGGTGAGCCGCATCAATTTCGAAGTGCCATGGCCACCCGAATGCTAATGAAGCGCTGAATATGTATTTCAGCGCTTCATTAGTAAACTTCGACATCGCCATTTGCATGGCCATTTCGAAGTTTTTGGCTAGTGTAGACATGGCCTCTGTGACAGGTAACTTGTATCAGAAAAGAGATCTTTATCTAATATAGAAATATAAAGCCTAGGATTGCATCTTCCTTTATTTCTTATGTAACTTTGTGTATGTGTTTTATCTCCCTAACTAGTACATCTCTGAATCAGATTTTTTCTTTAAATAAATATTTTGTTCACAGACCAGAGAGCTACTTGGGGTGACAACTGTGTGGCGGGAGTGTGCTGCAGTAAGTCGGTAATAGGGGCTGATTTTATGCCTTTGTGGTGGATGGAGCAGTATGAGCAATAGTAGAAGTAGAAGTAGAAAAAGCAGCAGCCACTCATGAGCAGGGAAACTAAGTGCAGGAGCAGAAGAGTCAGCAGCAGCTTTGCCACTGTGACTGGACAGCATCTCCAGAGCCAATTTTGATTATCAGGAGGTTGCCCTGAAAAACATTCCTGCAACTCCTCTCGGTCCCCCACAGGCAAGGAGCTAATTGTTCCATTATCCCTTCCTTGCTTATCTGGTCTAATCCTGCCTGGCAACCAGGTGAGGCGAAGTTCTCAGTAATATTTGAATTAAGCACATGCATTTTTGCATGTATTAGGAGATGATTAACTACAGCCATGCAGTATTTATTAAAAAGAACTTACAACAAGGTTAACACATTACCCCTCTTGGTATCCAACCTTAATTGAACATATTGGAGGGTAATGATGTGTAAAAAAAAGCTATGTTCAGTTTTCTTGTCAGCATTTTGTAGACATACAACGTCTACACCCCTGAGGAAGTGTAGAAATATTCAGTGCAAGAGGGTTAAATGGTGGCAATCATCTCATCACATGTTGCAAATATTTGGCAATGAATGACCCTACTGTGTAAATAGTTAAGCAATTTACAAGACTGCTAGATTAAGTTGCACCTTTATCATATAACTTTAATGTATAGTGCAATCACACCAGGGTGCTATTAAATCTAACAGTGCAGACAAGAGCAAGAGAGAAGTACATGAATAGCTTCAAATGATGGGGCTGTGACCCTTTTAGGGGTGTCATACTGACTTACTGTAGCATTCCATTGCAACATTTGAGGCACTACATGGGTCAAGGCTTTATTTTTTCCCACTCTGCATCACATGCTGTGGTTCTACAATCCTCCTTTAGAGAAAAAAGTTACACTGTTTCCTTAGTCTGAAAAAAAAAATTGAAGATAGCACAAGAGAAAGTATTTCAATCATTAGTATTGGCGTGATGCATAATCATGGTAAAATGTAAGAGAAGACATACAGTGAAGTGTCTGAATGACAGGAATAATCTTACTCCATATATGAAAAACAATTTCAGTTTATAAATGGAAATGCCACCAGTTTCCATCCTTTCCTTAAAAACACGAGCTTCCAGATGATACAGTACCTCATCTTATTATCAGTGTCAATAATTCCATTTGGCAGTAGACAGCTAATTCTTTTCATGTGCTAATGATTAATCAGACAAGCCTATTTACTAATGTATCAGAATGCATTAGAAACATATGCTAATGGGGGACAGAACATCAATTCAAATATAAATGAACTACACTTACATTGGTTACCTATTGACTCATGTCAGAATGAAGTAGAGAATGTAATATACTTGTAAACCATTACAATGAATGAAAATAGAATTTCAGACTGTCTTAAGATATAATTTTATTGACTTCTCTGTAAGCCTAAAGCCATGGGATAGTTCGACTTTTATAATACAAATGTTATAAGATGCCCAGCTTAATATCCCTAAGACTTATACTTACTATGTGAAACTCCTATAATAATGCTCCATGGAAGCTATTTTGTTATGGGAACAAGTAACAACATTATCAAATGCCCACAAAAGAACGTATTTGTTTATACTGCAGAATTTAAGGTTCCAATCCTGCACAGTCCTTAAGTATGTGCTTAAGTGTACATGCACTAGTAGTGCCACAGAAATGGATTGGACAATTTAATCATAGGGGTGAACACACAAATGCAAATGTCTTACCGGATCGGGGCCACTGGTCTCTGACATTCACATGCATGTTGTCATAAGACAAAACTTCAAGAATCACTCCAAGGCTAACAAGCTGATTTGCTGGCACTTTAATTTCTGAAGTATTAGATTGTACCGAAGTACTAGTAAGGTACTATTTGGAAGTATGGTTACGTGCAGACAAGTAATTCAACAAAGAAACTTGGAAAGGAACCACACTTGTCCATCTGAAATACCAAGTTATTTAGGAGGAAATACAGTATGGTCTCAAAATTCGCAAACCTAAAGTTTGTGTGTTCAAGTATTCATGAACAGCCGCCAGCGACTGCTTCCCTGGGGCTCCAGGGCACGGAGGACTGGCAGCCACCACTTCCCGGTGCTCTGGAGCACAGAGTGCCGATGCCTGCTGCTTCTGTGGGGCTTTGGGTAGGGAGAGGCATCAGCTGTGGGTTCCCCTGCGGCCCTGGGCAGGAGTGGCTGCAGCCACCACTTCCCCTAGGGCTCTGGGCAGGGAGCGGTAGCAGGTGTGGCTTCCCCAGGCAGGATCACTGGCAGCTCCCTCGAGCTCCAGGCAGGAGTGCCAGCAGCCTCTGCTTCCCCAGGGCTCCATGCAGGAGCACCAACAGCCACCAGTACCCCTGGGGCTCTGGGCAGAAGTGCCAGCAGCCCCCACTTCCCCTGGACTCTGGGTAGGAGCCCTGGCAGCTGGGCTCCAGATGGGAGCTGCTGCCATACAGTACTGTACCGTACTGTGTTTGCGAAATTCAGCATTCACTAGGGTTCTCAACATGGAACACTCACGAATGTTGAGACCCAACTGTGCATATTTATTCCGGCTATTCTGTAGTTATATTATAATATAGAAATAAAAAGTAGATTTTAAGATGCAAACACTCCCATGTTAAATCAACCTACTATGTATAGCAACAAAAGACGCAGTAAACAGCTACTGTACTTGTTTCATGAGTGGCACAGTAGCACTTCTGCAGTTAGCAGCCTTTATTACTATATTCTTGCACTCTGCTATATTATATATGTCACTACTGACCTTTCAATATGAGAATGGAAGGAGAAGTAGGAAAGTTAAGACTTCAACTTGGGGCTACTTGGAAAAACCAAAAAAGCTACAAGGGCAACTGGACCATCTAAACAGCTTCATGATAAACAGCTTTAGGATTTTAAGATGCAATTTCAGGAAAAGCCTCTTTGCACAATATATTAATTCGGATTCACATGTGAAACGCCAAGATCCTCTGCTATTATATGTTTAGCACCATGACTCAGTAGACATCAATATTCATGTTTGCATACAGAGATTTATCCTTTCCTTTCCACAGTTACCCCAACCTATGCATACAATTTTAAGTGGGCTTTTGCAGAGACTGCAATGGGATCTAAGCTGTTGTTTAAGAATGAAGGGCCCCTTCTAAAAGGCAGTTCTACTATTAACAAATGTGCTAATATCCTCTTGTCAACTCATATACTGTCATCTTGATATGCTTTAGCCACTCAAATATGAAAGCAAATATCAATACTTACCTTAATGGGCTGCAGGCTTAGGGCACATATAACTTGCTTTGGATGGTGGAAGCACTGAAAATACTACTTCAACAAGAACATAAGACCAAAATATAATTATCATATGACATAAAACAAAACACAAATCCCACAATAAAATGGGAATCATGATCACTCACAGCAAATACAGATTTGAAACACGGAATGAACATTGTCTGAGTTTCCAGTATGCAACAAAATAAGCAGAAAGATTATTTTTGTCTAATTTTTTTCACTGCTTATTGTTTGCACAGGTTAAGCTAGATTTAGACAGCAAAATACAGAACAGTTTCCTAACTCATTATATAAAGCACTTTCTTTAATAACTTTCTTCCCAGGACCATACAATAAAAGGTTTCCACAGTTGACGTAGCAAGACCAGAAGTAAGATTTTTATAGGGCACTAAATCTGTACAGCAGCATAGCTATCCAAGAAAGGTTAGATTGTAGCAGTAGTAATAAAATGGCCTTTTCAGTACCAGAGTTAGGGCTAATCTACACTTGACAGATAATCTGAATTAAGGGAGAGTGTAAATTTAAAGCACAATAGCTATGTCTAAATAACTAAATTTGCAATTCAAAATAGATAATCTAAAATAGAAAGAGGAACCCTGGGGAAGACTGGACTCACTGCTGGAGAAGCAGGGTCTTTCCTCTCTAAGGCTGCATCTATACTATAAGATAAAATCAGTTTTATCAAAATAAATTTCTTATCGCTGGGTTTTATCCATTTGATTTTGAGCATCTTCACCTTCCCACATGCTCCCCACAAAATCAGCTTACAGCTGCCACACACATGTTGCTTAAATCAAGCTTAAATCGAGTGCTGCTGCAGTGTATTGTGGGAACCTATCCCATAGTTCTCTGAGCCCTGTTGCATTCTGGCCACACAAGTAGATGTGGGTATATGACGCCATCTTCCCACATTTCATTCCCCTCTTTCCCCTGCCATGTTAAGTATGTTTAAGTAGACACAGCTGTTACACTGAAACTCAAAGAAATCATCAGTCATGAGCCAGGGTGGGTAAAAGATGGTACCCAGTCGACAGCCACACAAACTGTGACCACCCAGAGTGCCTCTCTCAAACTTGGATCTGGATTTAGGCCACCTGAGAAAGAAGACCCTTGTGCCCAAGTAGACACGGTTGTTACACTGAAACTCAAGTGACTCACCGGTAATGGCCTAGGGCTGCTAAAAGACAGTACCCAGTTGACAGCGATGCACATCATGACCACCCACGGAGTGTCTCTCTCAGGCTTGTGTAAGGCCAACAGACCCGAGTTGCCAGCCCCAAGAACAAAACCTACAAGTAGAGGGTCTAAAGCCCTGCACTCTACCACATGAGCTAAAGGCCAACTGGCTCACAGCAGAAGCTGTAGAGCAGAGACTTCACTCACCCCAGATGAGGTCTCAATGCCTGTGGGTACTACATTTGGATCTGGATTTAGGCTGCCTGAGAAAGACCCTTACCCCCCAGTAGACACAGTTGTTACACTGAAACTCAAATGAATCATCAGACTAAAAGACCCCAGACTACAGTCAGGTCTGCACATGGAAAAGAAGACCCTTAGGACACAAATATTCCCTGTTGCAAGCCGTACTTTGACAACTGTGGTAATTGTATAGCTAATACATTGCTTCACTGGGACATATATGGCTTGGAGCATCTACAAGACCACAGGCTACAGCCAGCCTCTCAAAATCACGGTCACTGAGGGAGACGTCTCCCAAGTAGCTAAAAGAGCCCCAGCTCCAGCCAGCCCCTCAAAATCATGACCATTGAGGGAGACATCCCCTGGGCAGCTAAAAGAGCTGCAGCTACAGCCAGCCTCCAAAAACTGTGTCCCTCACTGCATACAAGCTGACTGGCACCTTGTGCAGCACATCCTTTTCTTGGTTTGGGGTGAAGCCATGTGATGCAGATGGGCATGGGAATGTTCCAGACTGTGTGGCGCCTCCGAGGGAAAGGAAAGGACGGGATGTGGGGGTCAGAACAACACGTGAATGGCTGAAAAGAAGTTTCTCATACTACCAGAGAAGCATGACCCCCCACCCACAGCCAAGCTGACACATGGTATTGGGGTGTCAGAGGCTGGCACCAGGCATCACAGAAAAAAAAGGCAGCTAACAGGCATATACACAGAAGCACAGATCCCACAGCTGCGCTCCTATCAAAGAAAAGGAAGATTTTTCAGCCTCTCATGTGCCGAATGGTAATGGTCCTGTTACCTAATTCCTATGCAACTGAGAGATGTAAGAGGCCAGAGTGGAGAACATTGTGCATTGTGGGGCACATACGGGACATCTGTGGAGACTAATAAATTCCCTTTGAAGACATGGAGCATCCTCACTACTCTTTATTCAGATTCTCAAATTGGAATAGAACGCTACATTCATCAGGTTACTTCAACTTTAGGATTTCGATATCATGTCGATTTTAGTGGTCCCTAAATTGAGCTAATGAAATTTACAGTGAGGACAGGCACTGGGAAAAATCGAGTTAACTGACTTAAAATCTATTTTATCTCATAGTGTAGATGTATTCTTCTGCACTCTAGTCCCATTGTAGTGTCTTCTTACAGCTCAGCTCTCCAGTCTGGGCACACTTTGGTCTTACTATTTCTGCAGCGACAGAGAGTCTGATAAATAGGTCTTCACTGCTGATTTGGAGCTCCATGGTCCTTGCCCCTTCTGGGCTCAGGGCATCAGTAAGCCTTTGCCTCCTTGGGTCAGGAGGCTTCACATCACCTGTTCCAGTGGCTGGTAGGGGAACCTAGGCCTTCCTAGCCCTGTAAGTGCAGGTCTTTCCTCTACAAACCTCTCTAGGCTTAGCCTTCATGGAAAACAGAGCTCACGTGGTTGTCCCCTGACACACACTTTAAACCACCTTCTGCCTTCCTGACACTCAAAGTTTTGTTTTCTTCCAACTGACTGTAGAGTATCTCCCTGAAAGCCATAAACTGCTTCTTCACAGTACGGTCACCCCCCCATCCCTTTTACCCTAGTTGGGCTTTGTGATTAATTAAGCTTGGAGTACCATCAGGTGCAGTCAGATGCATTAATTGGCCTCTAACTGATCCCTTGTCTGTGTTGGGAGGAATACCTCTTCACACATCGTAAGTCTGTATGGTGTTCCTACATGGACTTAGTCAGGAAGACAATTCCTGAAAACCATTTAGGAACTCTGACAAGCCTTTAGGAAACTCTGCTGTACCCACATCAAGAAAGGTACATTACATTAAATTACATTACAGGAGTTTTTCATTGAATTTGATAGGGGCATAGTCATGAAAAATTTTGAGCAAAATTCTGAAGTGTGCTCATTGTTATGAATTACACGTGTAACATGGACATTTTCCTCTTCAATGTCCACAAAACTTGAACTTGCACGCACATAACACACATATACATACAAACATACACACACAGAGATAATGGATGAACCTAAGCGCTTCTAATCCAATGTGACTCCTTCTTAGGTACCTTTGTTATATTTCTAGATGCCCTCAGATTTTGTTTAATTTATGTGGACTGACACCATAAACTCACAAAACCCTTGTGTTCTCCCAGTCCCACCTCACTTAAAAGGGTATCTGAAATGGCAGGATGATGATTTTAACAAAAAAAAGAATTAAAACCGACTTTAATCATGAGCACAGATAAACATAGAAACTGCTCCACTTTAGTCCCTATGCATAATCAGTTGAGTATTCTTAAAAACAAGATACATTAAGCATAAATAAGCTTTTGTAAATAATGTAACAACTTTTAAAGTTCAATTTTAATCATGGGTAAAAATTTCAGAATTTGACAACCTTTTCTAGTCCCACTGGTAAAGACTCGTCTCCAAGAATGCATAATGCTGTTACTTAGTGTTCAATAAAAAAACAGTCTATAATGCAATGCACTCTCTTTATGTGATGTTTAGATATGAGATTGATCTCAGAGGACACCCTGGAGTTCTGAAAGTAGGCTTATTGGATTTTGTGGCTTTCTCAGATGTCAAAGATCTTTAAACAGTGTCTTGCAAAGTTGCTACATCCCACCTGTCTGTGAACTGCTTATGAACTCATCAGAGAGGGCAGTCTCCATGTTAATTAGACTTTAAGGAGGATATATAGCTTCCAACACAATCAAGTTAAATGAAAGAACTGAATTCATTTTATATGGTACGAAATTACTTGTTTTTGAACATGAGGCCTTTAAAAAAGAAACTTAACAAGAGACAGAATTCAGAGCAGCGGAAATACAAAAAAAAAAAACACAATTCAGGTTGTTAACACAGACCCTGAAACTGTACATTTCTGCCTATCCCCTGGAACTGCTTTGGACACTTGTGGCATTAAAGACAATAAAAAATATATTAGCACATGTACATTTGAGATGATTACACAGGTTTGCTCCTCAGCAGCCCACCTGGCAGGCTAACAGAGAGCTAAAAGCCAGCAGGTCATGGCAATCTTGAATTCCAGGCTCTGTGGCTTGTTGGCCACCTAGGCTCCCCAGACTGACAGGACTTGAAAGCTTTCAGCTCCCAGCTGGCCTGCCAGGTGGTCTGCTGAGGAGCTGAGCAGGTAAACTGGCAGAAGACCTACCTAATTTCTGGAAGAACTTGATGAAAATTTAAACACTCCCCCAGAACATGTGAGCTAATGCCTGTGAGGGATTCTTCTAGATGGAGTAGTATCCCTTATTTCACTCCTCATCCTCCTGGGCTGTGGGCATGGATTTATTTTCCCCCTCATATTCTATCTTTTATTCTCCACTCCAGTTACATCCTACCACAAGGATTTGAATGGCGTGGAATGGCCTTGGGGGGTATTATCTGCACTGGGACAAATTTCATTTTAAAACCTTCATCTGATTTGCTTTCATAATGGGACCTGTATTCCTTTGTTTCCTCTTGGATTGTCTGTGTCACAGTTCCAAAAGTTCAGCCTATTCATAGGATCAGTCTGAGCTGGCTTTCTGAGCATGTACTCGATATATTTTATTGGCATCAAGATAGATGTTGATTTATTCTATATTTTACCACATATTTTGCCTACATTTTACTACTTCAGCGAAGGCACTTCAGGGAAGGCAGTGAGCACAGCTGGGTGCCTGATCCAAAGCCAGGGGGGATCCTTTCACTAGCCTGAGTAATCTTTGGATCAAATTCCAAATTCTTAACTGACAATGTTTTTTATTATGCAGCCTACAAATATGTGCAGCAGCATGTTGCCCATCCCTCTGAAAAACCCACACGAGGGCTACGTCTACACGTGCAGCCAACATCGAAATAGCTTATTTCGATGTTGCGACATCGAAATAGTCTATTTCGATGAATAACGTCTACACGTCCTCCAGGGCCGGCAACGTCGATGTTCAACTTCGACGTTGCTCAGCCCAACATCAAAATAGGCGCAGCGAGGGAACGTCTACACGTCAAAGTAGCACACATCGAAATAGGGATGCCAGGCACAGCTGCAGACAGGGTCACAGGGCGGACTCAACAGCAAGCCGCTCCCTTAAAGGGCCCCTCCCAGACACAGTTGCACTAAACAACACAAGATACACAGAGCTGACAACTGGTTGCAGACCCTGTGCCTGCAGCATAGATCCCCAGCTGCCGCAGAAGCAGCCAGAAGCCCTGGGCTAAGGGCTGCTGCCCACGGTGACCATAGAGCCCCGCAGGGGCTGGAGAGAGAGCCTCTCTCAACCCCCCAGCTGATGGCCGCCATGGAGGACCCGGCAATTTCGACGTTGCGGGACGCGGATCGTCTACACGGTCCCTACTTCGACGTTGAACGTCGAAGTAGGGCGCTATTCCTATCTCCTCATGAGGTTAGCGACTTCGACGTCTCGCCGCCTAACGTCGAAGTTGGTGCCCCTACTTCGAAGTAGCGTGCACGTGTAGACGCAGCTAATGACTACTGGGATAGGTTTAGAGGATAAAATAAAAAAAGAACAAGTTAAAAATTACTTAGAAAAATTAGATGTCTGCAAGTCACCAGGGCCTAATGAAATGCATCCCAGAATATTTAAGGAGCTGATAGCTAAAGGCTCAGAAATCTCCCCTCTCATCTTTGAAAAGTCCTGGAAGTCAGGAGAGATTCCAGAAGACTGGAAAAGGGCAAATATAGTGCTCATCCATAAAAAGGGAAAAAAAGAACAACCCAGGAAACTACAGACTAGTCATTTTAACTTCTATGCCAGGCAAGATAATGGAGCATATACTTAAGGAATTAATCTGCAAACATCTGGAAGAAAATAAGGTGATAGGTAACAGTCAGCATGGATTTGTAAAGAACAAATCATGCGGGACCAATCTGATAGCTTTTTTGACAGGATAACAAGTATTGTGGATAAGGGAGAGGTAGTGGATGTGGTATACCTGAACTTTAGTAAAGCATTTGATACGGTCTCATGTAATATTCTTATCAATAAATTAAGCAAATACAATATACATGGGGCCACTATAAGATGAGTGCATAACTGGTTGTGTAACCATTTTCAGAGGCTTTGTCTACACTTAGAAAACACTTCGAAATGGCCATGCTAAGGCCAAATTGAAGAATACTAATGAGGCGCCAAAACTAATATTCTGTGCCTCATTATCATGCTCCTGGCTGCAGCACTTTGAAAGTGCTCCGTTTCACTTGCACGCAGGGTCCTTTTTGAAAGGACCCTGAAAACATTGAAATCACCTTATTCCGATCAGCTGACAAGCCATGCACAAGCAAAACGCAGCACTTTCGAAGTGCTGCGGCCAGCAGCATGCTAATGAGGTGCTGAATATTCATTTCAGCACCTCATTAGTATTCTTTGATTTGGCCATTAGCATGGCCATTTTGAAGTTTTTCCTAAGTGTAGACGTAGCCAGAGAGTAGTTATGAATGTCTTGCAGTCATGCTGGATGAGCATAACAAGTGGGGATCTGCAGGGGTCTGTTCTATTCAATATCTTCATCAACAATTTAGATATTGGCATAGAGAGTCCATTTATTAAGTTTGCAGATCATACCAAGCTGGGAGGGGCTGCAGCTGCTTTGAAGGGTAGGGTCATAAATTCTATATGATTTGGACAAACCAGAGAAATGATCTGAGGTATGTCGGGGATTTTTATCTCTAGGACATAATCGCCCCGTGTGTCAGGGGAAACAAGCCTCTGGCTGAGATAAAATCTATACAGGAACATCGGTAAACTAAAAGCTTATAGGCCGCCATTTTGTGGCCCCACCTACGGCCATTTTGGGGCAGTTAGTTTCCCCGGTAACTTGAATCCACAAAGCTAGGATCCAAACCAAGCTCTTTGATTGGTCGAAGGGAGCGGGCTTCTGCCAGCTTCTGGAAACTTTGACCAAGAGAGAGGACCTAGTTGAAAACCGTGAACAGAATCATGACTATTAAAATCAGCTAATGAATCATGCATGAGAACACTGAATATAAGGTGGCGCAGCACAGCACTCTCAGTCAGTCTGGTCAGTCTGTCTGGGGGGCCTGTCTGCCTGAGAAGATCAGAGAAGCCTTTGCGAAGAGCTCAGGTCTTTTCAAAGAGCTCCAGTCTTTTTGAAGAGCTCCTGTTTGTTCAAAGAGCTTTCAAATCACTTCCAGTACTACCCAGTAGGGTCCGCCCACTGTGGTAATAACGTACTGGTTTTTGCCTTGACAGCCCTAAGGTGGATCGGACAAGTGGTGAACTGGCCTTGTCCATAGGACGTGGTACTGCGTACTTGTCTGGTGAAACCTAGGGTCTAACAGCTAAAGGCAGCAAGTGGGCTTTGCGGCGGATCGGCTGGGTGGCGAACTGGCCTCACTCATAGGGCGTGGTACTGCGTACCCAGCCGTTGAAGCCCAGAGCCTGCCATCGTCAGCAACATCTCCGCTCCTGCCACGTCATCACACTCAAGCCGTGCACCAATCATTCTACCAGACTGGACAACCAACTGGATTCGACCTACAACCTGGACGAGATACCCGATTCGTCGGACACGTAAAACCAATAAGGCCTACGGCTCAGCCGGGCCTCACATACAAACTCATACACATAGAGACACTGGTAGGCACCAGGACCCCTTACAGGGGAGCGGAAGAACGTAGCTTTCACTGTGCCTTCCTTCGACGGGGGGAGGGCAGTGCCTGGGGGCCTGACCCCATACGGCCGGGCCTATCTAGCCTACGCTATACTTTAAGCCACACTTGGTTAAAAATCGTTATATTAGTAGTTATATAAATTGTTTAGTATTAGATTGTTAATTGTGTAGACTGTTTTAATAACAAGACTGTTTTAGATAAATAGATAACAAATATTTCCCCTTCACTGTTCCCTTGTGTATTTCTCCCGAGAGGGCAAAGCCCCGGGACAAGACTGGGGTTAGGGAGCCGACTGTGGATAAAAGAGACCCGGCGGCTTCCACCACTGGTCACTTGGACCGGGGGTAGCGTCCCAATCCAGATTCACTTCCCTTTCTCCCATTTTCACTCTAACAGTTATACCTTCTTTTCAAGGATATTTATGGATTCCAAGATGGATTACATGTTTATAGTAGTAAGTTAAATATAGTTAAGATTAGAGTTAATGAACTGGTTTATGTGTTTATGTTATTGTTGCTATTGTGTTTTTGCGCATTGTTATTTGTGTTAATAAATTTCTTGTTAAATATATTCCTAACTGGTGTTGGTGTCTTCCCTTTCTGATTGGGTGCCTGCCTGCCAAGGGAGGGTGGACCTTAGGTGGAGTTCCATTGCTCCCATAAGTGACTGCGTTGCTCCTCCTGCCGGTGGGTGGTGGGACGACCCCCCTTTTCTTCGAGGACCCTGGGTTCTGGCCCCGGCTCGCCCACACTTTAATTGGCCACTAAGTCGTGGGAGGAAACCACCGGGCACTGTCAAGGTAAACAGGATGAAGTGTAATAAGGACAAATGCAAAGTACTCCACTTAGGAAGGAACAATCAGCTTCATCCATATAGAATGGGAAGCCACTGTCGAGAAAGGAGTACTGCACAAACGGATTTAGGGGTCATAGTGGACCACAAGCTAATATAAGCCAACAGTGTGATACTGTTGCAAAAAAAAAAAAAAAAGCAAACAGGAGTGTTGAGAGCAAGACACGAGAAGTCATGTCATTCTTCCACTCTACTCAGCGTTGATTGCACCTCAGCTGGAGTACTTCATCCAGTTCTGGGCACCACATTTCAAGAAAGAGGTGGAGAAATTGTAGAAAGTACAGAGAAGAGCAACAAGAATGATTAAAAATCTAGAGAACGTGAGCTATGAGGGAAGACTGAGTTTAGAAAAGAAGACTGAGAGGGAACATGGCAGTTTTCAAGTACCTCAAAGAGGAGGAGAGAGAAAAATTGTTCTCCTTGGCCGCTGAGGATAGGACAAGGAGCAATGGGCTTAAACTTCAGGAAGGGAGATTTAGATTAGACATTAGGAAACACTTCCTAACTGTCAGGGTGTTTAAAACTGGAATAAATTATCTAGGGAGGCTGTGGAATCTCCTATTCTGGAGATTTTTAAGAGCAAGTTAGACAGACACTTATCGGGGATGGTCTAGGTGGTGCTTGGTCCTGCCGAGAGGGCAGGGAACTGGACTTGATGACCTCTTAAGGTCCCTTGCAGTTCTAATGTTCTATGATTCTATGATAATCCATGAAAATACAAATGCTTTTGCTGCAAAGTGATATATAATACGTGTAACCTGTAATTATTTTACCATAATTAATGTAATTTCTCTTCCAAAGCAATTACAATGTCATAGAAATATGACTCCACTCAGTTAATAACACTAGTTTTATTGACCATGTGTATAAAGTGGGCTAATAATTTTCATTCATTTATTGATACATCTAAGTAAAGCATATAAATTTAAAGAAGGATTATAAATTATTTAATGGAGGAAAGATTTTTTATTTTATTTTAAAATGTTGGCTGAACAAGGTTATATCATGTTTTTGTGTTGTAAATTTAGTTGGAAGCTACGTGGAAGATGTATAATTTTCTTACTTGAGCTACTTTATAAATTTTCATTTACTTTCCCTCCCTTATAGGTTGTGTTACTTTACTCAGTGTAGCACTGGGAAAGTCTGCAAGATGTCAAAAAGCCAATTTTTCATAAGAAAGTTGCAAAATGTAATATTTGGTCTTTGCTGGGGGTAGTGAATACGAGAGTTTCCTTCTTCAACTATGGGTTTAGTTTGTGCTGTCATACAGGGGAACCTCTCTAGTCTGGCACCCTTGGGACTGGACCAATGCCAAATGAGAGAATTTGTCAAATTAGGGGAGGTCAATATTGGCTAGCAGCATAGCAACAATTTCACTGGGTACTGGGCTCTTAGAAGACATTTAGAAGTAAATTAGAGCTAAAGAATAGCACAGAACACTGAGATCCATTACAGGGATTGTCTTATGGGACCACAGGAGACTTGGACACACCCATGATAAGTGGACGTCTGGCTAACTAAAATCATGTTGGACCATGGATGGTGCCAGACCAGAGAGTGCTAGATTAGAGAGATTCATAAATGGTAGTAGATAACCCTGCTAAAGAAACACCCTGTCACTTTTCTTCCAAAGGATGGGGAATAACTATTGAGAAAGGCCCTCTGTTATTGTAAATCAGCGTAGGCTGCACTGAAGTGAGTGAACTCAGCAGAATAAGAATGGCCCTATGGTAAGGAGCTATCTTGTGACTCAGCTAGGCTGTGTCTACACTTACCAAAAGTTCAAATGGTCTTGCCAATGGCCAGATTGAAGAATACTAACGAGGCGGTGAAATGCATATGCAGTGCCTCATTAGCATGCCGCTGGCCGCAGCACTTCTAAATTGCCGTGTTTAGCTCCCGTGCAGTTTGTCTACATGGGGGGTCTTTTTTGAAAGGACCCCACCAACACCAAAATCCCCTTATTCTTATGAGTTCATAGGTATAGGGACCACCTTAAGAAAAGAGATATGGTCCACTATGAGTTTTCACTTGACTTCAATGAAAGCAAGTCTGGCCCTTTAATCTGCATACTACAGCCACTATATTAACTTTGATAATAGGTGATAATTTAGTGTTCATCATTAGTCCTCACTGTATGGACTAAATCTTAAACTGTGCCTTATTTGTTGCATTGTACCAGGCAACCATTCGCCAGTATAGTGACTGAACCACTGACATGACAGCATTGTCAAAAGAATATCCTACAGATGCCAGATAATACCTAAGTAAGTCAAATAACCTTTATCACTTTGACTATTTGCTAAATGTGTTGCTCTCATATTAGAGCTAAAGATACTGAAAATCGTAGGTGACAGAGTATTGTTAGAAACTACGAATAAAATACAACAGGCAGGGTTTGGAACACTGTCTAAGAACACCCCATATCCGGTAATGGATGGACACAACTGATGAATGTGCCAGGTTTCCAGTGAGAGTCGTGGTGAAGAGGCAAGTTGTTCTGCAGTGTTCATACGTCAGCCTTAATGGTCAGGATACCATACCACAAAACCAAATTGCAATTCAGCACAACTGGCAAACATCCATCAAACAGGTCAGAAATTGAATGAATTTGCAACAAAATTATTCCCTCGTCAAAAGAGGGTAACATTCCTATGGGTTGTGGTAAGACGCTTCAACAGAGTGTCTGCTTGCAGTACAACAGAGCTGTGGCCTTCAATTCCTGCTTCTACCACTCCCTGAGCTTTCATAAACACTTAACATTTTATAAAAGTTGCAGTTTTACACATGATTTTTCAGCTGCCAAAAATGTACAAGGTGCATTGCCCCTCCTGTTCTAACATGTTTTATAAACATGACAAGCAGTAACAGCCAACCCAGATGTTTTCACAACTTATTTTTTCTCATAATTTAAAATCTGTTCAACCCTGATGTTTTGTGCTCTATGCAAGTTTCAGCTGTAAAAAAGGAAACTGAAATATTGTGCATGTGGTGCTATACTGTTACACCTAATTTCTTCTCAAGTTCACACTCAACTGAAATGTCTCTTGGAAGCTTAAAAAAAGGCAGCAGAGAAAGTAAGGGAAAATGTCAAGACTTGTAAATAAACAGCTGGCTTGCAACATATGTATTTTCTTTTATATTTTTCAGGTGCCACAGTCTACAATCCATATCTGACAGCCCTGTAGCATACAGCATAATTTAACTGTAATTGATAATGTAAGGGCAGATGGAGAGAAGTGTCAGCTCCTGCTCACATCCTCTGGGGATGCTGCAGAAATCAAAGCAGATGGTCCAATTGCTTCTTATTTATGTGTTGCTGCTAGCTCCTCTGCTTGCGGGATAATGGATCATTATTGCCTGCTGTGCACAAACACCAATATGCTTTTAAATCTGTTTCTCAGAGCTTATGAAAAAGCACTATATTTCATATTAATTTGTGAAGCTGCACTTAACAAGGTCCACATTCTAATTTATGGATTGCAGAAGAAAAAAGTTCACCCATGGAGTCGTTTTTTCATAAAATAGGCAACAGTCAGCTGAGATTTGTAGGAAAACTGATTATATATGTTTCGAGAAAATCTGGCAGTCAATTATATTGTATCTTGCATATGATAATGTGATTTTGCTTATTGACTGGTGTTTATTAGACCCATCAATGGATGCCAATCTCATCTAAACTCATAACTTAAAATATCCATAAAATAAGCTAAATTGAGGTCCAGAAAGCAATCGTGATTTATCTGCACTAAAAGTACTTATTAAACTTATTATAAAGCAGGGACTGGGTGCTACTTATGACCATGGTTAGGGCAACCTCTTCTGCTGTCATACTCAGTCTTGGACTGAGACTTCTCACTCTAGCTATAAGTTACTCATATCTCCAAGAATTTAAAACCCAAACTTTAAATTGCAAATAGATGCAGAGTATGGCAGTCATCATGGATACTTTCAGTGGCTCTCTTGTGCATGCCCATTAATCACCTTATGAATGTTACTAAGAAATATCCCCCGTGGGCAAGTTATAAGGGTATATCTGCACAACAAAGTTATTTTGAAATAGCCGCCACTATTATTTTGTAATAGCAGTTGCATTGCATAGATGCTCACACGGTCATTTTGAAATAGTGTCTGCATTTCAAAATTGGTAAACCTCATTGTACAAGGAATAGAGTGTAGACCCAATGTTTCGACATGCATTTTATGTGATGCTGCACTATTTCAAAATAAGCTGGTAAGGAACACCTCTTCTGGAACAGCTTATTTGGGAATAATGTTGCCATGTAGACATTTCCTAACTGTCCAGTTTAGAGTTTCTTGCAGTTTCCCCTGAAGCACATGGTCTTGTCCACTTGGCCAGGTCTGCACTAACACGGTTTTTGGAAAAGCAGGGTCCCTTTCCAAAAGATCACGTGGACTGTCCACACACACAATGCGCTCTTTAGATCCAGGACTGAACGAACACAGCTCCTCTTTCTAAAGACTCTTTTGCAAGAAGGCATGTGCACACGCTCTGCAGGTTCCTCTTTCGAAAGAGGGGTCTGCTGTGGCGCTGTCCAGCTGAGGCATAGAGATGCCCTGGCCAGCACTCCTAGAACTCTATGCTATCTACATCCAACTATGTTTAAAGCTGCAGGGACCCAGAAACCCTGTGTCAGGAAGCTGATAGTGTGCTGGCAGAAAAGGCCCAAGCCAGAAGCTGCATGACTTCATGGCCACCCCTTGCAGCCGGACTTATGCCATGGCCACCAGCCAACCCCCAGGTGGCTCTCCAAAGGCCCCCCACAGAACCTGCAGAGGGGTCCCAGGAGCCTGCCCCAGCTCCCAGGTGGAGTGTGCCCTCCTGGACAGAGCTAGAGATCAAGGACCTCCTGGGTCTCTGGCAGGAGAAGGACATCCTCTACATGAGCACCAGCAAATGGAGGAACACTCCTGCCAATGGCCTGGGGGATGTTCTGTACCCCAACATCAAGGCATATGAGGAGGCACCTGAAGCTCATCTTCAAGCGCCCAAAGGCACACTCGACCAGGTAGCATGCTCGGGCAAGATGACTGTTAAACAGCTCCTGGGAGGAGTTGAGATGGCCTGTGTACCAGGCTGAAGGGTGTATACTGGATTGCCCACCTTACACAGGGGCAAAGTGAGATCCTGAGCAGGGGATATGGGTCCCCGCCTCCATTCTCTGGAAGAGGTCAGAGTTGCAGAAGACCCATGCATTGTGGTCCTAGCCCCACCAGCCTATGTAGATGTCCAGGAACTAGCCCCTATGGTCCACCAGGTCTTGCAGCACCACAGAATGGTAGCTCTTGCGGTTCACGTAATGGCAGCTGCTGTGGTCCAGGGCTCAGATGATGATGTGGGTGCCATCAGTTGCTCCAAAGCAGCAGGAGGAAGCCAGTCAGAGGTGGTAGAGTAGGTCCAGAGATGCTGGCAGGCTCAGGGAAGGTGCAGCCAGGCCATGGTGAGTGGGGGAGGGGGGCTGAGGATGAGGCTTGGCCACCAGAACAGGTGGAGCGCAGCCACAAGGAAAGTGGCCAGCAGCCCATCCAGGGCATGCCGGTGGCTCCGTAGCTGCTGTGGGTCCATGGCTCTCAGAAGTCAGGTTCAGAACCAGGCACAGACTCGGCTTCATGGTGAACAGTTCAGCAGGCCTCAGAAGCATGTGCAGGGAGGGGGTGTTTGGGAGGGGCCTTTTAAGAGAGCATGTGGCCTGCAATCTCAGAAAGGCTTTCCAGACAGCAACCCTGTCTGCAGCATTTCCTGGCCCGTTCTTTCGAAGGAGCACACATGGCTGTGTGGACACGCTTTTCTGAAAGAATGGGCAACTCTTTCAGGCTGCTTCTTATGTGTAGACAAGGTCTTCTGGAAGACATCTTCAAGAGAATCTTCTTCTGGAAGAACTTGCCTGTGTAGATGTGGCCTTGGTATATGGACAAGATCTTTCGAAAGACAATTTTGTGGAAGAGCTCTGCTGGAAGATCTTCTTTCAGAAGATTACTGGAGTGTAGATGTGGCCTTGGAGACAGAAAATTTTGAGATGGACTGTTGCTCTTTCCCAGTCTGACAACTCCTATGTTTCTTTTTTGAGCAGCTTTAGTATATATCACATTAAATGGCTACGTCTACACGTGCACCCAACTTCGAAATAGCTTATTTCGATGTTGCGACATCGAAATAGGCTATTTCGATGAATAACGTCTACACGTCCTCCAGGGCTGGCAACGTCGATGTTCAACTTCGACGTTGCTCAGCCCAACATCGAAATAGGCACAGCGAGGGAACGTCTACACGCCAAAGTAGCACACATCGAAATAAGGGAGCCAGGCACAGCTGCAGACAGGGTCACGGGGCGGACTCAACAGCAAGTCGCTCCCTTAAAGGGCCCCTCCCAGACACACTTTCATTAAACAGTGCAAGATACACAGAGCCAACAACTAGTTGCAGACCCTGTATATGCAGCACGGACCCCCAGCTGCAGCAGCAGCAGCCAGAAGCCCTGGGCTAAGGGCTGCTGCCCACGGTGACCACAGAGCCCCGCAAGGGCTGGAGAGAGAGTATCTCTCAACCCCCCAGCTGATGGCCGCCATGGAGGACCCCGCTATTTCGATGTTGCGGGACGCGGATCGTCTACACGTCCCTACTTCGATGTTGAACGTCGAAGTAGGGCGCTATTCCCATCCCCTCATGGGGTTAGCGACTTCGACGTCTCGCCGCCTAACGTCGATTTCAACTTCGAAATAGCGCCCAACACGTGTAGACGTGACGGGCGCTATTTCGAAGTTACTGCCGCTACTTCGAAGTAGCGTGCACGTGTAGACGCAGCTATTAATTGCTAAAAATACTATGAAGAAGGTTCTCTTTAATTTAGTGCTCAGACAGACAGATTACCTTTTCTGATTCTCTTCAGAGATATGTATCCTGAGTTACCCTCTCCAGTGTAGTTCCATTCCTTGATGCTGGGAACTCACACGGCTTATGCACATTGTATTTACTACAGTCTTTTGTGAGTTTCTTAAGTGTTGTCACCCTAGGTCTTAGAAAGCATCATGAATAGAGAAGAATTATTTACCCTTTCCCACTCTTGCAATACACAAAACAGGGATCACCCAGTGAAATTAATAGACAGCAGGTTGAAGACAAACAAGGGAAATTACTCTTTTAAACAAAGCACAAGTAACTTGCAGAACTAATGTGATGGGATAGTGGGAGGGCAAAAAGTATAACTGTGTTAAAAAAGATAACTAGAGAAGCTCACAGAGTATAGGAACACCAATCACTATTACCCAGGATAGTCAGAGATGTTCAGGGTGACCTTGAATCTCTGGCTGCCAGCAAGGGAAGACCAGGGTGGGTTGCTTTAGCAGCTGTGTTCTCTATACCGTCCTGAAGCTCTGGCAGTGACCACTGTCGAGAGACACAGTTCTGCACTTGACAGACCATTGGTCTGAGCAAATACAGCAGTTTTTATGGTTTTTGTTTTCTTATGGTCAAATGCAGGAGTATGACTAGGGAGAGTGGTTCTGCTGTTAGGACAATGCAAAAGCAATTTTTCTTCCACAAAGAGCTGCAGAAGAATAGCTTCACTGCCACAGAGTGGCCTGGGAGGAGAATTTCTTCTGTCTTCCCCAGCAGAACTCTTCAGGCACAACCCAGCTCTCAGGTTGGACATTTGCTTCAAGGAGCAGGGTGCTGAATCCAAGATTTTTAGATATGAACTTAAAATTGTGCTCCTAAATCCAGGAGTTCCAAATGCTTTGGGGTTTTTTTGTTTTGTTTTTTGTTTTGGTTTTACTTCAGGGAAGTGCCTCAAAATAGACTTAGAACTGTAACGTTTAGACTCTTACTTTAAAAAACATTAGCCTACAAATGCCATTTTAAAACACCATCATTCTTTAATGACTGTCAAGTACTGTGGCTACTGTGTTTTACCAGCCATAGCTTTCTGAACTTCCTGGATTGATTTGTCACGTTTTTTTACACTCTTGTATTCCACTAAACAGCTGACATTGGCAGATTTCATTTATCACCTTACTGGAAATTCAAAATAGTGTGGCTTATTGGAAATCTGTATGCTTTATTTCATATATGTATCTTTATAGTGCCTGATCCACCATCCAGTGAACTCAGTAGAAATACTCCCACAGGCTTCAGTGAGTTCAGATATGCAGAAAAGAAGATCAGGTGATATCAAAGGACATATACGCTAGCATGCTATATATACTGCAAGGGCAGTGCCATATAGATCATTTAAAGGAGCATTATTCTTTCTATTCATTTGGACCAACTTGGACCTTTGCTTCCAATACAGAGCAAGAATTATGTCTAAATAAGGTTCTATAATAGCTCATTAAAATGATGTGGGGGGAAGGGCTGGAAGGAATTCAGGTGCTTGGAATGAAAGTATATATACAGAGAATACTACTGAAGCCCCTCAGTGTGTGTAACAGGAATATTCCTATATATAATATCTAATATACCCTCCCCTTCAAACTCAGGGGACAGAGCAGGCCTGGACAGGGGAGGGATACACAATAGAAAGCCCTATGTACTGAATGGTGAATTTGTCCCATTCTAGTGGGCGCACCATAAAATGTGTTAACCTGAAGTAGTTTTGCAAACCTTTTTATAACAAACATAATAATTGCACACTTCTAGGACTGGCCACCCTTTAACATTGATCTGAAGAAACTGCATATTCATATCAATTTGTTTTGAAAAGAAAATACATGAATGAGACATTTTGAAAGTATGTAATTGCAGCAAATGTTCCCTTTTGCTTATTTAAGAAAATCTGACATGAGAACAAAATGTATCAATGTAATTGTTTAGCTGAAAATCCTAGCCGTCTAACCTCTTGCAGTTAATGCAGACTTTATTCATTGCATGAAAATATATATTTCATCACAATCTTGTAAGGATTAAATATCAGTTACTATAATTACTAAGCAAAGGAGATTTCTTTCCGAGTATGAGGACTAAGAGGGAACCAATTAAATTCAGGCTAATCCACCACTTATCCTACCCTGAAGGTGAATCAGTAAATGATTAACAGATCTCCAAGAAAATGTTCAATGTTTCATGCAGCATTCAATTAATGATTTATCTGATAAAGTGATTTGATGCTCTGATGGCTAGAGCAGATATTGAGCCAATATTTTATTTATACCAATCCACTCAGATACTGTAATGGCAGTGACTTGATTCTAAGTAGGAAGGTGGCTTTATTGCAGATAAATGCATGCATATTGTGTGCTCAATTTCTTTTTAATATTGGGCTTTGATGTGTTTAGTGCATTTCTACAATCTCTCTTGGTCACCAGCACACACAAAAGAGAGAAAAGTTGTTTTGATTGATTTCTGACTACTTAGGCGCCTGACTGAGTCAGAAAGAGGATGTTCATGTTAGAAATTTGAGGACTTCACAAAGGAATTTTGTGTTGCATTCGCTGAAGAGGAGAGACAGTCCTTGTAGAACAGTAGCATTCCTATATCTGAGATAGCCCTGGGCTATCCCAACCACTTATGGCAGAGTAACTACATCCCTTAGGGGTGTGGAAAATCAAAACCCTGAATGACATAGTTATACTTGTCAGTGGCAGAGAAAAAAAAAATACGGTGGGGTTGCCGAGCTGCACCCCCCGCTTTCTGCCAATTGGAACATGTCCACGTCCCTCATGTCTCCATGCTGAGGCCACAGCTGGGGATGGCTCTGGAGCTTTGGATGTAGGGCTGATGTTTGGGGACTGCAGTAGAGCCTGTGGGACCAGCAGCTGAGACCCCTAGAAGTTGGGTGACCAGAAGCTGTATCTAGTTAGAGAAAGCAGCTGAAACCACAGGTGGCACAGGGAACCATGGGTGCAGGCTAGCTGCTGGGACCCTGCTGTAGGGTGCAGAATCTGAAGGGTACTCCAGTACCCATACTTCCCACATCTGTGATACTGACCTAAGCCTCGGTCTAGACAATGCTATGTTGGTGGGAAAAACTCATCCACTGGTATACACAGTGTCTTTACTAAATGCTACAGTGATGCAACTGCTGCATTGATAAGGTAAACAAGCCCTTAGGATGTGTCTAGACTGCAGGCTTTTGTCGACAGAGTGTGTGTCCAGACTGCAGATCTCTTAGAAGAGATCCGCCAGTCAGAAGCATTCTGTCAACACCCCGTACACTTCATTTCATGAGGCAGAAGGGAAATCTCCAAGGGTGTTTTTCCAAACATTTAGCTGTGCAGATGGGCCAAATGTTGGAAAAGCCTCGCCCGATGGAACTGTCGGCAAAAGATGCACAAATTGCACAGTGCACTTACGTATCTTTTGGCGACAGTTCTCGGCAATCTAGACATAGCCTTAGCTTCAAAGGAAAGAACATGTACATTTTAATGGGGGGAAAATTAACCACAGGAACTATTTATTAAGTGTTGTGGTCATTTCTCCATCTCTTGCAATCTGAAAATCAAGACTGGCTGTTTTTCAGAAAGAGCTCCTCAGGAATTATTTTGGCAAAGCTCTATAGCCCATGCTACAAGAGAGCCTGAACTACATGATCCCTTCTCACCAGGAAATATTCAAATCTATGAGACAGCCCTGAAGTCCTTCCTTAGGCAAAGATGCCATTGACTTTAATAGGAATTTTGCAGGAATACAGACTTCAGGATTGGGCCCAGACTGAGCTTCCTGTTACCACAAAGGTTCACTGTCTTGACATAATATTGAATCAAGTCTTGTCAGCTAAAAAGTTCCACAGGCTTAATAATAGTTTCTGAAATATCAGATAGTTCTCACAGATAGATTCTCAGGCCTTCTTAAGCATTAGCAAGTGGGGGAAGGTTAAGAATCATGTTGCTTCTATTTGTTTAGAGTATTTGTATTAAAATGCTTAATCCTAATTATAAATATAAACATGTTATAACAGGATTCAGAAATAAAACTGATGTCCCTGTCTCAATTAAAGCGGGTCTCCAATTCAAAATCCACTAAAGTCTATAGCAGTTTCTCCGTTGATTTCAATGGCATTTGGAGAAGGCTCTGTGTCCCTACACAGAGATTGCCCCACTGTGTGAGTTTGCCTGAGTCACATTCTCCAGTTTGGCCTCTGGTAGAATAGAAAGGCACCAGCAAAATATGCCTTTGTTGCAGGTCAGACTATTGTTCTCTTGCGAGCTGCAGTTTGAAAGGTATTGCCAGAACTATACTCCCAATGTTTGTATATTAGTGTTTATGTTCATAAAATTAGTTTGTCTGATTTTCCACATGCATTTCCAGATTACAAATGTCCTTATATAAGAAGCACCTTACCAGCTGACATGCCACTAATCCACTCTCTACTCTGTTCTTCCACTACAAATTATAGTGTCTCTTCCCTTTTTAGCAAAGATGTAATGGCACAGGCCTGTAGTGAAGAGCTTATTTCTATTTTTGTGTCGTCATACCAGCCTACAAAACAATCATCAGTATAAAAAGATCCCTGATCTACACAGCCAAGTAAATAAAGCAGATGCTATTGTAATTTATGCCTTATGTTTCCCCTTTTTTTAAGTGTTCACTTACAAATTCACAACATCCAGTCATTTTCCATTCCAGCAGGTCTTCTAGTGAGCGCTTGATGCTCACGTTTTATAATTTCGTTATGCCCTGCTGTGTAGCTCAGGCATACTCCATGTCACATTCTGCCACAAGGGTCATGCCATTTAAATGAACCTTTTGGTGAATCCACTCCATACAGGTTATTAGGTTATTATATCTACCCTATTACTGTAGCATCTGAGCATCCTGCTGTAGTGCATAAAGCAGTGTGATTAAGGGGTCACATGTTTCAGTATGTATAGTTAACCTATGCCTTGGTTTTGTCAAAAGTATTAATTCAAATATTACTCACTCTTCCAGTCTCCTAGTCCAGTTCTTTAGCAAGAAGATAATTTTTAAACCTATTAGCTAGTAGTAATATTTTCCTTACAGCTACATTCTGACATTAGTTCTATAGCCTGGATATAAAAACTACCCATATTAATATTAGCCATGTTAGTGCAGCAGATTGGATGTAAATTCTGGCACCTTCCAACTGTTGGCCAGATGTTACAACTGACTCAGTTAGCAAAGTTCCCTCCCCCAGCCCTATTTAATGCCTGGACTCACCTTGTGTATAACTGAATCTATTTTGGCTGTGTAAGAACTGTTGTAATGGGCCCCACTGTTCATTTCAGTGGGCCAGTGAAATTCACCCAAGGGTAGAGTGTTAGTAGGAGGCATGTGAATCACCTTAAATCTTCAAAGCAATGCTTAAGTGGGAGTTTCAGGGTCAAGACAAGCCTAGTCACCCCTAGCATACAGTTAAATTTCATCCAATGTGAATATGTGTTGCAATATTGGAAGAGCATGAAGCATTCAGCTTTGTGGGAAAAGGACAATACTTTCTTATTGTGTCTCATGGTAATACGTAAGTTCTGCAGAGTCCTGAATGACTCAAATAAGGTTCTCGTTATTATTCAAAAAAGGCTAAAACCTCAATTATTTTATGGTAGGCTTCTTGCTTGCTCTAAATATCTAAAGCTAACATGGCCCAGAATATACATATTTTATATTTTGTGTAAACTGATATAGAAACCAAAAAGAGAGTTCATTTAGCCTTGATTTTCACTGAAAACTGAGAATTGGACGCTGCTTTCACTTATTTCAGTTAAAAATCAGAAACCATTTCAGACTCTGCAGTAGAGTAATTCCTGAGTTAATCTGCATTATGGACCAGAGTCAGGCCCTGAGAAATTAAAACTTAATGCAGTGTTACTACTAAAACCTCCCTTTTAAGCTTCATTAACTGCCAGCACATTATAGTTCCTGAGCTGGAACAGTTCTCTAGTGGGGCAAATGAAATTAAAACTGACACTGTACACACATGGGGGAAAAAAACAAAAAGTTTTATGAGAATAAAAAGCTTCAGATTTACAATTAAGCAATCTATTAGCAAAGGTATTTCTAGAGTTACAGACAGGGAACTAAATACATCGTATATCACAGGGAGATTTTTTTCACATACTTTGATAATGTAATAGGATTTCTGGCAGCTTATGTGTTGATGGCATTAGTACTCATTGGACTATGTCAGTAACTACCTTTTCTCTGAAAATATAGTTCTGCCTTAAGTGAAAGAGTAAATTCTTTTCTGGCCAAAAGCAACAATTAATCACATGTTTCATTTTGGAATGAATTTTACTTGTAATAGTATTTGGCATAGATGGATAGCATGATATAGTTCCATTTGGTTAGACTTCACCAGTGTGTACCATCATTATTCAAGCATTAATGGTCAGTGGGTAATAATTTGTAGAATGCACAGTAACTCCTTGGGCTCTACAAATTATACGAGAAAATACAAATTATTATGCTAATGTTAAGATTTAAGGGTCAGATTTTATTGGTATTTCATAATCTTCATACTTCACTGCTCCCCTCTTTCCAACACAGATGGCATTTAGGGCAATAGGCTATATTAATATGCATGAAGCTGTTAAGGTTCATCCTTAAAAAAAGACCTGAATGTCATCAAAAATACACATTACATTTGAAAGACAGGATGTATTTAAGTATGAGGCTTGTTCTAACACCTGTACCAACTTTGCAGTAGAAAACTGTAATAACTTTTCCTAACCCCATATACAGATTGTAACAATTTGTGCTTCAATCTTCCAACTACTTAAATCTAAAGATAACTTAACATGAGTATTGCCATCAAAATTAATGAGATTAATAAAAGGTATAAAGTTATCCTCTTGAAGAAGTCTTCACAGGAAGGAGAACTTAGAATGAAAATACAGTTTCACAGATGCTGAAAGATCAAAAAGGGTTACAGTATTTCTGTAAAGTTATTTTACATATTTTGAATAAAAAATAAATAAAGTTCCTAATAACAAGGAAGCACTTGTTCATTAATTGATGTTAAAGTCAACACATCTTCTCAGTCAGTAATGAAAGAATGTCTTCACACCTTTCTAGTTAACAAAAAGTTAGAGTCTGAACTGACTCCTAAAGGCCCTGCAATAATATCTTATGAACTAGAATTTCTTCCTCTGGCCACATTCCAATAACACCACATCCAAATCATTCTTTAAAAAAAAAAAAAAAAAAAGCTTGGAAAACTGTATTAGTTAAAC
Organism: Carettochelys insculpta; assembly: GCF_033958435.1. Taxonomy (NCBI): domain Eukaryota; kingdom Metazoa; phylum Chordata; order Testudines; family Carettochelyidae; genus Carettochelys; species Carettochelys insculpta. Next base: position 14,362,899 of record NC_134150.1, on the reverse strand, counting down.
CCACCCCAGATTTCTAGCCTTTTCTTTATACTGCTGCTATGATAAACCCATGTGGGAACATTCCTAGTCTAATAGAGCAGGGTTGTTTTTTTTTAATATGGGAGAGACCCACCCCCCATTCACTGATTTCCTTTTGTGGACTATTAACCCATTACTGCCTACCTTGATACAGTTTATGTGCACCAAGCCTCCCAAACACACTTCTGCTCAGCCTGGGCAACACAACTTGTATACGATCTGACAGCTCAGTCATTTTGGAGAGAGGATGATTTATCTATTTTATTTATATATATATATATATATATATATATATATATATATAAATAAAATAGATAAATCATCCTCTCTCCAAAATATATATATACATATATAGTGAACATTTTCAAAGAGTAAGCAAAAACAAAATATTTGAAACACGACTGGTTTAACTGATGATTTTTTTCCCTCCCATACTTCCCAGAAAAATATTACACTATGAGTAGGATGAGACTGTGGCACGTGGGATTTCAGGGGGATTAGTTTCTTTTTCAGGGCCAGCTGAAATAGTTGGCAGGCTGAAATTCCACAATACACACAGTTTTCTATTTATCCACTTCCATAATTTTTCCCACCTTGATATAGTTCTGAGTACTGTTTCTTAGCTAGATGACTGCACTCTGTTCTTGGGAACTGCTCTTTTTAAATTTATCTTCTGCTTCTCGGTAATTAATCCCATGATAATTAATCCTAGTTCACTTTTGGCTGACATGTTTTGACCTCCAACTACTTGGTTCTGTATCGTGTTTTACCAGACAGCTACAATCTGAGTTTTTCAACACCTTATTAAAAATCTATTGTGTTTTGGGAACATGGACTCAAATTCGCTACGTTCTATTTTGTGACGTTTGTTGTGATTTAATATAGTCAATGTATTTTTTTCTTATTCCACCGTGCTGTCACTTTAATAAAATTAAGCACAAATACTGGCATTTAGCCCTCTATGACCACCGCAGGAGATGAAATCAGGGACTGTTTTTCACATAAACTTCATTTTCTTCTTAAGAGGAATGAACTGTGCTTATACTTTTGCACTAGAACTAATGGCCATTATGCAAATAATTTTAGCAACTTTAAATACTGTCAAGACATTCAGCATCCCACTGCTTTGGCAGCCAATGCATACTTGATTTTTTTTTCTTAAAGTGCTGAGCTTCAAGGCTGTTAAGATTTAGATCACCTAAACACTGCCAGCAATTCATGTGCACACTAGTAGAAAAATTGTTCGGTCCTCTAACAAAGAAAAGCTAAGTGAGTAAGATTTTCCAGAAGCCATCCCACCGCAGTAGGTGAGAGCACTCATTTTTCTGCTGTTTCGAGGAAGGGGGAAGTTCTGCGGTATCTCACATACTACTGTGTCATAAATGCTGATAAATGCTGACTTTTCTCAACTTGATCCTGCACAATCAGATTGGGATTTTCAGTTTTATTAATTCTCACTATTTCGTATGCTCTCTACTTTTCAACACTATCTTTTCTAACTTCTTTCAATCTTGCAAGAATTTCCTTGATGTTCCGGAGTTCTGTCTGAGGGAGAGCTTTTGTAGCAGCTCTGGCTTCAGACATCAGAAACTTGCTGCCAGCAGCCTGAGTTGCATGCGTCAAGCCTGCAGTTCCAGCAGCAAACAGCAGAGGCTCTCATGCTGTTAGGCGTCAATGGAGTTTTGTGCTTATATGCACAATGCAGAAAGTGAGGAGCAGGACAAGGTGCATGCTAGAAGCAAACATCTATCAATGGAAGTGCAGTTGTGTGGCCACAACATTCTGCTTCTCTAATAGCAGAGGGGAAAGCAATCTGCCTTGTTCTGAGGTGCAAGAGCTTATTTGCATGCACAGGTTCACAGAAAAATTCCTGCCTTCTCAGCCCCACCCGTGCTCCCCTTACATCCAGTCTTTTTTACCCTGTGCTTTTTCAAGTAGTAGAGTGGGCACACATAGGTATTGACACTGACTTCCACTCAGTGCTAAGGACTATTCTTCCTCTTTAAACCCTTGTGCTCCAGCTGGATCATAGGTCAACTACAAGTCTTGTCCACTTTCACTTCGTCTCAGGACTAAACTTCTAGCTGATACCAGGAGTACCCCAGTTGTGGTCTTTCAATCTCAGTAGGTCTCCTCTACATTGTCTGTGGTCTTTGTGTTTTGCATCTTCCTTGTGGGTTCCATTTGAGAGCTCGACAGACTATGCTGGATGGTGGTTTTCTCAGTGTTGCCTAGCCATCCTCACTTTCTTCTGCTGATGTGAGCGTCAACTGGTTCTTGTCCTGTTCTGTTCTAAAGCTCCTAATCTCTGACCAAGTCTTGCAATTTGATGTGAAGGATGCACCTGTGGCATCTATTTATAAATGTCTGTAGCTTGTGATTTGAAGACTTTTTAGTACACCAGGTTGTGCATGGATGCAACAGCAGACTCTTAACATTTCTGTTCAGATCTGCAGTTTCCTCTCTTATAATTGGAGATACACATCTCCTAGAACTGGAAGGGACCTCGGGAGGTCATCTACTTCAGTCCCCTGCCCTTTTGGCAGGACAAGCACCACCCCTGACATCTCTTTGCCCCGATCCCTAAATGGCCTCCTCAAGGATTGAACTCACAATCCCAGGTTTAGCAGGCCAATGCTCAAACCACTGAGACCAAACTAAAGATATTAAATAACAGCCCTGAATTTCCAACTTATTGAACAAGCAGCAGTTCCTATTGAAATCCATCAGTCTTTAGTTTTCGAAAGTCAGACACTTATTTAGTATCCTCTAGGCTTCTCTAGAGGATCTGACTTTTCAGGATCTTGCTTATAAATATTACTGACTGCAAACTGTGCTAAATAAGGATGAGTTTCTTGCATAATTAACATTCATGTGTGATGCACACTCAGCTTGACTGCTGTAGGAAACACTGATGACATCTTAAATACATCTCTCAGTAAACTTAGTCACAAAATGGTTCACAAACAGCTTTCCAACCCACATGAGAGTATCTGCAAAGGTTTATTTCATATTTTTAACCCCAAAGATCAAACTCCAATAAAGCTGAGGCTATATTTTTGCATGCTGCTGGTCTAGTAACAAGGCCTCAATGAAATAAATGAAAATGATTAAATGTTTCAGGATTTTTGGAAATGAATGACTTGGTCAGTGGAAGAAATATTTTCCTCACTGCACAATTCACAAGATAACATGGAGGTCAGCAGACCACAGAACAGGAAACCTGACTGATCACGTTCCAATTTAACACAAACGGAGAAGAACATTAGAGGACACAAAAGAAATGGGGCAGACACAGGAAAAGATCAGGCTTTAGTGGTAGCTAAACAGAGAATAAAAATAAGGAAGAACCACCAAACAACAGAGACACAACTGTTATAAAATCATCAAGCAAAAACTGGCAAATGTTTAAAATGTGCTTGCAAGTACATACCAGGCACCTGAAGACAAATGGAAACGTGCAAAATAAATTTTCACCACAGTCTGTAAAGAAACACAACAAATGGTTCTCTGAAGAAACCTGGCAGGAAATAGAAAAAAAAATGTGAAATTAAATAGAAACTAAATCAAGCAAGAGCAAGAAAACAGTAACCAGGAGGAATCTATAGAAAGAACATAAAGATAAAAAAGAATTCAAGGAAAGATACATGAAATGTTATAGAAAAAAAACAGAAATAGAAGAACAGATTGCCACAGCACAAAAGGCCCATGTCCAGTAAAATACTTACACGCATTATCTTAGACAGTGGTGGGCAATCTGTGGCCCACGGGTACATACAGCCCATTGGACTTCCACCGGAGGCCTGCACACCTCCTTTCTGTCCCCTTACTCCATGCCTCTCACTCACTGGAAACCCAGACTAACCTACTCCACCCCTTCCCTCACAGCACTTTCGGAGTGCCATGAATTTGCTGATTTGACTCAGCCCTTATTCCTCCTCCTGCCTCCCAGAGTTTGAAGATAACAAGCCCACAAGAAATATCAATAACATTTTCTGGGACTGATAAGCCGTGTCTACACGTGCACGCTACTTCGAAGTAGCAGCACTAACTTCGAAATAGCGCCCGTCACGGTTACACGCGTCGGGCGCTATTTCAAAGTTAACTTCGACGTTAAGCGGTGAGACGTCGAAGTCGCTATCCTCATCAGGAGATGGGGATAGCGCCCTACTTCGACGTTCAACGTCGAAGTAGGGACCGTGTAGTCATTGCGCGTCCCGCAACTTCGAAATAGTGGGGTCCGCCATGGCGGCCATCAGCTGAGGGGTTGAGAGACGCTCTCTCTCCAGCCCCTGCGGGGCTCTATGGTCACCGTGGGCAGCAGCCCTTAGCCCAGGGCTTCTGGCTGCTGCTGCAGCAGCTGGGGATCCATGCTGCATGAACAGGGTCTGCAACCAGTTGTCGGCTCTGTGTATCTTGTGTTGTTTAGTGCAACTGTGTCTGTGAGGGGCCCTTTAAGGGAGCGGTTTGCTGTTGAGTCCGCCCTGTGACCCTGTCTGCAGCTGTGCCTGGCACCCTTATTTCGATGTGTGCTACTTTGGCGTGTAGACGTTTCCTCACAGCGCCTATTTTGATGTGGTGCTGCGCAATGTCGAAGTTGAACATCGACGTTGCCAGCCCTGGAGGACGTGTAGACGTTATTCATCGAAATAGCCTATTTCGATGTAGGCTTCACGTGTAGACATAGCCATAAAGAAGAGGTTCAACACTTCACATATCTTGGCAGCATCATAATTAAACAGGTAGAGAAGATGACAGTATCAAAGCTGGAAAAGCAAAAAGCTAGACATGCCTTTGCAATCCTAAAAATGATCTGGATCAACAGAAACCTTACTCTCTGAACTAAACTTCACATAGTTTGTCCTATTACATGGTGCTGACACTTGGAGACTGGTCAAGATCTTGCTATCTAACCCCCCTGGTTTTGATAACCAGTGGCCATACACCAACACTGAACTTCAGATGGCCAGAAAAAAAAAATCACCAATGAAAAACATTGGAGGATGAAACGTGGAGACAGGTGGGACACAATGAAGAGAAGAACTGAAAGACATTAAAATGACTTAGGAAGAAACTAAGGCTGTAGCAAAGGACCAACAAAGATAGAAGGCAGCAGTGAACATCCTGTGCTCCACATGGAACAAATATGTGTGAGTTCAGTCAGGCTGGCAAGAGAACAAATTCCAAATAGATTGACAGTTCTGAATGTTTTCTGAAGTCTCTGCTTGAAACTCTCTTTATACGTTCTAATTTATTTATTTGCATACATGACCTTCCTCAGATATACCAACTGAAAGGGGATGATGCACTTATCTTGATCCATTACTGGCATTGTTACCAAATATGCTTTAATTTCCCTTGGGTCATGGCCATGGAAAAATGGCAGAGATAGCAGCTCCCCTGGAAATTATAAGGATTTTGGAAGTGAAATGCCATGTGAATTACTTAGGAAAGTGATCATTGCAGAGAGAGCACCCCTTGGATGTAAGTATGCGAGAGAGAAGTATGTTAGAGGGTGGCAGCAAACCATGCCCCCTGTTAACGGTGATTGCCTTATTGGGAAAGGAATTGATGGGATCGTTGCCCAATTATCAATGAATAGTGAGGGCAGGTCTTTAAAGAGACAGATTCTAGGCTGTGGCCTTGGGTTTCTACACAGAATGTGTACTTTGTTTTAGAGCAGGTTGGGAAAGGAACATGCTCACATTGCTGTTATGGTTATGTTAACATTGCTAGTGTTTATTGATCTCCAAATTGATATTTATGCTGACTGAGGATTTAGGTCTAAGAATGTGGATTATAATTCTTAATTCTATTTCAACCCAATCGAATTTATTAATCCTGACCCTAAAAAAATTATTTTAATCATATATTCACCCATACCTGGAGTTACAAACATTTAATATGATACTTGCGCCATAAAGTAGGACATTGTGCTTCCTCACATAAATAAAATTATTCATGTAACTACACACTGCAAGACTAGACTTTTGTCTGCAATTTTTTGAAAAAATAAAATTTCTATCAAGTTTTCAAAGCCTGTTTTAATTTCCTTTACCAAAACTCAGCTATTCTTTTCCTGAGCTCTTAGCATATAATAGTCCATGTATATCTAGCAAATGCCTTGATTTTGAACATGTACATTGGTCGCTCTAATTAGGGTCGTTCATGAAAGAACTCTTTGTTTTACACACAGGTCTGGATAATACGATTCTGAGCTGTATTTATTCTTGTTACCCCTGGGTTGGATGTGTGACATACTTCACGCAGCTGTAAAAAGGGTTTTTTCATACCAGTTATGAATTTTTGATAAAGGCTGCAAAGCATGGCTACTTTTGTATTAATGATTAGCTTAATAAGATTACAGATTTCACTTGTGAGAGGAATACCACTCTCTTTTCATTTTATTCAAAATATTTAGCTTCAGTCTAAAACAATATCCCTTGTGAAGGCATTGTTTTCACACTGTGGCCCACAGTACACTATCACAGCTTGGTAAAGATGAACGCTGAGATTAAATACACCCACTTGGCAAAGGGCAGATTGCAAACAATTGCTTCTGACCTGTGCCACAAAACACTCATTCACTACTGCCGCTCATCACTTCCTCCTCCATCTATCCTGGGGGACCTAAAAGAGCACTGGCATGTTCCATGCAACGCTGACTGTGAACTAGTGCCCTGGGTGCTAACGCGGTGTGATCACTTGCTGTCACTCCAACCCCCGACACTTTCTCTTTCTTGACAAATTAGTAATAATAATTGCACACCACTGTTCTAGCCTCGTCCAACTCTTCTCACCAGAGTCTTATTAATATAATTAGCAGTAAGGAAGACACTGAGCTAATAGGCATTAAAGAAAGAGTTGCAAAAATGACATTTAATTCATCTGTCATTAGGGTATTTCCAGTCAGAGAGAGACCCAGACCACACTGCTGGCTTGCAGATCTGGGTGTCTACAGTATGGAAAATTTAAAGTGTCAGCCCTGAGAAGCATCACACTTCAGTTCATATTAGTCTCTGTCAGCTCAATGTGCTGCACTAGTCAATCATATTAAAGCAGGGGATAAAGCAGGCTGAGTCATCTAATACCGATATCTGTGACTGTGGCCATCTAAGCGCCCCATCCTGCAAATTCATTATTAGTAGTGTCTTGACGTACACAAGTATTCCCATTGACATCAATAAATAAGGATTAGTTTGCAGGGCTCGATCCAAAATATATAAGCAGAAGAAATAGAGTAAAAGCATTATGATTTATTTCCTGTTAAATATTGCGAAGTATTTCCATGTTTTATTGGAATATATTTTGTTATGGTTCTATTTCATTGGAAGCACCATATTCCCTTCTTGGGCAGAGGCACATTCAATACTATTGAGAAATCAAAGATGAAGGTAGGGAGCAATTCTCCTGAACTAGAAACTAATATTGTACCTGCCACACCTAAAAGGTGAAATGTAAGAGGATTTCTACATGAAGAGGATACACACTGGATTGTTATTCAGTTTCCCCATTTGTAAAATGGGGATAATAGTACTGAACTCTGCTGAAAAATGCTGTAGACAGAATTAGTATAGAGAGGAGTGCCAGACAGAATGGATCAAACAAAGCAAAGAGAGATCTGAAATTATGCCATGGTACATTTCCAATCATGCGAATTGACTGCACCTAAGTAGTAATACATCCCCAATATTATAAATGATGAGCATTTTTTTTAAATATAAGCACTTCCCTTTCATCTTCTCCCCCAGAAAACTGTTACAGGTTGAACCTCTCATTCAGAACTCTCTTGTCCAGCAACATCCATAATGCGGCATGATTTTAGTTAGCTGAAAGACTATGTATCATAGGTGTGGCCAAGTTTCCTGTGGTCTCATAAAGGTGGTTTACAACCACGAGTTCTCGCTGTCAGTGTTCTGTGCTGTTATTTAGCTGTAATTTACCCCTGTCTTCTAAGAACCCAGGAAGCAGTGGAAGTGTTGGTAATGCTGCTGAACAATATTGACCCCACGTAGTCTGGCAAATTCTTTTGCTCGGCACTGGTCAGGTTTCCAGGGTGCCAGACTGGAGAGGTTCAACCTGTAGTGAGAATTTTAGGGTCTATTGGGTTTGAAAAAAATAAAGAACACTCAAAAGGTATGAACAAATCTAATATTAGTGTCAGAAGTCAGTGGGACTCCTCTTGTGCCTAATTACCTTGCTGTATTGGGGCCCAATGAACATAGCAGAAGGTAGCAAGAGGGTTAAGGCTGTTATTTACATATTTTAGTTGCAGTGTGAAATCCTGGCCCCACGGAAAACAAAGGGAGCTTTGCTGTTGATTTCAGTGGGACCAACATTTTATCCACAGAGTTAAATGTGAGCTAGACATTTGTAGCTAATGCATCAGTTAAGTGTAACCACATAAATCAGAAGAAATATAGACAGTGCTTTAATACCGCAAACTAATTGGTAAATCTCGAGCAGATTATGATAGCTTCATTTATCATTTTATATCTGTTTCTGCTTCAGCAGAGCTCAGTATCTTTTACAGTAAAGTCTGATAGGCTTAATTTTAGAGTATATGGTTTTCAGCTCCGCTAATTGCCAAACTGACTCCCAGCAAATTGAAGAAGCAGCATTTTTTGCTTTGTTTTATTCATTCCTTTAATTTACTTAGTTATACTTATTTTACAGCCTTGTTCAAATCTGTATCTGTGGTGAATTTATAATGCACAGTGCCTGTCTGAACTGTTTATAGCCAGACTGTTCTCCCACACAGTAAAGCTTTCCGCATTATGCATGTTGTGTTTTATTTCACTGTTTGGAGACCTTTTATGACATCAGCAGCTAGTCGGAAGGAAATCATTTGCATACTTGGCTCCGTACACCTGGAATTCCTTAATTTTAGGGATTAGCAAAATGAGTCTAATAAAAAGCATAGGGCCTAGTTAATCAGCTCTGTAAACTCCCTTCATTAGCTGTTACTTGCTGCCTGCACAAGTGCACATTTCAAGAAATTTACATTGTGCAGGTCAGTTATTACGATTTTATGAACTGATTTCTAATTTTATGTGACACAGTTTGTGTTTTTAGTGTTCCTAAAGTTAAATAACTTTTTTAAGTTGTGGGTAATATATATGCCCTTATGTGGCCTCAGGCATAACACTTTCCCTGCATTAAGTCTCTGATACCCTAGGTTTACTAAGGAGGACAATATGATGCACTGTAATTAAAATAAACTACATTTTATTTGAGCTGACGTGGAAAATTATTGCATTAGAGTATAGAAACTTGGCTAGCATTAGGGAATTTCTTAACAAATCATTTTCTTCATTCTAAAATTCCAATTTGTCAAATCCAAACCTATTCATAAAACAATGTCAGATTTCATAAAACATGTATTTTTTAAATGGTAAAGTGTTACTAAATTGCCAAAATGTTCAATTTTTAACACTGTAGAACAGCATGAGGTTTATCAAGCTGAAATGACTTCATTTGGAAATTTTAGCAATATTTTCAGTAAAAAAAAGTAGAATATCTTGAAATCAAAACATTTCACAATTATCTGTATGAAATGCTTCAGTTGACTCTAGGACTCTGTCTACACTACAGAGATCTTCCAAAAGAAGCTCTTCCAGAAGATCTCTTCCGAAAGAGCGTCTTTCGAAAGAGTGCGTCCTCACACAAAAAAGCAGCAGATCAAAAAAGTGACCTGCTCTTTTAAAAGACAGCGCCCACACAGCCCTGCTTTTTCGAAAAAACAGACCGGGGATAGAAAATTAAGACTGTTCTTTCAAAACAAGGGCCCTGCAGAGCGTCTACACACATTTTCCTTCAAAAGAAGCTTTCAAAAGGGGGCACTCTTCCTGAAACAGGAAAGGAAGAGTGATTTCAAAAGGAGCACCACATTCTTTAGATTTACTTCTGAAAGAATGCTTTGTGTGTAGATGCTCCTTGGGCTCTTTTGAAAGAACCCCCTTCTTTCAAAAAATCTTTCGAAAAAACTTGCTAGTGTAGACACAGCCAAACTGAAAAATGTTCAACTTTTTGGTCATGAAAGCTCAAGATTTTGATTTTTCATCCTGATTTGAGACATATTTTTTTTAAAATGTTGAAAATTATTATGGGACTAGAAAACAGTTTCCAGTCCAGCTGTAGTTATATGTCTCCATAGTGCTGAGTGTATAGGTCACTCTTTAAATTTAATGGACAAAAAGTTTCCTATGTTATGAAATCCATTAATAATAACCACTTCTTCTGCCTATTTAGCTTTCACAAAAGGGCATTGCTAACACGTTCACCGTATTGTATATGTTGTAAGTAAGGATAAACTGCCATGAGTAGCTCTGGACTTTACTTTCAAGACTTGATCCAAACCCCTTCTGACACAAATGGGAGTCTTTTCCCACTGGCTTCAATAGACTGAGGATCAGGTTCTTAATAAGGGGTATTACTGAATTTATAATCTTGTCTATTAGTAAAAAGTTGAATTTTGATTGTATCCGCTGTATGTTTATTATGCTCATGCAAAAAATAAAATCCATACAAATAAACCACCAGAAGAACAAATCACTCTCCCGTTACTGTTCCCTACTTTTCTAGCTACATATTCCATTGTCCTTGTGCTTTAAAAATCATCCAGCCTCACTTCTTGCCCTTTCCCCCTATGAAGTAGGATTTCTTAAACTATGGAACTTGATTTCTGCCTTCCAGGGTCAGTCTGTCACTGGATCCTTTTTGCAGCAGCTGAAACAGAAGCTAAGTTGACTGTTTCCAGTTACAGGTTTGTACCTCTTATTCACTTATATTTGGACAATGAATAAGTTGAAAGAGAGAGAGAGAGGGAGAGGTATTTACCTTACGAAGGTACCTTACAAATTTTATACTCTATTATTAATTTCACTGACTTTCCTTAATTTGGCATCATCTTGGTAAGCAGCTAGCAAGTCAGTCAGATTTCTCCCCTAATGTACTTCCAAGATCAGTGCAAAACAACCTTCCCATAGCAGAGAATACGAACCTAGTTGTCAGTATCAGACTGGTGACCCAGAACAAGATGTGGTGTTAATAGGTTGTTGTAGACAGCACTGCTATAAGACGAGCAAAACCACTGCCTGTGGGGGGAGATACAAATAAGACAGGGAGCTTAAGACCCTGGAAAGGTACAGCAGCATACACAGGTGGTACAGCTGAAGTTCAAGGCCAGCATGGCACAGTCCAAGGGCTGTCAGAAAAAGACTGTCCACTAGCAACTTTTCAGGCAAGGAGGGGGTTGATTTAATAAGTAAAGTTAGAGACACTCTCATAGTCTTTATGGCTTCTAGAGACAACACAAAAAACTCAGTGTGATTACAATGTGTTCAAAAGGCCACGGGGGATGAGCGCCTTTAGAGGTATCATGGCCAGACTTAGCACTTAATATCTCTGCTTGTTTTGTTTTTTGTTTGTTTTGTTTTCCTGGTGGCAGCTGTTCATGTCTCAGAAGACTGCCTAGGCCCTAAGCTAAGTGTAACTTGGGTGGAATGGTGTAGGAGGTGGAGGTGGGGCTGCAGGAACGAGGAGGTGTATAAACATGTTCCAAGACCAGAGTGACAATAGTCTCCTCCTCTTCAGATACTAGAGTTCTTTGAGCAGCTTCTATACCTTTCCAATGAGCAAACTTATTTCATAGTCTCAGATACCCCTGGGATATACCAGCAGATCTAAGGAGATGGACACTCTTGCTTTGCTTCAGACAACTCAGCAACAAGCAGTGACAATCACTGGACTGGGACATTAATATTGTAACATCAGTCATGCAAGGTTTGTGGAATTAACATTTACGGTGAAAAGTGCTGAAGCATTTCTGGCATAATGGACGAGGGAAGGAGTAGAAAGGGGACTTTTAAGATGAGAATGTTCATGCATGGACATGGGCCTATTAGCATGGTATGCTGGTACTGGATAGGCACTTGTCCAGAAACCCAGGCCTTCATGATTGGACTCCCTTGAAGGAGTGCTTTGTCTGGGGTGGTTTGTTCTTTCTAGATCTCCTAACCACTGTGCTCCCTTCTACTTATCTTTGGCCTGGAAGGCTTTCTGTCTTCTTCATGTCCTCCCATCCTCATTACATTGCCGTTGACTACATGTCCTGACCTTTGCAGTTATTCCTCTATAGAAGTGTCCCAGGGTTGTGCACTTTATAGTGAGGGAGCTTTACTTAGAATTTGCTTGCTTACCATCACCTGCTCTGTCCCATGTCCCAGGCTTTTCGCTGGTCCTCCAGTTCCTATAATGGAAAATTGGTACTGTAAATTACCAGCATCAGTACTGGTTATATAGTGGCTTGGAAGACTTAACATGATCAAATGATGTAACCAACCAATTGGTAGTTAAAACATTCACAGAGAGTTTCATGATATTAATACAGTGATTTAAAGAGCTAAAATTCAATAATTTTGAATAAAATATTTCTAGAAATGGAAATCTGCTCATGTATGTTATCATAGCAAAACTGGAGACTACATTCCTTAGATAAATTATTTGTTGTGAATTATTCACTCTGCTCTAACAGTAATACTTACCTAATTCACAAGACTCTTGTCATGATTAATTAATAGTGCCATGAGGATGGAAGGTGCAATGTAAATGCTAAGTATTGCTACTGTACTCAGAAGTAGCCAATTTTTCATGTGCAACATAAAACTATTAAAAAAACAATTTCCATGCATGTTGAATATTACATATGGGCAGACTTCCTGAAGTTCTTGTTTCAGACCAGTTTTGGGACCCACCAAACTACATTTAGTTCACAGAACTATTTTTTTCCCTACAACTTAAACTATGTTCATTTTCTAGTATTTTCTAGCCAACACAAATATTTAATAATTGAAGATGAGCCTGTGTAATATATAATATTAGAAAACTTATGCAACGCTGGTGAGGTCCTTAACATATATAAGGTGTTTTTCTTTTGAGGAAAATAAAAGAAAAAAAGGAAGTGCGACATTTAAATAATTATATTTTTCAAAAATACAGTGCTATTTTATGAAGTTAATTTTTATTTCAGATTTCTTTAAAAAAAGACTTTTCCTATTTCTTTTAGTAATTTTTTAAAAATGGGAATTCCATCAAGTCTATTTTTTCTTTATCCCCATAAACACTTATCATTGGCTATGTTTTAACAAAAATGGCAATAGCCTACTTGGTTATTCATGACAGCATCTCATTAGGAGATCCCAAAGTGTCTCATTAGCATCCCGCTTTCGAAAGGGGAGGGCTAGTGTAGACATAGTCTCTATGTATGGTAGTTTTATAGAATCACAGAATACTAGGACTGGAAGGGACCTGGAGAGGTCAAGTCCAGCCTCCTGCCCTCATGGCAGGACCAAGTACTGTCTAGAACAACCCTAATAGACATTTATCTAGCCTGTTCTTAAATATCTCCAGAGATGGAGATTCCACAACCTCCCCAGGCAATTTATTCTGGTGTTTTACCACCCTGACAGTTAGGAACTTTTTCCTAATGTCCAACCTAAATCTCCCTTCCTGTAGTTTAAGCCCATTGCTTCTTGTTCTATCCTCAGAGGCCAAGAAGAACAAGTTTTCTCCCTACTCCTTTTAGAGACCTGAAAACTGCTATCATGCCCCCCCCCCATCTTCTTTTTTCCAAACTAAACAAGCCCAATGCTTTCAGCCTTTCTTCATAGGTCATGTTCTCTAGACCTTTGATCTTTCTTGTTGCTCTTTTCTGGACTCATTCCAATTTCTCCACATCTTTCTTGAAATGTGGTGCCCAGAACTGGACACAACCTAGTCACAACTAAGGCCTAACCAGCACAGAGTAGGGTGGAAGAATGACTTCTCATGTCTTGTTCACAACACACAATTTAATGCATCCCAAAATCATGTTTGCTTTTTTTGCAACAGCATCACACTGTTGACTCATATTTAACGTGTGGTCCACTATAATCCCTAGATCCCTTTCTGCCATACTCCTTCCTAGACATTCGCTTCCCATTCTGTATGAGTGAAACTGATTGTTCCCTTCTAACTGGAATACTTTGCATTTGTCTTTATTAACCTTCATCCTGTTTACTTCAGACCATTCCTCCAACTTGTCCAGATAATTTTGAATTTTGACCCTACCCTCCAGAGCAGTTGCAACCCATCCCAGCTTGGTATCATCTGCAAACTTAATAAGCATACTTTCTGTGCCAATATCTAAATCATAGCAAAATTATGGAAATTATTTTCTCTCCCCTCACCCCATGTACTTATTGCCACATTTTCGTTCAGCTCTGTTCTCCGTTCAAGAAATAGTAATTACACTTTCTATCTTCTCTCATTTTCTGTTTACTCACTGATGGGGACAAGGCAAGTGCAAGAAACAGAAGGGGTGGGAGAACAAACTGAAAACCAAAATGATTTTAGGGGTTCTGTATGTTGAAGAAGGCAAACAATGTGTTTAGGAAGGAAGGTTCTATCAAGTACTTGATATTTTTTTAAATAAAGTGTTCTACAAGTTCATTTTTGACAAAAGATTGTTTTGTGGCAGAAAAAAAGGGAAGTTTTCAGTAAGTTCTCATTCTTTCTACTGGATTTTTGTCTCTGTTCTCTTCAAACCCACATTCTTTCACCTTAACCAAAGCACAATTTAAAGATTATTAAATTCTCAACCCACAATTTCTGAGATTAGGCTAAACAAGTTCACATTTCAATGTTCCATGTGATGACAAGGAAGCTATAGATCTGCAAAGCATTATATTTCCTAACTCAGAAAGTAATGCACCCAACATGGGGTAATTACATAGTAAACCTCATCTTGACAGATAAAAAGGAACCAAAAATTATGGTATCTTAGGCAGCAATGATCATGATTTGAGAAGTGAACCCATTCCAAGTACAAGTAGAATAAAGTCTAGGACATGAATGTATGTATGTAACAACAAGCTAAAAATTATAAGCCTAATCATCTGAGAGGAAGAATTTAATCAGAAAAACTGAGAGAGCTAATTGGGAATTGAAAGAATACTTTCCTCAGTGTCCAAAATCCACAATCCCACAACTGAGGAATAAAGCCATTTTGGTTAAAAAATGACATGGTTTAGAGAAGAAATGAAGCCAGTCATTTTTTGAAGTGTAACAAATGGAAGAGAAAGGGGAAGTCAACAGTAATGAATATAAATCAGAAACTCAGATTTGTAGAAAATTGAATTAAAGGGACTTAAAGACAAATCTCTATCCAGCTGAGTTTAGAACAAGGAAAGACATTTTAAAGTATATTTGGAACAAAAAGAATCCTAATAATGGTATTGGCCCATTACCAGAGGAAAATGGTAGAATTATTGAAAAGCCAGAAGTGTTCAATAAATATGACTACATTTATGGGAGAAATAGATAATGTGGCTTTTTATGTGATATTGATAACATTTTTCCCATACCATTAGTTTCTTGGGAAGAGGTTACATAGCAGCTACTCAAGTCAGACATTTCTAAACTCAGCAATTTCAAAAAAGTTACATACAAAAGTTTTAAAATAACTATTTGAGAAGCTCACAGGGCTGTTATTGGTCACCATGTTTGACCCTTTAAAAAGAATCACCTGAGTCAGTCTACCGTGGACCTCAGGCAAGAAAACAGAGTGGTTCATTTTGGAGTTGATTAACGAAGAATTAAGGGAAGATGATGTAAACAATGCTAATTAACAAGGATCTATTGACAATAGGTCTGGTCAAACTAACTTGATTTTTTGTGAGATAAGTTTGATTGATAAAAGTAATAGCATTGATGCAATAGATGTCTCAAAGGCATTTGACTTCATATCACATGATATTTTGATTTAAAAACAGAACAACATGTTAATAGGACATACACTGAGTGAATTAAAAACTGGCTTACATACAGGTCTCAAAGTGTAATTGTAAATGGAAAATCATCCTTGAGTAGCTCTGTTTCTAGCAGAGTTCTTGGCCCTACATATTTTATTCTTATCAATGACCTGGAAAAACATAAATTCATCATTGGTAAAGTGTGAAAAAAAATGGGGGAAGTGTTAACTAATGGATAATCGGCTGAAAATAAAGTCCCAGTGCAACCTTATGACCAAAAGGATTAATGTGATCACTGGCTGCATAAACAGGGGCCTCTCCAGGAGGAGGAGAAGAGAAGTTATTTTACCTCTTTATTTGGCTCTAGTGTGACTACCCCAGGAATGGTGTGTTCAATTCTGGTGTTCAAACTTCAAGAAAGAAGTTGATGAACTGGAGAGGATCCAAAGAAGACCCACAAGAATGACTAAACTTTTAGAAAGCCTGCCTTATGATGACAGATTCAAGGAGCTCAAATATTACATCTTAACAGGGGACCAATCCTCTTATAGGTTAGAGCTTATCCTGATGGGGGAGGGGCAATCCACTCTTCTGTAGTGGACAGTCCATACATCACTTAGTATTCAAAATTCAAAACGAATTAAGCATAAATCTCCTTAGTGTGTGATGGAAGAGTTGATGTTTTTAGAATTAAAATGTACAAACTCCTGATTGTTTGATGGTATGATTTAGCAATTAGTGTTTTACTTATATTTATTTCACTTTATTTTTTTTCTTTTGTTACTTCGTTCATGTTACTATACACATTGTATTCTTCAGTTATTAAATGGGCGTATCATTTATTTCAGGCTTAGTCATCCAGCCATGCAGTGTTTTATTTGATTTGAGAACATAATTTGTTTTCAATGTCTATTTTAACAGCATGATTTAACACTAATTAGTTCCACAGAATATTATGTTGTACATGATACATATTGCTTCGGCATCTGAAAGGAAGCCAAAAGAAAGGTTCTTTCAGTAAAAGAATTCACAGACTAACCTACTAAAATTATTTTCCAGAAAGTTTTGTCTTTTTTTTTAATTCCCATTTCATTTAGCACATCAGGAAAATAAAAATATTCCTTCCAAACAAATATAGTCCTTCCTTATTTGAGGGCATTTCGTTCCCCTCAGGGTAAATTCTACTGAAGAACATTAATTTGACATTTTAAAAACAAAGGACGTACCCCTCCTCAGTGGTATTTAAGAGAAAAAACTAAAGCTTTTACAAGCCTGTAGCTCGGTCTGAGTGGAGATAATCTACATGGTATTTCTTACCGCACTGTGTTTCTGCTAGTCTTCAACTTGGTAAGAGCAAATGTACACCATTCTGTTTTCCAATTGGCGAAAATCAGACTAAAATTGACAATCAATAACAAATGCAAGAAAAAGTGATGCTTATAGACCTCTTAAATGTAAAAAAGTTATTGAATTTTCAGAAAGCATCAAGATAGTAGCTCTCTTTGGCCACATCTAGACTGTACCACCCTTCCAGAAGAGGCATGCTAATGAGCGAAGGGCAACATTCAAATGAGGCATGGATTTACATATCTTGTGCTTCATTTGTATATTCCCACAAGATCTAACTTCCAGAAGAGCCTGTTCCAGAAGCAAGAGCAGACATGTAGATGGGGTTCCTTCAGAAGGAAACCTAACTTCCAGAAGAACCCTTATTACTCAAACGATCTACATGATCAGAAGAATATAATTTTTTTTAAAATAATGACAATGTGTCATTCTAAACTTTATATCATGAACACATTTTCAAAGTTTGTGCTCATTATTAATATGCACTAGAACAAAAAATGTTTATTTCATAGAAAACGCATGTATTATCTTCTACCCTTCATTTACTCTCACGTACTTTCCCACACATCTTTCCAGGTACAGTAAACTCTTTCATATCCAGCAGCCCCAGGACTGGGAGGTTGCCAGATATATAAATATTCTGGATAATAAAGAGGTATACCTAGCACTGCATAGCACTAAAGAAAAACAAGATTCGATATTAAGAAACAAAAATATATTCAGAGTTCTTCATTTACCAACAGTAGTATTGTACACTGTAAACATACTGTATTTGCTGTATTTATTTGTATTTACTTCACTATACTGTACTTTTGGAAAATGTAACTAAAATTTATTTATGGTTAAAATGCTGGTTATTTGAGAGTTCTGGATGACAGAATGCTGGATATGGAAGAGTTTTCTGTATCCAACTCCTAGTACTTGATAGTAGGGGCAAGAGAGATCAAACACAGAGAAGATAATTACAATTGTATTTATTTATAATTGTGAGTCAAGAAGTAAAATATGTGTGGGGATGGGGTACATGCATTGTGATGGGACTCCATTCTCGAAGCTGGCTCCTCCTCCTGTTTGTCTTGGGGGTTAGCTTCACAGGTTGGTAGACCCTTTCCTGAGGGTGCCTCACCCCATCATGTCTTCTCTCTGACCCATGTCACTCCAAAGACTGCAGTGGCCTCTTCAAGACATGGCCCTCCAGATGTATCACCAACTGTACTCTTTCATTTCAGAGTGCTGTACTAAATCCCAACTGTCTGACCACTTCCCAGTGACTACTACTGAGGGGACATGGATATCTGCTACTACTCTGGGTCCTGACCCAGGGAACCTCTGGACCACAGTCACTTAACTCATTCCTTTGCTTCAACTGCAGCTACATTTCCATGTGTTGCTTTTCTTTGGCCCCAGCACCCTACTGACTTTCAGCAACCTATCTGGAGCTCCTTCTTTATGCCCTGGATCCCTTCCTTCACTGCTTTATCCAAGGTGCCCAGTCTTCTCTTCTCTAGCTCCCAGCAACCACTGACCGTGCTGTTTTTCCTCATATGGATTTGTGGAGCCTGGACTGGCTACTCCTTACAGCCTCTCTCCCGTTGGCTGCTTCCCATGCAACACCCCTGGAGCTCTATTAACCCCTTATACATCAGTGTGGTGTGGGTTGCTCCATCATAACAATTTTCTTCAGCAGTGCACCTTTTCCACTTGCAAGTCACACTTAGTTTCCACTTCAACAGGACATTTTAATGGTGATTTTCACAAGCTGCTCTTGTATAAGCTGCCAGCCTGGTCAAGTGGCCTTTAACACCAGGGTACTTTTCATACCTCTAACTATATGAATCTATAACTATAATAATGTAAAATTACTATTTTTTTCCTCACTTTCTCTGTTTGTTATAGGTATTGATATATAAACATATCTCCCTAGAACAAAGGCCAGTTGCTAAAATATGAAAAAGAAAGACCTAGCCATAAAGTTAATGGCCATAGCCATATTAACAAAAGTTGTGCTATTAACCCTCTTTCCACGACTGTTGTTCTGCCTAGCATCATTATATTGTTGTTCAGCCTGAAAAAGTGCCTTCTAAAAGAGAGTATATCGCCAATGTTGGTTGCCAACCTTAGAACTAGTGATAATACCAAATAGCACAAAGTGCCCATTATCAGTTCTTTCTCTGGTGAGCAGCCCATTAGAAACAGATGTGCACATAAAAGAACTGGAGAATTTTGTAGCAAAAATTAAGTGTAGTAAGAAAGTATCTGAGCAGAGCCAAACACTGACGTTTAATTTCAGTGAAAGAAGAGTGAAAACAGTTGACAGGAATGCCAGCTTATGAATGAGAAATGAAAGGTGTGAGCTTGTCTTCAGCACTGCAGACTGTTGTTCAGGAGGATTACTGAAAACTGATTTAAGAGATCTTCTTGGAAAATCTTGCTGCCGCTCCCATGCTGGCAAATTAGACTGAAACACTTACTTTTCAGCTGCACTTCATCTATACTGCAGCACCCATATCTGCAATATACCTCACCACATATTCCATGGGCTTTTGATGGGAATTATTGGAGCAAGGAACCTAAAATTCTTTGTAGACTCAAGGAAACTTTTGCCATAGTTAATGCAGCATGATGGTCTCCATGCACATCAAATGCCAGTCAAAGGAATATGGGAAAAGGGAGAGAAGCTGGAGGATGCTTCAGAATTCTTTGGACAAAATTTACATTCATATCCCCCTGGATCTGTAAGCAACACCATTTTGTATCATACAAGACTCCACTTTGTAGAAGAATGTTCAGCCATGGCTGGTGGAAGTGCACTGAGATAGCTTCAAGTGAATGAACTTATTCATCATCAGAGACTACCCTTGCTATGCACCTGTAGTTTTTCTCTTTCAAATGATATACTCTGGGAGATGATGGGACATTATGAACTCAATAAATCCTGCTCTGAACATCCTTTGTATCCAATATGAATCACAGCCTCTTCCAGTAATTCCAGTGCATGGCTAAGGGATGCCTCTGGAAGAAGACTAAGTTCAGTTACAGCCACAAATCAAGGATTAGGCATAGATGGTGAGGGACAGGAACACTTTGAATTTGGTACCCCATAATAACACGCACTTTTGAGAGGGTCTATCCTCAGATGATCAAGTTTGTTCAAGTCATTTAGCCCTTCCAGAATCTTCCCTGCTTTTTGTTACACAAATTGTCACAAATATCATCAAGAATAAAAAAAGATCAACAATTGAGAAATACATTTTCAAGATTGTTTTTCAAGAATTTTATTTTCTATCCCCTTTTTAAGATATAACAATGGTCGGGAATTTTCCTTGTTTAATCATGATAATATATGAAAATACTGTATAGGTAAAATTGAACTCAATTAGTGTTTAATAGTCCTTCAAAGCATAACATATTTGCGTAAGAGAAGCTTGATTTAGGGAATCTCAGCAAAAGGCAAGAACTGTACTCCAAAGCAGCCCACCTGGCAGCAGATCCATCTGTGACTATTCATTGAACAAAACCTGATATGGTAATATTTGTACTCATGGATATTAAATAATGTTTTTTATATAAAGTTAATGTAATTATTTGATTCGTTATAACTACTTATCATGGCATGTAACTAACATTTGAATAGCTTGGATTAAAGATAATGCAGCAGCATTACATATGGAAGGGTCAGAGATGAGAAAAACCTACTTCAATTAAAAACTAAGGACCATGGATCTGGTCAAAAGATTTCAAATTTCAACAACAGCTTAGCTCAAAATTTCAAATTTTGGCAAATAGACAGATGCAGCTAACAGCGAGAAGCCTAGACAAAGATGTTGCTTCTAGCACTTTCTGAATGCAGGCTCCTTTAGCAGTTATACAGCTGCATTCTGCACCAACTAAGGCTTCGTGCTAACAGCTACATTTCATTTCCTTTTAGTTCTATGGATAACAGTTTCCTAATGCTCTGTGTCATTATTACATAAATGCTAGTTTGTTTGTTTTTCTTTAAAAAAATAGTTTATTTTACGATTAGCTTTTGAGATAGTTGAGTTGACATCCAGTGACAGTGAAGACACATTCATAGCACCAAACACATACTACAGGTAAATTTAATGTTATACCATTAATCCTGACACTTAGGTCAACAATCAACCTTCTGTTTGTTTGATGGTGCTTGTCTTTGAGGTTGTTCTCAGACACTGAAAGGCTAATTATCCAGAAAACATTTACACAGGAAGCTTCAAAATAAGATGTTATTATCTACTTCTCTTCCCCGTGTGGCCAGCACAAGCATACAGAGCTCCGCATATCTTCATGAATGCAAGTAAGCACAAAAGATTACAGAGTTGGCTTGAATAAAAAGTGGTCTTGCTTCATTTAATGTTCCTATGAGAAAAAGTGCAAATCGGGAAGTAATAAACATGTCTCACCTCTTCTTGACACCACTGTAACTCCTAAAAGAAATCTCTCCAGTGCGGGTCCTGTGTAGACATTGTAGCCCTGGGTCTCTATGCTAGTGGCTCTCAAAGTGTGTTCTGTGGACCACTAGTGGTCTGTGACCATCTTGCAGGTGGGATGCAGGCTCCAGACTTGCCTCCCCCGCCCCCACACAGCAAGGAGTCCACCCTGGCTCTCCAGGCCTCCACCACCCCATTAGGTTTATATGCAGAACTGTCCTGCCCACAGAATGAGGTGGGTGGCTTCCACAGGCCCCATGTTTTTGGGAGCTCCGCAGTGACCACACCAGCCATCTTATGGATGATGCATCAGAGGATTACCTGGGTCTGTGGCTGGGCTAGGGGATTGCTGGGGCTGGAAGTTGTGTGCTGTGGCAGAGGGGTTTGTCCACCCACACTCACCATGTGGGCAGCCTGCTCTGGTCCCCTGCACGGCCCTCCCAGCCTGCTGCACATGGCTTCTCTGCTGCAGCTGGAAGTGTGGTGGAGCAGAACAAGCTCCTGCTGCCTTCACGGCAAGTGTGGGAGCAGGGGATGTTACTCCCTGCTGCTGCACGCAACTCCCAGCCGCAGGTAATCCCCCACCACGGGGGATGTTCAATTTATTATTTCCAAACACTCCAGCTATATTCACCTTCTGGACCAGATCGTGTGTGCCTTTTAGGACTCGAACAAAAATTCTCTCCTTTTCCTCAGTTCTAGAATGAGCTGCTCCAAGAAGCAGACATTTAAGGTGTCAAAAAATGATTTCTGCAGCCCACCCTGAGGTCACCTGTACCCTGTTAATATGGGGATAGTTGAAATCCCCCATTATTATTGAGATTTTTTTTACTTTTATAGTTTCTCTCTAATCGCCCCTAGCATTTTACTGTTGTTACCACCATCTTTGTCAGCTGGTCAGTAATATATCCCTAATTTTACATTCTTATTATTAGAGCATGGAATTACTATCCATAGAGATTATACGCAACAATTCCGTTCGTTTAAGAATTTTACTTCATTTGATTCTATGCTTTCTTTCATATATAATATTACACCCTGAACAGCACAACCTGTTCTGCCCTTACTGTGTCTCACTGATTATCCTCATTCCAGACATTTCTGTGCTATCCCTAAAGCTCTGCCTCTAAACTTCATCATGAACCTTCCCTCAGCCCACCTTTTGTATCTTACCTTTTGACTGGAGAACCTTAGTTCAATTTAATGGGAAGCCTTTTGTTATGTAACTCTCCTTGCCTCTGTTTATACACATACTTCCCTCTGCAAAGGCTGTGCTGCTACCAAATTCATCACAGTCACACTCAGGCTGTGTTGCAGTTAACATGTTGGAGCTGAGCCCTCAGGTTTGAGTGCCTCAAGCCCATATAACTCCTTGCCTTTGGATAGTGAAAGCTCTCAGGGGACACAGAGCAATATGCCCACTTCTGGTGAAAGAGATATGCCAGGTATTTGGAAGGACATGTCAGGCATGCTCTACGTCATGAGTGTCCAAACTTTTGGCTAGCCTGGGTGTAGCCAGACAAAGTCTCCCCCTTACAAGCCAGCTTGCTCGCTGCACCCCCCCCACTGAGGAGCACACAGGGCATGGAAACGGCTGCTGACAGCACAGTCTTTGATGCCCTCATTGAGGCCCAGATGTGCTAGCTTATTGTGACCCTGAGAAACAGAAAGTACAGATAAAAGGCTAACAGGACAAACTGTCAACGAGAGGGGGGGAGACCCTCAGGAAATCACCCCAGCTGGCACTGATGAATTTGATGACCACACAACCATCCCAGAAGGGGAAATCTCCGCCCACACAAAAAGAATGTCCTGTACTCTCAAATTGCTTATCTCCTGTCTTACAAGTGCAAATTAAGTAAGAAATGCCCTTGTAACAAACTGGCGTCACAAAAGATAGACCAGTGTGATCTGGCATCTTAGATAAGAAAGAGAATACGTAACCAAAAAAGGGGTATAAAAGATGGGTCCAGCAGAACTCTAACTTTGAGTGCATTCCACCAACTACCTGCTGGTGGGGTCAGGTGATTGCCTCCCGAGGTCCACAACTGGGGACGCCCAACCTCGTATTTGTCTTTCTGCGGAATTGAGTGACCGATCCAGCTTGGCTACGCTGGTATCGAGAGACGCAGAGAGGGTAAGATATACCCATGCTAGGTCTCCGTTTTTTTGTGCACAGCTAAAGAATTAGAGCTCTGTAACTAGACGTCGTTGTATCAAGATATCCTTGTGTTAGATGGTAACAGATATCTTTGTATTGGATTGTAACATAACTTGTTAACACCTGTACTTTGCTAGCATATAAGAAGTAGACAATAGCCTTTTGTAACCACACGCTTATAATTGTAGCTTAATAAACTTGTAACTAGTTAAGATCTAAGCCTGACCCTGTTATCCTTTTGTCACCACAACACAGCCGGCACAACAAAAGAGCTTCAACCGTTTGGTTACCACAGCCTGGCCGTAGGTGAGAGTGCTAGGAGCTCCCTGATCTAACAGTAAAAAACTGGGCTGTTTAGGACCCAGGGGGAATACCTAACCGCACATTACCCAGCCACCGGCTAACACTGGGCCGCATTGAGTGAAGAGGAATTGTCTTGGGCCACATATAAAATATATAATATAGTTAATGTATATAAATCACATAATAATGTTAAAAGTTTACAATCTTGTGAGGCTGCATTACTAGCTGTCCAGGTCCACATGCGGCCCGCGGGTTGGACACACCTGCTCTATGTCAAGGCTGAGGGAACCAACTCCCTGTTGGCACAAAGCACACCACAGAATGTGGGTTTTCATGTTTAACATGACATACTTCATCCATCTATTCATGGGTGCTTATAGTGAGATTTGTAAGAAAGTAAAAATGGTTTCACAGCTGTCACACAGAAAAGAAAAATAGCCTGAGATAGTGAAGCCCCAAAGAAGAAAGCCTGACTGTCCAAGTCATAGATAATAGACAAGGTAGGGAGAAAGTTGGGTAATGGGGCACAAAGCTGGAAGGTTTGAATAGGAGGTTTGAGTGGGGGACCAGACTCAGGAATACCTCAGTACTGCATTCCAGACAGAAAAGTCCAAGTTAAAGTCACAAGCCCAAGAAGTGCAGAAGTTAATGATCAGAAAATCGTCGTATATTGGTTTATGTTTAGTTTTCTTCTGTTTGTGACACAAGAGATGGGGGATTGTAATCGAAGTATATTGTTTTACCTAGGCATATAAGTGACACCACTTACATAAAATATTACGGATTAATTTTGTTCTTTAGGCTATTCATTCATAGAAAAATATTTCCATTACTATTTTTTCCCTCCACACCACAAATTTATCTTGCATGGAATTTTTCTAGTATTGCTCCTTAACCGGAGAGCTTGTGATGTTGAAGGATGTCTCAGACTGCTGTCACTTCCTCATACCCAGTAGAGGATGGGTTCAATTTAGTTCTATATTCAAATGTATATTTAAATCTTCAAATTTGTGTTGCATACTGTAATGCCCTTGACACTGAACAAACCCTTATCCTCTTCTATTTGACTCGCGGGAGATAACAAAGCAAATTCAGTCATGGCAAACAGTTAGGAATGATACCATAAACTTCTGTTGGTGTTCTAGGAAAGAAGATCCAGCAATTCCTGGATACGAGTAAGAAATGCAGTGTGCAAATACAAGGATGCTAAAACCGTCCAAAGGACATGTATCTGCTTTCTGGAACAAGGCACTAGAAGAGATTTGAGAGCATGGGCAACCAGGAAGAGGACTCACAATTTACAAATGAAACTTACAGGATTAAATATCAGGCTAAATCATAGAATCCTAGAGCTGAAAGGGACCTCAGGAAGTCATCAAGTCCAGCTATTTGCCTAAAGCAGGATCAACCCCAATTAAATCATCCCAGCCAAGACTTTATCAAGCAGGACTTAAAAACCTCTAGGGATGAAGGTTTCATCCACTCTCTAGGTAATGCATTCCAGTGCTTCACCATCCTCCTGGTGAAATAGTTTTTCCTAATATTCAACCTCCCTCCCCCCCTCTGTAACTTCAGAGTATTGCTCCTTGTTCTGCCTTCCGTCTTTGCTGAGAACAGCCTCCCTCTCTCCATTCTCCTTGGAGTGCCCTCTTCAGAAAGTTGAAAGCTGCTATCAAATCACCTCTCAGCCTTCTCTTCTGCAAACTAAATAAGCCCAAACCCCTCAGCTTTTTCTCGGAGGGCATGTGCTCCAGCCTCCTAATACTTTTCATTGCCCTCCACTGGACCTGCTTCAGTGCATCCACATCCTTTCCAGAACTCGATGCAATACTCCAGATGTTGCCTCACCAGTGCTGAGTAGAAGGGAATAACAACTTCTCTAGATCTGCTGGAAATGATTCTCCTAATGCGCCCCAATATGCAGTTAGCCTTCTTGGGTACAAGGGCACACTTAACTCATATCCAGCCTTTAATCCGCTGTAATCCTCAGGTCCATTTCTGCTGCACTTCTACTTAGCCAATCAGTCCCCAGTCTGTAAACAATGCTTGGGATTTTTCCATCCCAAGTGCAGGACTCTGTACTTGTCCTTTTTGAACCTCACCAGATTTCTTTTGGCCCAATCCTTCAATTTATCTAGGTCACTCTGGACTCTATCCCTAACCTCCAACATATCTACCTCTCCCCCTAGCTTAGTGTCATCTGCCAATTTGCTTAGGTTGCAATCCATCCCCTCATCCAGGTCATTAATACAGATGTTGAAAAATACCAATCCTAGACTGATCCTTGGGGCACTCCACTTGAAACCAACTACCAACCAGGCATTGAGCCATTGATCACTACCCATTGGGCTCAACCATCTAGCCAGCTTTCTGTCCACTTTACAGTCCTTTTGTCCAATCCATACTCCCTTAACTTATGGGCAAGAATATTCTGGGAGACTGTATCAAAAGCTTTACTAAAGTCAAGGTGTATCACATCCCCATGTCTACAGAGCTAGTTACCTCATCATAGAAGCTAATCAGATTAGTGAGGCAAAAATTGCCCTTGGTGCATCCATGTTGGTTACTGTTAATTACTTTCCCCGCTTCCAAGTGCTTCAGGATGGTTTCCTTGAGGAACCCCTCCATTTTTTCTGGGGGCTGAGGTAAGGCTAACCAGTTTATAGTTCACTGGATTGTCCTCCTTTCCTTCTTCAAGGAGGACAATATTTGCCTTTTCCCCCATCATCCCGAACTTCTCCTCATCTCCATGAGTTTTAAAAGATAATGGCCAAAGGCTCTGCAATGAAATCTGCCAATTCCCTCAGTACCCTTGGATGCATTAAACAAGGATTTGTACATGTCTAGCTTTTCTAAATAGCTGTTTTTTTCCCCACTGAAGGCTGCCCACCTCCTTCCCATAGTTCATTGCCTAGTACAGTTGTCTGGGAGCTGACCTTGTCTATGAAGACAGACACAAAAAAAAAAGCATTGGGCACTTCAGCTTTTCCCATATAATCTGTCACCAGGTTACCTTGCTCATCCTGTAATGGCCCCACACCCTGTGATTACCCTCTTATTGTTATTGTAGAAACCCTTCTTGTTACCCTTCAAATTCTTTGCTAGCTGCAATTCCAGTCATGTTTCTGCCTTCCTGATTACACGCCTGCATTCTCCAGCAATATATTTAAACTCCTGCTTAGTCATGTGCCAAGTTTCCACTTCTTATACACATCCTTTTTGAGTTTTAGCTTGCCAACGATTTTCCTAGTAAAGCCAAGCTGTTTGCCTATCATATTTGCTTTTCTTACTGCACATTGTGTGCCTTCAGTAAGGCTTCTTTAAAATACTGCTATTTCTCCTGAACTCCTTTCTCCTCCATACTAGCTTCCCAGTTGATCCTGTCCATCAGTTCTCGGAGGGAGTCAAAATCTGCTCTTCTGAAATCAAGGGTCTGTATTTTACTGCTCATGTTTCTTCCTTTTGTCAGGCTCCTGAAATCCATCATCTTATAATTGCTGCTGTCCAAGTTGCCACCCAGGTCTATTTCTTGTACTAGTTCTTCACTGTTTGTGAGCAGCAGGTTAAGCGGTGCACGGCCCCTGGTTGGTTCCTTCAGCACTTGTACCAGGAAGTTATCCCCAGCATTCTCCAAAAGCTTCCCGGATTGTCTGGGTCTCCCATAAATACCAAGGCCTGTGATCTGGAAACTTCTCTTAGTTGTCTGAAGAAATCCTCATCTACCTCATCTACCTGATCTGGTGGGTCAATAGGAGACACTAACTGCAACATCGCCTCTGTTGCTTCCACCTGTAAGCTTAACTCAAAGACTCTCAACTGGCTTTTCTCCTTCATATACTATAACTCTGAACAATCATACTGCTCTCTTACATACTCCTCCTCTTTTTCTCCCCTGCCTGTTCGTCTAGGAACAAAGTTAAGAAGTATTTCATTTGATGCTCAAGTCTATTATAATTTACATGGTTAAGGACCTGTTCCTGCCTCAGTTAAATAAATAGCAAAACTCCCATTGGATATGTCTACACAGCAAAAGTATTTTGAAATAAACTATTCCAGAATAGCTATTCCAAAACAGCTATTTACAATTAGGGCTGCTACATGCCATAATGTATTTCAAAATAGTTCTTAGCTATTTCGAAATACACAGTCTGCACACAGAGTGCCTATTGCAAAACAGCTATTTGGAAATAGGTGCTATACCTCATAGAATAAGGGTTACCAATTTCAAACTAATAGTATCGTGTAGATGCTAGGATAGTTATTTCAAAATAATTACGCGTGTAGACCAACCTAATAAGACCAGTGGTTCAGGATTAGGCCCCACAATTAATTCCTATAAAGAGTGAGTGCCCAGAGCATGGACTATCAGATGCCCACCAAGGTCCCTTCCAGTCCTATGTGTCTATGGTTCTATTACAAGCATTTTAGACGCTGTCTAACTTACTGCCTGTATTTTCTCAAGCCCCGATTTGTATTACCCAGTACATTCTCTTTGTTCCTAATTAGCAGTATATGAAACTAAATATATTCAGGAGTCACATTCTGAAAGTGAGGAAATGCTTAATCGTGTAAGCAGGATTTCTTTACAGATTCCTTAATTTCACCTCTAGAATTTTACACTTAATTTTATCAGTTTATAAATTTGCACTATGACTTGGCATGAGAAAAACAGGAAATAATAATAATAACAACAACAAAAAAATCAAGCCCTAAAGGCATTTTACCTCAGAGACACTGAAAAATAAAGACCATTAACCAAAAAGTATAATTAAATTAAAATGCCACCTTGCCAAAGAAGCTCAGTAAATAGGAAATATATCAAACTGTGATAATACAAATGAGCTATTTCTCAAGGTGTGAGAAAGCCAGTGGAATAAACTCTGATAATTTGTCCAATTTTATGTTGAAGGTAGAGTAATGACTTCAAAGTAAAATGCCACAACAACAAACACAACAATATATTATCAGCATAGATGTTCATATTAACATCATAGTTTTTAAGTGCCATTCAGCCTCAAAAACAAAAACATTTAATTAAAAAATTGCTTCTTGTGGATGATGTAGTTTTGTCTGAAGGTTGGCCTTATATTTAATTTTATTACTTGCTGCATACAATTTCCCCAAAGCCATGCAGACATTTAGGATTGATTGATTTTAAATGTGTGCATTGTTAGTTAAATTCACTTACACAGTTAATGCTAGTTTTGTTTTTTTAAACAAACAATCTCATTGTAAGACTAGAGTCTTCATAGAATATTCAAAATTACTTTTGGCATGTAAGTTCATTTTCTTAATTCCTCTTTTAGTGTGCAAATAACCTTTGAAAACCTGACTGTAGGTGTTTATGTGTCAGGACAATATCAAAAATTATCCAATTGCCAAATCACATGTCAACACTCCAAAAGAAACTACAGATTATAAATACTTATTACTTTGCTGCCCCCTACTGTTAAAAATAATTCATTTTTTATAAATTTACTTATATAGCATGTAAAAATCATATGGCATTACTGTGATTCCAGATAGCACTTTGAATGGATGTGTCTGAAGATGTTATAAATTACCTTGGGGATTAAGAAGTCAATTTTGATAATTTTGAAGTTTTGATAATTCAAGACTTTACCAAATTTCTAATAATTCAGAAAGAAATAATTTCTAATGAGAACAACTTTCCCAAGCACTAACTGCTCCCAAACATTGTCACATTGTTCTAGTGCATGAAAACCTAAAAATTAGATTCCCTGAAAATGCACTATTGAAAAATTTGTGAAACTGACAAATGTATGTTCCTTTTGGAAAGTTGAAAACACTTAATAAAGTAAGTAACCTGCCTACATCGTTTATGCCAATTTCACCTTCATCAGATCCAAAGCTACAATTTTCAGTCTGGGTCTGTGGGGGCAGCTGCAATAGATTCCATATTCAACATTGGCAGCAATAATGTTGAACATCTTTTCCTACCAACCAGACCCTGCCTGAGATGGCTTTCAGAAAGAGATGTTGAATACGTGCCACAGAGTTGATCTGGTTCTGGCCTCTCGGGAAAGTTCTGACTTCACTGGGGCCAATTACTACTTTGGGGATCACTGATTATGGTCACTCTGTACTGTTGTGTCCTCATTCTGGAATTATGATGCCCAGAGATTTTCAACCTCAAAGGTGATATTTTCAAACTTAATAATAATAAGGATTAGTAACTTGGGAAAGGAGATTTGCTTCATCACACATACACATAATATAACACTACATACAACTACATTACATCCTTTGCATTCCTGAAGAAATAAGGTTTTAATACAAACTGTTCCCAATTCAATAAAGCCTCCCTGTTCAGCACAGCACTTGGGCAGGACCTTTGATACCTTCTTGAATCAGGACCAGTAAAAACAATAATTTCATATCAATACATTTTAGTTTGCTGACTGTTTTAGTCACCATAATACTGTATCTAAATTAAATAACATTAAATTTGGAACACAAAGCAACAAAAATGCTTGCAATTCTGGAAAAGAGAAGTTAAAGTTTTGTGGGTAGCAACCTTATTAAGTTTTTGTCCTTACTGTTTATTTAATAGTGAGCGGTTAAATATTGGTAATTAAGGTATACTTACAGGTAAACCTGCACTTTTAGAAGGCTACAATGTCTTGGAAGGAAGGGTCTACAAAAAATTAAAAATGCTTTCAAGTCCTCTATGAACATTGGTATGCGTGTGCTCTATCTGCTTTTTATCTTGATAGACCATAACAGTTCCTAAAAAGTAATTATGGGTTATTGCATAAATCCTTCTTTGTTCAAGGATTATTGACCCAATGGAGCAATATGTCTCTAAAAAGACTTGATAGTCCATCATGTAAATCTAGATACAGGCTTGGTGCAGTACGTATTAAAAAATTGATAGTTTTCAATTAAATTTAAATAAGAATTTGCCAGCAAAGATAATTAACACAAGAAATAACACAATATATTTGATAACATAGTTTACACTTGTATAGTACATAAGATCGCACTATGGATTACTGATGTGTACATTTATTAAAATGAAATTTAGAGTATGCAATCCAAACAATTGGAAATGGATAGATCTCTTTCTATAAATATCATTCACGGATTCTATTCTTTAATTAAAAAAATAAATCTGTTTCACCTTGACACTGTTAAATTTAAACCTGTGAAGAATTTAATATGTGGAAAAATGTATTTTAAAATCAAAATCTGACTCTTTTGGCCTGCCAGTTACCAAATCATTTTACATTTATAAGTAATACTGTACTCCAAATAAAATGATTATATATCCTGATGTAACCAACAACTGTCAGACACTTTAGAAAAATGTTCACTTCAAAAAGTTACAAATAAGACATGGAAGATTGACACCTTTTATCTTTTTACTCAGAACAGATGTTTTCTGATGAATGGTTTTCAGGTGATGACAGGATTGCTGAGGTGCACAGTAAGCCATTAGTCAACAAGCAGCTGTTTCTCAGGTTGTCTGTAGCATTAATTTAAATCCATCTCTCTCACACATATACATGTACCCCTGCTTAGACAGTACACTTTCCGCTTTTTTAAAGGAAACTGCAGTCATAGTTGTCCCCTCTATAGGAAGTTTATAGTTGTGAAATGCTGGATAAATTCTGCTGTATTCTTATTCCTATTATAGCTTACCAGATATTTCCTTCCTCATTGTTCCTTCTTTTACCTAGACAGTGAGAATTTCATGAAGTAAGCAAAATGTAATTTACTGAATGCATTTTAACTTTAAGAGCATCTTACATGGTTCAGTGAAGTTAAATTCCCTTATAAGTTGATAGATGTAAACTGAAACCCTGGATTTAAATACTGTTGAACTTTGTTAGAATTGAGATGGCCTTTCACAGCAGATTGTTATTTAAAAATGAAGACAGCCAAAAATTTGCGTCAAAACACCTACAAGTTCTGAGAGAGTTCAGTTCAGAACCAGCTCTTCTAAAACAGCAAAAAAATGCAATGACTGTATATTTTCCCAGAATAATAGAGAGAGAGACAAGGTGGGTGAGATAGCTTTTATTAGAGATTGTGTTGGTGAGAGAGACAAGCTTTTGAGCTTACACATCTGGATAAGCTTCCTCTCCCTGACACGAATATCCAATAGATCAGGGGTCTGCAAAGTTGGAGTCCCCCGCACCCCGTAGGTCCTGTCATGGGGGGGATATGAAATTTTATAAGTGGGAGGGGGCAGCACGATTGTCTGCTGAATTTCAGGCTGAAAAATATTGAAATATGTTACTGTTTCTGTGTGTCTGTAGTCACATGTATACACCCATGAAGTTTTTACATTCTACACTCTCTTATATGTGCTGAAAGTGGTGGTGTTTGTTTTTCCTTTCTGTCAGCTTTGATTACTTTAGACAGGTTGGGGTGGCACTGTTACTTGCAGAGATGAAAAGTGGGGTCCAACATAGAAATTTTGCTCATTCCTGCAATAGAGGATATTGTCTCATCTACCTTCACTCTTTAATATCCTGGGATCAACACAACTATAACTACACTGTGTGCAGGAGGACAAGTAGCAGCTAGAACAGTTTACAACTGGGGGAAATAGAATGCAGTCATGGAATTATGGACTTAGAAGTTTTTTCTGCATTCTTCAAAATATAAACTCACTTTTAAAAGGCAAAGAAACAATTGAAACAATGAGGAGGGAAATATCAATGAATCTCAACATAAAAGAGTAATTGCATGTCTCTTACCTTCCATCTAAAGATATAAATGAATGTATTATATAAACATTAACTACACATTTCACCAGGTTGAGGCTGTCAATATCAGTATTTTGGTCATCTCTGAAATACAGGCATTTTGACAGTGGAATACAGCAACATTAAACAATACAATCAAGTCGACTCTACAGGGAAGGGGCCATCTTGGACAAAACTGTGGCATTTAGCAACTGTCCCAAGTATGGGGCAGCAGCAAAGTCACGTTTTTACCATGGGGATCTCTGGCAAGCCTATTTCCTCCCACAAATGATCTGGTGCACAAGAGGGTGACTTCCGGGACAGCTGGCCAGTGCTGACCTGTGTAACAGGCCAGACAAAGCAAGACAAGTGAAGCTCCGTTTCCTTCCCACTCTCGCTTGGATGTCAGCTCACTGGTTATAACCCTATATTCCTGAAAAATGCAGCATGTTTTCTCTTCTGTGTCTGTAGCCCCCACATCCTCTGACCTATTCTTCTCAGGAGCTTTCGCACTCTAATGGGGGCAAGGAAGGAGCCGTCTCAATGTTGAGGAGTGTAGGGGCCAGGTAGCACTCACAGCCACCCTCTGCGGGGGAATATTGGTGGTAAAAACCATTTCCTTACAGCCTCCTCCACCTTTAGTTCCATCTCTGACAAGCCCAGTCCCTCTCCAAATGACTGGAGGTGGTGACCCTATGGGGCTCCGCACCAGTTAAAAACAAAACAAAAAAAACAAAACAAAACAAAAAACAAAAAAAAACAGTTACAGTTTGACTTCAGCTCTGCTGTGGTGGATGATGTCAGGGGGAAGAGGGAAAGCATTAGCCTAGAATCAGCTAAAGCAATTACAGATGACTCTTCAGACATTATTTCATGCCTTTTGCATCACTCACTTAACAAGTGCTTTGTGCAGTATCATGAAGTCAGCTCAACTTGCAAAACAAACACTACAGGCTGCAAAGAAGTGTCCCCTTCAGCTTCACAGCAACAAACAGTACACTCATGTTGTATAAGACAAAGGTATAATCTGCATTAGTCTATATGGAACCACGGCATCAATATTTTACAGGTTTCTCATCATCTCCGTTTGTGTAATTTATCAATGCCCAACAGGTCCTCTGCCAGCTATACATTAAAACTATTTTCAAAATATTTCATTGTCAGCCTATGGCACCCTCATTTGTTATTAAGATAAGAGCCAAGATGAACAAGAACAGTAGGTAGTTTGTTTACTTAAATGCACTTTCCCTAAACTATGACTCCAGTGACTACACAAATCTTCTAGGAATACACAGATCTTAGGATATGTGGCTATATCCAAGAGACATATGCATGATTACATGCAAATCTAGAAGGGAGAAAAAAGTAAACTTCTTTACTTTTGGTAATCCACACCTTGGAACTACAGGGTCTTCTGGTCACTGGACTTAATGTCAAAAAATAGTATATTTTTTTTCAATCCAGAATCACAGAATCATAGGGCTGGAAGGGACCTCAGGAGGTCATCTAGTCCAGCCCCCTGCTTCAAGCAGGATCCACCCCCAGTAAGTCATCCCAGCCAAGACCTTGTCAAGCTGGGACTTAAAAACTTCAAGGGATGAAGAATCCACCACCTCTCTAGGAAACTCATTCCATTGCTTCACCATCCTCCTGGTGAAGTAGTTTTTCCTAATATCTAACCTACACCTCTCCCTCTTTAACTTCAGACCATTACTTCTTGTTCTGTCATCTGACACCACTGAGAACAGTTTATCACCCTCCTCTTTAGAGCTCCCCTTCAGGAAGTTGAAGGCTGCTTTAAATCACCCTTAAGCCCAAATCCCTCAGCGTATCCTCATAGGTCTTGTGCTGCAGCCCCTTAATAATTTTTGTTGCCCTCTGCTGAACCTGCTCCTGCACATGCACATTCTTTTTATACTGGGTGGCCCAAAACTGGACACAATATTCAAGATGTGGCCTCACCGTTGTCGAATAGAGGGGAGTAACTACTTCTCTAGATCTGCTCGAAATGCTCCTCCTAAAGCACCCTAGTATGCCATTAGCCTTCTTGGCTACAAGGGCACACTGTTTACTCATATTCAGCCTTTCATCCACCATGACCCCTAGGTCTCTTCCCATCATACTGCTGCTGAGCCAGTCGGTCCCCTGCTTATAACAATGCTTGGGATTCTTCCACCCTAGGTGCAGAACTCTACACTTCTCCTTGTTGAGATGCACCAGATTTCTTTTGGCCCAGTTCTCCAATTTATCCAGGTCACTCTGGAGTCTCTCTCCACCCTCCAACGTATCTACTTCTCCCCCTAGTTTTGGGTCATCTGCACACTTGCTGAGGGTGCAATCCAGTCCCCAATCCAGGTCATTAATGAAGATGTTGAATAACACCAGCTCCAGAACCGAACCTTGCGGCACGCCACTTGAAACCGACCACTATCCAGATATTGAGCCATTGACCACTACCTGTTGGGACCGAGCATCAAGCCAGCTTTCTATCCATCTTATAGTCCAGGGATCCAAACCATATTTCCTTAACTTATGGACAAGAATGTTGTGGGAGACCATATCAAAAGCTTTGCTTAAGTCAAGGTATATCACATCCACTGACTTCCCCTTGTCCACAGAGCTTGTTACCTCATCATAGAAGCTAGTCAGATTGGTCAGGCAGGACTTGCCCTGGTGAATCCATGTTGGCTACTTTTGATCACTTTCTTCTCTTCCACGTCCTCCAAAATGGATTCCTTGAGGATTCCCTCCATTATTTTCCCAGGGATTGGGGTAAGGCTGACTGGTCTATAGTTCCATGGATTGTCCTTCTTTCCTTTTTTAAAGAGGGGTACTACATTTGCCTTTTTCCAGTCATCTGGTATCTCCCCTGATCTCCAACAGTCTTCAAAGCTAATGGCCAAAGGTTCAGCAATGACCTCTGCCAATTCCCTCAGTACCCTTGGGTGCATTAAATCCAGACCCATGGATTTGTGTATATCTAGTTTTTTCTAGATAGCTCAGAACTTGTTCCTTCCCCACAGATGGCTGCCCTCCACCTTCCCATACTGCATTGTCTAGGACTGTCATGTGGTCCTAGCAGACTCAACTTTGTCCATGAAGACTGAAGCTAAAAAACATTGAGTACTTCAGCTTTTCTGATATCATCTGTCTTTAGGTTACCTCCCTCATCCAGTAATGGGCCCACACCTTCTCTGATAACCCATTTATTGTTAACATGTCTGTTGAAACCCTTCTTTATACTCTTCACATCCCTTGCCACCTGCAGTTCCAATTGTGCTTTTGCTTTCCTGATGACTGCCTGGCATTCTCCAGCCGTATGTTTATACTCCTTAGTCAACTGTCCATGTTTCCATTTCTTTTCTGCATCCTTTTTGAGTTTAAGCTGACTAAGGATTTCCCCATTAAGCCAAGCTGGTTACCTAGCATGTTTGCATTTTTTACCATGCAGCGGGATGGTTTGTTCCTGTGCCTGCAATAAGAGTTCTTTAAAATATTGCCAGTTCTCTTGAAGTCTTTTCCCCTTCATCTTCATTTCCCTAGGGTTCCTGCTCATCCGTTCTCTCAAGGAGTTGAAGTCTGCTCTTCTGAAATCAAGGGTCTGTATGTTACTGTTCACCTTTCTTCCTTTTTGTCCAGCTCCTGAAATCTACAATCTCATGGTTGCTGCAGCCCAGGTTTCCTCCCACTTCTATTTCTCCTACTAGTTCTTTCCTGTTTGTGAGCAGCAGGTCAGGTTGTCCACATCCCCTGGTCAGTTCCTTCAGCACTTGTACCAAGAAGTTATCCCCAACATTCTCCAAAAACTTCCTGGATTGTCTGTGTGCTGATGTATTGGTCTCCCAACAAATGTCCATATTATTAAATCTCCCATGAGAACCAGGGCCTGTGATTTGGAAGTTTCACTTAGCTGCCTGAAGAAAGCCTAATCTATCTCATCTCCCTGATCTGGCAGTCTATAGCAGACACCAACTACAACATCTCATAAATTGAAAAGCTGTAAAAACATCTTATGCCTTCCTTCCACATTTTTCCTATCTTTTTTATTTATTAATGGTGTGAACCACTGTTATTAATACAGTAGCTAAAATGGGAATGGTCCTTACAACACTAGTCCTGTTCCAAAGACAAAAGATTCCTTTCCGTAATGATTTTATAAACTAAAGGCAAAAGTCACCAAACTAAAACAAGGCACACAGAAGAAATGTTGTAGTCATGAAAGAAACATGAAGGTTTTTTTGGTATTTCAGGTTCCACTACAGAAGGGGTGTAGCCAGGAGTGGCCCTGACTGGGCCACCCACGTAACATACAGGATCATTCACCCCCAGCCCTGCATCTGCTCTGGCTGGAGCTTGCCCGTCTTTGCTCCAGATGAGCC
Organism: Carettochelys insculpta; assembly: GCF_033958435.1. Lineage (NCBI taxonomy): Eukaryota > Metazoa > Chordata > Testudines > Carettochelyidae > Carettochelys > Carettochelys insculpta. The sequence continues at coordinate 14,325,735 of NC_134150.1, read as the reverse complement.
AGGAGAGTGGGGTCAGGGCCTTGCCCTGCTTTGCTCTGCTCACCCAGCATTCCTGACAGGGAGCCAAGTCGGGGGACTTGCAATCCTCAGAGCACCGCCCCTGCTTCCTGTTGGAAGCTCTGGGTGGGTGGACCAGGACAAGCCCTGGTGCCCCAACCCAATCCCTGGCAGGTGTGTCTGGCAGGAGAAGCAAGGGTGGGGGTTTGTGTAGGGGGTATGCAGGGCACCCATTTTAATGGGGGCTCCCATTTCTACAGGGCCCCTTTCCAAAGCAGCACTCTCTCCCTACCCTCTTCCAAGGCCAGCTGGAGGGCACGTGGGAGAGGCAGCTTCTTCACTCCCACTCCTGTCCTCATTGCCTAGCCTCCTCACCCAAAGTCACAGCTAACCCACCTATCCCATTCTAGCTACACCACTGCATTACAGTCAACCAATGCCCCAATTGACTTCACTGAAACATGGATAGGGCCCTTACAGCATGAGATTTGTTTTCCAAAAATAATGTTTTGTCTTTACCTATGCAGGATGCTGCAATGGGCAACTATCCACACAGGGCACGCAACACAGGATGAACTGAGAATCTTTCAGACAAATGGCCAATGTTTTTTTAGTGAGCCTCTGTTTTATACATGCACAATTGTTTGTCTCTCTACAGTCCACATAACACATGGCAGGTAACTGTTCATTTTGTTCATAGGTCAGATTTGCAGCTGAGGTAAATCAGCATTTTGCTGTTGAGGTCAGTGAAACTTCATCAGTTTATGCCAGCTAAGCATCTGTTCCTAAATATACAGACTGTACAACAAAGGATCCCCAAAGATTTGACCCTAACATGTGTATGTTGCCAAAGCAATGAACCAGAAATTTAGATGTGCAATTTCTGGTTCAAACACAGGAACTATGCCACAAAAACCTTTAAACTTCAGGCTTTTCAGCGTGACTGAAGTATTGGTGGTACTGGTCTCTAAAGCTAAGAAGAGGAGGGGATTTTTTCTTTGACAAATGGAATTCTGTGCTCTAGAACAATGTGTACTATTTCAGCTGCTATAGGGGGTTAGATCACAGAAGGCAAATGATTAGTGTTGGACATTGTTTCAAGGCTTTAACATGGTATTCAGTAGGAAATGCTGGTCGCCAGCATTCATCTGTGGATGGAACAGGATTTCCCATTCATTGATATGACAAACGTTGGACAACATAGCAATTCGGACCCAATAACAACCATTTTAAATCATGCACTTTTTTCCTACACCCCCGCAAAGTTGACCATCCCCATTTAGAAACACAGACTCACAGAAAATAAAAAGGCAGAAAAGCCTACTTGGTCATTAGGCCTATTCCTTGCCTACCAGTGCAGGATTGTTCTAGAGGGGAAAGTTTCTGACGATTTGTCAGTCTGGTTTAAAATATACCAATGGATAGGACTTCAACCATGTTCCCACAATCCGATATATATCAGAATCTGGACACTTTTGCTGATAAATCAGTCAAATTTTTACCTCTCTTATTATCTTCCTATTTCTTCTACCTGCAGCCTTCTATGAGGCAGTGAATTATTCCTTTCCATCTTTGGTGTTAACACTTTTCATATACATGTAGATGGTTATCATACCCCCACTTTATCATTGCTTAGCCAAGCTGTACACTTTCAGCTCTTTTTATGTGTCATCCTTAAATCAATACCTCTAGTTTTCCCACTTCATGTCCCTTTTTACATACAGCGGGGAAAATATTTATTCTGAAATTTCTGCTATGCCCATTACTGGTAATTTTGGGTGAATATTTCTTCTATTGTTTCATTCCCAGCTTAAATGTTAAGTTACAATTTTACTTTGTCCAAAGTAAAGCCAGGTGAACTATTCATAATTAATCATCTTCCAATGTGGCTTTCCTTTTTCTCTTTATTAATTATTCATTGTCAGACTGATAGATATTTGTTATTTGAAATTATTTTCTGAATGTCATGTGCAAATAAAATAAAATAGCCTACCGACTGCATGTGAATGGTGATCAGTGAATGCGTACAGCCTTTGTTAGTGGTGATTATTTCTATAGATTTTGTCACCTGATTCACATAGTACATGACCAAGACACCAGAACTCTGTTTATCTCAGAAAGAGGGTGTAAGCAACTTGTAGTATTAATATACCACCAACAGAAGTGGGTTGTCTGCAGGCAGGACTGAACCTAGAACTGGCTCTTAGCTAAGACTATAGGGCAGATGTCAAGCTTCCTAGTGGTTTTCAGAGCCTTGGGGTCATGTATGGAAGAGTTACGTCAAAACGTAAAACTTTAAATATTTTCTGAGATACATGAATCTGGATTTACTTAAGCTCTCACAGCTCGAAAAACTATACTGGAGTTTTTCAAACTTCATCAAATTGTTAATCACCTATTAACAATTTGTCTCAGAGGTACTCATGACTATATAACTTCCCTTCAGAAACTGTGACAAAAATAGCTTATATGAAATAGAAATAATTGGAGTATTATGTGTAAGTGGTTTAGTGGTTGTTTAATGAAATATGGGATCTTGACACCCAGAAGACCACTTCCATGTCAGGATTTGGGTTGTTCATCGACAACTCACAGCCACTCCATGGATTCCATACCACAGTTGGGAGCTTCCAAATTTAGGCTGCCAGAATCTCAGTTCCATTTGACACAGTCATCGTTGGCAGTACAGGTGTGGGAAAGCCCCATTGCAAAGGATTGGGCCACTCATCTGCCTGGTTTATTCAACTGCCTAAGTACTTCGGCTCTTAGTTTTGGGCTAGCTTCTAAGTGCGTAACTAATGAAACTTGAACATTTGACCATCTCATTAAACTCTAGCGGTGTGAGGGCTATGGCCCAGTGCTTTGGAAGCACAGAGCATTCCTTCTGGTGTTGTTAAGTGCCTTACAGCAATATTTCATCTACCCACAATGAGGATTTATTGAAATTTAGTAGTATCCAAATTAGCCAAATTTTACCATTTACATTCATTGTGGAACAAATATTACTGTCACACAGGCATACAGCCACCATTCTAGCTGAAAGTGCTATGCTTGAAACTCCCTAGCTGCTTCCTCATCAGGTTTAGGTCAGTGTCTTGGGGATCATTTTAATGTGACTGACTGGCTGTTTTGTTAATTGAGAACTGACTTTATTGTCCACAATCACACACAAAGAACAAGGGAGGCAGCAGTAGATGGAGCTAGTGCCTGCTTTCATTTTCCACAAACATTCTTACGTACCATATGTTATGCTCAAAAATCTTCAAGAAAGTAATAAGAAGTGTTATGCTAACTTGAGATTTTCAAATTTAGTTTCAAAATCATTTGAGAATGATTCTTGCAACTATCAGTTTAATTTACTTAACATTCTGGTACAGATCCAGTTGTTAATTTTTACACTAGAAGTTTAAAAACAAAATCTATAAGAGATCAAAATATTCCTCTGGGTAGAATGTCAGATTTCATCACATTTTAAATGTGATATGAGAAGGCTAAAGTAACAATTAGTAAGTATTTGAAAAGGTGGTATGAATATACATCTTGAGATATATATGTGTGTGTGTATATATATATATATTCACTTTACATATGAAGTAAAAATAGTGAGTACTTCTCTTCTCTTTAAATAAAAACACAAAGGAAGCATTTATAAATTAAGATGTGAAATTAAAAAAAAATTTGAATGTCACTAGAAACAGTATCTGCTGTAATTGAAAGTATATCTGGTTTAGGTAACCAAACTGCTCACTATAAAACCTTACAAAAATTATTTTGCTCCTAGGAAGTCTAGATTACATAGCTACCATAGTAATTCCGTATTGCCCTAGTTTGGTTGAGTGAACATACGACTTCCATTGCCTTTGGATCAGGCCCTAACAGCTATTGCTAATTCAAAGTAGATTTTATGGTAATTATGTATATATTATTTTATACTATAAAAGACATTACCAAGAAAAACAGCACATCCAAAGCAAACAAAAACACACTATGAATCATGGTCCCTAAATACTTCATGGCCTAATATGCTTCAAATCAGAACAGCTCGAAGTTCTTGTACTTATATGGCATTATTATAATTGTCCAGACCTGTAGTTAAAATCATTTAGATTTAAAAAAAAACAAACTATGTGGAAGTAGACTTTTCTTCTTCATGCAAGGTATCGAACTAGTATGACTGAAATTATGGATTAGATTGGTATAGAATTTAGAAAAAACATCATCAATTTTTCTTCAGAAATATATTGGCATTCCTTATGTTTTGTTTTATTACAACTCATACATAAAACTCAGGTAAACATCTGGATTCTATACCGTAGGATTCTTGTTGCAAACAATGTAAATATAAACACACTATTTAGTATAACTAGAAAATTGTGTCAGTTCTCTACCAAATTCAAGGGACCTGACTCTTATACCATTGAGATCAATGGGCATTTTGTGTTATGGATGTCTATATACACAAACAGGTTTCAGAAGTTTGATTTTTATGATCTACTTTTAATAGCTATTTTGAGATTTAAAGAAAAATAGCTTACATGACTGCAGAGTCAGTTTGGAGAGATCATTATAAAATCCCATTATCACTGCTACAAGTTAGACTATTTGTCATCACAGAAGAGATGACAAGCTCAGAAATACTACATTTGTTATTATCAGATGATAAATGATATTCCATTAAAGCTGCAATACATCATCTGCAAAGCTGCAAAGAAGATATCAAACCTATCAGTACTTGACTTATAATTTAATTTTCAAAAGCTGTCAATTAAAATTCCAAAGGCTAAGCATTTTCATTTTTAAAGTTCATCTTATTTATTTTCCTCATCTGTTAGTCTAATTTTTTTTGATATGGCAAAAATAACTGATTATGTGCAATGCATAATTCTCTTTTTCTTGATTAAGTAATACATCAGATGTCACTTATGTATTAAAAATAAATAACAAATAATAAAGCAAAAGAGTAGAGCAGAAGAACCCATCTTATTTTGATTTCCTCTTTTATTTTAAGTGCAACAGTAAAAGAGAGGTCAATATAAAATATTTGCATTACGCTATGATCCTGATTGCTGTGACAATTGACATTTCAGACGTCTATGGAACTGTGATTTTTATTTATATCAAAATTATAAGTGAAATAAGGGCTAATACTTGATCTCAACTACTCATTTTATAAGACAAAGTATTTTATGTATGTATACAAATATGTATATAGTTTTGCATACATTAAACAGATATTTTAGCTACATTAAACTCCTTATGTATATTGACACTGGAATATTAAGCAAAAGAAAGAGGTGATGTGGCAATAATTACCTCTTGCAGCCCTCTATTGTCTCTTTAAAGCGGAAAATAATGATACATCTATTCAAAGTGCTTTAGCATTGAATGTCACTTATCAACTTACACTTTTGTACAGAAACTCTCCTATTGAACTGCTTGTTACAAGAAGTTCATCCATTGGGGGACCATGGATAAGGAGACAACATTTTCATATATTTGTCCAAGTACAGGTTTGATTCCAAAATGCCTAATGGGCCTACTGACATGAAAAGTATTTATGTGAATGTAGATCTGCAAGACTGGCATTCAGATTTTACAGGTTTCTTCCTCAGACTGAGAAAAATTATAGATTCATTGGAATCTATGGAGTTACACTTCAGTGCACTGGAGCAAAGTTAACCTCAGATTTATTACTCCATTTAAATTGTTATGCTGAAAAGAGAGATCTGAAATTCTAAAAATTTGACAGTTGTTAAAAATACACAATAAAGCAATAGCTCAACCAACCAACCAATAGCAAGCTCCGTAGCATAAATTGTACTAAGCAATGTTGTTCAAAAAATAAAACAGAAGTCCCTATTTGTGCTAAGTACCACCTTTGACTATTTAAGTTGTAACTGGCATACGGTATGCTCATTGATTTTGATTTTATAGTTTGAAAACAAACCTGGCCTGAAATTACATAACCCTATCATATATTGAAATAGAAATAGTATGAACAATTTCATGAAAATTTAAAATATTCTATATTTTCTTTCAAACTAAACATTCTATGCTATAAAAAGTAAGATTAATATTTAACCAATCTATTTACTGTTTGTGCACAAATAGTTGCAAATAAATAGCTCTAAATAAAGTCCTGCCGTTCCACCAATTTCTGGGTAATGAAAGCAACTACTTTAAACTCCACAGCAATTTTTTTGCCATTCAACTTAATGACTTAAAAATCTGTGTTATTAAATTATCTCAAAGCTTGTATTTCTTTAAAATGGTTTCTAATAACAACAAAGACCTCCAGGTTGACTATTTCCTGGCAAGTATTGCACAACTGGGTGAGGGTTGGCTTTGAAAGAAAATACCCCATTGGTTATTATTTCTTAATTATAGGACAAATGGAATGCTGAAAGTTGATTCAGAGTAGCCTGAGTGGTACAGGTGAAGGACATTACATTTGCTAAAATCACCTATATATGCCATGTGAAATTGCATCAAGCCTAGAAAACATTCTCAGATGGATGTACAGAGTACGTCCTGGGGGTCAGTTCTAAGCAGTTTACTACCTTGAGAACACAGATGCTTCAGAATTAAAATGAGAGATGGAATTAGGTACCTTCTGCAATGGTCAAGCTTAGGAATCCCATATATTTACTGAGCAGCAATATCAGCAGTTATGCTACACAGCAAATAGATCCAATTTTCCTCTCACCATGTTTTTGCTTGTGATACTTGTGAAAGGTATCAGACTAACTACTCTCAAGAATGAAGTCCTCTCTATCCAAAAGAACACACAAAGCTCACACAATGGTAATAACAACATCCTTCCTATGTTGCTCTGGTTCAATGCTAAATTGGAGAGACTTTCAGAGGAATTTTTTCTCCATTTCCATTCAGCCTGCCAACTGGGATGCCAGGTGGTGCCAGTGGGGCAGGATAATGGGTGACTCCATTGCACTCTATAAATATTTACATTGGAACATATATTTAATATGGGGCTCTTCAATCTAGCAGAGAAAGATCTTATATGATCTGGTACGGAAGTTGAAGCTAAACAAATTCAGACTAGAAATAAAGTGTAGATTTATTGACAGAAGGAGTAATTAACCACTGAAAAAATGTGCCCAATAATTATGTAATCAAGATTAGATTTTTTTTTCTCAACGATCTAACCTAGGAATTATTTTGGGAAAGTTGTGTGTCCTGTTATACAGGAGGTCAGATGAGATGATCACAATAGTCCCTTCTGGCTTTGGAATCTCTGAATCTCATAAATTGAAGAAACTGCAAATGCTTTCCCTGATTTTAAGCAGTCACTTATACATGACCCAACATACTCCAGAAACCAAGCAAAAATTTTCCTGAACATTAGTGAGTGAGAGATGGAGCACCAATGAGGAGCACTCTGCTACCAGTAATTTCACTGGCTCACAGAAGGGGGAACCTAATTTTCTAAGGACTCTGTCAACTGCTTATTGCTTCACCAGAAGTTTTTCTTATGCTGGGAGGAGGGCATAAACTAATTTAAGGGATTTAAGTAACTCCTACTTCTCCTGCCTCAGACCACCTGAAGAGAGCCTGTAATGGCCTGCACCAGTGGTAATGACGGAATCCTCATCGGATTACAATGAATCAATGCATCTGACAAAGCAGGTCTTTGCCCACAAAAACTTATGCTCCAAAATATCTGTTAGTCTATAAGGTGCCACAGGACTTGTTGTTTTTGTGGATACAGACTAACACAGTTACCCCTCTGATAAATGAATCAATATCTAATTCATGTCTGAATTAGTTTCATGGAGGATATCTCTCTCTAGGTAGAAGGGTGTGTTGAGAAAATTCATACACACCAGTATCATTGAATCACAGAATCATAGGTTTAGAGGTGACTTCAGGATTTCATCCAGTCCAAGCCCCTGCTGAAAGTAGGACCAATCCAACTAAATCACCCCAGCCACGGCTTTGTCAAGCCTGGACTTAAAGATCTCTAGGGAAGGAGATTCTACCACCTACCTAAATAACCCACTCGAGAGCTTCACCACTCTCCTAGCTAAGTAGGTTTTTCCCCTAACATCCATCCTAGACCCCTTCACTGTAACTCAAGACCACTGTTCAGTGTTCTGTCAGTCATCTGTTACCACTGTTATCACAGTTTCCATCCACTCTGAAACCCCCATTCAGGTAACTGAAGGTTGCTGTGAAATCCAACCCCCCAGCTTCTCTTTTGTTCACTCAGTAAGCCCAAATCCCTCGGCATTTCCTCATAAGTCATGTGCTCCAGCCTTCTAATCACGTTATTCCCTCTGCTCAACTTTCTTCAGTGTGTCCACACCCTTTCTGTAATGGGGGGGAAGGGCCAAAACTGGACACAATAATCCAGATGTGGCCTTACCAGTGTGGAACAAAGGGAATAATCACTTCCCTAGATCTGTTGGCAACGCTGTTACTGATGCACCTCAGTATGTCATTAGCCTTCATGGATACAAGGGTACACTACTGACTCACATACAACTTCTCATACACTGTAATCTCCACATCCTTTTTTGAAGAAGTGCTGCTTAGCCAGTCAATAGCAGTGCTTGGGATTCCTCCATTCCAACAGTAAGGAAAATGATGGGTTCCCCTCCTAAAATTGCATATTTGTCTGGAACTTGTGTTGTGCTATTATTTTCACTTCTACGTCGTTCTGTTACCTAGAAATAGCAATGAGATGACCTTTCCCTCTTGCATGCAGACATCATCATAGAGAACCATGACTTTGATACACGGGCATCTGTTTAATATAATGTGCTTGTGCTATACTGCTCTATTACAATGTTGAGCAGCTGCTTGCTGCACCAGCTAACTTAGTCTGTAATTTTCAATGAGTATTTTTACTATGAACACTCCACTGCTTCCGTTTGCTTCCAACGATAATTTAAAGTGTCTGTGTTAATCAATAATCCTACATGAACTGGGCGTTGGCTGCCTTAGAGATTGACTTTCTTCTTTTGAGGTTAACTGAAAAGCCTCAGGAGGCACATGGGAAGATATTTTTGGTGAGAATCCTCAGCTATGACAGCATCTGCCCACTTGTCAGTCTGTCCCAGGACCTGTAAACTGCCCTCTAACATCCTGCTGTAGAAGAAACCTTTGAAAGAATGGCTCCTCTACATAAGAGCTCATGCAAAAAAAAAAAAAAATCAGCGATGAGTGGAGGTAAGTGGTATTTGCACAAAGAGAGAATTTAAACTTTTGGTGGGAGGGATCATTTCACTCTCCTTAGGTAAGAGGTAAACACAAATAACTATGTGGAAAATTAGCCTGCTATTACTCCATAAAGCTTTGGAATAATTGTGAAAATTCTACATCAATCTAAGAACTCCATACTGAAACAAATACATTGATTTCCAAGTAAACCTGGGATGATGTGGGATTGTGTAGTTTTGTGCAGGTTCCACACTGCAAAAATACTCAGAGGTATTTTGTGCTGAATGAAATCATATGCTTGTATTGTAATGCAGTTGTACATAATAAAGCAACTCTCCTAACTATACTGTGCAGAGGAAAATCCTGCAATGGTGGGAGGATGGATTTTGATGATCTAATATAATTATTTTCCATTTCTCACTTCTGTGATTGTAAAGGATAATATAAAAATGACAACTTCCTCCTAATATATGTCATACAAACTGCATTGCCAGCTCCGGTGCTAGTATATGGGAAAGAGTATCAGACTGAAATTTTTCAGTGTCAAAAATATATCTTCCTCCAGATGTTTTCACATTCATTCCTCTCCCCACAAACAGAAATGTTTCATTTGCCTAAGATGATGTACACTACAGGCAGAGCTAAACCAAAGCCATACTACTGTATAATACTCCAATCTCAAGTTATTTTTAAAAATGAGTAAGAGTGAAATAGAGTGAAATTTACCTATGTGCAAAGTGTCATCACTTTGGCATATTCACCCGATTTGAATGTGCCTGCAGCACTTGGTGCTTTGTGTTCAAACTTTCTGGTAATTTTCCAAAGGCATTTTTATCTATCTTGCGATGATTCAGATTAAGCTTAACTTCCTTTTCAACACTGCCACCTACAAGGGAAAACAATATCTGCACAGTATAAGTTACTTTCAAAATGTTGCCTTCAGCACTTTGTTACACTCATCACATTCATCTCTGTCCTTTTTTTCAAATTTGATTTTAAATATTTACAACATCATACATCTTCCCCACCCGAAATTACTAATGAACTGTTATTGTCTTTGAAACCTACTGGATGAGTGATGGCCAACTTAAAAGGGAGCATCAATGTTTTATTTGTGAAATATAAGCTGAAAAGAGTCTCCAGATCTTTTTTTTTTTATTATTGATCATTCTGGTTTATGGAAGAGTACCTTATACACTTAGCAAAATCAAATGTAGCTGAAGACTCCATTGTGTACCATACAATATTTAAACAACATGGAGTAAGTAAGCAATCTAATTTTAATTAGCAAGTAACTCCATGTATAACAGAGACTCTAGGAGTTTCAGCAACAAAAATACTGCAGCTGGAAATGCTCTAAGTACATTTTATGAAAACAGATTTTAAATGACTACATTTCCTTGTCCTTGAGTTATGTCTACCAAAAGGATTTCTATGAAACAGAATAAGGTTATCACTCAATTGCAGGATAATGCAACTAATTTGCCTCAAAAATACTTGTGATCAGTGTTGCAGTGTCTGCATATGGAATCTGGATTCTGAAAAGAAGTAGAAAAAGAAAGATTTTTTTTGATTATGTAATGGAAACAAAATACATTGTTTTTAACACTCACTGAAAGGATCTTGGTCACATCAAGAACAGATGCTTCCTCTAACACATTTGGTACAAGCTGGCAGGAGTTACGTCAGTGTGCTGAAACAGACCTTCTCATCACATATTGATATCCTTGATGCTATCATTTCCACATTCTTTAATGATGGTGCCATCAAGCAGTTTCAACAATCGTATGGCTGGCAGTCTTATCTGAAATAGCATCACAAAGGTATGCCACATGCTATCAGCCCTCACACATCAATAAAAGTCAATTGTTCCACCCTACCACACAGTAACACGTGATGGGCAAACCTGGTACACTTTTGGGCTCTGTACATGGGCATCATATTACAGAGTAGAAGTGTAATAACCTTTCTCTGCACAGATGGCTAAGTCATAGACAATGGCAGGAAATATCAGAGAGAAAATAAGAATTCCAATATTATGACCCACAGAGACTTACACAAAAAAGATAACAGGGCTTCAGCTGAACTATAAAGCTTGGTTGATTGAACATCGTGAGAGGTGGCACTACAGATATTTGAAGATATGTTGTCCAGTGAATGAAAAGGAATTTTTTAGGACTGGAATTAAGGGAAAGGGCACACATTGGTGAAAAATCAGGTAAACATTTATTAAGTGGAGCTTTTTTTTTAAATAGCTCCTCCCTCCTTAAAAGACATTCCACCACTTACAATATCTGAATCCAGACTGGATACAGCACATTTTAGAGAGCTTGTCTGCAATGAACTAGATGATCCAGTAGATCTTTTCCATCTCTAATTTCAATGACTGGGTATGGTATAATCTGTGAAAGTCTTCCCTTTTTAGCTGAACACTAGCATAAATCCTCTGTTACTACCCATATTATGAAGCAAGTACACTCATGTCTGACCATTCACTAGAATTGAAGCAAGTGAATTTCAAAGTAATATATTTGCTTATTACAGATTTAAATGCTAAATTAATTATTCTAAATGTTGCTGCTATCATTTTGATCATGAAGACTTGGCATAATGCATGTGAAGAAAAAATGGTGGATCAGAACAAATTTCCAAAAAAAACCAAAAACAAACAAACTCTGCGTGGGACTACTCTGAGTATTCAATATTTAAGCTATTTAGATGGGACACAACATGTTTTTCTCAGTTGGAAAAATATTAATTTTAGACTTACATTTCTGGGGAAAAAGGATTACAAATTTTAAATCCACTTTCCATATTCATTTTTCAGTAGTTGCTTACAACTAGCTGTTTGCCCAAACATTTGTGGCAGTAAGTTCATTTGCAACAATTTTTATGAAATGCAAATAGTCACAAAAATTTTATTAGATAGTAAATGAATTTTCCCTACCTTTATAATTCAGTGTTTCTTCCAAGTTAATCCCAAACAGAATACAAATACCTGGCCATTTTTTCTGCTCAGTTAGCAATATTAGGAAATACTTTGTTGCATTAGCAAACAATCTTTTCCCTTTCTACATCAGTGCTAACCTTATGTGCTAGGAATACATAAAGTGAGTAGGAAAACCCTGAGTGACTATGGCTACGTCTACACGTGCACACTACATCGAAATAGGCTATTTCGATGAATAACGTCTACACGTCCTCCAGGGCTGGCAACGTAGACGCTCAACTTCAACGTTGGGCAGCACCACATCGAAATAGGCGCTGCGAGGGAACATCTACACACCAAAGTAGCACACATCGAAATAAGGGTGCCAGGCACAGCTGCAGACAGGGTCACAGGGCGGACTCAACAGCAAGCCGCTCCCTTAAAGGGCTCCTCCCAGACACAGTTGCACTAAACAACACAAGATCCACAGAACCGACAACTGGTTGCAGACCCTGTGCATGCAGCATGGATCCCCAGCTGCGGCAGCAGCAGCCAGAAGCCCTGGGCTAAGGGCTGCTGCACACGGTGACCATAGAGCCCCGCAGGGGCTGGAGAGAGAGTGTCTCTCAACCCCTCAGCTGATGGCCACCGTGGCGGACCCCACTATTTTGATGTTGTGGGACGCGGATCGGCTACACGTGCCCCACTTCGACGTTCAACTTCGAAGTAGGGCGCTATTTCCATCCCCTCATGGAGTTAGCGACTTCAACGTCTCGCCGCCTAACGTTGATTTCAACTTCGAAATAGCGCCTAACATGTGTAGCCGTGATGGGTGCTATTTCAAAGTTGGCGCCTCTACTTCGAAGTAGCTTGCACGTGTAGATACAGCCTATGACATATTGTTCTTGTGTAGCAAGGTACAGGGAAAAGGAAAGACAAGAGACACCAAAGTCAAGAGTAACATGGTATGTTTTAACCCCTAGAAACAAAACTACAGGAAGCGAACATTAGGCTCCTGCAGGAATAAGGACCTGAGAACGTCGTAAGGCAGATTTTGTTCTACTAAGTTAAAATATTAAAACAAAATCTGTTTATACTTTCCCTAACCTTGTGATCAGCAAGCTACTTGCTCCAGCCTTCTGATTTCAAACAAACACACCACAACCTTCATGCCTCTGCTAGTCTCTTTATGCCTCCCAGGCCACCTGGAGCCCAATAACTAATTGAAGATAATTAGCTCTCATTTAGCCACACTTACCAGTTCACCTGTTTCACTTGCAAATCCCTGGAACTTCCAATTTATCTAATTAAGGTGTTTTGATCCTTCTCCCAGAAGAAAACTGGGCCACGGCCTTTCTAGTTGGGCATAAATAGCCAGCTACACCCAAACTCAAGCTATGTTTGATCCTTGATCAAACTCCTAGTGAAATTCTGATAATTCATTTTTTGTACTAAAGCTGTTTAAATGTTATCTTTCCAACCAGTTCCTGGAAGGAGACTTATTCATCACTAATATCCTGCTGAGTGCTATTATTTACTGTATAGACAGCTGACTGAAAAGTAAAGGTTGCCACAGCAACAAAGTTGCTTACCTAAGACCTTGTCTGCAAGAGGTGAGGAAAGGATTTGCAAGTGGTGTCCCATCTTCAAGCCCTAACCACTGTGTTACACTTTCTGTTTTCCATTGACTGTCCTGCTGTGAATAAATACTTAAATAGCCGTTAGGCAGAGAGAGAAAGAGAGAGAGAGAGACAGTGAGGGAAAAATGACCCTGCTGTAGTATGCTTAGGACACTCATCTGAGCAACCTCCATTATTTATCCATAATGGAACTGTCTCAGCTGGAGAAACTGAGGAAACCACACATCAGAATATCTCATAGCCTAGTGGTTAGCACTCCTTCCTGAGACTGGGGAGACTACCCACCACTTTGAATCCTTTCTCCCATGCTGGAAACAGGGGAGGGAGAACTGAACTTGAGTTTCCTATATCCCAGATGAGTGCACTAACCGCTAAATTAAAAGTTATACGGTGGGCTTCACCCCCTCCTTCAGCTAGTTGTGTGCCACAAGGCTGGTACCTCTAGTCACTGATGGAAGAATGTAAAAAAGGACAGCTGCCCCAGGCTGTGTTTCCTCTAATTTTTCCTGTCCACGTGTGGAATAAATTTTGTTATGCGCACCACCATAGAAACACATGTTACCAGCTGTGGGTGGCTGTGAGCACTCTGCTAATCAACTGGATGCCACCTAAATTTCTCTTAGGTAGCTGCTTATGTGCTCAGTTTACAGGGAACACTGGCTCCAGGTCCTGGTGATTTAAAAGGGACTGGGCTCCTGACATTGCTGCCACTGCTATGGCAACAGCTGGAGCCCTGCACATTTTAAATTGCTGCCAGAGACCTGTGCAAAGTGCTTTGAAAGCCCCAAAGACCTGGCTGGGGGGAGGCTAGTCCCAAACCCACCTCTTCTACCTGAGATCCCACCCCTTCTGAGGACATGGAATCAGGCCCCTCCCACCTTACACGGGGCTTGATAAGTCTCTTTCCATAGCCCTCCAAGCACCTAATTCATCCAGACAAGCAAAGGCTTAGGTAACTAAGCTGCTAGATCCCAAAGAGAAGTTAAGCAGAGCTAGGCATGTCTTTGCAACTCAGACTCCCATTGGCATGCTGGTTTATGTGGCTCACATTCCAATGTGCCTGTCTTTCTGTTCATGTTCTAGATGCCTCAGTGTTTCAACACCTATGGCCCTTTGTGGATACCAGCCCAGGACCCAATTGTCTTCAGACTGTTTCAGTGATTTTAAATTCCTCTGTCTGACCTCAAAATTTACCTCCATCCATCCAGTCTTCTATCTTTTACCAGAAGAGTCTGTAAAAGTTGAGAAGTTCCTCCTCTACATGTTAAAACATCACCGTTCAGCCACTAAAACTTGATTATGTGTCCCTTTCCAAAGAGATAATTAAGTCACAGTCTCTCTGCCCCCTCTTCATGCTATTTCTATGCAGATCACTGACTCATCCCTTCAGCATAAACTCTGTATGCGCCTGTGGAGACCTCATTACCTTTGACATTATTTTTGGTCGTAGAACATCTAATTTTCAACTTTAGAGTACACAGATGGGAACAGAGAAACAATGCTTGCGCTCATTGCCTTTGAATTATACAAAACCAAGATGCCATTGTTATTACCTATTCCTGACACACTAATGACAGAAATGAACAAAGCTACTCTTTTTTTAATGCATTCTGCATAACATTGTGAGAGTCTGATCCATTGCGTATAATGGCATTTCATGTTGCTGCTGTGAAAATGGATGAAAAACATTTCAGTCTGTTAAAATTGTGTGTCTTATGATATCTCCAGGTTAGGTTGCCAATATTTGTTTGATACATGCTAAAGAGTGGGTTTCAATACTGTTGCTTATTCAAAAAACAAAAGCCAACCAATAAAAAAGCCAACCCATATGCATAGACAGGAATTCTTTCACTTATTGTATCACCTCTCATCTTAGCAACATAAAGTGAATTACCAATGTTGACTGATTGGAAAAAAATTCAAAATTTCTAAGTAACTTAGGTTCTTAAGTTTCATCTTTTAAAATAACTTAGGACTAGATTTTCAAAGGTATTTGTGTATCTAAGCATGCAGATAGTGGGATTTGAAATCAATATAGCTGCAGCACCCAGATGCTTTTGAAAATCCCTCAAGGTACCTATCTGATACAGACAAAATTAGGAGTCACATTCCCATTGAAAGAGAGTATAACATTTTAAAAGGCCCCTCACTGACATAATAGCTGATATCTCACTGATTTTCATTGAAGATTGGGTTCATAAGTAGCTGTGAGTCAGGGATTCAAAGGCATTTAGCAGTCTAAAGATAGATATGGATGTCTAACCTGATCAGGTGCTTTTGAAAATTACAAGAGGCATTTAAACCTCTTTGATTTCTATAGGAGTTAGGCATCCAACTTAGTCAGATACTTCTGAAAATTTTACTTTGTCTCACAGCACCTTTTCATGGTATGATATTGTCCATGTAATAGTTTGAAGACCACAAGTTCAGATCCAGTCAGCGAAGGACTGACATACCCTCATGAAACTTCATTGAAGTTGGTGACTTGCCCCATTCCACACAACAGACTAGTAATCAGTATAGAACCAGGGAACTTAGTTTCTAATCTAGACCATTTCTCTAACCACTGCACAATATTCCATTCAGTCAGATTCTCATGAGCTCCCCTTTTGTATTATCTGAGATTAGTTATGTAGGCCACTTATTTGAAAATAAGCATAAGAGTTGGTTGAAATTTTTCTGTTAACTTTTTAAATTCTTTCTTGATAAAGGAAAGTGGCTTTTCAAGTAAATGGAAATTTCTGCACGGAAATTGCTTTGCTTGTGCATATAATTGTTTTTTTTTTCCTCAGAAACCCTAAGCCAAAAATGTTTCAGATTTTGAGTTTTCAGATCTTTTACCAAAACAGCCTCCCCCCCGCAAAAAAAAGGGAAAGAAAAACAGTAAATTATTCAATGAGCATAAAAATTGTTTAATTTTAATTTTTTTTCCCTTAGGAAAGGAAGAGTTTCCAGTCAGCGGTATTCTATATCGCTGCTGCACAGTATAGTTGTTTAATCTATGTAAGTACTACATATTTAGGTTTGATTGCTTGTTTAGAAGATATTAAGCAGAACAGCAGAGGAATCCAAAAGAGACCGGAGTGCCAGCTACAAGTGTGAAATCAACTTTATTCAAATTCTTCTCATATGGAAGTGAGTAATTGTTTGCTAAAGTTCTGCTGCCAGACAATGAAATATCTCTGCAGTTTTAGCCCATGAGAGCACAATTTGATTTGCCTGCACAAATCTCTATATGCTTTTGACTTTATTGGGATGCCACATCTTTATGCTTGTGTGGAGTCCCAGTGAAGTAACTGAAATCTGCATAAATATAGGGATCCATCTGAACAGCTCACATTTGCAAATTTATATCTTTAATTTCCTTCAAAATATTTTGTAAGATTATGAGTTAATACAATTCAGGAGAACTTGAGTCCTTGAAACATCTTTTTTTTTTCTTTAAAAGTTCTAGTCGTTCATTAAAATTTGCACGAGTAAAAACAGTGATTAGTAGTCCCCCTTGCAGATATGCTTGAAGGCCATCCTATTTATAAAAGTGGGGCTTTGCTGGAGCACTTGAAGCAAAAACAAACACACACGCACAATCTACCTTTTTATTAATGCATATTACTTTATGGTAGGACCCTCTGTACCAGAGCACTTTATTCTTTCTAGTTTAAATATGTGAAAATTCAATATCACATGCTTTTCACCTGTGGTCTTATGACAAGAAAATTGTTTTCTACTCCTTATTAAAAAACAACAACAACTATTTCATGGATCTAAAGAATGTTTTACACTCCTGTGAAAAATCACCAGATTTGACTGTAGCTTCTTTCCAACATCTAACCAATCTTTAATTCTGACTGATCTAACCAGGATATAAATGCAGATTGCTTCTTGTCAAAAGAGCGTCTTTTAATCATCATAAGTTCTATTACATTTTTTTTCTTTTTCATTGGAACACAGTTTTTTGGAAGAAATAGAAAAGCCAAGTACTTCCAAATACTTATTTTGCTGTTAAGTATAAGCCAGATTTATTATGTTTCTGGTTATTTTATTTGCTTAGTCAGAATAGAGCCTTTACAGATTTAATTCTCCTCTGGTTATATTCTCTACCCTAGGAGACCTCATTGTAGGACTCCAATTTTAATTAAAAATCTACACTGAAGAAATGTGTTTGTACTTCTACTAAGCAGAATGATTATACGTTCCATAGGCAAACTTTAAAAAGACTTTGAACCTTCCAAAATGTGTAAGAATTTATCTCACCTTAGTTTAAAAAAAAAATAAAAAACTCCTAAAATGGACTGTCAGATCCTAACACCTAACTTTGAACTTTAGGATACTCCGGGCAAGATTTGTTAGGTATTTAGACACCTAAAGAAGCAGTTATATCCCTAATGGGATATTTGAAAGTGCATAAGTAGGTAAGGTGACTAACCCTCTAATTAGATATCTAGCTACATCTTTAAGTACCTAATTACCTTTGAAAAACTGGCCCACAATCAACAAAATGAACAGAGATTGAAGTTTGGCATCTGCTATCTTTCTGAATCCTGATCATGTGAACCTAAAACATCTGAAGACAAAGAATAAGATTTTCAAAACAATCTAGATCTGTGGTGTCCGATACAGTCGTCGCTCACCACATGTGGTAAATAGGAAACAGTGTTGTTGTGACTATGGCCCAGCTCGAGAGCTGTATTCATCAAAATGGCTACTTCTACACTTGCCCAAAATTTCGAAAATGCCATTTGCATGGCCATTTTGAAGTTTACTAATGAAGCACTGAAATACATATTCAGTGCCTCATTAGAATGCGGGTAGCTGCAGGACTTCGAAATTGACACGCCTCACGGCCGTGCGGCTCATCCAGACAGGGCTCCATTTCGAAAGGACCTCAGCAACTTCGAAATCCTGTTATTCTTATCTGCTGTTAGGAACAAGAGGATTTGGAAGTTGCCGGGGTTCTTTCAAAAAGGAGCCCTGTCCGGATGAGCTGCGTGTGGCGAGGCACGTCAATTTCGACGTGCCGCGGTCGCTCGCATTCTAATGAGGTGCTGAATATGTATTTCAGCGCTTCATTAGTAAACTTTGAAATGGCCATTTGCATGGCTATTTCGAAGTTCTGGGCAAGTGTAGACACGGCCAATGTGGTAAAGCGTCTTCTCCTGAGAGCCACACGTGGGGAGTGCCGTCTGCTCACTCCGTGCTCGCGCCCAACTGCAGCAACCCCAGCAGCTCTAGTGAATCGCCATCATTTAGAGTGGAGTGGCTGGGGGTGCCTGGCTCTGGGGGAGGACATTCAGTTAGAGCAGGGGGTGGGGGTCTGTGGCAAATATGGAAAGATGACAACCATGAGTGTTGTGATCTTTGAATTCCTTTTGGACACTGCTGATCTAAATAAGAGTCTAAGCTCCATTTTCCAAAAGTGACTTGCAGCCAGATTTTAAAGGTATTTTGGTGCCTATATATTTAGAAAGCTTCCCAGTGGGTAGGTCAAAAGCATCTTGCTCCTAACATCCATTGATTTGAAACACTTCATCAAGACATTCTAGGTAGGGATGAGATTAAACTAGAATCTCACATCAGACATCCTGCCCAATTTTTGCAGGAGGCAGAGATCTGTATTCATATCCCAACTCTGAACATGCTTTTATGGTTTTGATTTTCAGTCAGACTTCCCAAAAATGGAAGAGGCCTACTTTTGGGATCAGATACAGTTCTGATGTCACTCAAGATGTCAGACATCATATGAAGTTTTGAAAACTGTGAAATTTAACAGCAACTAAGACTGATGAAATTTGACTAGATCGCACTTTTGAGGAGATTTCTCCATCTGAAATGAATGTTTTGTTGGAATAGGATGCACGACTTCAGGGCTATCAGATTATTATTAATCTTATTACCATCATTCCCTCTACTCTTTTCCATCCATGTGCAGAATTTTTCCATACATGCGAGGAAAAAAATTTGATGTGCACCGACAAGTGTGCCAATGTGCACCACCATTAGAAATGCAAAACCTAGCTATAGACGCTATGCTCATCAGCTGGATGGCATCTGAATCTCTCGAGTGGCTGCACAAGCATACAGCTTGCAGGGAATGCTGCTTACTACTGTAACCATTTTTACTCTCTTTTTGTAAAGGAACTTTTCAGCTCTAGTCTGCGCTGTTTAGGCCCCAGTTGGAGTATTGTGTCCAGTTCTGGGTGCTGCATTTCAAGAAAGATGTGGAGAAATTGGAAAGGGTCCAGAAAAGAGCAACAAGAATGATCAAAAGTCTAGAGAACATGACTTACGAAGAAAGGCTGAAAGAATTGGGCTTGTTTAGTTTGGAAAAAAGAAGATTAAGGGGGAACATGATAGCGGTTTTCAGGTATCTAAAAGGATGTCAAAAGGAGGAGGGAGAAAACTGGCTCTTCTTGGCCTCTGAGGATAGAACAAGAAACAATGGGCTTAAACTGCAGCAAGGGAGGTTTAGGTTGGACATTAGGAAAAAGTTCCTAACTGTCAAGATGGTCAAACACTGAATAAATTGCCTAGGTAAGTTGTGGAATCTCCATCTCTGGAGATATTTAAGAACAGGTTAAATAAATGTCTATCAAGGAGGGTCTAGACAGTACTTGGTCCTGCCAGGAGGGCAGGGGGCTACAATCGATGACCTCTCAAGGTCCCTTCCAGTCCTAGCATTTTATGATTCTATGATATCTATTTTGCCAATATAAAGATAACTTTACATGCTGCTTCTGGAGAAGAATAAGCTACGGAAAAGCTTTAACTTTTATCTTTTGCCCCTTTCCAAAGACAGTCACCCTTATTTTTACTCTTTGGTTATGTCTACACTAGAGGGTTTTCTCAACAAAACTGGCATGGTTGGCTGTTTTGTTGAGAGAGCAGCTGGACAGTTTGGCCACAATCTGTTGAGAGAAGGTTTAGCAGAAGATATCTTCTGTCAACAAATCGCTGTAATCTAGACGTAGCCATAGAGTGGACAATATAAGACAAGCCATTTCAGGTCTTTTCCATGATTCCTTCTCATGACCACAGCATAGGGTACTATATTTCAGGAAATATGGGGACAAACTGGAGAGAGTCCAGAGAAGAACAATAAAAATGATTAAAGGTCTAGAAAACATGACCTATGAGGAAAGATTGAAAAGAACTGGATTTATTTACTCTGCAGAAGAGAAGACTGGGAGGAAACATGGCAACAGTTTACAAGTACAAAAAAATTTGTTCTAAGGATAAGAGAGGAAAACTTGTCCTCCTGAGCACTTTGGCTGAATTACAAGGGTGGTTTAGGTTAGGCATTAGGAAAAACTTCCTGCCAGAGTAGTGAACCTCTGAAATAAACTGCTCGGGGAGATTTTAAAAAATTTCTTATGATGATGATTCTGCAAACAGGTTAGACAAACATCTGTCAAGGATGGTTTAGATAATACTTAGTCCTGCACTGAAAGCAAGGGACTGGACTAGAACATAGCTCAAGGTCCTTTCCAGTCCTACAATCCTATGCAGGGCCATAACAAGGGTGAGGTGAGTGAGGCACTTGCCTCAGGTGTGGAGCTGAGGGGGCACAAGTGAATGCCTCACTTACCTCATTCTTGTTATGCTGCTCCAGACTGCTCCCAGTCATTGGGCTGTGTGGCAGGTCATGGCGGGGAGAGGGAGCGCGGGGCCAGGCTGGGGCCAGGCAGCAGATGTGGTGTAGCACAAGCTCCACGCTCACTCGGAGCATGTGCAGGGCAACCACATGCCGCCCAGCTGAGTGCCAGCCCCATGCACATGAGAGTCACACATGTGGGCTGCCCCTCCCACTGCTCCACACATATGCCCTACCACATGGTGGGATAAGCACATGGTGGGCCATTTCTCCAGAGTGGCTTCTGGGGGGTTGTGACCTGGGGCAGCAGGCCTGAAGCAGTGCCTTCATCCTTGGCTCCACTGGCAAAGACTCCAGTGAGTTGCCGGCACATGCAGTTGAGACGCACACTGGAGGTGCCTGGCTCTAGGGTGGGGGGTGGGAGAGGAGCTGGGGGTGTCTTGCTTTGGGGGAGTGGAGGGGGATTGGGTCAGAGCATGGGCCTGTGAGTGCCTGACTCTCAGAGAAGGGATGGGGGTGGGGAAAGAGTAGGGATCTGGAGGTGCCTGGGTCTGGCGGGAGCAGAGAGAGATTTGGTTAGAGCAGGGGGTCTGTGGGTGCCTGGCTCTGGGACAGAGTGAGGGCATTGTCCCTCATAAGTATTTTGAAAATCTGGCAACCCTACTGGCCTGACTTGCCATGTGGCTGCCATGGATACTGGGCAGGGGGTGGTGAGACACTGCCCAGAGCCACTTGGCACAGCCACAGGGCAGACATGGCTGCAGCTGGGAGCCTCCGTGTGCCTTGCGGGTAGCCTCATTTAAGTGGCTACTACTGGCCTGTTCCCCCCAAGGGAGTGCAGGGTGGGCAGTAAATGCACCCGGCCTGGCTGCCAGTGAGGCACATGGAAGCTCCCTGCCGCGGCCGCAACTGCCCTGTGGCTGCGCTGGGCGGCATGTTGTCCCCCCAGGTATCCCTGGCAGCCACATGGGAGGCCAGGCCACTGGCACTAGGGTTGCCAGATTTTCAGAATGCTTATGAGGGACAATGCCTCCCCATCCCACAGAGCCAGGCACCCCCAGCCCTGCTCCAACCCAATCCTCCTCCCCTCCCCCAGAGCCAAGCCCTCCCGCCAGGCCCCTGCTCTAACCCCAGCCAGCATAAGCAGTGTGTTTTATTATTATTAATAATGTATTTTCCCTTCTTCTATGAAATAACTACTATGAGGGGGCACAATTTTATAGTCTTGCCTCAGGCACAAAATTAGCTAGTTATGGCACTGATCCTATGATTCCATGATTGTTATTTGAGATACCTTAACCCACTTAGAGTAGGAGGCTATTTCAATTAATCATTTCGTGCAGATTTCTAGAATTATCTTCCACATTTCCACAACATTTAACTCTATTGTAATCACAAAACAGAACATCAACAAGAGGAGCCTAGATAGCAAATGAATGGCTGACAATTGAAGCTATTTAGTATCAGTTAAATGCTAACTGTGCCAGCTTGAACAAAGCACCTGCTAAGGTCACATAAAGCAGTGATTGTTTCCTTTTTTGAACAAGGGATTTAATATTGAAAGGCTATTCTTCATTGGTGTAAAGCAGCATAGTTCCATTTACACTAATGGAGCCTCACACTCTGGCTAAATGCCTCTGCAGTAATTTGGCTACGTAAGACAGCAGGAAGACTAAAATCTTTTTGACCTAACAAATACTGCAGTATAAATTAACCCTGAATTGCTACTTGCATGTTTCCAGAACAAGAGAGCACATGCCAAAAAACTTAAAGTAAATCACTGAAAAATAATCCAAATCACTTTGATTTTACAAAAAGCAAATCTGTACTAGCCATGTTAGAAAGGAAGGTTTGTGAGTTATGTTTCCACTCAAACATTACAAAGTACTAGCTTAGGTACCCCAAAGAGTTAAGGAAAAGAATGGAACTGTTGTATTACATCCTGATAAGGCTAACAGTCTTAGGAAGAGACCTCATGGCCTATCACACAGCCCACTAGTTCAGGGCTCAGGAGAGCGGGGTTTTATTCCTGGCTCTGCTGCTGGGTGGCCTTGAGCAAGTCACTTAAGCTGTGTTTACACTACAAGACAAAATCAATTTTAAGTTAGTTAGCCTGATTTTTCCAAGTGCCTGTCCTCACTGTAAATTCCATTAGCTCGATTTATGGAGCACTAAAATTGGCATAATATCAAAATTCTAAAATCATAGTAATCTGACCTGTGTAACATTCTGTTTGAATTTAAATTTTTGAATGAAGGGTGGTGAGGATGCTCCACGTCTTTAAATCGAATTAATTCGCCTCCACAGACATCCCGGATGTGCCCCACAGTGCTCCGCTCTGGCCTCTTACATTTCCACTGCTCTCAGGTGCAGAGGAATTAGGCAACAGGAAGACCATTACAATTCAGCACCTGGGAGCCCATGGCTGTAGTGTCATGAAAGGCTGAAAAGTCTTCTTTTTCTTTGCTAGTAGCATGGCTGTAGGGTCTGTGGTTCTGTGTCTACCTCTGCTTGCTGCCTTTTTTTTTTCTGCTCTGGCTGGAAACAGCCACTGCCCTCCCATACCATGCGTCAGCTAGGCTGTGGGTGGGGGTCCTGCTTGTCTGGTAGGATGAGAAACTTCTTTTCAGCCATTTACACATTGTTCCCCCTGCCCCTCATCCTCTCCCTTGCCCCCCGCTGGAGGAGCCACACACTCTGGAACATACCCGCACCCAGTCGCATCACATGGCTTGACCCCAAACCAATAAAAGGACATGCTGTGCAAGGTGCCAGGCAGCTTGCGAGTGCTGAGGGTCACAATTTTGGGGGGCTGGCTGTAGTCTGGGTTCTTTTAGGCAGCCGTGGGACGTCTCCTTCTACGGTCATGATTTTTGGAGCTGGCTGTAGCCGGAGGTCTTTTAGCTGCCCGGGGGATGTCTTCCTCGGTGGTCATGATTTTCAGGGCTGGCTGTAGCTTGGGGTCTCTTAGCTGCCAAGGGGACATCTTCCTTGGCAGTCACGGTTTACAGGGCTGGCTATAGTTAGAGATCTTTTATCTACCCCAGGGATGTCTCCCTCAGCAGACAAAATTTTAGGTCAATGATAAAAAATACTTTGTCACTTGCGTGGCTGTTCTCTGGGACCAAATTTTTCATATGGGCTTTATCAAAGGCCAAAGGGGCTGGCTTTATTCACGGGTCTTTTATCTGCCCCAAGCCATAAACATTTCAATGATTCAGTCAAGTGCCAGTGTAGCAACCGTGTCTACTTAAACATAAGGGTCATCTTTCACAGGAGGCTTAAATCCAGATTCAAGTTCCTACATGCTCAAAGGGTATCCTGGGGGGGTCACAAGTTCTGTGGCTGTCAAATGTGTGCTGTCTTGGCTGATCTGAACCTTTACTGATGATTAATTCAAGTTTCAGTGTAGCACCGGTGTCTACTTGAGTCCTCTTTCCCAGGAGGCCTAAATCCATATCCGAGCCCAAAGGAAAGCCTAGGCTTGCTGGTCATAGCGGCAGGTGGTGGGTATTCCTGGGTGCTCACAGTTTTTGGGGCTGCCAAATATCACAATTTTCAGGTGCTGGCTGTAGCCTGGGGTGGTTTTAGCTGCCCCAAGCTGTACATGTTTCAATGAAGGCAACGTAATAGCTATACAGTTACCACAGTTCTTGAAGTAAGGCTTGCAGCAGGGAATATTCTTTTTTGGAAAGTCCAAACCTGGCTGTAGTCTGGTGTCTTTTAGCTGCCCTGAGCCATAACTGTGAATGATTCATTTGAGTTTCAGTATAGCACCCGTGTCTACTTAAATATATTTAACATGGCAGGGGAAAGAGGGGAACGAAAAGTGGGAAGATGTTGTCATATATCCACATCTACCTGTGGGGTCAGAATGCTGCAGGGTTCAGGGAACTGTGAGATATGTTCCCATAATACACTGCTGCAGCACTCAATTTAAGCTACTTGTGTGTGGCAGCAGTAAGTCAATTTTGTGGGGAGCATGTGGAAAGGTGAAGATGCTCAAAATCAAATGGATAAAACTCAGCATTAAGAAACTGAATATAATAAACTTGATGTTATCTCACACTATAGATGCAGTCTTACCCTCTCTCTGCCACCCTCTTTTTTTTGTCTGTAAAATGGGGAAAATTGTAATGACCTGCTTTGTAATGTGCTTTGAGAACTATACATGTGGACTACAATATAAACCTGGGCATAACAGATTAATCACAAATATATATTCCTGACAACTTTGATTTGTAAGATTACTAGTACATCAAGAACAACCAAATGAAATAAATTCTAACATGCAGGTCAAAAAGTGTTAAAACTCATAGGGACTATGCATTTATGTAATAAGGGTAAGCTACCAACACACCAGGTCAAAGTGCATGAAGATGTAAAAGGACAAAGGATCCCGTCTACAGGATACTTAAATACTGACACCAAATGGATTACTTCTACATTTAGCTACATGTTAAGTACCTTGCTGAATCAACAACTAAATTAGGCAGATAACATCGTACAATTATTTAACATACGTAGCACAGCAATGAATCTTTTATAGAGATGAATCTTTGATATAGATGAAAGGATAAACTGTATATTAATAAACCTGCAGATGATGATGAAATGGAGGTATTAGACACAGGATTCATTGAAAATGCAAAATATGACTGCAAATCATAATTATTAGTGCACAGGAAACAGAGAATTTTGAATTTGGACCATGTTTTGTTACTGATTTACATCTCTGCAATGGGGACGCAAAGAAAGATTAGAATTGTTTGAAATGGAAGTCTAACCTCCCAATTTCTAACTCACAGGTACCTGCTCCAATCAACGTACCATAAGACTTTTAGGTTAAGAACCTGAATCACAAGTGGGTGGCTCATTCATTTTGTATCATGTAAAAAGAGCCAAATTTCATTACTGGTAGCCATGCCAGTATCATCTGATAGCATAGTCAAAATAAAGATGCTTGTCAGAACCTTATCTAAAAACCAAGGATTTTTTTTTAAATATTGATAATTTCTTACTCAGATAGAAGTGTTGTTTGATGTTTTGTGCCTGGATGGCAGTTACTTGTAGTTTTCTCAGTTAACACCATTTAGCAATATAAACATTTTGCTATGGGTGACATTGACTTCATAATGAAGGAAGCAATCTTGCCTGAAAAGGAATATGTTGCTCATTAAGCAAGTAGTATTATAGTTCAAGAAAAGCCTGTTTGTTTGGCAATGCTAGATACAGTTTTGATCACAGAAAACATTTCTATGATCATATGCAAAATGTAGGCAAACTTCTGATAGTCTTGTCTTCTTAGGAAGGTTTCAGTTATGGAGTTCATTTCTTTCCTTCATTATGATGTTCATTTAAAGTCATCAGACTTTGAAACAACTGAGAGTACTGCCTGCTACACAGAAAGTAAAGAATACATTCTGACAGAAATGTGAACCAGTATCTGCAGAATAGCTTCACTAATGAATAAGACATGCTGGTAGTAGCCAGGTTAGCGTTTTCATTCTGAGTTGAGATTGACCTGGGCAGAAGGCTTGCACTAGGCCTAGCCAAGATTTAAATAGTCCTGCTTTAAATTAATTTACTGCTGGCCCTGTGCACCAGGGTAAAGTTCATCCACTAGGGCTAGTTAAGGAAATTGATTAGGAAACTAACATTTAAAGTCTCGTTCAACACCAAACAGGGGATTCTGCAGCTTGTGAAAACTATAATTCTTAAAATTTCAATGCAACATTGTAGGTCCATATACCCACTGCAATTTTCAGGGTACTTATGCCAACATCCTCTATTCCTTTTTCCTTCACACATATGTACATTCATGCAAACAAGATGTACAAAAGAAATGGCTAAACCCCAAGAGTTTTTGAAAACTTCATCATTTTTAAAACAAAAAAACAGTAAAGTAGCACTTTAAAGATTAACAACATAATTTGATCATTTTTAGTCTCACTTACTGCATTTGGTTCAAAAGACTGACTGAATACAAACTCAAACTCTTATGTTTTTCAGCCAGGGAAATCTCTCCTGGTCTCGGCATCTGAGCAGCAAGGAATAATACAGTCCAGATTTAAGGTGCTATGACTGTACAATGATTACAAGTGTAGTTTGTCAGTATGCAGTGCCTTCTGTATTGAGGTATATGCATGTATGAAATGTATCCTTTAGCCAGAACATTTCTGGGGATTCTTAAAGTATATTGACAGAGCTTCTGTCATGTCAATATTATCCAAGCCCCTATCTTAGCCAAGCAATCATAACGTGAAGCTCCCCAGAATATGGTCTGATGACAAAGACAGATCTGAGTACCATCTTCACATCAAAAACATCATAACCCATGTAAGTCCTTTTCTTTTCTCCCTGAGTTACTTGGGAGCAGGCAACCCACTCTTGAGTTTCTGGGCACCTGATGTGTTTAATATTAAAGGAGATCCTGAGTCTTCCAGTGGTGATGTTGGATAGTTGGGAATCCCCTTTCCACCCCTGATTTCTAAAGGTCTGTAAAATGGTGGTACTTCCACCTGGCTGGCTCCTGTACACACATAGGCTCTGTCTACACTAGCCCAAACTTCGAAATGGCCATTTCAAAGTTTACTAATGAAGTGCTGAAATACATATTCAGTGCCTCATTAGCATGTGGGTGACCGCGGCACTTCAAAATTGACGCAGCTCGCTGCCATACGGCTCGTTCAGATGGGGCTCCTTTTCAAAAGGACCCCGCCTATTTCAAAGTCCCCTTATTCCTATCAGCAGATGGGAATAAGGGGACTTCAAAGTAGGTGGGGTCCTTTCGAAAAGGAGCCCCGTCTGAACGAGCTGCAATGTATTTCAGCGCTTCATTAGTAAACTTCGAAATGGCCATTTGCATGGCCATTTCAAAGGTTGGGGCTAGTGTAGTCACGGCCATAATGATATGCCTTGGGAAACCTCCAGGAAACTTATTCCAGTTATAATCTGGGTTTAAGTCCCAAACAGCAATTATAAATAGTATATATCTAATAGACCAAATTAGAATTAACACATACCTTTACTTGACAACTTAAGGAAACAGGTTTACAGTGTAAACTTGAATAAAATCAGCTAATAATATAAACAGAAATAAATGAAACATATAACAGGCATGTTCACTGCCATCAGTTCTCCCACCCCAGATTGTACACTCTTTAGTTAGCAAAGTTGCAGTTAGTTGCTTGCATTGGCACATGGCTGTTGGATTGCAGATCACTTGGTGAGGGCTTGGTGTGTCAGTCCAGGCAAAGGAACGAGCTGACCAGCCCCTCTGACACTGGAGCTGACCTCTGCAGCACTTTAACAGACACAGATAAAGTTTCTTCCCTGCAGGGTCTCTCATTAACAGGCTGTAGGTCCCCAAAACAGTTCCTAGCTGGGAGAAAGCTCCACACCTACCCCAAAGTAATCTGTTCAATCAGCCTTAACTCTCCAAAAACAGGGAGACTACCATCTTCTTCCCCCAGCCAAGACAAAAAGCCACACTTTCCTTCCCTTTTATTCTCAAAGCCACATGGGAGTTGTAGTCTTTAGAGCCAGACTGCAGCACAAAGGATCCTCCAGGCAACAATCAGAGGATCCTATAGACACACCCATATTGCCTCATTGCACTGGGCTCACATGCATGCAAGAAGAAATAAGGAATCCTATGGACACTCATAAGGCAGTACCTCCAAAATGACTGAAATGTTACTTCTCTGATCTCTCTGAAGGAAGGAATGGAACTTGCTCAGTGTTTTCATTCTTCTAAGCTAAGCTTCAGATAAATCCAGAAAACCTCGAAGTCATAGAATCATAGAATTCTGGGGCTGGAAGGGACCTCAGGAGGTCATCTTGTCCAGCCCCCTGCCTAAAGCAGGAGCAACCTCATCTAAATCATCCCAGCCATGACTATGTCAAGCTAGGACTTAAAATCCTCTAGGGATGGAGATTCCACCACCGCTCTTGGTAATGCATTCCAGCCCTTCACCACCCTCCTGGTGAAATAATTTTTCCTAATATCCAACCTACACCTCTCCTTCTGTAACTTCAGACCATTGCTCCTTGTTCTGTCATCGTCACCATTGAGGACAGCCTCTCAACATCCTCTTTAGAGCCCCCTTTCAGAAAGTTGAAGACTGTTATCAAATCGCCCCTCAGTCTTCTCTTCCGTAAACTAAATCAGCCCAAATCTCTAAGACTGTCCTCATGGGTCATGTGCTCCAGACCCCTAATCATTTTCATTGCCCTCCGCTGGACCCTTCCTTTCCAATGCATCCGTATCTTTTCTATCTTGGGGGGTCCAGAACTGGACAGAGTACTCCACACGGGGCCTCACCAGAGCCCAGTAGAGGAGAATAATTACTTCTCTAGATTTGCTGGAAATGCTTCTCCTAATACATCTCAATATACCATTAGCCTTCTAGGCTACAAGGGCACACTGTTGACTCATATCCAGCCTCTTAGCCACTGTAATCCCCAGGTCCTTTTCTGCTGCACTGCTACTTAGACAGTCAGTTCCCAGCCTGTAACATTGCTTGGGATTCTTCCAACCCAAGTGCACGACTCTGCACGTCTCCCTGTTGAACCTCATCAAATTTCTTTTGGCCCAATCCTCCAATTTGTTTAGGTCGCTCTGGACCCTACCACTACCCTCCAATGTATCTACCTGTCCTCCTAGCTTCATGTCATCTGCAAATTTGCTGAGGGTGCAATCCATCCCCTCATCCAGGTAATTAATAAAGATGTTGAACAGTACTGGCCCTAGAACTGATCCTTGGGGCACTCCACTTGAAACTGACTGCCAACCACACACTGAGCTATTGATCACTACCCATTGGGACCATCTGTCAAGCCAGTTTTCTATCCATCTTTCAGTCCATGTAGCTAATCCACACTTTCTTAACTTATGGGCAAGAATATTGTGGGAGAGCATATCAAAAGTTTTGACAAAGTCGAGGTATATTACATCCATTGACTTCCTCATGTCCATGCCATTGATGGATTTAAAAGAAGCAGATTTGACACTAGCTCTTTGATCTTCAATAGGGCAAAAACAAGTTAATGAAACCAGCATGGTGCCTATACCATGCTGTGGGTAGAAATAAGAAAGACAAAACGTTAAGGCTGGGTCTACATGGAGCTCTGTCCAGAGCAGCTGCTGACAGAGCTATACAAAGTGAGCTCCTTGGAATTGCAAATGGCTGCCTATTTTTACACTTCCAAAGTTCATTACCATAGCCAAGTGTGAGTTCAGTGCCAGTAGAAGGTGATTGCCTGCACTGCAGAAACCATGCGGACGAGCCTCTGCCGGCTAAACCCCCGCTCTGTCACCAGTCCCGTATGCCTCATCCATGTAAACATAGCCTAAGACACATGAGACTACACATACACTGCACCTCACCTGTACCGTCTCAGCAACCTTGCTCTAAAATGGCAGATTAGGTGACAAGAGGTAAACGTCAACTGTTGGTTACATATTCAAATACTTACCAATAATCATTTGAGGGATCAAAGCAATCTGTCCTAATAAGATGAATAGGCCATCATAAATTTCATCCTGAGATAATTATTTCTATTCTGCACACACTTTTACTAACCTGTAAAACAAACAGATGAAGATGAATGCACAATGCACATATTATTCACTCGAGGGTAAGGATTTTAAGAGAAGGCTTGCTGGAGACTGGACAAAACATTTATATTGACCTTGAAATGTGTTTATTCTAAGTACACAGAGTGGAGTTTTTGTGTTAATATTAGGTTTTCAAAAGTATTACTTCACATAGTGATAGTTACCCTTCTGTGTCTACACGTGCCCCAAACTTCGAAATGGCCATGCAAATGGCCATTTCGAAGTTTACTAATGAAGCGCTGAAATGCATATTCAGCGCTTCATTAGCATGCGGGCGGCAGCGGCGCTTCGAAATTGACGAGCCTTGCCGCCGCGCGGCGCGTCCAGACGGGGCTCCTTTTCGAAAGGACGCCGCCTACTTCGAAGTCCCCTTATTCCAATGAGCTCATGGGAATAAGGGGACTTCGAAGTAGGCGGGGCCCTTTCGAAAAGGAGCCCCATCTGGACGCGCCGCGCGGCGGCAAGGCTCGTCAATTTCGAAGCGCCGCTGCCGCCCGCATGCTAATGAAGCGCTGAATATGCATTTCAGCGCTTCATTAGTAAACTTCGAAATGGCCATTTGCATGGCCATTTCGAAGTTTGGGGCACGTGTAGACATAGCCTAACTGTCACTTCTGCAGCCCTTGGAGTGTTTGTTGACTTCCGTTTCCATTTCAGCAGTAATCAGTTGCTGTATGGAAGTGCCTGTCGATTGAAAATTGTGACATTACTTTAAAACAGTATCTTTACATGTAATTCAAATTTTCCATGCTTACATAGAGGACCCAGCTCATTCTCAGCTTTGCAGAGCAGATGTGCCCCAGGTGCTGTCTCATGGACACTTTAATTTCATCTTTTCTTCTTAATGCATTTCAGCCTAAAAGTAATTTGTGACCAAAAAGCATGTTTTTGTTGTTGGTGTATAGAAACTCAGTGTACTAAATAATCATCTTAACTAGTTGTCTTTGCAGCACTGACACTGATAAAAGATTGAACCATTTTGACAAAAATACAAGTACTTCATATTAGCTACTACATGTTTGAGAGACTTTCTCTAGCTGAGCGTCTGTATGTGAGTCTTTCTGTTTATTCGAGAATTCCTCCTAAACAGTAAGAGCTAGGACCACCAAATTCGATCTACAGCTCCTTTCATCATAACTTAAAATAAGGTAAGGGATGTGTCTGAAATGGGATTACTTCCCATAAAACCATACAGAAAAGAGAAAGAATCACCAGGTGGGTGAAAGGGCCTGGCTGCCACTCCCCACCCTCCAGCAGTGCCGCAAGCATAAGCCTCCCATCCCCCAGTCACTCGTTAGGGAGGGCAGCAGGGAGAGGGAGGGCTGAAGATCCCTTGCCCCTGCTCTGATTTGTTAGGAAATGTTGCTGGCTGTTCTTCCATGGGAAAGTGCACAGTTTCCTGCACTCCTTACTTTGGCTGGGGAGTGCTGGAGGGCAGAGGAACCTGGACCTGTCCCAGCTGGGGGACATGCGCTTCTCCCCCAGCTCTGCCCTCTGGAGCTGCAGTGGCCATGAATAGGCTTGTCTCAACTGGCCCCATACTACCGCAGTGCAAGAGGGCTGGGATAGGCCTTTTTCCGCAGGGCAGCCTGCATACTGAACCCCTCACCTCCAACCCCACCATTTTATTTTCTAAAAAAACAAAAATTAATTGAGTTAAGGACCTGAGTAACGCCAAGTAAATCTTCTAGTAATGCATATGTATGTTATGGCAGGAAATATATAAACTTATGAAGTACCATTATTATAAATAAAGG
This sequence comes from Carettochelys insculpta, assembly GCF_033958435.1. Taxonomy (NCBI): domain Eukaryota; kingdom Metazoa; phylum Chordata; order Testudines; family Carettochelyidae; genus Carettochelys; species Carettochelys insculpta. The sequence continues at coordinate 14,293,016 of NC_134150.1, read as the reverse complement.
GAATTTGGCTCTAAACATAAGTAAGATTAAACTCTCAAATTAAACTGTTTGGCTGTGGCCATACTTGGCCAAAATTTCGATAGGGCCATGCTAATGGCCAAATTGGAGAATACTAATGAGGCACTGAAATGAATATTCAGCAACTCATTACCATGCTGCCAGCCGTGGCGCTTTGAAAGTGCCACGTTTCACTCATGAGCGGCTCGGCTATACAGGTGTCCTTTTCAAAAGGCCCCCGCAAACATCAAAATTCCCTCATTCCTATCACTGAATGAAGAAGGACACCTTCATGGAGCTCTGCAGCTGGCTTGCCTCTGCCCTCCAATGCCAGGACACCAGGATGTGGCCCGCCCTGACCCTGGAGATGCAGATGGCCATTGCCATTTTGAAGGTCACTACCCCAGGCAGCTATTGCTCCATGGGGCAGCAGTCTGGGGTGGGCAAATCCATCTTTGGGGGCTGTTTGCCTTGAGGTAAGGCAGGCTGTGATTGCTGGGATGGTATGGCGAGGTGGGAGGGAACTGCCAGGGAAGTTCCTGGGAAGTTCCTGGGAACTCGGGGGCTAGGGAGTGTCGGGGGGTGGCCCCATGGGACCATGATGTCCCATCCTCACACAGTCCCCTTGCCAGAGGGGACATGGGGTGCTGGAGGGGGACCGGGCTGAGGAGCTTGCTTTGGCCATGAGTACCCCTTCATGCACTTATGAGTGTGCTCACTCTCTGTCCTCCACAGGCTGCGACTGCAATCAACCAGGTGCTGCTCCAGAGGCTTGTGCACGTTAGAGGCCTGGACAAAGCCATCATGGGCTTCGCTGACCTCAGCTTTCCCCACTGCTTTGCCACGGTTGATGGCACCCACATTGCCATCTGAGCCTTGGACCACTGCACTGGCCAATACATGAGCCACAAGGGCTGCCATTCTGTGGTGATGCAGGCCCTGGTGGACCACTGGGGCTGGCTCATGGACATCTACGTGGGCTGGTTGGACAAGCCCCAATACACATGGGTCTTGTGCAACTCCAGAGGATCAGCATGGGAGCTTGCACTCAGGGATGTCATCATGCCCTTGTGAGTGGTAGGTGACCCGGGCTACCCCCTGCAGCCCTGGCTCTAGCAGACATATACAGGCCACCCCAGTCCATCCTCAGGAGCTGTTCAACAGCTGTCTCTCATGGATATGCTACCTGGTTGAGTGTGTGTTCAGGTGCCTGAAAGTGAGGTTCAGGTGCCTTCTCACATGCCTCAGTGTCAGGGTGCAGAACATCCCCCAAGTTCTGGGGGTGTGCTGTGCCCTACACAGTGTCATTGAGGAGAAGGAGGAGACCTTCCTCCTGGGGTGGGTGGTTGAGGCCAGGCCAGAGTATGAGAAGCCTATTGCAGCCCCCAACCACCAAGCCCACTGTGATAGGGTCCAAATATGGTAGGCCTGCTGGGAGGCTTTCAACCATGGGCTCCAGTGATCCTCCCCTGGTTATCCCCCTTGCAAGTTCCTCCGACTCACAGTCCCATCCCATCCCATCCCCCCATGATCCCTTCCACCCATCCACCCCTCACCCCAGTTCCCACAATAATAAGGGACACAAGGGTGCTGAGACAGTAAACGATGTAAAAAAACCAGAACATTTGTAAACAGATAAAGAGATTCTGAACTATCTACAGGGGGGAACTACATACAGTTGGGGGCCTGGGACAAGGTGTGGGGACACCTGAACTAGGTGAAAGTCCTGGAGTAGGGGGTAGGTGGCATTTGAACTAGAAGAGTGGGCCTGGGACAGGGGGTGGTGGGGCCTGATTCCTTGAGGGCGGGGGGAAGCCATGAGACATGGTGGCTGTGGAAGCCCTTCTGACCCCAGTTGCAGTGTTCCCTTTGGGGCTGGGATGGGGCCAGGATCATGGGGAGGTGGGGCATTGTGGGGGGCATAGAGCCCTCAACTTTGTTGGGCGAGTGATGAGGAAAGGGGAAGTTGGGGGGGCTGCTACAGCTGGGCTGATTCTGGCTGTGAGCCATTTGGCAAGGCCCTGCATCATGGCAGGTGAGAGACTGGGCAGGAACAGGGCAGTGAGAGCCGTGGGGGTGGTGGCAGGTGGGACAGCTGGATGAATGGTGGGTGGGGCAGCTGGGGGCAATTGGGTGAGTGGGTGCCAGGGCCAGAAGCTCCATGGTGCATGTCCACAACCTCACCCCAGGCCTTCCACCACCAGGCCAGGTTGACATGGTCCAGTGCCAGCTGCTCCTGCAGCAGTTGGTTCTTCTCTCAGAAGGCAACTGTGTAGATGGCAGCCTTGTCTTGCAGGCGGTGATGATGGTCCCTCCAGCTGCGGGTCCACCCAGCCTCTCATGGTTGGGGTGGCCTGGACCTCTTGGCTGCTGACAGGGAACGGCAACTGCCCAGCTCCAAGTGGTGGACAGGGCTCTCCCAGCTCTTGGACGGTGCAGCTGCAAGGTTGGGAAGAAACGTGAGATACAGTACATTAGTCCCGCAGCCCAGTCCCACATGCCATCTCCCGCTGTGGGCAGCAGCCCTCACCACAAGGCTGAGGGATGGGGATGTCCTGGGAACAATGGCTTGTATACCCTGCACAGTGGGCCCTGCCACACATGGCCCCTGACATGCCTTGGGGATGGAGTTGACCATTGGGGGACCCTATCCCCTGGGGGAATGGGCTAGCAGGAAGAGAGGGTGCCTAGCCACAGGGGGTCCCCACATGGGTGAGGGTGTGCTGCAGCAGGCTCATGTGTCTCCTGCCACAGGGTTTCTGTGTCCTTGTGGCTTTAAACATGGCTAGACTCAGGGAGCATAGAGCTCTGCTAGTGCTGGCCAGAGTGTCTCTGCGCCCCAGCTGGCCAGCACCATGGAGGACCCCTCTTCTACACACACATTCTTTTGAAAGGAGGTGCTCCTCTTGATCTGGGAGTGGGAGATGGCTTCTGGAGTAGGGACCACATTCTTTCAATCCTGGATTGAAAAAGTGCATATTTAGTGGACACTTTTCTGAAAGAACTCGATAACGTAGATGTGGCCATAGAAAAAAGTCTGACAACATGAATTCTAAATGCTAAAACACCAGAAGGCACATTAAATTGACCTTAGAGATATAACTTTTAAAAATTCTACTATTTTGAAGCCAGTGTTATAATTATACATGGCTTGACTCATGATTTTTGAATGTTTAGAACTGGCAATACCACAGAAAAATCAAAGGGCCAAATTCAGCATTAATGAACTTATAAAAGTCTCTGTCAAAGTCAACTGGGGTTTCACTTGCTTTTGCTTAAAATGTATCTAGCCCATGAGTTTTGAATAAATTACACTGAATTCTGTGTGACTGCTAAACAACACATACCTTTTTTACCATGTCCTAATGTTTTTTTCCCTTGGTACTTCAACTGACAGCCTGACACATTTTGTATTAGGAATACTTGTCAACCTTAAGCATCAGTATCTACTAATAAAGCCTTGAACAATTTTAAACCCTATTTAAACACCAGATGTCAGTGTTGTGCTTACATTACGTTTGGTTTAAAAGATAAAATTTTTACCCTGGGAAGAGCAATGTATGACTAAAACAAAAGATTTTAAAAACATTTTAATTACACTATGGCTCATAAAATAGTTCAGAATGTCATGTTAAAGAAATCACAAGCATAAAAAAACCCAGCCACACTGGAACAGTGGATGACCCAGTTTTACCAGAGGCATTGGGTTGGCTGAATCAAATATATATTCCATTTCTGCTTAATAACATTTTACAAAGTGACTACGGTTAACTCTGTCAGTGCAGGGATGTTATCCTCTGTTTTCATTAGCAGAGAAGGTGAATGGTGGATTATTCAGAAGCATGTGAGATCCAAGTGTCTACCACTAATTAACAAAAACGCAAGTTAGACAGAACTCTCATACAAACCTGCTCTAATCTGCTTCTCTCAATGGAGGTCTCTGCAGTGAAAAGATTTTTCTGGAACAAGATCAAAACTTAAGGGATATGTCTACATTGCAGCTGGCAAACCAGATGCTCTAGTTCTGGTCCAGATAGTATGTTGTGGCGTGCGCTCCAGCAGTCACCTTATTTCAGACCCAGGGTTGTACTCAGGTGGATGGTTCAAGCTGCTGCCCATAGGGTAGCAGTCATGCTGCTATTGTTAGCAATCTAGGTTTTTCAGAACTAGCATGTGTCTGTCTAGCAGAGCTGGGAGGCACGCTCCTATCTCCAGTGACAGCATACCACAAGAAGACAGCTGCTGGCCACTAAACAGCACATATCTTTAAGCCAATGCTCATGAAAAAGATAGGATGATCCTGACAGTAAATACTTGATATTTTGGACCCAAGAACCATATCTTCTGATTTGTCTGTTGTATACCAACCTGATGCTCTGCCTTTTAAAAAATTACATGCTATTATCTGAAACAAACCCTCATCTCCCCCCCACCCCAAAACACCTTAAAACAAAATCAGATCTTCCTATTGGTTTGGTAGCCCCCAATTCAGCATGTACCTATGTCCCATAAAACCGAGTTGAAGTTAAGCATGTGCTTAACTGCTTTGCTGAACTGAGATCAGCACTTTCTTAGACATTTGTTGTGCTGTAAAGATTGCAGCTATACAGACTAATACCTCCTGGATTAGTGTCACAGAACCACTTCTGTTGTTTTTGTTTTCATCCACAAGATGGAGTAATAAGGTTTTAGCTTCCAGAAAAGCTTGTTGGTTTGGTCAATGAATTTATTTCTGTGCTAGTTAGACCTGATTCGAACACATACTATAACAGTACCTTTTTGAACTTCCTTATGTAACTGGATATTATCCACTGAAATGAAAATGGTGAAGAAGATGCTAACCAGGGATTTATTTTTCTGGGCTCTTCAGAGCTTTTTCCACAATGGCATTTGATACCGCTAGTGGCACAGTCACTCAGATAGTTTGGGCACAGAATGAAAGTCTCCTGACATGCTTCAGCTGTGGTCTACAGGATCTGCAGCATGCCACTGAAGATGCTGTGATGGCTATATGACATAGGCACATGCTAGATAAATTAATAAAGGTGCAGAAGTGAGTGACAGGTAACCCAACAAGAAAAAGAAACCTAACCACCAATAGGTAAGTCATTTATTACCCAATATGTAGTACAGCAGGGGAGAGAAAGGTTATTTGGAGAGCCTAAACAACACTATTCATGCATGTAACCATTATGTAATCAGTTTGGGCACGTTCCAGTATTATGAGGTATGCATGCATACAAAGTGTACGTTATGTCCACCCTGAAGATAAAGTATATCGCCCGGGAAGGAAAACCCTCAATCTCTAACACTTCCTCTCTAAAGTTGTCTGATATTTTTCCTCCATGAAAGGGGGCAAGAGGAGGCTGATCAGTGGCAGGGATATAACAACTCCCTCAGGCACAAGGAGTAAGAAGGGAGTATTAATATCCCTGTACCGCCAGCAGTTTTCCAAATCTTAGCCAATTAAAGCTTCTCATCAAAAGCAGGTGTTAAAGCCAGTAGAACTTACTGTTCAACTTTCTACTCACTCCACCCCTACCATTGCCTCTTCTGCTCTGCATGAGACTTCTTAGCTCAGAGCAAACACAGAGTGTATCATGTACAAAATGTTTCTATTCACCTTCTTTTGGTTTTGGTTTTTGTTTTTTATTTCCCTCGAACAAACAGACAACCTCCTACCAGGCCATTTCTGCTGCCTTTCATGTCACCCATGTTTGCCATTGATTATGTCTATGTTGGTACAACATAGGAGTTTATATCCACACACACACTCACTTTATGGAAGCTCAGTGAACCTACCCTGAGGGTCTGTTGACACTAAGAATGACCATTTTATCACCTTTCTTCAGGTACAGCAGGCTCTTAGTAAAGGCCTCTGAGGATCTTCCCCCTTTGTCTTGGAGATGGTTGTCAAAAATTCACTTGAATCCCTCCCTAGGCTTTAGGAGAGGGATGAACATTCCCTTTCTGCAACCACTTGGGCTGCTGCCAATTACTCATAAACTAAGCAGCAGGGGCAAAATTGCCCCACAAGAAATAACATGCAGTTGCTAGGTTTTCTCTAATAAGAATTGCATCATCTGACATCTGCCAAGCGTTTCCTAATACAGGATGATGCTTAAGTGATCCCGCTTTGAATTTGTATGGCATTATGCTTCTGGCACTTACATACTTTTGGATGCCTAATTTCAGAATTGATTGGCTCAGGTACCTTATAAACTGCTCTCTTCAGCCTTAATTAGAACATTAAAGTTGTACAGTTCTGAACTGATATAATTTGTTAACTGACTCTAAACATCATGTAAAAGTAGTGTTTCATATCGTGTGATGAAATACACAACACAAGTCATTCCATTACATAAAAATTATACAGCATGTTTGTTTAAAAGTAATCAAAATGTTAGCCGGATGCCAGATCTGAACACATTCTGAAAGTAAATCGCAAGGCTTATTAACTGATTAATTTGCTTGATCTAGACTCAACATTTTCAGGCAAATATTTCTGTCTCTCAGTGGTATCATGCAGAGAGACCCAGAGAAATCTATTCACTGTAAAATGGACTATATGCTTAATCTTAACCTTAGTCAGCTATACATCATAGTTGTAATGAATGTGACACACAGAAGTACTCATAAGAGCTGACATTTATGTACAGTCCAAGTTGTAAATGGTGTCACAAAGTAGGGATCAGTGTATATTGCATCTACAATCTACTGTACTTAGATGTGGTAATATGTGAAGCCAGTGTAGTTGAAAAGGATTTCCAGGGAGCACTGAATTAACAGTTTTAGTGGGGAAAATGGTAATCACACAAGATCCCCATAGGCCACCAGAAGAGTGATCCACTGATTGCAAAATATTATTGCTTAGAGGAATTTAAAACCCAGGTGCTTTTTCCCATCTCCTTGGAAAAAGCAAAAAAATAGGTCCAGCACACCATGGCAACAACTGTAACACGAAACCTGAGATATATCAGTCACAGAGAGATAGCTGTTTTAGTTAGTATCTTCACAAAAAAGCAGTCCTGTAGCACTTTAAAGACTAACAAAATGATTTATTAGGTGTTAAGCTTTCCTGGAACAGCTGAAGAAGTGGGTCTGACCCATGCAAGCTTGTCACCTAATAAATCAAGTTATTAGCCTTTAAAGTGCTGCAAAACTGCTTTTTGAGATACACCAGATAATTCTTAACAGAAGAACTATCTAGGGTGGTGCTTCAAGCATTATTAGTAGTTTGTAAGTCATGGTGCAAACTCAGAAACAATTCTCTTCTGGAATAGTATCTGTGAAATCCCAAGAGTAAAAAGAAATGGGGAGTTCAGGCAACCTTTTCTCAGAACTATAATTAATATTTTCTTGCTGCCATGAAATTGTCCATATGCTTTGTGGATAAGAATAATTGGATTCAGACTGGATTAATCAGTTCCTTGGCAACAGGTAATTAGGAGGGAGTAAAAACTTCAGCCAGCTACAGCTTCCTGGATGATCAGAGAAGGTGTGAAATCTAGGAGAGCATGGTGTTGCAAAGGATTGGTTAGACCAGATTCTGTCACATTGATTACTTAGTATTTTTGAGCTTGAACTTCATTCTCAGCTTCTATTAAAATACGACAAGCTATTGTGTTTGAAAAAGTAACCTAAAGAATGCGCACCTCTCAAGTGATACGTCCTGAGTTCGTAAATACCCTGAAACAATTGCTCTGATGAGAGGAGAGTAAGAACTGCTTCTTCATTTCAGCTGGCCATGACAGATTACATGCTACCATTGCTATTTCATTGCTCCAAGAAGGGAAAACTTCTCCTAATCAGATCTGATCTGTGAGTCAAAGGCCAGCAGGGAGAAGCAGGGGTAACAGGGCATGTGAACCCCACATTACCCTTATCAGACCAGCCTTGTCTACATTGGTGGTGGCTGTAGGTGCCTCCCTGGTTGTACCTGCAGGAGTGCTGCTCTCCTCAACAGTGGCCTTCTCCCTCAAGCAGATATTTCTCCGCTTACTGTTTCCTGCATCACCACAAAAAGTAGAAATATTTTTAGGAGGAAGTTTACATTTGGATGTAATTACATTTCTAGCTCGTGTGAATTGCTATGAAGCTCTCACGAGAGTCATATATGAGCACGTCACAACCATTAATATATTATTATTCACAACATCTCTGTGGCTATGTCTACAGTAGAGGGTTTTTTTAGCAAATGGCTGTTTTGCCAACAAAACCTCCAGAATGTCCAGATTCCCAAGGCATTCTACTGACAGTAAGTCGACAGAATGCAACACTTGTGTCCACAGCTGTACCCTGCTCTCCATGAGGTATAACATCTCTGGTGACAGAGATCTGTTGACAGAAAGCTGGATGTTTTGGGGGCCCTCTGTTGCCAGACAGGGCTTCCAGGACACCGGGGAGCTCTGTCTGCTGTGCTTTCAGTGGGCTGTTTTGTTGATAGAGTGCCCATGCAGTCCAGATGCTCTCTGTTGACCGAGCTGATTGTTCTTGACCTCTATTTGGCAGTTTGGCTGAGATCTGTTGACCGAAGTTTTGTCAGAAGATCTCTCCTGACAAAAACTTCTGTTGACAAATCTCTGTAATCTAGATATAGCTTGTGAGATAGGGAAGTAAAATTACCAAAATTTTACAGGTGAGAAACTATAGCACCGAGAGGCAAAGTTACTCAGTGATGGAGTAGGCAACTGAGTACAGGTCTTCCAGATTCTAGGCTAGCACCGTAATCACAGGACCAACCTTCCTTCCTTCACTATGCCTGTGCAAACTGGGGTTCTGATACGCTGATAGCATCTATGCTTTAATTATGCCCTGCACGTGGCTTTATCTAAAATTCAGTGAGGGGAGCCAAGCTTGAGGATACCTATGAGAATATACGTGATGATATTCTGAAGATATGCACAGTCTTCTTGGCTGATGTCTTAAGTACATGGTACTTAGTTTGGGGACAAAGCTTGGGAGGGTATTGCTTTGTATGTTTGTGTAAGTCCTACCTGTGATCATGTAACTTGTTAAAATAAGGTGTGGGGACATTACTGGGAGAAACATCTGAGGCCTTCCCTCCCAACTTCCATCAAAGGAACAGCTGTTAGAGCTGTGCTCAGTAAACTGTCTCTGAACAATGGAGATTCTACCATTTACCACCTGTTCCTCTTGGAGAAGCTGGTTGAGCAGATTGCTACAGAGCTGCATTAGTGCCATCTTGTGTACTTTAACCATCTTGATTACAGATTTTGTCTGGATAGACTACAGAAACAGAAGGAGATTCTTTGGTCAATTATCTGTTTTGGACATGGGGTTGTGCTCAGGTATTGATAATGATTCCATTAGATCTGCTAGCAAGGGAAGGTTTGCTATAAAGTTCTCTTAATTCGCCTTGACCAGCATGTCAAGACACAAGCTTTAATAGGTCAGTTCCTTCCTGTCAGAGACATCACAGACAGTGACAGCTCCTTCATGTGAGATGCTGCAGTTGTGTTCTGTAAACATGAATGAAATCTGAATTTTTTGGATGAACTTTTCAGGTTTGGTGGAAAAATGAAAGACAATGTAATTGAGAAAATGTTATCGTGTTTGTCAACCAGCTTGATAATCCTGTTGCATCATTTGTACAATATGCCTTAGATACTGCTACTGAAGAAGGTATCGTTTAGGCTATGTTACTATGTCCAGTAAGCAGGAGGCACACAGTGTTGTACCATTTCTCCAGTGCTCATTTGAGAGAGGGTTTGAATGAGGTCCAGACAAGTTGAGAGTGGTGTTGGTAGGGATGAGGAAGCATGTAAAGGCTATTTCAGGGCTCTCTGCCCTTGTTATCATACAATGCTCCTTCATTTGTTCAGAGAGCCTTGCTATTTGAATGAACTTGAAGCACCAGATGTTCCTGCATTAACAGCCAGAAGTAAACAAGGAAGCAGAATTTCATTTTTGATCAAATTTTTCCTTTTATTTTACTTTTTTTCACTGTAAATCAACCTGGTATTTCACTTACCCAAATCTCAGCTGTACCCCAAACTGTGGGTCAGACCATAAACGCCCCCGTGACTTAAATGTAATTAATTTAGCCTCCCTTCAGAAGATGCAGGAAGATTTTTCAAAGCCGATTGACAATTAGATGTCTTGTTCCCATTTACTTTCAAAGGCGAGTTATGTCCCTACCTGCCAGCTATGCTTTTGAAGTTCTTTCCCTAAACGTCTGTCATGAATACAATAAGACAACTATATTAGGAATGTTTCTTTGTATAAGTGCACCAATGCTTAATCCAATCCAAAATTTCCAAACTTCAACTAAATTCAGATTTATTATCCCAAATTGGGCTTGTTTAGTTTGGAAAAGAGAAGATCGAGGGGGGACATGATAGCAGTTTTCAGGTACCTAAAAGGGTGTCATAAGGCAGAGGGAGGAAACTTGTTCTTCCTTGCCTCTGAGGATAGAACAAGAGGCAATGGGCTTAAATTGCAGCAGTGGAGTTTCAGGTTGGACATTAGGAAAAAGTTCCTAACTGTCAGGGTGATCAAACACTGGAACGAATTGCCAAGGGAGGTGGCAGAATCTCCATCACTGGAGATATTTAAGAAGAGGTTAGATAGATGGCTTTCAGGGATGGTCTAGAAAGTGCTTGGTCCTGCCATGAGGGCAGGGGGCTGGACTCGATGGCCTCTCGAGGTCCCTTCAAGTCCTACTCTTCTATGATTCTATGATTCTATGATTTGTCTCACTTCTAGTAACAGGCAGAAAACAACTTCCTTCTGTCTGAACAGGAATCTACAACCTTCTCTTGCTCATGTGGACCTGAACACCTATCATCCTTTTTTTAATCACATCCAGATTACTTATTGCAATACACTCTACCTCAAGAGTGGGCAAATATTTGCCAATGGGCTTGATCTGGTCTGCCAGGGTTAGTCCCTGGAGACCCCCTACTTCTATATTTACCTCTGCTTCTGCAGGTATTGAGTGATCACAGCTCTTGTTGGCAGTGCTGTTTCTCGCTGTTCCTATTGGCCACAGTGATCTGCAGCCAATAAGAATTGTGCTTGCCTGATACCAGTGAAGGTGCAAGTAAATACAGTGATGGTGGCCACTAGGCCCATCAGTTCATTGTCTTTCAGACCAGCATGTGAGGCTTACATATTTACTGGTGGTTTTTGGTCTAGAGATATTGGTGGTTTATACACGTGTGCATGCACATACTGGTGACATATTCTGAAGAATTTTACCCATGAAAGCTCATGACCTAATAAATTTGTTAGTTTTTAAGGAGCTATAGGACTGTTTGATGCTGGTGACATGCTGAAGAAGTTCACTTTAGCTGAGATTAGCCAATGCGTTATTATTTTGCTGTTATCCTTGTCGACATGCCAAGAATCCTAGTGACAAGTGCACTTTATAAACTGTAAAATAAATAAAATTGTGCTAAACTTTGTGGTTATTTATGGAGCAAAATACTAACTTAGCTGAGACAGCAAACTAATGCTATGAGAGTTTAATTCATTTTCAGACTTCCAGGGTGAGAAACCAGCCAATTATTCCAGTCTGACATGAAGACACTATTTATGGTTTTATTGATATTTGTGTGTGTGTGTGTGTGTGTGTGTGTGTGTGTGTGTGTGTGTGTGTGTTGCTTGCTTAGGAGACTGGCTTAGTTTTGGAAATAAAATACGTTTTTGTAATGCATTAAACTATCTCTTTTCTCTGTGGAAAAACATTTCCCAAGGCCAATATTACAAAAAAGGCAGAGCTGTATAGAGTCATGCTCTGCAGAGCATGTCTTTACTTTGCTTCATGATAGCAGATCTACTGCTAGGCCCACTGACAGGCAGGTGTTTACTTTCTTGTCCATGCAAGAAGTCCTGAGGATGCTTAAGTCCAGCCACATAACCTTATGCCTGTAGTATGCCAAATGGTCACTGCTTTCAGAGTGCGAGTGAACTAATCTATCTGGAGAAACAATGAGGTTTGCTTACCCTTTACTTAGCTCTTCTTACATCCTGAATAACAGGAATGGGATACAATTAGGCAGTGAGGAATGGGTTAGCCAAGATTCAGGCAGATACTTGGAGTCCCACCGCACTCTCAAAATGGTACGTTTTGATAGGTTATCTGTCTGATTTCTGGTGATAGGAAAGAAAATTTATCCTACTTGCCCTTCCTTTCACAAGGACAATTCACCTCTACCCTAGGCTATGTTGTTTTGTAATTTTTAATGATTACTTTGATCTTTTAGGTACAGTTGCTTCACTGCTTGCCCAAAGCATGAGAGCGTAACTTCAGAGATGTCACTTACATAAGCAAAGAGCTAGAATAAACTTACCAAGTTTAAGGGTTAGACATTTCTATTAATCAGAGTGTCTTTTACAGATGAACTAGTGATCTTAAAAAAATCCTAAGGCCTACAACCCTTATAATTCAAAACATCATGTGTTCACCTTCTATATTCAGAAAGAAAGATTTCAGTTTATTATAGTATTGTACAATTATATGCATTACAGAAGTTCATTCCTTTTTCTGAAGCAACTGGAATTGGCTATATTGGAAGACACTAATGACTAGATAAACTGTTGGTTTGTTGTATTATGGCAGCTTGGATTGCTCAGATCAGATGTCTGTCTTATTATTGGGGAAAAAATTCCACCAATCTTTAAATACTTTCTTTTTCTTTGGCTCTTTCATTCAGGGTCTTATACTGCACCCATCATCATGTTACCTGAATTGCTTCTGGATGTTCTTATTTGTTTAGCATAAAACATATTTCCCCTTTTTAATTGCTTTAATGATAAATACAGAAACAAAGAAATGGCCATGGTGAGAGATTCAACTTTAGTGAGGCTTAAACCAGATGGTACTTTAGATGTTTAGCAATTTAACCCAGTGCATGAACACGAAATTACTATCCAGATGGGCATGTGAGTATAAAAGGTCACTGAGCAATAGATTTTTTGATATATCATCTTTAGTAAATAACATTGAGCCAGCACTCCTTGCTGCTCCATTGTACAGCCTAGTACTCCTATGCATCTTACTTTGCAAAGTTTAATGTTTACATAAGTACTTTGGTGAATCATGGTTTACTGCCCACGCTTCTTTACTCAGGGGATTCTCATTAACCCTTTAAAATGACAGCCTGCTTGCTACTGTATTCATTATTATTTTTTGTAAATAATATTTGTTGTCTATTGCATTGGCTCTGGAAAACTCAAAAGCATTAAATGTGGATGTCTTAAGTTTCAGTAAAAATGCATTTCTATTAAACATAGCTAAAGAGATTCAAAACAGGGTGGGAAAGCTATTTAAAAGTACTGTTCTGAGCGGTATGTTGCATAATTCTACTTTTTCTCTTCATTTACAATTTCAAAAAAACTAAGAACATATAAAGCATCTCTTGTCCGAGTTCTAGGCACTTCTAACCTAAATTAAAAGTAGAATCACAAAAGAATGAAAGAGCACCTTTGCTGCAATCTAAGGGGAAAAAAAGCCACCTAAACCCAAATGCCCACCAAATACCATACAAACCACTGCTCCCAGGACATCCCCATCCCTCAGACTGGGGTAGTGGCTGCTGACCATGTGGGGGGCAGACGGGGCCATGGTCCTCAGGGCTGGGCTGCAGGACTGATGTGCCAACTCTCTCTTCCCTTCCATCCCTACAGGTGTGCTGTTTGAGGTCTGGAAGAGACCCACCTCATTCCCAGGGCCAGCCAGCACCATCCCTGACATCAGGCCTGGAAGCCCAGGACCAGCGTCTGAGAGGGCTAGGGCACGCCCACCACCATTGCCCAGGTGTGCCCATGGATGGAGGGACTGTTGTTATGGCCAGGACATGGAGGCCATGGTGTACACCACTGCCCTCCATGAGGGGAACCTGATTTTGTGAGAGCAGCTGGTGCGAACTGGGCTGACCTGGCCTGGTGGTGTCAGGCATGGGAAAGGTCACACTGACCCTTCTCAGCATCAGCAGGGCCGTCAGCAACCAGCTGGGCCCCCGCTGCTGCGCCATGTGCTGCTCCAGCTGTCACCACACCCCTACTTCCCCCCCGCCCTTGTCCTCCTCCCATCTGATCTCCCCCTGCCATCCTACAAGGCCTGGGCAAGTGGCTCATGGAAAGGGTGGGCCCCGCACCTGGACCCACAGCCCCCCATCACTCCCCCCTGAGCCTGAGCCCACTGCCCCCCAATGCCCCTACCTCCCCATAATCCCTGCCCCATCCCAGCCCCAAGGAGGACCCCACGTGCTGAGTGGGAGGAGCTCCCATGGCCACTGCAGAACATGGCCCCATACTCCCTCAGATGACTGAGGCCCTCCACCCCCTGTCCTAAGCCCCCCCCATTGTATATAGTGCCTCTCTGTAAATAGTTGTGAGGTTGTTTTACTTGTTTGTAGGTTTTAGTTTTTATTGAAATAAACTGTTAGAGGTGCCTAGAGAGGTGGTGTTGCCTAAACTGTTGCCTAGAGGGGTGGCAGATTCACCATCCCTCGAGGTTTTTAAGTCCTGGCTTGACAAAGTCCTGGCTGGGATGACTTAGTGGGGGTTGATGCTACTTGAAGCAGGGGGCTGGACTAGATGACCTCGATGACCTCCTGAGGTCCCTTCCAGCCCTATGATTCTGTGATTCTGTTTATTTTTCTACCCCCGCACCCATGTGACTTGTTGTTGGGGGTGGGATGGGGTGAGTGATGGATGGGTGAGAAGGGTTGTGAGGGGCCTGGGTGGGGCTGCAGGTCAGGGGAGTCTGCAGGGGATGCTTGGGGAGTGGTCAGTGGAGCCCACGGGCAAAAGCCTCTCAGAGGCCCTCCCACATACAGAGCCCATTGCAGTGGGCTTGGTGGTCGGGGGCCGTGGCAGGCTACTCATAACCATGGCTGGCCTCAACTGCCAACCCCTGGAGGAAGGTGTCCCCCTTCACCTTGGCCAGGTTATGGAGGGCACAGCCCCAAAGAGAACCCCGCACCTGGGCTGGGAGGGGCTTCCAGGCCATGACTCATGGCCTTCCACCCCCTGCGAGGACTGAGGTCCCCCACCCCTCATCCCAGGCCTCCCCTTCTAGTTCATGTGCCCTCACCCAAGCTCCCCCCCATTTATAGTTTTCCCCTGTACATAGTTTAGAGATGCTTTATCTGTTTGCAAGTATTCTGATTTATTTTACAACATGGTTTATTGTTCCAGCACCCATGTCCCTCATTATTGAGGGGGACAGGGTGAGGGGTGGATGGGTGCAAGGGGCCATGTGGAGAGACAGGGTGGGGCTATGGCCTGGAGAAACCTGCAGTAATGGTACCTGGGAGAGGGTCACTGCAGCCAGTGAGTGAAAGCCTCCCAGCAGGCCTCCTGGATGTGGAAACCATCATGGTGGGCTTGGTGGTTGGGGGCTGCAGTGGGCTGCTTGTACCCAGCCCATCCTCACCTGGAATGTCTCCTCCTTTACCATGATGAGGTTGTGCAGGGTGCAGCATGCCCCCATGACCAGGGGATGTTCTGCACCCTGAGACTGAGATACATGAGGAGGCACCTGAACCTTGCCTTCAGGCTCCCGAGTGCACATTTGACTAGGTACTGTTACCGGGTGAGACAGCTATTGAACAGCTCCTGGGATGGATTGGGGTGGCCTGTGTACAACCTCATGAGCCAGGGATGCAGGGGGTAAGACAGGTCATACACAGGAACCTGCAGGAAGGGTACCTGGGAGAGGGTCGCTGCAGCCAGTGTGCAAAAACCTCTCAGCAGGCCTTCAGGATGCGTACACCATCAAGGTGGGCTTTGTGGTTGGAGGCTGCAGTGGGCTGCTTGTACCTCAGTCCATCCTCACCTGGAATGTCTCCTTCTTCACCATGATGAAGTTGTGCAGGGTGCAGCACAATGATGGTTCAAGTTCATTCAAACAGCAAGGCTCTCTGACAAATGAAGGAGCATCATATGATAACGAGGGCAAAGACCCCTGAAATAGCCTTCACGTGCTTCCTCAGCCCTACCAGCATCACTCTCAACTGAGGTTGTACACAGGTTTCCCCCATTCCATCCCTTGTGGGTCACATATTGGCTGGTGCTGTGGCCTGGGGCTCAGATGGCAAGGTGAGTGCATTGATCACACCAGAAGAGAGGTGAACCTTTCGATGACCCCATCAAAGTCCCCAAAGCACAAGAGCCTCTGAACCAGGACCTTGTTGATCAGTGCAACAACCTGTAGGGGAGAGTGAGTGAGCAAACTCATGAGTATATAAAGGGGTGCCCTTGCCCCTCCTCCCCTTGTCCCCTTCCATCCCTGAAAAGCCATCACTCCAGCACTGGGCCTGTGTGAGGGTGAGGCATCATCGTCCTTTGGGGCTATCCCTCTCCACCCCTTAACCCATATGGGCCGATCATATGGTCTCCATCCTGCAGACTCTGGGCTGGGCTCTGCTGCTTTGCCCCCAGGCCCTCATGATCCAGTGCCGTTGGGCCTTCCACACCAGCACAGAATGGTGAGACCGGCTAGCGCTGAGGGACTGGGACTATGAGCAGTAGCTGAGAAACTTCTGCATGACCAGATGGACTTTCAAGGTCTCTGCCATTGGCTCACCCCAGTCCTCTAACACCATGACAGAAGAATGCAGCCTGCGCTCCCTGTGCAGAAGAGGGTGGCAATAGCACTGTGGAAGCTGGACAGCCCAGACAGCCACAAGTCCATCAGCCATCAGTTTGGGGTGGGCAGGGCCACTGTCAGGACAGTTCTGCTTGAGATAAGACTGGATGAGACCACAGAACCACCCGGGGGAGGGGACTACTGGGCAAGGGAGAACGGGGACAGAGACCCTGACTGGAATGGGGGAAGGAGACCCTGCCTAGGAAGGGGAAAGGGGGATGGGAACCACCCAGTCTGGTGTTCATGGACATGTCTTCTTTCCACTCCTGCAGGTCATCCAAGCCATCAACAGTGTGTTCCTTCACTGCATCATCACTGTCAGGGACCTGGACATCGCCCTCACCAGGTTTGCAGAGCTAGGTTTCCCAAACTGTTTTGGCATGATGTACAGAACCCACATTGTGATCCAAACCCTATAACACAGCAGGGGTGCCTAAGTGAACAGGAAGGGGTACTACTTGGTGGTCCTTCAGGCCCTGGTCGATGTGAAGGAACATTTCATGGACATATGGGTGGGGTGGCCAGGCAAGGCCCTTGCTGCCTGGGTGTTCTGGAATTTGTGGCTGGGATGCCGGATGGAGGAGGTCACCTGTGTTCCCCCATGGGAGCTTGCTCTGGGGGACATCATGATGCCCCCCTGTAATGTCCCCCTGTATCGTGGCTGATGCTGCGTACCTGCTGCACCCGTGGCCCAAGCAGCCCTATATGGGACGCAGCATCCTGTCCCAAAATGTTTTCAACAGCCACCTCAACCATACCAGGGGCACTGTTGTGCAGGCATTTGGGAGGTTAAAAGGCAGGTTTTTCACTGCCTTCTCATGAGTCTGGCCGTCAGCCTCCCAAACATGCCCATAATAGTTGTTATCTGCTGTGCTCTCCACAATGCTATAGAGAGCTGACAGGATCCCTTCATGCAGGGCTGGGCTGCAGACCCAGGGGCCAGGTATGAGCAGCAACCTACTGCCCCATGCCACCAGGCCCATAGAGATGGGGTGAGGGTCCAGGAGGCCCTGTGTGAGCCTTTCACCTGGAGTCTGTACTGACCCTTCCAGCAACCATCTGCAACATATGCCCCTCACTCCCCCACCCATCACCCCACTACCACTCACAATCCCTCCCACCCCCCCACTCCCCCACACCACACCCTCCTCATATTACCCCCCTCACCACTTCCCCACCATGCACAAGGGACTCGGGGTTAGGGTTAGAAGGTAACCTTTTACTGGGGTTTGGCAATGTCCATGAGATGGTGTGGAGGGGACACCTCCTTCAGCCCCAGGTGCCATGACCCTGAGTAGCTCTCTGTTTCTCTTGCTCGGCAGTATGCCTCCCGCAGCTCCTTCACTTTGGTTTGGCCGCTGTCCCCGGTCCAGATGGGGTGGCCTTGGGCAGCAAGCCCCTGGTCAGCCTGTCAAAGACATCAGCAGTGTGATGGTGAGCCCCGGTGTGCAGCAGGACCTTTTCATCCCCCCACAGTGCAAGGAGGTCCTGCAATTCTGCCTCACTCCATGAGGGGCCCCTCTTCAGGTGTGACTTGTCTGGCCTTTGCAAGCCCTCAGTGGTCTCGCTGGTGGGTTCCAGTGGGATGGACGGGTCCTGCCTTAGTGCCATGGCTGGAAGGTGTGCAGGTGTTAGCTGGAGCTTCAAGAAAGGGCCACACATCAGAGAGATCATGCTCACCCTGCCTGTAGCATGCTCTCAGCTTCCTGCCTGTGGTTGCTGGGTAGCTGCTTCCTGTCAGGAGAGTGGCACTGAATATAGAGCCCTGCCTGGGCTGGCCAGAGTGTCTCTGGGCTCCTAGGGGGCTGCTACCATGGTGGACCCCCTTACTTCTCAGTAGCGGGTGCAGAGATTCTATACATGCCCTACTTCAAAGTTAAACTTCAAAGTAGAGCACTCCTCCATTCCCAGGAATGGAGTAAGGACTTTGAAGTTGGGCTCCCTTTCTTTAAAATTAGCTTAGAAGTAAGGGAAAATGTAGGTTGATGCTCCTCTGGCTACTTCAAAGTAGCCCCTTAATTTGGAGTTAACTTCAAAGTAGGATCCTCATGTAGATGCATCCATCTTCTTTCTCTGTCTTTATGGATGTTTCTGGAACATCCATGCCAGTCTGTTCTCTGAGCTTCCCTCTTTATCTAATGTTTACTTCTCAATCCTAAAATATAATCACTAACTTTTTCCTTGTATGTTATATTTACAGAGGGTGCCTCTGTTCTATCCAATTTCCTTGTGTTGACGTATAAACTGCATTAACTTGTAAATGTGTAATGGTAGATTTTTGTTAGTATTGATACAGAAAATAATATATCATGTATTATACATGCTTATAGGAGGATTATTCCCTAGAAAAGATAGTAGAATCTTTAAAGGAATTGCAGCATTGGTTAGTTTGGTCAAATTTGCAAGATGTGATTTCTGTGTTAGAAACATATGGTTCTGAATATTCGGAAATGAACATCCTGTCTTTGTGTGTATTTGTGAGTTCAACTGGTATTGAGATGAAAGCTGCACAAAATCCTCAAGAGCTAAACTTTGCATAGCATCATGTAAACATTTTCTTCACTTTTGACTAGCAAAAGTCTGAATCTTAAGGCTTTTTACTTAGGTTATGGTTTCAAATTAACCTTAAAAAGAAACTTGATTTTTTCCAGATTTATGTCAAACCTATAGAAGACTGAATACTTTGGCTAGCTTGAACATTAAAACAAATTGGCCCTGATTCACTTGAAAGACATGTATGTGAACATAATAAAAATCTACTGGACACCAGGGTTGAGTACAGAGTTTGGATCATAGCCACAAACTGGTGAATTTTCTGTAGGCTTATTTCATGGAGAAGATTTCCCACATTTTTAGTTTGGATCTTTTTCATTTCCCCCAGCTGGACTCATGATTCTGAGCCATAGCACGTGAAGGAGCATCTAAGGAGCTCCTTAGATGTCATGTTTCCTGCACAGAAAAAACTAATTTCATCAGCTTTGCTAAGGTAAAGTACATTGGTTTTTATGTTATGCCTACAAAAGCGGAGCAAAACCTGATAACCAGTAGGTACAGTGGGTGTTTCTTCCACACTCCTCATCATTGTCCCTGTTATTTGATTTTTTTTATTAGAAGCACCATTTCTGTGTACCTGTATCTGTTGCTACACTTAAGAATGCATCTACTGAGGGATATTATAATGTTTTTATTTTCTGTGCTATGCAGCATAAGGAGGGCAATATGAGTCCTTCATTCTTGTGTGGGTGTAGCACCATTGATTTTAATAGTGGTATACTGAAGTAGTTCAGGATTGAACCTGGTCTTGAATATTTCACCAGTGGAAATTAAACAGCAGAAAGGATCCAAATTGCTCTAAAATGAAAGTGATAGAAAAAAACCCATACCCTGTCCCCGAGAAGACATTTAAAAGATTAAAATAGTAATGTACTTTTATTCCATAGCCCTATATCATTGATAACCCGGAGTAATCTGATCTCATTTTCTTAATCTAGTTAGCTACCTCTCCATGAACAAGGGCTAAATATAAATCTAATACCTAATACCTAAAATCTACTAGCTAAAGATCATTAATATTTGAAAGTGCACAAATCTCCTAGAGTTACTTCAGCAAATCCAGGGATTAAGTTTAGAGAGGAAATAGATTACATCTCATTTGTCAGATCTCTTGTTCACCACTATTTTGTTGCTTCTGTGGTAATGTGGTAAATATGGCTACTGCTACTTCGTTGAAAGACGATCTTTATAAATTCCAGTTGTCAACATGAAATCAATTCTGCTATGGGCAAAAGAGTGTTTCATCATTCCAACATTTGCACTCAGCTAAACCATATCCACAGGCTGTGTGTGTCTTCATTTATTTATTTATTTGGGACTGGGAGTAGAACATATTTTCAGCACTAGAGATGAGTGGCAAAACTGCATAAAGGCTGTGAAGTAGATTTGTTTCTTTTAGGGAAATGGGTCCTTTGATTTCAACAGGAGGAAAAAGCCCTATACTGGATGTACTGTGAATTCTAACTGAGCCATGCTTCCTACTTAAAGCCCAAATGATGCATCATCTAATTAAAGATGAAAATTGGAAAGAGAAATAATGAGTACATATCTTGGCATTCCATAATGATTTTCTGTATGTCTTAAACCTATCGTAAATAAGCAAAACACTCAGTAGCATAGGGGAAAAAACCCTCAGTTTGCAATTTCTTTTTCTATAGTCTTTCTTCTTCCAGTGAAAGTGTCTATAAAATTTTTAAAGGAAAGTAGGTTGCTAAAATGTACTTAATTTGCCATGATAGATTGAGTCCATGCTTCAGTGACTGTAATTGAATCTGTGACCTATTTCTTTAGTAAAGTAGAAATAGTCTCTTGGGTTTTTTGTCAGTACCATCTTTTAATGAAATTCAAAAAGACTGTCAAAATGTCTACACTTTTTCCACCAGTTGTTAATGTTATTACTTTACAATTTGTTACTTTTTAATTAATCTTAATAAATGTGCATGCAATCTACCTGGCCATTGGAAGGGCTAGACATCAATTCATCACTGTCACACTGTAAGGTAACAATAACAGGACAGGAAGGGCATAAAAGTTATAGAATATCTAGACATATATTGGTTCTATTTAAATATACTTCATATCTCTAATTTACAGGATGTATATACCACTGCAGCACCACTTTCACAGCTGAAGTCAGGGAGCTGTTGTTATTTTTATCATAACCCCTGACTATTTCCAAGGCTTTGCTGTTAAGTCTTGAAAATTGGCTTTGGGATGAAGTTTAACAAGGCCAATTCTAAGCTTAGGAGGGTGAGCTTTTTTTTGTTTGTTTGTTTTTTGTTTTTAATTTACCAAATTTGAAAGAAAGTATGCGCTTGCTTTGAGCTTTCTAGAGCCCAGGCTTCTAGGTCTAGCCATTTCTGAATAGCACAAATGGCCCAGAAGGGATAGTTTGTTCCTGGGCATAAGTTATAACACCCATGATGCTCCTGTAATAAAACCAATCTACAGTAGCCCTCTTCCATCACCCCACATTATTCTGTCTACTGGGGATCACCCAACATCCTCTCACATGTCCTCTACACTGACATGCAGACAGCCTGGCCAAGGGCTGGTCCCTATGGCAAAGGTATCTTCAGAGAAGATCTGCCCCTAATAAGAAAATGGAATTATTAATAGTGTATTATGTTAACAAACAGGGTCCGGAGAACTCAAGGAACATTGCATCAATGGGAAATGCATGCAAACAGGCTTGCAGGGTCTGGTTCTCAATGCCTTTAACTATTTTGGTGAATGTGCCCTTCTGTAAAAACCAGTGTTGACAGCTGAGGAGCAGCAGGTGAGCATGCACATTGCTTTCATATGCACTGTATCAGACTGATAGAGAGTTTTAGATGAAACACATTTATTTATAATCTAGACAATATCCGCACCTCCTACTCAGCAGCTGTGTCTACACTACAAAGATAACTTCAAAGTTGCTCACTTCAAAGTACAACTTCAAAGCTGAGCGTCTACACACACACTACTTTGGAGGTAAACTCTGAAGTAGGGCACTACTCCATTCCCGGGAATGGAGTAAGGACTTTGAAGTTGGGCTCCCTACTTTGAAGTTAACTTTGAAGTAAGGGAAAATGAGTGTAGACTCTCTGCTGGCTACTTCGATGTAGTGCCGAACTTCGAAGTTAGTTCCTAGTGTAGATGCACTCAAAGCCATTCAGTTGACTGAGTTCTTGTGCTTAATGAAGTTGTATAGAATGTTTAAAAAGCCCCATCAATCACTGATTTTATATTTAAAATCCATCAACTGATTTAACTGGTTGGAAGGGACAACTGTAGGAGGGCATGGGGCCTAGGGCAACCTGCCTGCTGTAGACCCCTCACCATCCCTGTCTGTCCTTCCCCAGGCCCTGCCCCTGCTCTGGTTCCACCCTGCCCCTGCTCCACCCATTTGCATAAAGCCCCCTACTTTGAGAAACACAAAGTGGGGGATTACCTCAGGTGCTGGCATAGGGCTGCAGCAGGGTTCACCCCCCACACTCACTACAGTGGTGGGGGCCGGAGCAACAAGGAAGCCTCCTTTGCTCCACCCCACTTCCCTTCTCCCAGGCCACTTCACTCTGGAGGGTGGGGAAGGAAGAAAGGCCCACTGGGGCTGGGGTGCTCAGCATACTGTTGCTGTGGCAAAGTAAAGCACACAGCATTGGTAGATGGTGGTGTGATGGAGTGGAGCAGGCTCCTGAATCACTCCAGCTCCTCCTGTCATGGTGTGGAATGGGAGACCCCTTCTGCCACCCTGCATCAGGCCTCCTGATAACCCCTGGGCCCTATCCAGGGAATGGTTGAGGTGGCCATTGTGGGTGTCCACAAAGAACAGGGCTTGGGGCAGCCATCCTGAACCATCTTATGGAATGGAAGGCTGTCCTGCTTGACCTTCCTTGGTAAGTAGTATAATAGACAGGACAAAGAATTAACCAGCTCTAGAGATAGAAGGCTCAGGCTCTACAGAATACCCAATTACCTCATGATGCAACAACAGAACCGTTTGTGCCTCTGATTCTGGTGACACCAGGCACCAGTTTGGCTTATATTCAGGGTTACCCTACATTGGCTATGTCTACACGTGAAGCCAACATCGAAATAGCTTATTTCAATGTAGCAACATCAAAATAGGCTATTTCGATGAATAACGTCTACACGTCCTCCAGGGCTGGCAACATCGATGTTCAACTTCGACGTTGCGCGGCACCACATCGAAATAGGCGCTGCGAGGGTACGTCTACACGCCAAAGTAGCACACATCGAAATAAGGGTGCCAGGCACAGCTGCAGACAGGGTCACAGGGCGGACTCAACAGCAAGCCGCTCCCTTAAAGGGCCCCTCCCAGACACAGTTGCACTAAACAACACAAGATCCACAGAGCCGACAACTGGTTGCAGACCCTGTGCATGCAGCATGGATCCCCAGCTGCAGCAGCAGCAGCCAGAAGCCCTGGGCTAAGGGCTGCTGCCCACGGTGACCATAGAGCCCCGCAGGGGCTGGAGAGAGAGCATCTCTCAACCCCCCAGCTGATGGCCGCCATGGAGGACCCGGCAATTTCGACGTTGCGGGACGCGGATCGTCTACACGGTCCCTACTTCGACGTTGAACGTCGAAGTAGGGCGCTATTCCAATCCCCTCATGAGGTTAGCGACTTCGACGTCTCACCGCCTAACGTCGAAGTTAACTTCGAAATAGCGCCCGATGCATGTAGCCGCGACGGGCTCTATTTCGAAGTTAGTGCCGCTACTTCGAAATAGCGTGCACGTGTAGACACAGCTATTATGTCCTAGCTTTCCCCAAAGGTTCACAATCCAGCCAGGAATTTTCAAAGCATAGTATTCTGTAGCCTGTTTCTACACTAGACAAACACAGAGTTGGCAGTGATAGCTCTAAACCACATGGATATTCCTGCCGCATGTGTGATATCTGCCATAGGCAGATGGGCTATTTAATCCCTTTTGTGACACTACAGCCATGCAATGGAGACATAATGATTCAATGACTGAAATTATTTTAAGCACTTCGGTACTTACAAAATTTGTAGATGATACCAAGCTGGGAGAGGCTGCAAATGCTTTGGAGGACAGGATTAAAATTCAAAATGATCTGGCCTGAAGTAAATAGGATTAAATTCAATAAGGATAAATGCAAAGTACTCCACTTAAGAAAGAACAATCAGTTGCACAAATACAAAATGGGAAGTGACTGCTTAGGAACAGCAGAAAAGATTCTAGAGGGTCTAAGTGGATCACAAGTTAAATATGAATCAACAGTGTAACACTGTAGCGAAGCACACAAACACCATATTCTAGGATGTATTAGTGGTATGCTGTAAGAAAGAAATTAGAAGTAATTCTTGTATTTAGTCCATGCTGATTAGCCCTCAAATGGAGTATTGTGCTTCTGGAAGCCACATATCAGGAAAGATTAGCACAATTTGGAGAGATTGCAGAGAAGAGCAACAAAAATGATTAAAAGACGAGAAAACATATCCTATGAGAGACAACTGGAAAAAAACAAAGGTTTGTTTAGTCTGGGGAAGAACAGACTGAGAGGGTATATGGTAATGATTTTCAAATATAAATAAAGTTTGTACCAGGAGGAGGGAGAAAAATTGTTCTCCTTAACTTCTGAGACTAGGACAAGAAGGTGAAATTTAGACTGGATATGAGGTAAAACTTACTCACTGTCAAGACAGGTAAACACTGTCGTAAATTGCCTACAGAAGTTGTGGACTCTCCATCACTGGAGATTTTTAAGAGCATAGTAGACAAAAATCTGTCAGGAATGGCTGAGAAAATACTTAGTCCTTCCATGAGGGCAGGGGACTGGACTAGATGAACTTTTAAAGGTCCCTTCAGTCCTAAGATTCTATCTATCATAAGGGAGCTTGGATACATGATCTAGTCTGGATCTGTGGGAAAAACAGAGAATGGCAGGTTCCACTTCCAGTAAATAATTTTTTATGAGCTTTGACACACACAAAATCCTTTTTTCAAACTGACTCACTTTTTACTTCTGCTATTTTGAAAGACAAATGCAAGTTCTTTTAAAAATAATAAGTATGCTACATTTTCTCAGTGAAAATGTCATTGATAAAGATATTCAGCTTACGGACTCACTAACACGATGGACTATAATGACTTGAAAGCAGCTATTATGTCCTATTAGGATAGGCAAACAAAAAGAGTCCCTCAGCATACCTTGATATGCCTCAAAACTATTATCCTCTAGAATGGTCAAAATCTGCATTTTAATAACTCCCCAGTTATATTTTTACCCATTCTATTGTATACTATTCACTTCAGCTTTCTAAGAGTGATCAATTAAATGGACAATAAGAAGGTTTTAAAATATAAATACTAAAGTAAGTTCCACTATCAAAATCTGAATTGAAATGTCTGATTTTAACCAAAAAATTCAGGAAATATTAAGGGTAAGTTTTTCAAAGGGAACTCAGCAGAGACCTTGCTTAGAAGTGCAGTTTTTCATCTACAACCAACGATGAGCAAACACGACAAAAATTGTATTCCTCATTACCTTCTGCATAGGTGTAATTGAGTAGTTAGACAGTCTCCTTATTTGTAACTGCCATCATGCTTGTGACTTTGCACCAGCAAGATGGGTGCAGAATTATAATCTGTTTCTCAAAATGTTTTCCTTTGGCATTTTGAAAAAGCCTAGGTAATATGCTGGTTCCAGTTAATACTGTGCTCAGAGGAAAAGTGGGGAGAGGTGGGAAGCAAAATGGTGGGGCCATTTGAGGCCAAAACTTCACCTGAAATTTCAGCCTGATTAGCTCAACATTTCTTTCCTTTTATTAATTTAACTGAGGTTCTGAAAAATTTGTGTTTTCACCCAAATTTGAGCATGTAACACTTTGCACACTCCAGAACTCAAATATCTGATGCTCATCAACCAACATTAAGGGGAGTTCTCCCACTGACTTCAGGAGGTGCAGACGTGGTCTCTGAAATTACACTATTCAAATCAAGTTAGGAGAGGGGGCTGCAGGGTTTTATAGCTCTCTGACTATGCTATTTTGCCAAGTCAGCGGGTTTTATTAATGCTAAATAGCTCTGACTTCACTGCCTCGCATACACAGTCTCATTTCTGTAGGATCTGAAGCTCAAGCCCTGACTGATAGGCTTAAATGCTTTGTTGGAGAAGGTCCTTAATTCTCAGAAGTAAGGCCTGAATTCTGATCTTGTGTCATTTCAGTCAGGGGCGTGTAACTATGAAAACATATTCAACCTTCCATTATTAAGAAGATGTGCTTAATTGGAGTCCAATGAGCAGATTGCTCTGTGTTTCAGATGAACAATGCAGTATGTCAAGTTTCATTAAAGTACCCGGAATGTAATAGCTTACTTCCCCAGTTTAAATTGAGGTATACCCTTTAAAGGGAGTCAATTGTGGTTATTAGGTGTATTCACCATTTTGTCTGGATGCAACAACAAGTGCCCACTATGTAGGGCAGGTTTTTTCTCCCTCCCAGAGGAGAAAAGGTTGGAAGGTCAGAAAAAGTGGGAAAGAGAAAGCAGGAGTTGCTAGGAGGTGGGACCCCATATGAGGGGACTCTTGCTCTCATTTGGGGGCTCTCCAGATTGCTTCTCACAAGGAGTGGGTTCATGGTTGCTACCTCCCTCAAGCAACCTGTCTTCCTCTCTCTCTTGAATGGGTGTAATAGCTGTCATCTTGAGGCAGTTGCTTACTAGTTGAAGTGGAACAACTTGGTGTTTGTTGTTTTGCTGGGGAACATGCACACAATCATGGATTTGTTCCAGTCAGGTAGGACTCACCCACATGTAAGACAGCACAAAGTGGGTGAGGGTGGGACTTAGTTAGGGAATCCTAATATACCGCTGTTCCAATCAACACCCAGAATTGTCATCTTGGAGAAGGAGGTGATGTTTGCCAAGAGTCCATAACATCAACATCTGTGAGTCAAGGTAGAAAATTTCATTAGTTTCTCCATTTATCTACCTCTGGGTTTGCTAGGTTAAGCCTTCCCTTTTCATCCTCCTTTCCCTTTCCTTCTTACTCTAGTTGCTTCTATCTTCTGTCCCCTTCCCCCTAGTAAAAAACGAAGATTTTCATTCAACATCTGGTGCAGCACATTTTATTTACTAGATCACCTACAAGAGATTGACTTCAAGAGGGAATCTTAGGAGGAGGCCTGTAAAACTTCTTATCAGTCTTCTGCTCAGTGTTTTGATCTCATCCTTTTCAAGAATGCTATTCCAGGACCCTTTGCTTAATCCAAGACTAAAATAATTTTCTAGAACATGAAAAGTTAACTTGTATAATGGAAATGTGTAGGCTTTTTTGTTCTATTCGGACACGTACTTGGAGGTCTATGCATAAAGTAAGACTCAATCCAGCAAAGATGTTCAGCACACATTTAAATAATTTGAGTATGTCTACACTGCAGCGATTGGTCAACAGAAGGTACTGTAAGAAGATATCTTCTGATAAAACTTCTGTTGACAGATAGCAGCCACATACAAAAGTGAAGTGCTGTGTCAGTGTGGTCTGTTGCCAGGCAGTGAGTGGACTGCCTGTCCATCTCTCAACAGAACAGCCAACAGGGCTGCCTGATGACCCAGAAGCCATGTCTGTCAACAGAGGCCCCCCCAGAGCATCCACACAGCTTTTTTTATTGACACATTCTGTTGAGAAAGGTGTTCTGTCTCATGGGGGAGAGGCAGAAGGCTATCAACAAGAGTGCCGAGTTCTGTTGACAGTATGTCGACAGAACGCACTTTTAGTGCGGATGTTCTGTGAGTTTTGTCAACAAAATGCCAGATTTGTTGATCAGCTCCTCTGGTGTAGATGTAGCCTGTGAGCAGACTTATAACAATTTTGAAAATACTGATGGTGTCTGAAAGGATGGTTTCAAAAAGATCCGAAAGTTATGGTCATGTGCATATTCATTGGAGCCAAATTAATTGATTTCCTCCCAAAAGACACAGAGAAGATTAAATGGAAATATTCAGCCTGTGTTATTTATTGTTTAAAAGAAAAGTTCACAGCTGACAGTATACAACAGATACAAGCCAACTTTTTGTCTCATTCTATATTCACAGGAAATATGCCAACTATCGGAGTTATGAAGACTGCTAGTTCCCAAAGGAGACTCTGTGATTCAGTTTGGTTTCTTTATTTATTAAAGTTGAAGGACTGGCCACACTCTCAATCACATATCAAATGAAATACTCTAGTTTACACCAGCTGAGGATCTATCTGGGGCCAGATTTCCAGTTAGGCACAATAGCCATGTGCCTACAGAAACTGGTGTTATAGGGATATCTAAAAGTTAAGAGTGGGTTAAATGTTTCATTTTTATGAAAAAACACAAAGGTCAGCAGTAGGCAGGGGCCAGGTAGGGGGAATTGCTGAAGAAGCTGTGCCTAAGAGAGCATAACGTGTACATTGACTCTGGATCTGGCTCACATGTTTAAAAAATTGAAACAAATTTAGTGAGATAATTGTGGCTATTATAGAGACCCAGCACACCATGACTGAGATGATTGAAGACTGATGATTTCCTGTTTAAGCAAACCCTTACCTCCATGCTGTACAACCCCTAATACTCACTCTAGACATTCAAGACTAACTCGATATTCCACTTGGTGCAATGGGAAAGGTAATAAAACCTATATGTTAAATTTATATTAAAACCTGACAGAAAACATATGGAGCAGTGAACAGGGCAGCAGCTAACAGGGAGTTTGCCTGAGGGAACATCCAAGAGGAGCTCAGGTGGCACTAAAAACATCTGAGGGAACTCGCTGAAGAAAGGTAAAAGTGGGCAGTGACAAGTCTACTCAGCAGTCAGCTGTTGTGACCTGCATAGCATGTGCTATGTTTGTCTTTCTCCCAGAAGATATAAGGGATTTCTTATGTACCCAGTGCAAGCTGGTCGCTATCTTGGAAGAAAAGTTTAGAGGACCTGAGGTGCAAATATCAACCCTCCGGTCCATTAGAAAAAGTGAAGATTCCCTTGACAGAAAGCGGCATTTAGTACTGTAAGCACAGCTGGCTGAGCAGCCAGCGAAGGCAGTACTAAACAAGGAAGGAAACTGGAAGAATGTAACCTCGAGGAGAAGAAAGCCAGTTCAGATATCCCCTATTCCAGTGGAGGTAAGCAACTGCTTTCAGTCCCTCTACAGGGGTGATTCTGTGGAGAATGCTGTGGCAGTGACCTCACAGGGACGGAATCAGAAGATCCCACCGACTGGAAGGCATGGGATGCATAGTCCTAGGGATGGGGGTTCTACAACAACCACACCTAAGAGAAGATGGGTGGTGATGGTCAGGGACTTCTTCCTAAGAGGGATGGAGTCATCCATTTGCTGTCCAGACCTGGAATCACAGGAATTTTGCTGCTTACCAGGAGCTAGAATCCATGATGTGATGGAGTCTCTTCCAAACATCATTAAACCTGTGGATTATTAACCTATCCTACTCCTCCATGTAGGAACTAATGACACAGCCAAGAACAACCTTGAGCAGATCACTGTGGATTATATAGCTCTGGGATGAAAGATCAAGGAATATGGAGCACAAATGGTGTTCTTGTCATCCTCTCTGTTGAAGGAAGGGGTCCAGGTAGAGATCATCAAATTGTGAAGGTAAATGACTGGTTGCACAGGTGGTGTCAAGAGAGAAGGCGTTGGTGTCTTCGACCATGGGATTCTGTTTCAGGAACAAGGATTGCTAGGGAGAGATGGGATCCGCCTAAGGAAGAGAGGAAAGATCATCTTTGCAGGTAGGCTTGAAAACCTAGTGAGGAGGGCTTTAAACTAGATACATCAGGGGATGGTGACACAAGCCCGGAGGTAAGTGGAGAAGGAGGAAGGAACAACAAAGGAGGACCCCCGATTCAAAACGAGAAGGTAAGGCAATCAACTAACTATCTAAGGTGTTTGTACACAAATGCAAGAAGCCTGGGAAACAAACAGGAAGAATTAGAGGCCCTGGCACAGTCAAAGAAGTACAAGGTGGTTGGAATAATGGAGACTTGGTGGGATGACTTGACAAACTGGAGCACAGTCATGGAAGGGTTTAAACTGTTCAGGAAGCACAGGCAGGGGAGAAGAGGAGGAGGAGTTGCGCTGTATGTGAGAGAGCAGTATGAGTGCTCAGACCTTCAGTATGTGGAGGGAGAAAAGCCAGTTGAGAGTCTTTGGATTAAACTTAGAGGTGGAAGCAACAGAGGTGGCATTGTGTTGGTGTCAGCTGTAGGCCACCAAATCTGGCAGATGAGGTAGACGAGGATTTCTTCAGACAACTAAGAGAAGTTTCAAGATCATAGGCCCTGGTTCTCATGGGAAACTTTAATCACTCTGACATTTGTTGGGAGATCAATACAGCAGTGCACAAACAATCCAGAGGTTTTGAAGGAAGTGGGGGATAACTTTCTGGTACAAGTGCTGAAGGAAGTGAGCAGGGGCCATGTCTGGCTTGACCTGCTGCTCACAAACTGGAAAAAAATAGTCAGAGAAGTAGAAGTGGGTGGCAACTTGCGTGGCAGAGACTATGAGATGGTAGATTTCAGGATTCTGAGAAAAACAAGGTGAGCAGTAAAATACAGATCCCTGATTTCAGAAGAGCAGACTTCATCTCCCTCAGAGAACTGATGGGCAGAATACCCTGGGAAGCTAATATGAAGGGGAAAGGAGTTCAGGAGAACTGGCAGAATTTTAAAGAAGCTTTATGGAAGGCACAGTAACAAACCATCCCAATGCACAGTAAGAAAAGCAAACATGGTAGGCAACCAGCTTGACATAACAGCGAAACCCTTGGTGAGCTCAAACTCAGAAAGCATGTATATAAGAAGTGGAAAGAGGGACAAATGACTAAGGAGGAGCATAAATATATTGCTGGAGAATGCTGGGGAGTAATCAGGAAAGCAAAAGCTCAATTGGAACTGCAGCTAGCAAGGAATGTGAAGGGTAACAAGAAGAGTTTCTTCAGGCATATTAACAATAGGATGGTGATCAGAGAGAATGAGGGCTGTTACTGGATGAGGGAGGTAATCTAGTGACAGATGATGAAGGAACAGCTGAGGCACTCAATGCTTTTTTTGTCTCAGTCTTCACAGACAAGATCAGTTTGCAACCTACAGCACTAGGCAGAGCAGTATCGAAAGGAGGTGGGCAGCCCTCGGTGGGGAAGGAACAGGTTAAGAGCTACTTAGAAAAGCTAGTAGTACACAAATCCATGAGTCTGGATTTAATGAACAGAGAGTATTGAGGGAATTGGCAGATGTCATTGCTGAGATTTTGACCATTATCTTTGAAAACTTGGGTAGATCAGAAAAGAATCCAGATGACTGGAAAAAGGCAAATGTAGTGCTCATCTTTAAAAAAGAAAAGACGGACAATCCAGGGAACTATAGACCAGACAGCCTTACCTCAGTATCCAGAAAAATCATGGACAGGATCCTCAAGGAATCCATTTTGGAGCACTTGGAAGAGGGGAAAGTGATCAAGAATAGTCAACATGGATTCACCAAGGGCAAGTCATGCCTGACCAAACCGATTAGCTTCTATGATAAGGTAACTGGCTCTGTGGACACAGGGTAGTAGTAGTAGGCATCCTTCAGTCTGCATAGACTATGGATCACGCCCTTTAAAGTTTCAATTGAGGACTTCATTTACAGCGTCTATTGTGACTATGAAGACCCACACGAGAGTGACAGTCCTTGCTGCATCTCTTGCAGATGTAGTGGGTGTCTGGCAAGTCCTTATTATGCTTTCTGTGCGCTCACTTCTCCTCTGCTAGCTGTCTGATCTTCATCTCACCCTTCTGAAGGCCCTTGTGTAACCCCTACCTCCATCTGCTGTGGTCATCTGCTAGTTCTTCCCAGTTGTCCAGCTTGATGTCTACCTCTCTGAGGTCTCTCTTGCAGACATCTTTGTAGCGCAACTGGGTGCGTCCGGAGGTCTTTTGCCAGAGGCTAGCTCACCATACAGGATGTCTTTTGGAATCCTTCCATCATTCATCCTGTGGACGTGGCCAAGCCAGCGGAGTCGACGCTGCCTGAGGAGGGTGTGCATGGTTGGGATTCCAGCTTGCTCGAGGACGGCGGTGTTGGTCACTCTGTCCTTCCATGATATTCCAAGGATGCACCTGAGGCAGCACAAGTGGAAGACTTTCAGCCTCTTTTCCTGGCGGGCATACAGGGTCCAAGTCTCGCTGCCATAAAGGAGGGTGCTGAGGATGCAGGCTCTGTAGACTTGCATTTTGGTGTGAGTGTACAGCTTGTTGTTATTCCACACTCTCTTGCTGAGTCTGGACAGAGTTGTGGCCGCTTTTCCTATCCTCCTATTTAGCTCAGTGTCCAACAACAGGGTGTCAGTGATGGTGGACCCGAGGTAAACGAACTCATGGACGACCTCTAACGTATAGTTGTCAATGCTGTTTCATGGGAATTCAGCAACATCCTGACCGAGTACGTTTGTCTTCTTTAGGCTGATGGTAAGCCCAAAGTCCTTGCACACTTTGGAGAACTGATCCAGCAGTTTTTGAAGCTGGTCTTCTGTGTGAGACACAACAGCAGCATTGTCTGCAAACAGCATGTCTCTGATGAGGACTTCTCGCACCTTAGACTTAGCTTTCAGCCTTGCAAGGTTAAACAGTTTCCCATCAGATCTTGTGTGCAGCAAGATGCCCTCTGTTGAAGATCCAAAGGCATGCTTCAGGAGGAGTGCGAAGAAGATCCCGAACAATGTCGGAGCAAGCACGCATCCTTGTTTGACGCCGCTCCTGATTCTGAAAGCATCCGATAATGGCCCGTCATATTGGATGGTTCCTCTCATGTCTTCGTGGAACGACTGGATCATCTTGAGTAACTGTGGAGGACAGCCTGTCTTGTGGAGCAGTTTGAACAGACCATCCCTGCTGACCAAGTCAAAGGCCTTGGTCAGGTCAATGAAGGCTACATAGAGTGGCTTTCTCTGCTTCCTGCACTTCTCCTGCAGCTGCCTTAGAGAGAAGACCATGTCAACAGTAGACCTCTCTGCACAGAATCCGCACTGCGATTCGGGGTACACCCTCTCAGCAATCTTCTGGAGTCTGCCAAGGATGACTTGAGCAAACAGTTTACCAGTGATGCTTAGGAGGGAGATTCCACGGTAGTTGTTGCAGTCGCTTCTGTCTCCTTTGTTCTTGTACAACATTACAGAGTTAGCATCACGCATATCTTGTGGAACCTCACCCCCTTTCCAGCACAGGCACAGTAGCTCATGTAGGGGTTCCAGGAGTGTGTCCGTGGCACATTTGATTACCTCTGGTGGTATACCATCCTGACCAGGGGCCTTTCCTGCTGCAATGCTGTCGATGGCTCTCTTCAGTTCATCCACAGTCAGTTCTTGATCCAGTTCGTCCATTACTGGTAGGAGCTCGACGGCATCGAGGGCTGCGTCAACCACAACGTTCTCGCGTGAGTACAGCTCGGAGTAGTTCTCAACCCAGCGCTCCATCTGTTTGGCTTTGTCAGCGATGACTTCACCAGATTTGGATTTGAGAGGTGCCATCTTGTTCTGGGTGGGTCCTAATGTCTTCATCATACCCTCGTACATTCCTCTGAGATTACCAAAGTCGGCACAGGTCTGGATGCTGCTGCATAGCTGGAGCCAGTGGTTGTTGGCACAGCACCTGGCTGTCTGCTGTACTGTTCTTCTGGCCTCTCTAAGTGCTTCCTGGGTACTCTGGCTCGGTGAGCGTTTGTACTCCAGGAGTGCAGCGCGCTTCTTTTCAATGACTGGAATCATCTCATCGGAGTTAGCTTCAAACCAGTCATTCGTGTTTCTAGCTCTTCTTCCAAACACCAACAAGGCCGTGTTGTAAACTGTATCCCTCAGATGTTGCCATTTGGATGTCGCATCAGCACCGCCAGGACCGCTGCGCAGATTTTCCTGGAGGGTCTCTCTGAACTTTTCAGCTTTCTCCGAGTTTGCCGTCTTTCTGGCCTCAATGCGCGGCCTTCCAGCAGGTTTAGAGCGGTACACCTTCTTGGGTCTCAGCTTGAGCTTGGAGCAAACTAGTGAGTGATCTGTATCACAGTCAGCACTATGATAGCTGCATGTCAGAAGGATGTTTTTGAGGTTATTACGCCTAGTGATGACCACATCTAGTTGATGCCAGTGCTTCGAGCGTGGGTATCTCCATGACACTCTGTGCTGTGGCTTCGTTTGGAAGAATGTGCTTGTGATGCACAGATTGTGGTACATGCACAGTTCAAGGAGACGCTGTCCATTGTCATTCATTTTTCCCACACCAAAGTGTCCTAAGCAGGAAGGCCATGAGGCCCAGTCAGCTCCAACTCTTGCATTGAAGTCACCCAAGATGTACAGTTGTTCACGAGCAGGTATTTGCGCTTCAGCAGCACTAAGCACGTCATAGAACTTGTCTTTTACTTCTGCTGTGGCACAGAGGATTGGAGCATAAGCGCTGATCAGGTGGAGAGGACTGGCACAAGTTTGAAGCGTGATCTGAAGAAGTCTTTCTGATCCGCCCATGACTAAATTAACCATTTGTAGAAGGGTGTTTCTGACAGCAAAGCCAACACCATGGTCTCTGGGTTCTTCTTGGGCTTTACCCTGCCAGAAAAAGGTGTAGTCCTTTTCCTTTAGAGATCCCGAATCTGCGAGTCGTGTCTCTTGCAGTGCAGCGATATCAACTCGCAGCCTCTTCAGTTCCTCGTTGATGACAGCGGTCTTGCGGGTGTCACTGATGGCCTGAAGATCTTCAGTCAAGCCGGTCAGCATGGTCCGCACATTCCAGCAAGCAAGCTTGAATTGTTGATGTTTCTCATTTCTTGTTGATTTTCTTATTGGTTTGTCTGGTGCCCAAATTTCAGTCACTTGTCAGGTTCAGGAACCTTAAGCCTCACGCACCCAACGAGGCAGGTGAACTGTGGCGGGACAGTACCCTATTGGCTGGGGGCTGCCCAGCTTGAGGCGGGCGGTGACTGTCCAGTGAGATGAGAGGATCTCTCCCACTGTCGAAGGCAACCCCTGGCGCTTGTTCTCTATGCCAATCGAGCAACAGCTTATAACCGGTATCTGTTGCCTCTCGTGTTGATGCAATGCTGTTCAGTGATGCCGGAGTACCTCTCTGGGCGCGAGCCTGGGCACTTATTATGGAGACTCTGGGCTGCCCAGACACCAGTGTCCCCCTCTCGGCTTTACTGATATATTCCAAAGGAGAGGCTAACCTCCACATCTGGTACCAGCTCAGCTGCAGGAGTTGCCGGGACAGTGCCAGAAGTTGACACCGAACCACCTTCGGACTCCACTCTGGATTTTCTGTCAGGGTTTACTCCCTTAGCCTTTCTCCTTCCCAGGATAACCCACAAGGCAGTGGGGTGTGGAGAATGTGGTTAAGGATCCCACTACTTCATACCTCCCTGTCACCACGAGTCACCATAGCTCCCTGTGGAGCAATGACCTCATATCCCCAGGACCCTCCTCCCCACCTTCCACTGCCCCTCCCCCCAGCTACCATCACCATAGGATCCTCCCCAGCCCACTACCCCCATCTGCTCCCATGTCCGCCCTCCTCACTGCACTGGCCCCTCTCCCCCCAGCTGCTCTCAGTGCCCCCAGGTCCACCTTCCCCCATCACTCTTCAGGCTCATCTCTTCAGAGACTCCTTTTCCTGGCAGTGCTGCCTTGCAGGGCACAGGTGGAACACCATACCTGAAAAGGACAACAAACACGGGGCTCCTCCCTCGGCAAACTCCCAGAGGCAAACTCCCTTCCCTGTTAGCTGCTGCCCCCTGTTTGCTGGTCACAGTGTTCGCTGAGAGCTCCCTTCCTATAGGGAGAGCTGCTTGCTGGTTAGGCCTGGCTCAAAGCCTTGCCTCCAGTCTAATCAGCCCTTGAAGGCTCACCTGGCAGGGAACTCCCCCAGTTCACACCTTGCAAACTGCTCTTCTCTGTACAGCACAAGCTCAGGCACCTAGGCAGCTGATCAAGCTGCAGACAGACAGACATTCAGCCACCAGCTCACCACACAGCCCCCAAATCCCAGCTTTCAACACAGTTTCTAAGAACGTTCTTGCCCATAAGTTAAGGAAGTATGGACTGGATACATGGACTGTAAGATGGATACAAAACTGGCTTGATGAATCAGCCCAATGGCTCAGTGTCTGGTTGGTGGTCTGTTTCAAGTGGAATGCCCCAACGATCAGTTCTAGGGACAGTACTGTTCAACATCTTTATTAATTACCTGGATGAAGGGATGGATTTCATCCTCAGCAAATTTGCAGATGGCACTAAGCTAGGGTGCCAGGTAGATACACTGGAAGGTAGGGATCGGGTCTGTAGCCAACCAGGCTCGGGTTCCCCAGAAACGAGGCTGCACCCAGAAGGCGAGTGCTATATTTGGTTTATTGAAAGCGTGTGACACCCGCGACGGGAGCCCCGGAGACGCCGCAGTCACCAGTGGGGAAAAACCCGACGCGTCGGAGCTTCGCTCGGGGAGAGGCTCTGTAACAGGCCTCCTAACACTAGCTGATAAAGCTGAGCTCATTAACATAAGATTGCCTAAAATTGCCTATGCATTTCTTATTACTATCTTTGGTGGCCTACTGCCAGCGTAGCCTTGAAATCTTGGCAAGCGCGGCTTGTTCTGCAGCTGTTCCCATGGCAGTTTGCAGCTTTCACCTTGCACAGACTGGTCTGTTTAGATTCTCCTGAGGATTCACAGAGGGGTCGATCTGCTCTCATGAGACCGTTACAAACTCTTCTCGCACCCTACACTCCTCCCCGCGACCCCTTTGTGAACGCCAAGGCTAGTAGGAATCAAGTGAGGTGGTTGATGCTCTTCTGGCAACACAGTGTGCACCTGTAGAACAGACTTGACAACAGCATATGAGAGCAGTGAAAGCAAAGTTATACAAAAGGGCATAGTTTTGCAAGACAGCAGGAGAAGCACTGACACCTATGAAACAAGTGTCCATGAGCTGTCCCACAGCCATGCTGTGGGGCAGACAAAAGGCAGACGCGTTGATGGCAGTCTGTGCCAATGTTACCCATACGTTGGAGCGGTCACTGATACGTGGGCCCCACTCCGAGGCCAGTGCTACAGCAGTCCAGAGGTACCAGCGCCACAGCCAGGCCATGGTTACAAGGTCCGTAGCGTCAGCCGTTCGCTGAGCTGAGTGAGTGCTGTGATTGTAGCAGCAGCGTCCGCGTGCTTGCAGGGATGCACAAACAGCAAACCCGTCGGTTACCCAGATGCTTCCTCTCCTCTCCTCAGACACGGTATCCAACGGAGGTGCCTCCGCCACCGGCGAGGGGGCCACTGGTGGGTCGACGGCGGGCAGCTCATCTGCTAGCTGGGGATCATGCTGAAAGGTAATGGTTCCCAGCAGCAGGGCATGTGGAACAGTAAGTGTGGGGGCTCCCAAGCGCATGCGCTGCTGTAAGTAGTGTTTCCACTTGACGTGGGTAGCTGCTTGGGCTACGCCCGTATGTGCACGCTCAGAGGTATCCGTGACCCACCCCATTAAGGGGATCGGGGTCCGCATGGTAACAGGGGCGACACCCGTGACCCGCTCAGTGTCCTGCAAAGCCCACACCACTGCTAGGATCTGCTTTTCCAGGGGGGGTGTACCCACCTTCTGCTCCGCGGAGGGTCCGTGACCAGAAACCAACAGGTTCTTTTCGCTGGGTTCCTACCTGCTGCCACAGACCCCAGGACGCCGCGTCGCCGACGGTTGTGACCTCCAGTTCAAACGGTTGGCCCTGCAGCGGTGCGGTGAGGCGGGCGTGTGCTACCACCGCCTCTTTGCAGAGGTCAAAGGCGCGTTGGTGCTTCTCTGTCCAGTGCCACTGAGTGGCTTTGCGCACAAGCTCCTGTAAGGGATGCATAAGAAAAGCAAGGTGCAAAATAAAAGCACGCCAGAAACCGAGAAGGCCCAGAAAGGTTTGCAGCTGCTGCTTAGACGAGGGTGTAGGGAATACCTGGATGGTATGCCACACTTTCGGTGGAATGCATTTGTCTGTACCCATCCACAGCACGCCCAAGTAAACCACACTGGTGGCTGGCCCCTGCACTTTCTTGGGGTTAATAGCCCATCCCCGTTCTTGCAAACCTGTTACAGCGGTGTCCAAGGCAGCTTGAACAGTCGGTTCATCTGGTCCCGAGATCATAACATCATCGATGTAGTGATAGTAGGCCGTCTGGTCCGGGAGGTCCAGACGCTCCAGATCGGCCTGCACTAGCTGATGGCAGATCGTTGGGGAGTGCTTAAAGCCCTGGGGTAACACGGTAAACGTGTACTGCTTTGTTAGCCACGTGAAGGCAAACTGCTCCTGACTCTCGGGATGAATGTCAACAGAGAAAAACGCATTAGCCAGGTCTATGATGTCATGCCACGGCAGGGCTGCCAGGGTGATGCGCTCCAGAATGGTAACCATGTCCTGAACTACGGCCGTTAGCTCTGGGGTTACCTTATTGAGTTCTCGATAGTCCACTGTCATGCGCCACGAGCCATCCGGCTTCTTCACTGGCCAGATGGGGCTGTTAAAGGCGCTCAGCGTGGGGCGAATAATCTCCACCTGTAGCAATGCAGCAGTAGTGTCACTGATCTCATGCTCTCCACCGGGAATGCGGTACTGCTTGACTGACACCGGGGTCTGGGGGACCGGCAGGCGTACAGGCTCCCATTTGGGATGTCCCCGAAGTAGGGGCTCCACAGTTCTGATTGCCCGGATGTATCGGGGGTGCCCAAAGGCAAACAGCCCTTACTGCGTGTCCACACACCGGCCACGCAAAACATCCATGCCAATGATATATTCACCTAACGGCGCAGCCAGCACAGTCACCCGAAAGGGAGGGGCTTTCCCCAGCGTGAGGGTGACTTCCACCGAATAAGCGGTGGTCTCTGCTCCTCCGAGGCCCTGCACAACCAACACGTGACCCGCAGCCTGGGTAGAATGCAGAATGGTCACTTCAGCTCCAGTGTCTAACAGAGCAAGCACATGCTGCTCCCCTCCCCGGGGCCACTTGATGGTTAACGGGACGAATGGGCGCCGGTCCCCTGCTACCTGTTGCACAGCCACAGCCCCTACCACAGGGGACCCGCCTCCCCGTCACTTCCTAGGGGGAAGGGTCCAGTCGACCGGGGCACTGGGCTCGGTCCTCCCCCCAGCTCCTGTACCTTTCTGTGGTGCCTGAGTCTCGCTCACCCTCTTGGAGGCACCCACATCCTCGCTCCGCTGGGTAGGCGGCAGTTGTAACCAACGCTTGTACAAGTCTGGTGTTGGCACACCATTGATCTCCTCACAGGGCACTCCTGCCTTCAGTAAATCCGTCCACATAGTTCTCCGAGTCACCTTAACGTGCCCTTTTTCCTGTCCAGAGGCTCCTGCCCGACCACCTTTTCCTTCTGTGGCACGGACCGCTTGCGCGCCGCCTATGACAGCCTCTAACTGCATCAATGTTCCCACCAAGTCACCTACAGTCCCGCCCACTGCCATGACCACGGCCATAAGGGAGGCCTTCAGCTCGAGAGGGGCAAGGCGTAGCAGAGTGGCCTTGATGGATTTCTGGACCGCTATATCGTCCGGTCCCATGTCAAGGGCCACAGCCCATGCCATGCCCAGCTGCCTCAGTGCACTCACCCCTTCTGGGATCATACGCCAGGGCCTCACCTGTGCTTCCAGCTCCCCAGGGGAGGGGTAGACTTCACCCACCGCCGCAGCCAACCATCGGTACAGGGACGGCGCTTCCACAGCATTCCCCTGTCCATCATTCAGACCTTGCATAGTCTGCACTCCCTGCCTGACTTGTGAACCCTGGGACAACACACCCATCTGGTGGAGCTCCGCAGGCAGCAGCAACACAGAATTGCCCACGTTGTCCCACACACGCACCAGCCAGGCCAAAAGGCCTTCCCCCAGCTCCTGCTTAAAACTCTTCACCAACTCCTGCAACTCACTTGTCTTAAACGTTCGCCAGACATCGGAGCGCAGGTGCCCCCCTTCCAACCTCATCTCCCGAACAGGACGTGCCTGCCTCTGGTAGGTAGGCACAGCCTCCCCGATCACCACCTCCTCCTCCTCCTCAGACGAGGAAGAGCTCCAAATGTTACCATCCCAGGTCTCAGGGTCCCAAGAGGCTAGCGCTAGGACCGCACGCACTTGGGCCTTCGACACCGGTGCTTTCCCTACTTTCGTGCGCCGCCGATTCGCAACTCTCGCTGCCAACACCTCACAATGATGGGTTAACTCTTGCGTCCTTTCAGACTGCAAGGTAACCACCTCCTGCGTTATTGCCCGCGCATCCGCCAAAGCGCAATATTCCTGCTCCTTCCCCGCCAGCGCCTTCTGCAGGCTGAGAAGCTCATCACTGAGGGCCCGGAGGGCGGTCAGGAAAAGCCATGCTACCTCTCCCGCCACCCTTTTTTCCGGCCCCGGCCAGCGGCTCAACCGCAGCCGACGCAACGCCCCTTCTACCTGTACCGGCGTCACGCCTGCCGCCTCCTGCAACTCCGGCCAGTCTGCCGGGGCTGCCCAACAGGCCACCATCCGCGCTACCGGCCCCCATTGCTCCGTCGAGGGCCATCCTGGTATGCGCTGCAGGGACAGCGCTGGCTTCCCTGCCTCCCCTGCTTTCGACCAAAAGGGCATCGTACCTGGAGAACCCTGCTCGCTGCGCCAATTGTAGCCAACCAGGCTCGGGTTCCCCAGAAACGAGGCTGCACCCAGAAGGCGAGTGCTATATTTGGTTTATTGAAAGCGCGTGACACCCGCGACGGGAGCCCCGGAGACGCCGCAGTCACCAGTGGGGAAAAACCCGACGCGTCGGAGCTTCGCTCGGGGAGAGGCTCTGTAACAGGCCTCCTAACACTAGCTGATAAAGCTGAGCTCATTAACATAAGATTGCCTAAAATTGCCTATGCATTTCTTATTACTATCTTTGGTGGCCTACTGCCAGCGTAGCCTTGAAATCTTGGCAAGCGCGGCTTGTTCTGCAGCTGTTCCCATGGCAGTTTGCAGCTTTCACCTTGCACAGACTGGTCTGTTTAGATTCTCCTGAGGATTCACAGAGGGGTCGATCTGCTCTCATGAGACCGTTACAAACTCTTCTCGCACCCTACAGGGTCCAAAGTGACCTAGACAAATTGGAGGATTGGGCCAAAAGAAATTTGATGAGCTTCAAAAAGGAGAAGTGCAGAGTCCTGCACTTGGGATGGAAGAATCCCAAGCACTTTTTCAGGCTAGGGATGGACTGGCTAAGTAGCAGTGCAGCATAAAAGACCTGGGGATTACATTGGATAAGAGGCTGGATATGAGTCAACAGTTTGCCCTTGCAGCCAAGTAGGCTATTGGCATATTGGGGTGTATTAAGAGAAGCATTTCCAGCAGATCTAGAGAAGCTATAATTTCCCTCTACTTGGCACTGGTGAGGCCACATCTGGACTATTGCGTCCAATTCTGGAGCCCCCAGTATAGAAAGGATGTGGACACATTGAAGCAGGTTTAGCAGAGCACAACAAAAATGATTAAAGGGCTGGAGCCTATGACTTCTGAGGAGAGGCTGAGAGATTTGGGCTTATTTAGTTTTCAAAAGAGAAGACTGAAGGGTGATTTGATAGCAGACTTCAAATTCCTGAAAAGGGGCTCTAAAGAGGATGGAAAGAAACTGTTCTCAATGGTGACATATGGCAGAACAAGGAACAATGGTCTGAAGTTACAGCAAAAGAGGTGTTGGTTGGATATGAGGAAAAACTATTTCCCCAGGAGGGTGGTGAAGCATTGGAATGTGTTACAAGAGAGGTGGTGGAATCTCCATCCCTAGAGTTTTTTAAGTCCCAGCTTGAGAAAGTCCTGGCTGGGATGATTTAGTTGGAGTTGATCCTGCTATAGGCAGGGGGATGGACTAGATGACATCCTATGGTCCCTTTCAGCTCTATGATTCTATGATTCTATGAAATGAACTATCAACACAAAGCA
This sequence comes from Carettochelys insculpta, assembly GCF_033958435.1. Taxonomy (NCBI): domain Eukaryota; kingdom Metazoa; phylum Chordata; order Testudines; family Carettochelyidae; genus Carettochelys; species Carettochelys insculpta. Next base: position 14,250,884 of record NC_134150.1, on the reverse strand, counting down.
GGAATAAACATCCCTTTGGAGGACAGGGTTGATTATGTGAATCTTCAGCGTTTTGTTAGTGATTCATTCTGCTTTTTTTAGGTCATAGAACTAGCAGCCCTCAGACTTTTGCTGGATATCACTTGGCAGGGACAGGATCTGAAGGACACACAATGATTCTAGGTAACCTGGTAGGACACTGTTCAGAGGTTCAGTCGCAGGGTAGCAATAAGGGTGTACTGAAAGACCACCTGGTAACACAACAAAATTACACCAGTCCCACCAGATGATTCCTTCTGCCACTCTAGGAATGAAGGACTGAAGTATCTTGCCACACCCCTACGCGGTACTCTTTTCTCTGGAATCTTTCACCCAAGCTGACTTCTATGCAGTGCTCCCAGCAGTTCAACTCTATGGCGCCTTTCAGAGTCCCCCTTCTGGTGGGTTTCAAACCTTCAAGGTTAAATATTCTGAAGGTGCAAACAAGTAAAAAATGGTGTTGAGAGATTAGTAATACTGTATTACATAATTATTTTAAACCTGTGCATGTACAAAACTTAAAAGAGTTTTAGGCCATGTCTACACTTGGCAAAATTTCAAAAGGGCCATGCTAATGGCCAAATCAGAGAACACTAATGAGGCACTGAAATGAATATTCAGCACCTCATTAGCATGTTGCTGGCCACGGCACTTCGAAAGTGCCATGCTTTCACCACATGTGGCTCGTCTGCATGGGGCCCTTTTTGAAAGGACCCCGAAAACTGAAATCCCCTTATTCCTGTTCAGCTAATAGAAATAAGAGGATTTTGACATTTGCAGGGTCCTTTTGAAAAGGGCCCTGTGTAGACGAGCCGCACGTGGTCTAAATGTGGCACTTTTGTCCAAGTGTAGATGTAGGCTTAGTGTATTTACAATCCACTAGATCTTGCAGTTATATTTTATTCCCCTTTTAAAGAATCTAAACATCCAACTATACTTTGGATTTCAATGGAAGAATGAAATAGTGTCCTCTCCAGCAATGGATAAGAATCCATTTGGGACATAGTCAAAAGTTGCGGAAAAGCCATGCAAAGCACAAACAGATGAGCAGAATAGAAACTCCAAAGCACTGGTATGAAACAAAACAAGTTTGGAAAGGACACTCACAACAGCAAAACAATAACACATTTTCAACACAGATTATTTGGCATTCTCTTTATTACCTAGTCAATTTCACCAGTCCCAAGCAGATGTAGATCATTAGTCAAATTTCGTACTCACTTTGCACTGATGTTACGACTGCTACACATGCTGCAGGGCAACAGAAAATCTGACCTTTTTTCCTTTTGTAACACATGCACTTCAGTCATCAGAAATGCAGCTGTGCAAAAATATTTGAATGTTATTTGTACCGTAAATAAAATTTGATATTTGTACAAAAACAGTAGAGAAAGGGATCTTTAATCTGTTAAAATTATGAATCTAAAAGTACTATTGTCATCCAAAAATCCACCATGAGTATAACAGCATGATGGAAAGTGGACAGCCAGAGTTCATTCAACTGTCTCCAATGCAAATCTGAACAGCAGATTCAATTCTCAAATTATCAGTAAAGATGGGTGATTTTTTTAAATCAAATCTTTATTTTCAGCCCAACGTTATAGATTTAGTGTCAAAATATTTCACAAATTTGCCTCAGTTTCACCCAAAAGCTCTCGCAACATCAAACGTTGTTTTGACTTTTTGAATATAAATTTAAATTCTTGACTTCAGAACCTCTTTTTGTTTTTCTTCAGTTTTATTAAAACAATTCAAAAATATTAAAAGCAATTTGAAATGTTTCAGGTAGGATCAATATTTCTGAAACAAATCATTTTCAGTTTGATCCGACATGAATTTTTTATGCTTTTTTTTCCAGACTTTTTTGTTAAAAAAGAGAAGCCAGCACTCAGCTGGCTCCCTCCCCTGCCTCCCAGACAATCTTGCGTTTGGGATTGCTGAGGTGCTGTACAAAAATATTAGTAGTGATGCAGCTCTAATCATCAGTCTCCTTTTCATCATGCATGGATATACCATTTTTCATAAGTCAAAAATAACCCAGACAGATTGATCCTGTGATATCACTCCTAAAACTACTAGTGTGCAGAAGTGTCATTGAGAGGAATTATGTTTAAATATAGCAGACTCACCTTGACACCAAAATAAGAGTTAGAAAAATCAGTAGGAAATTATGGACTAGTTAGGTGTATTACTCTTATTCTAGCTTAACACAATTGCAAAGCCAAATCCAAACAACTTCAACATAAACTTTGTAAGGACTCTTATTTATATTCTCTTCTCATCATAACAGAGTTTGGTAACCAGCATGAATCAAATTAAAACTTTCAGATGATACAACCATTACATGAAGGAGTAATTCTTATCAGAGAAAATATATGTTCCTTCATGGATTAAAAAAAATGAAACCACTCACAACAAGTAGCCAATGAGAGAGATCAAAACATTTGTGATTACTATAATAAAAATATATATCTCAAGCTTGTGCGTTCCTTTGCACATATACAAACTCCATCCTCTAAATTAACTCTTGTAAGGCCCAAGAAGATATGTAATTGAACCGTATTCAATTTCTTATAGAACATATGTGGTGACCATGGTATCAAAATACTGAGCTAAATGTTAGCAGTGCACTATGTATGTACAAAAAAGGAATAGCATTTAGGGGCCTGACTCAAGAAATCAGGCTACACATACCTGTGAATCTGCAGTTCTGCATTTATTTTATATAAACACGTGTTTATATAGAAATTGACATCACACATTGCTGTGCAGCCACTTCTATTTCCATTTCCCAATATGAACATGCCAAGCATGCATGTAATATAAAACATGAATTCTCATTTCTGCTAAACAGGCTCTATATGCTCAGCAATAGTCTACAGACTGCCTTGGAATAAGCCAGTTCAAGGGCCAAATTTGTAAGTGAAGTAAATTTGGATTTACATTAAAAGTAGAATCTGGTCCTTAGTGCACTAGAGGGGATATGAGGCAGAACAGTAGAGTTTAATGGCTATGCCTGTTGAAAAACATAAAAGAATCTTTAGTGTTCACCTAGATGTCCAAAGGAGGAACAGGAATCAAAATAATGCTTTATCTAAAGGAATTCCCTTACAGTCAATAGTATGATTTTTTCAGAAGGAAATGGTTTTGTTTGGGAATCACTGGTTATTTTCGTGGCTATGAGCTATAAAAATCTATTACTAAATGGTCAAATTATACCAAGTGTCTCCATTAACTCAGGGGTAGGCCTGAAGTGTGAGGGCACAGACATTTAGCAGCTAAGATCTTATCACAGCTTTGTAAATCAAGATGGCAATCAGATTATACTGAATTGAATTCCTCTCTTGAAATTAGCCTTAGTACTTTATGGGAACAAGCCAGTACATTTAGTCTTGGTGAAATGCACTAATTAGTTTTGCAATTGCCATGGCAATATTGAGAGAAGCTAGGCAAATTAATTAGCAAAACAAGTAGTTACAGTTAAAAGGTCAATATTTTCAAAAATCTAAAAGCAATAAATTGCATACTCTAGCACAGCAGTGAGTTGGCATAGATTTTCTAATCAATTGGATGATAACTTTAGATTTACTAAAGAAACATTGGACAGCAAGACAGAAATGGAAAGTACTGACATGAGAACCAACGTACCTACATTAACCAACCAACAGGAATGGTAACTTATACTACATCAACAGAAACACCAAAAGTTCCTCTTGGTGCAATGCATCCAGAATTAAGAAAACATGATGTGAAAATAATCTCTATCCAGGACTGAACATGCTACAATGAGTGTATGAACTCCTGTGCAGGCCATGCAGCTTCCAAATTATGATTCTAAGCACCCCGTCTTTATTAGAAAATGCCAATGTGCATCTTCACATCTGGAATGTGGGTGAGATCTTGTTACTGAAAAAAATTAGTGTCATTCCACTTATATTTGGATTATTTCCCTGCTGAAGTATAGATAACTGTACATCTATATAGTGTTTCCTCATATCTTGAAATACCATGCCAAGAAGTCCAAAAATAAAAACAAATACTAAATTAATTTTCACTGTCACATGAAACAAAGCAAATACTAATGGATGAAATATGTAGACCTGAATTAATGGACTAGGAGCTATGGCTTGCTGCTGGCCACCTCTGTCCAGAAGATGTTAAGGTTCTTGTCCCAATTCAAGTAACAGGGGGAGAAAGAACCCAGAAAGCTGTATCTCAGAAGGACAGTTTCAGGCCATGCAACAACGGCACTTACACAGAGGACAATACCAATTCAGTAAAGCCTTTATTAAAATACATAAGAGTAACACACATTAGAAAGTGTAAGGTTATCAAAACATAATAAAGTTATTGGGCTCCTTCTTGTAACGTTACTAAATAAAGATTTGCTTAGCCTAGGCTACTCACAGCCCTTCCTGAAGAGATGTAGGATCAGCCTCGCCTCTGGCATGCCCAATGAAATTGAAGGTCTCATCAAGTACAGTGTTGAGTGGCTAAACTGTACTGTATAGCTAAGCTAATAGCTGATAGAAGGTACCAAAGCTTGCAGCATGCATGCATTTGCAATGCACCTAACAGTAACAACAGCTGACCGATAAAACCTAAAACTAGCCAAACAGCCTAGACACATTATAGGATCTTGGCATTGCTCGACTCCAACCCAGTCTAAACAGCCCGTTTCCTCAGGTACACTTACTCCATAGCTCAGTAGACTGTGATTATCACTACATAATAATGAAGATTATTTCATCCTGAAACCATTACTTTGGGCTCCTCTAGAAGCTTTGCTACCCTGCTGTTCATCTTGTGGTTACCAAGGAGTTCTGTCACTGAATAAACTAGTACAGCTTATGGTTCAGTTCCCCTATCTGGTCCCCCCAAATAGAGGAGCAGTAAGGAATTAGAACAAAAATTGCTTATGCTAACTTATTTTCCTAAAATGCTTCAGCTGTTCATACGATATAAGCTAGAAAGTTTCTTGCATTACAGCTAGTACAGGGGATAATCATAAATAGCTACAATGAATACATACTATGATAATTTACTATATATAGTAATGAATTAGAAGGAATCACCCAAGAAAGGCATGTTACCTGATATGGAAGGAAAGCAACTTAAACTCAAGGGCTACAAATATAAACATTGGTAACTTGCGAAGAGTGGTTTACATTTATATTAGGCCTCGAAAATCTGATATTCCTTTTACAGGTGAACTGAAACTAAAATCTCATATTAGTATTATTATTTATTACTGTAATAATCTGGTTAAACAGCTAGGTTGTGACGTGCAGAGTTGCAGTAAATCATTGTGATTTCTATAAAAATTTACATCATTATTATTTGTATTGCAGTAGAGCCTAGAGTACCCAGCTAGTTATTGCACAAATACTGAAAAGTTATCAAAGAACTTACCTGAACCAAACTGAATTCCAGAGGGCAAGTGAAATCCCAGGGTACAAAAGTCTGTACCCCATGTGGTTTTGGTTCCAGACTGGATCCAAAAGCATAAGACTTCTAAACCTCAATTTGTTTCCAATTCAGGTGAGGCAGAAATGTCATCTGATCATCTTACAGAGAAATTATTCCAATGTAGCTTTTAAAATTTCAGCTCCATTGAATTCCAAAGCCAAGAACTCCATATCTTAGACCTGATTTTACTTCCAAACTTAAATCAGGTTAAAATCTGAATTTGCTTTCTTGGCCCAGCTTTCTTCTTTTACAAGCTCAAAATAGACAACAATAATGTAGCGAAGAGAACATCTGCAGGGGTAGTCCTCATTGGCTATATCTACACTACAGTGATCTGTCGACAGAGGTCACTGTCAGAGGACATCTTTTGACAAAACTTCTGTGAACAGAGTGCAGACACACACAAATGCCGATCAAAAACGCGATCTGCTCTGTCAACAGAGAGCAGACAGACTGCCTAGCCACTCTCTCAACAGAATGTCCAACCAGAAGCACAGCAGACAGGGCTGCCTGGTGACCTGAAGCCCTGTCTGTCAACAGACAGCACCCCCAGAGTGTCCACATGACTTTTTTCTTATTGGATTCTGTCAAGACATGTATTCTGCTTCACGGGGCAAGAGGCAGAAGGCTGTTGATGAAAGCACAGAGTTTTGTCAATATACTGTCAACAAAATGCATTGTGTGTGTGGACACTCCACAAGTTTTTTGAAGAAACCCCACTTCTGTCAGTAAAACTCTCTAGTGTAACTGTTCCCATGTACTTAGAATTTTTTATTAAATGAGCCTTAAATGATCTTTTTTATAGAGAATATAGTTTTCTATCATGTACTATATGTGACAAAACTCTTTCTATTTAGATAAGACAGCAACATAATTATAAATTATGTATTTTGATGGGATAATAATGCCAGTGAAAGATAAATGTCAAAGCCAAAGCAAGACATTCATTTTTAAAGCATCAGAAAATAACATGTAATTCCACTTATATAACTATTGAAACAGATTGTTTCCTTCATAGAAAAGAAAAGAAGAGAAAAGAAAAGAAAAAACAATTACAGCAACCCAGCAGACTAACATTAACAGGTAATGATTCATACCTTATAGTACTCTGTAGGCAACTAATTTGAAATGCTCTTTTAAAAAATTTAAGCTAGGCACATTAATTTGAGTCAAGGTCAGTTTTATTGAGATAAAAATTGAACTGTAGGAGCATAAACTAACAAATCAGATAGTTATTTACCTTGATAGACATTGGTGTAATATAATGATGGTTTCTCATTCTGCTATTATTGAAATACTGTATTCTGACCTGCTTAGGATATTGACTTTTTCTGTGCTTTGTGTCTTGTCCAGCTGGAAATTATCTTATAGAGGTATAATTTTTTTCTGCTTTTATTGATTCACCAACAGCTGCATATTAAAATGAGCATTCAATGCCAAATAAAGAATGACATATACGTATTCCTAAAACCTGCTCTTTGAGTTATTTCTATATGAGAAACAGCTGTCGACAGAAGTGACTGTTGGAAGGGATTTCCTGACAAAACTTCTGTTGACAGATTACATCTACACATAAAAGCGGATCACTCTGTCAATCCACACTGTTGACAGAGAGTGGTCAGCCTGTCTGGCTACTCTCTCAACAGAATGGCCAATCATTTTTGTTCCTGGTGAACAGGAAGCCCTGTCTGTTGCAAAAAGCCCTCCCCCCGCCCCCGAGCATCTCCACGGCTTTTCTGTTGACAGAAAATTGTTGTTGCTCCTGAGCATGGAGAGATACAACACTGTTGATGGATGTGCCAGGTTTTGTTGATAGTCTGTCATGGCTGGGATGATTTAGTTGGGTTGATCCCACTTTAGGCGGGGGGCTGGACTCGATAACCTCCTGAGGTCCCTTCCAGCCCTAGGATATTATGATTCTGTCAACAAAACACATGTTGCATGTAGATGTTCAGCAGTTTTTTTTCAACAAAAGCCCAGTTTTGTTGCAAGAACCCTCTCATGTAGACGTTGCCTTGAGGTATATACAAAAATGATGGGATCTGGATTTGTCTCATCCCCATGTAACCACTGATAGGGGGACTCAAACCTGGGACCTCGACGGCTTAGTGCAAGACTTGCTAAAACCTGAGCTTTAAAGCTAAGGCCACAGAAGAGACTTAATTTTTCCCTGGGTCAAGGTGCCATTTCAGAGGACAGTGAAACACACCCATCCTGTGCATGGGTTATGTACTTACCCTAGCAGAGGAAGTGCCTCCCAAGATTCAGAATAGGTCTACACAGCAAAGTTATTTCAAAATTGTAGTCAAATGTTTAGAATCCATTGCTCCCCTAGCTGCCAAAAGTTTCCATATGTGAACCCTAACCTGCAAGTAGTCCATGAGCATACGAAGTTCTGTCCACATGAAGTGATGTTTGGTCATGTTTATTAGCTTTACAATCTATGAGGGAGAGGTAGCCGTGTTAGTCAGTATTCTATCAAAACAAAAAAGTAGTCTAGTAGCACTTTAAAGATGAACAAAATAATTTTTAGGTGGTGACCTTTCGTGGGACAGACCCACTTCTTCAAATCATAGCCTTACCAGAACAGACCGTTTTTTATAATCTATGTATATTATTAAATCACCTACAAAAAGGCTGAGTCTTTACACATAATCTGTTCCCACTGAACTTAAATTACTTTTAGTAAAGCATTGATGATGATAAAGTACATTAAATATACAGAGTATTAAGTAAATGTTTATATTAAAAAATGGCTTTTACCTTCAAATTTGCTCAGTGAAGCACAACCTCCACAAGCATATTGTAGAATACTCATGCTTTGTAGATCACAAGGTGGAAACACATATTCCTATGCAGAAGCCAGAGGTGGGATAAAAGGTAGCATTTAAATGACAGGCCTCAACAAAAGCAATGTGGAAACCCATGGAACATAATACTATTGAGATGTAAATTAAGTTAGAAATATAAGGAATCAAAATGGTTGTAAATCACGATTGTCTTGTAAAACAGGGGCAACAGCATGTTTAGCATGATCAGTTTCTGCTGACAACAGATTTTGCATAAAGAAAACTAACAAGGTCTGTACTAGGTAATGTGTGAGTAGGGAAAATACCTATAGCATAAAAAAACAAAAAGCAGTCAAGTAGCACTTTAAAGACTGGCAAAATAATCTGGCAAAAGATAATCAAGGTGAGCAAATCAGAGAGTGGAGGGGTGCGGAGGGGAAGGTCAAGAATTAGACTGAGACAATTCTAATCTAATTCAAATCTAATTTAATCTAATCTAATCTAATCAATTCTCAATCTAATACTTGACCTTCCCCCCTGCACCCCTCCACTCTCTGATTTGCTCACCTTGATTATCTTTTTCTGATTTGTCCTCCTTGCTTACTGTTTTTGGTTCTCTGTGCCTTAAATATTGAGCCTGTTCTGGTCTGGCTATGGTCTGAAGAAGTGGGTCTGTCCCACGAAAGCTCACCTAATAAACTATTTTGCCAGTCTTTAAAGTGCTACTTGACTGCTTTTTGTTTTGATAGTGTATAGACTAGCACGGCTTCCTCTGTGTTACCTATAGTGTATTTTATATTAGAGATGGATTGGACAGAATGCCAGAGTAGAGTTTCCTTGAACACTGGGGATGATGAGATTAGGATCAAAATATCCTGGTTTATGGTGCAGAGAGATGCAACCCTGACACTGAAGGAACTGAAATATACAAGAGACTAAACAGGGCCATCCCTAGTCATATGCAGAGTATGCAGCTACATAGGGTGCCACTAGATCTGGCACAGCATTTTGTCACAGTTAAGTAATGCCCTATGCTGTGCCTTTGTAGGCCCTTTGCAGCCAAAGGCCAGTTCTGCCTCAGGCAGCTCCAATCCCCTGGCATCCTAGATTTGGCCACCCAATCCCCTGGTTCTCTGTTCAGCCTCCTGGCCCCATCCCATGGCCCCTCAGGCTCCCCACCCCGGCTCTGCCTCCCAGCCCCATGGCCCAATCCTCCAGTGCCTTGGTCCACCTTCTGGCCCCATGGCCCAATCTCCCAGCATCTCAGGCCCCTGACTCCGTCTCCCAGCACTGCAGCCCAATCCCTCGGCCCCTCAGCTCTCCATCTCTGCCTCCTGGCCCCCGGCCCAATTTCCCCAGCCCCTCAGCTCCCCCGAGTCCCACATCCCAGACACAAGGTCCAATCCCCAGCCCCTAAGCCCCCTGTTCTGCCACCCAGTCCCAGTCCCAGTGGCTGAATCCTTCAGCCCTGCACAAACTTCTCTGATGGATGCCCCGCTCCAAGGGATACAATCCCATCCACCCACTGACCCACAACACTCATGAGCTGCACGGCTATTCCTTCCACCTGTTCCCCCATCAGCCTCCTTGTCCTGATCCTGCCCCTGTGCCCCTGAGCACAGCCCTCCCCTGACCCTGAAAAGCTGCAGTTCAGTGGGGAGGTAGGAAGCAGGTGCTCAGGCTGTGTAGGACACCTGAAGTGATGACAGCCCTGGGCCTAAAAGAGATTTAAGGCAGACGGTACAGGAAACCATTCAGTACCCTCATGCCGTGCTACTGCAAAAGGGCACTGGAATTAAGCTTTTCAGGAGGCTGTGCTCACTGGCCTGAGCAGCAGAAGGGAAAGGAGCTAAACAGAAAGCTTACCACGACACTGAAAACTCATGACTAATATTTCTCTGCCGCATTATGGTATTAATATCTGTAGTTATTCTCCACAGGCTTGATTATGTCTAATCCTTCTCTGGCTGTGCTTGGGGACTGACACTTGCAGCAATGGTCTAGCCATGTTGGTGGGGACCAAGGGCTGCTCTTTGTATTATCTCACTGCAAGCCAGTGGGCAGGAATGGGACGGAGATAGGTGAGAAGTGGGAGGTAATTTGACTCTACCTCCTACACTCAAATGCTTTCATATGTGTTGTGTCTACACTGCTCCTCCCTTCTGGAAGAGGCATGTAAATGCAATAGATTGAAAATGCTGATGAGGTGCTGATATGAATATTCATTTGCATTCATTTGCATAATAGAAGCCACTCGCCACGTTGAAAGTGTTGCTTTTGAAATGCAAAATAGCTGTGTAGACTGGTTCCTTCAAAAGGAAGCCCCACTTTCAAAAGCACCCTTCTTCCTAATTTTTTTCAGCTAGCAGCACTATCTAGCACTGAAGTAGTTTTCAGACCTGATTCAGATCTTACTTTCACTGGTTTAGTGCTGACTCCTACATGTACAGATGTGAACAGACTCTGAATCAGACCCTTCATTTGCATCCTTGTAACATGCAAGCCTTCAAAATTCCCTTTGAATCAAAAATTTGAACAGCTGTATTATGTAAATGTTATTGCTCCAGACAATAGCTGGTGTTGCCCCTGCAATTAACTGGCCAGTTAATTGGACTCTTTCTCTTTGCTCAGCAACCTATGTTCATGTGCATGTACAGACAGTTACAAAAAAATACACCACTAAGCTTTACACTGTTTGTGCAGAATTACTAGGAGATGGACACCGGTAGAAAGTTAAGTACTATTTTGGAAGTTGGAAATCTATTAAAAATGTAAATGCATCTTTTCTCCAAAAGTGGGAATTCAATAAAAATGTGAATTCTGCCGTTTGGAGTGATGGATTTGGAGCACTTAAGAAGGATAAATGCATCATGCTGAGTTGTTAATATCTTTGTCAGTTCTCTGACTTTCCATGAGCAAGTGACAGTGCCTTTATTTGCTTTCCTAATAACCATCTCTCAAATGATTCTCTCAGAACAGGAAAGAATCTCAGGAAGCTTCTGTAGTGGAACAATTATTTCAACATCTTTGATGATGACTTTTATTAAAAATAGATAATTCAGTGCCACAATCCATTGCTGTGAAGTATAATGTTTTATATCAATGTGAACACTCACAACAGTAAGCAGAGCTTGCTGAAAAATATAAAAGTTGTACGTGAGGGCAGAATTTGGCCTTTATTAATTAATTTGTATATATTTTTCTGAATTGATTTTTAAAAAGATTAATGTATAAATAATCCCAATCTTCTGATGTGAAATTGAAAATTGCCTAATTTCTAGCAAAACAGATTAGTTCTTTCAGACTGTGGCCACACTAGCCACTCCTTTCAGAGGGGCTCTGGTAATGTGGCACTTTGGCAGATGCTAATGAGGCATTTCCATGAATATGCAGCACCTCATTAGCATAATGATGACCGCATGCATTTTGAAATTTCTGCTTTCGAAACACAGGCTGCCCATGTGGCTGGGATCCTCTTGCAACGACCCGCTGATTTTGCAAGCCCCTTACTTCCAAAACCAAATGAGAATAAGGGGCTCTCAAAATCATTTTGAAAGGCCCCGGGTTATATGTGTGGTGTGCATTTCGAAAGTGGCATTTTCTAAATGTGAGCGGCTGCCATAACGCTGATGGGTGTGGTATATTCATGGCAGTGCCTCATTAGTATCTGCCGAAGTGCCACATTACCGTAGCCCCTCTGAAAGGGGCCACAGCCATAAGAGTCTTTTACTCTCCATTGTCTAACTATAGTTCTGCAAATATTCAGGGACTTGTTTTACAAAGTTCTACATGCATATTTGAATCTACATATAGACTACATAAGGCTACCACATAGGCTGCCCTAGTCTATGGAAGTTTTATATTAAACCAGATGATTGTCCAGCTGTAAAAGATACATTAAGAACTGAAATCATGAGGTAATAATAAACAAAGCTATTCATTTTTACTGTTACTTGAATGGACACAAATTTATCACAAATATATAAAATGCCTTTGCACCAAAATCATTACCTCAAGAACGATATCCTTCATAGTAAACAACATGGCCACATCTACAATTGCATTCCTCTTTAGGAAGAGAAATGCAAAAAGGGGAAAGCAAAATGCAAATGAGGCACTGATTTACATATTTTGCACTTCATTTGCATATTCTCTTTTTCAGAGAGAATCTTTCAAAAGAAAGAAAGCCGTGTAGATGGGGATCATTCAAAAATAAATCCTATCTTTGAAAGAACCCTTCTTCCTGAAACAAAATAGATGGGATTTATTTTTGAAAGAGCCCTAGCTACACTGAGTTATTTTTTTTAAAGAGTCTCTTCCAAAAAGAGATTCTATTTTCTGCAGTAACATAACTCTGATTGATTGATTGATTTGAGCAGTTGGTATGTAAACAAATATTTATATCTCCAAAGATTTGAAATTCTAATATCCCCAAGACAGTATGGGTAGATTTTGGTTGTAAAATTGATTAAAAGAGCTGCATTATTGAAAGAACAAACATATTTTATTAATAATCTAGTGGTTTAAAAAACTATGCATATGAAATAGGAAAATTCAGTGCTCATTTCAAATGTCACATGACCAGGATTGTAAAGATTTCTTTTTTTCTTGAAAGTCCTGCCTCATCTGCTTTAGATGTCAGTACAAGTCTGTGTTTATGAAGGCATTATAATGAAATACAGATAAAGCAGTTTCAGTTAGAAAACATAAAAAAGTTAGTTCAAAGCAAATGATTTTTGAAGTTAATTAATTTGAAACCCAGCTCAATTTCTTGTGCAGGAGCTGTATCACTTTGGATAGTCTATATAAAATTCACACCATAACTAAGAATATGGGAGATGAGAGTAAAAACATTGACTCACATTCTTTCAATAGGCCAGAGTTCCAAAGCATTAGTTAAATAACAGAACTTTAAATGCCAGCCCTGGTGACATCATTGGCCACAAATCTGAATGCTAAAGTGCCGCATGCTTCTATTTTGCTATTAGCTGCTATATTAGCCATGTCTACACTAGCGAAAACTTTTGAAATTTCAGGCCCTCTTTCAAAAGAAAAATCAAAGAAATGTGCCCCAGCTTTCAAGATTACTCTTCCTAACTGGACATAGGGAAAGCCCCCTCCCCTACCACCCAAAAGGCTCTTTGAGAGAGAACGTGTGTAGATGTTCTGCGACCCGCTCTTTTGAAAGAGTGGGTCCACCGTGGCACTGGCCAGCTGAGACACGAAGCTGCACTGCCCAGCACCTGCGGGAGCTCTATGGTCCATGCATGCAGCTGCCCTGAAAGCCGCATGGACCCAGGAACCCCGTTTCAGGAAGCTGAGAGCAGGCAGGCAGCAGCCATTGCATGTGCTGCACCTGCATGCCCCAGTGAGACCCCCAGCAGCTCCAGCAGCACCATGGCCAGCAGCCAGGAATGTGAGGAGCCCCAGGACCCTCACCTCCAAGTGTGCACAGGGCTTGCAGGGGTCCAGCCAGGCGGGGAGAAAGCAAGTCTCCTCCTGGACTGAGAATGAGCTCAGGGACCTCCCGGGCCTCTGGCAGGAGGAGGCAGGCCTCTGGGAAATAGGCACAAAGCGAGGGAATGCAGCCGCTTTTGCCCAGCTTGACGACCTGTCTTTCTGGGGCCATCCTGTCCACACTTCTAACTAGGTCAGAAGCAAGGTGAAGGAGCTGTAGCAGGGATATGCCCAGGCCAGGGACTTGGCCAGCTGGTCGGGGCAGCACCCCCACCCTGCCCCTTTTATAAAGAGCTGCAGAGTCTCTTGGAGCTCAACATCTAGGAGGAGCCCGCCGAGGAGCCCGCCCCAGGGACGAGGAGGAGCTGGGACCAGCAGGCAGCCTCATCACACCAGGACCAGAAACAGAGACACAGACAGCTCTGGATGGTCCAGCGAGGGGGGTGAGCTGTTTTCTAGCTCCCCTCCCACTCCTCCAGCCATGCCTCTGCCAGCTGGGCATCCCTTGACCTTAGTGCTGGACCCTCTGGTAACTACCCAACAGGGTGCACACCCTGGATAACAGGGCAGGGGCTACATACCAGCCAGAGGGCCCCCCACACCCAATGTGGACCCTGGCTGTCCACTTCCCAGCTGGACTCTGGCCCTCACATTTGTGTCATGGCTGCCAGTGGCATTCAGCACCCGATCTCATGGATAGCTCTGTGGCCTGCTCCTGGCGGAGGGGATGGGAAATCTGGACGTCACAGTGGGACTGCCCTGAGGGGGCTGGGGACCCCTCCTGCCTTCTTGATCCCCCAGGGCAGATGGCAGACAGGGACCTCCTGCCCACAGTGGGGAAGGGAGGTGTGGCCCATGGGGCAGGGGTTTCAAACTCAGCCCCTCCCTCTCTTTTTTTTCCATTCTTGCAGCTGTGCCATCAGAGGCCAGGAGCACATTGCACCCTTTGTGGTCCCAGACAGCCCCCCAGAGATGAGAGACAGAGACCAGCCAGCACCACCAGCACCAGAGCGCCCCCAGTCTAGGATGAGCCAGAGGAGGAGCGCAGATGATGTTCACTTCACTGCCTCCAGCTGGCGCCAGGTTGAGTTCACAGAGCGGCACCTCTGCCTGGATGTGTCTGAGGGGACCTGGCAGCTTGGCAGCCTCAGGGGAGCTCATGGGAACCTTCAGGGACATAGTGGGCACATTTTGGGAGATCCTGGCATGGCTGCCCCCTCCTGCTGCCCCTTCCACTGCCCCTTTTCCTGCCAGCTCCCCCTCAACCACCAAAGAGACCCCAGTTGTGGCTGATCCTCCGGCCCTACCTCCCCATCCTCCTAGCCCCATCCCAGCCCTGCCAGGGACTCCAAACCAGGGGAGGTATCTGATGCTGGGGATGGTGTGGCTTAAGGCCCCCCACTCAACATGAGGTTCACCCATGTCCACTGCCCTAATATAAATAGTTTGTCCCCCTTCCCTGTGTATAAAGTTATATGGCTCCATTTCATGTTATTAATAACTGCACAGTTTTGTTAAACAGAATATACTTTATTTTTCCCACATCCCCTGTGTGCTATGTGCTTGCAGGGAGTGGAGGGGAGGCGGGATAGCCATGAGGAGTGTGTAGCGGGGGAAGGGGAGTGTACAGGGGACCTGCTGGGGGTGTCTGGGGTGGCAATCAGTGGGGCCCCTTTGCAAAGTGCTTACATCGGGCCTCCCATACGTGAACCTCATCATGGTGGATCTGGCAGCTAGGGGCGGCAGCTGGCTGTGGGTAGCCCAGTCTGGACTCAGCCGCCCACCCCTGCATGAATGCTTCCCCTTACTGTCTACAATATTATGGAGGGTGCAGCATGTGCCCACCATTTGGGGAACATCCAGGAGACAGTGCCATCACCCCTTCAAGTGCCCAAAGGTGTGCTCCACCACATTTTGGGCATAGTTTAGCCAGGAGCTGAAGAGCTCCTAGATGGGGTTGGGGTGGTCCATATAGGGCCACATGAGCCAGGCCTGGAGGGGATAGGTGGCATCTGCCACCGTGGTGTCCCCAAGTGAGACCTCCCTGTGGGACATGAAAGTCCCTGCCTCCACATGGTGGCTCAGGCCAGTGTTTCTAAACACTCACGTGCCATGGATGAGGCCAGGACAGACCCCATAAATAACTTCAAAATGGCCCCTGCTGTCCACTAGAGCCACGGAGTTGTACTCTTTCTTGTTTATATATTGGCCCCCCACTGTGTTCCAGGGTGAGGATTGGAATATGGGTCCCGTCCAGGGTGCTGAAATAGTTTGGGAACCGAAGTGCTGCAAAGCCAGTGATGGAGGCATCCAGGCCCCTCACACACATCACCCTTTGCAGGAGCATGGCATTCAATGCCTGAACCACCTGCGTGAGATGAATAACAAGAAGTCCTGTGGCACCTTATAGACTAAGATATTTTGGAGCATAAGCTTTCATGGGCAAAGACCCACTTCATCAGATGCAAAATATCTCTTAGTCTATAAGGTGCCATAGGACTTCTTGTTGTTTTTGAAGATACAGACTAACTCGGCTACCTCCCTGATACCTGCAAGAGATGGAGGACATATGCACCCATGAAGGCATGTGGGGAGTGCCAGCCCCTACCCCTGAAGTCTCCTCCCAGCCCCTCTTGTCCCCCAGATCCCTTCTGGCCCACCCCCCAGGCCATCACTGGCTCCAATGGGCCCCCTTTCCTAGGATCCCCCTCCCCTGGTGGGTATGTGACCTGAGCTTGTCTTACCTCCATGATCATGGCTCTGATTGTGGCCTTGCCCACAACAAGCTGGTGGCCCATGGAGCAGTAGCTATCTTGAGTGGCTAGTTTCCAGACAGCTATTGACACCTTCTTTTCAACGCGGACGGCAGACCACATCCTGGTGTTTTGATGCCACAATGCAGGGACTAGCCACTGGCAGAGCTCCAGGAATGTCTGCGACCACATCTGAAAATTCCAGAGCCACCTGTCTTCATCCCATTCCCCCATGCATCTGATGAAGTGGGTCTTTGCCCACAAAAGCTTATGCTCCAAAATGTCTGTTAGTCTATAAGGTGCCACAAGACTTCTTGTTGCTCTTAAATCCATATTTCCTTAACTTGTGGGCAAGAATGTTGTGGAAGACTATAAAAAGCTTTGCTGAAGTCAAGGTATATCACATCCACTGACTTCCCCATATCCACAGAGCTGGTTACCCCATCATAGAAGCTAATCAGATTGGTCAGGCATGAATTGCCCCTGGTGAATCCATGTTGGCTACTTTTGATCACTTTCCCCTCTTCCAAGTGCTCCAAAATGGATTCCTTGAGGATTCCCTCCATTATTTTCCCAAGGATTGAGGTAAGGCTGACAGGTCTATAGTTCCCTGGATTGTCCTGCTTTCCTTTTTTAAAGATGGGCATTACAATTACCTTTTTCCAGTCATTTGGGATCTCTTCTGATCTCCAAGAGTCTTCAAAGATAATAGCCAAAGGTTCAGCAATGACATCTGCCAATTCCCTCAGAACATGGAGTACATCAGCTTTTCCCACATCAACTGTCACCAGGTTCCCTCCCTCATTCAATAATGGCCCACACCTTCCCTGATCACCCTCATTGTTAACATGCCTGTAGAAACCCTTCTTGTTACCCTTCACAACCCTTGCCTGCTGCAGTTCCAATTGTGGTTTCACTTTCCTGATTACTCTCTGGCATTCTCCAGCCATGTGTTTATACTCCTTAGTCAACTGTCCACATTTCTATTTCTTGTATGCATCCTTTTTGAGTTTAAGCTGACCAAGGATTTCCATGTTAAGCCAAGCTGGTTGCCTACCATGTTTGCATTTCTTACTATGCAGCGAGATGGTTTGTTCCTGTGCCTTCAGTAAGACTTCTTTAAAATACTGCCAGTTCTATTGAACTCTTTTCCCCTTCATCTTTGTTTCCCAAGGGATCATGCTCATCAGTTCTCTCAGGGAATTGAAATCTGCTCTTTTGAAATCAAGGGTCTGTGTGTTACTGCTCACCCTTCTTCCTTTTGTCCGGATCCTGAAATTTATGATCTCATGGTCACTGCAGCCTAAGTTTCCACCCACTTCTATTTCTCCTACTACTTCTTCCCTGTTTGTGAGCAGCAGGTCAAGTTGTGCATGGCTCCTGGTTGGTTCCTTCAGCACTTATACCAACAAGTTATCCCCAACATTCTCCAAAATGTGCTGCTGTATTGATCTCCCAACAAATGTCTGGATGATTAAAGTCTCCCATGAGAACGAGGGCCTGTGATTTGGAATCTTCACTTAGCTGTCTGAAGAAATCCTCATCTACCTCATCTCCCTGATCTGGCTGTCTATAGCAGACACCAACTACAACATCACGTCTGTTACTTCTGCCTCTAAGCTTACTCCAAAGACAGTCAACTGGATTTTCTTCCTCCTCATAGTGGAGCTCTGAGCAATCGTACCGCTCCCTCACATAGAGCTCAACTCCTCCTCCTTTTCTCCCCTGTCTGTCCTTCCTCATAGTGTCCTTCCTCATAGTGGAGCTCTGAGCAATCGTACCGCTCCCTCACATAGGGCTCAACTCCTCCTCCTTTTCTTCCCTGTCTGTCCTTCCTAAACAGTTTATTACCCTTCCATGACTGTGCTCCAGTTATGCGAATCGTCCCACCAAGTCTCTGTTATTCCAACCACCTCATACTTCTTTGACTGTGCCAGGGCTTCTAATTCTTCCTATTTGTTCCCCAGGCTTCTGGCATTTGTGTACAAGCAACTTATAGAAGTGGGTGATTGGCCCACTTTTTTCTCTTCACCCAGGAAAGTGATTTGATTGTTCCCTCCTCCTTCCCCACTTACCTCAGGGCTTGTGTCACCATCCCCTCGATGAACCTAGTTTAAAGCCCTCCTCACTAGGTTTGCAAGCCTTCCTGCAAAGATTCTCTTTCCTCTCTTTGTTAGATGGATCCCATCTCTTCCCAGAAATCCCTGTTCACAAAAGAGAATCCCATGGTCAAAGAAACCAAATCCTTCCCTGCTACAGCACCTACGCAACCAAGCATTTACCTCTGCGATTCAATGATCCCCACGCAGACCCCTTCCTTCCACAGGGAGGAGAGGCAAGATAGACTTTCAGACATCAGTTTGTGCTTTTTTGTTCTCATGAAGTATTCATCTACTGGGAAACTAAACATGCTACCATGCTTCTGTCTTTTTTAATGTACTCTACAGAACTGTTTTGCACAGCTGGGTATCTAGAACTTTATTACTACTGCTGTCAGCATCTATAGGGAATATAAATACAGAATCCTATCAAGTCTTCAAATTAACCTGCAACCACTTTCAGTTCCAAGGGAGTGCCCTGTTATATGATACTACCCCTTTATTATCAGCTGTAGGAAGCTTATATTTTTCACAAATGTAATGGTATTTCCGTAGCCCTGACCCACTTAATTGCCATATGTGGCTATTGGGCTGATTCAAAAAACATGTCAGAAGTGCCCAGGCACCTTCACTGAATTCTTCCCATGTCTAAATGTGGAAGGCAGCTAGTTTCCTGGTGGTTTGCCAGTTAAATTGGGAAGATTTTTTATGTGAACAAGCCTAGGACAGACTCCCTCTTGCTGAGATTTGAGGAAAGACCAGTTACTCCCCAGTGAGATAAATAGGTATATATGGCTATAACAATGGTTAACAATGGCTACACCCTTCTTCACATTACCACAAGAAAGCATTGATCAATGGGCAGGAGAAAAAAAAAATTCTGTCAGGGAGCCATATGCCATGTCCACAAGTCGTTGTAACAGACATGGTGGGAGTAGACCATGGCCTGACAGAGGCTGATGTCCCCATTACAGCAATTAGCAGCGCTGATCGATTACAGTATATAATATTTGAATTAAAGAGACCATGTAACAAATGAAATAGAAAGACTGGTCTTCTTTCATCTCCATAGGAACGCTTTGGTACAACTATCTCAAGTAAACAGTGTTATAGATAATTTGGTGAGGGGCAGGAGATCTCGGGAGTACTCAGAATTAACATTGTTATAACTAGGATCAGACTCTATCTGGACATTTCATCCAATTTGCTTTGTTTTTGCATGGCTTTTGTTACATAGTTTTTTTTTTCCTTTAGGGCCTGTTCCTCTTTTTAAATGTGGTTGTTAAACATATGTACGTTGATTTTAACAATGCAGGTATTGACGTTAGAGTACCTCGTGCAGTAGTATTTTAGAAGTCTCCTTAGAAATAAGCATGTCAGCTACATGCTCAACCTCCAATAGTCCTCACCCTGCCTTGCAACTTGCTACAGCACAGATCCTTCTTCAGCCCACGATGAGTGGCAGCAACAAAGTGATAACATGATCAAACCCTTTATTCAATGCTTTCCTATCCACCATTTCCTATTACCAGCGATGGATACTTCCTAATTGCTGCTGTCAATTCACAGTAATTAACTGTAGCTAGATTTCTCTTCATCTCTTGAAATACATAATATCACAATGGGCTCAAACAGAATACTGTAAAAGCAATCTATATTACTGCTAAATAATCATATTCACTACTTTTTATCTTGGCTTTACGTGCCTTTCATCTGCTATAAAACATTAAAACATTTAATACGGTTTTATAAATTGAATAAGCCAGTATAAAGGACCATATTAATGGCTGTTCACATAACTTTTTATAATTTGAGTCAGGTTTATTTGCTGTACTGCAAATCAAATTAAGTACAAATATTAGTACTGACAATGTGCGTATAATTAGTTTCTAATCTTTACTGCCTGAACACGTATTCATTGTAAGGGAGCAGGAACAGACAGCTAAGCCATATAAATAGCATGTTTAGACGTATATTTTTGTAATTTATACATATCAACATGTTCAGGCATAACCCTTTGATGGCTTTGTTCTGATAGTTGATAATTCAGGGAAAGTACTTCAGAACCATTTTAAAGAAAATTAGTAACTGTTTTCATTTTAGAAGTGCAGCTAACTAGGTTCTTTTTTTGTTTTCGTGTTTTACTGATCTGAGACTACACTAGTATCGCCTTTGTATACAAATACAAAATTGCAATTTTATTTGCTCTCTTTTATGTCAGAGAAATACTGTGATGCCAGACATTAACTAGAGATTGTGCTACAATATTTATCTCCTCACCAGATTCCTTATTAATTATCGAAGGGCGATGTCCATTGAGCAATGAATAAAGCTTCAAAACTACAGAATGAGTTCAGCTGAATGAATATTGTTAGTCATCTGTAGAGATCTTAACCAATGTGAAAACAAAACCTTTATAAAGTTGCTAGAATATCATTACAATAGAAGCATTTCAAAATTTACAAAGCAATAGGACTATTTTAAGTTTTGAGAGACACTTTATATAGATAGGTAGATAGATAGATATAAAATCTCACACACACAGAGTTCTGTTCCCAGCTTTTGGTGTCTCAGTGACCTATCTGTAAAATGGGGATAATGATGATGGTCTCCTTTTTAAAGTACATTGAGATCTAGCAGAGAAAACCACTAGATCAACAGTCAGTACTAATATTATATAACAGAAAATGTCACTATAAACTGCAAAATCATATCAACTTTTTAACTGTTATGTATTTTGAAACCTTGATCAACTGATGGCAGAGAAGTTAATTTGATAAATATTAAAATAAAATATTAGAAAGGGAGATTTTTCTTTTCTCAATTATAAGAACCAAAATTCTATATACTTGTGCAAATGATGAAATGCCACTACAGTCAATAGAACTCTGGGCATTTACACTAGCAGAGTATTTGTCTCTGGAGGTTTCTATTGCACCAGTAACAACATAGGCAATAAGGGAGGTTACTCTAATGGAGCTGTTAAATTTTGGTGGTCACACAGAAGGCTCGGTTGGAGGTTTGGGCCAAAAGAAATTTGATGGAATTTAACAAGGACAGGTGCAGAGTCCTGCACTTGGGACAGAAGAATCCCAAGCACTGTTCCAGGCTGGGGACTGACTGGCTAAGTAGCAGTGAAGCAGAAAAGGACCTGGGAATTACAGTGGATGAGAGGCTGGATATGAGTCAACAGTGTGCCCTTATAGCCAAGAAGGCTAATGGCATGTTGGGGTGCATTAGGAGACAGATTTCCAGCATATCTAGAGAAGTTATTTTTTCCCTCTATTTGGCACTGGTGAGTCCACATCTGGAGTATTGTATCCAATTCCCCCACCGTCCCCTGGATAGAAAGGATGTGGACACATAGGAGAGGTTTCAGTGGAGGGCAACAAAAATCATTAAGGGGCTGGGGCACATAACCTATGAGGAGAAGCTGAGAGATTTAGGCTTATTTAGTTTTCAAGAGAAGATTGAGGGGTGATTTGATAGCAGCCTTCAAATTCCTGAAAGTGGGCTCTAAAGAGGATGGAGAAAGACTGTTCACAGTGATGACACATGGCAGAACAAAGAGTAATGGCCTGAAGTTACAGAGGGAGAAGTGTAGATTGTATATTTGGAAAAACTGTTTCACTCAGAGGTCAGTCAAGCATTGGAATGTGTTACTGACAGAGGTGGTGGAATCTCCATTCCCGAGAGATTTTTAAGTCCCATCCTGACATAGCCATGGCTGGAATAATTTAGTTGGGGTTGATCCTGCTTTGGGCAGGGGGCTGAGCTAGATGACCTCCTGAAGTCCCTTCCAGCCCTAGAATTCTATGATTCTATGATTCTGCTATCTTCTGAGCAGTCTAGGTATTTTAATGTCCTACTGAATTCAGGAGGACTATTCAGCTGCGTCTACACGTGCACGCTACTTCGAAGTAGCGGCAGTAACTTTGAAATAGCGCCCGTCGCGGCTACACGTGTTGGGCGCTATTTCGAAGTTGAAATCGACGTTAGGCGGCGAGACGTCGAAGTCGCTAACCCCATGAGGGGATGGGAATAGCGCCCTACTTCGATGTTCAACATCGAAGTAGGGACGTGTAGACGATCCGCATCCCACAACATCGAAATAGCGGGGTCCTCCATGGCGGCCATCAGCTGGGGGGTTGAGAGATACTCTCTCTCCAGCCCTTGCGGGGCTCTGTGGTCACCGTGTGCAGCAGCCCTTAGCCCAGGGCTTCTGGCTGCTGCTGCTGCAGCTGGGGGTCCGTGCTGCATATACAGGGTCTGCAACTAGTTGTTGGCTCTGTGTATCTTGCACTGTTTAATGAAAGTGTGTCTGGGAGGGGCCCTTTAAGGGAGCGACTTGCTGTTGAGTCCGCCCCGTGACCCTGTCTGCAGCTGTGCCTGGCTCCCTTATTTCGATGTGTGCTACTTTGGCGTGTAGACGTTCCCTCGCTGCGCCTATTTCGATGTTGGGCTGAGCAACGTCGAAGTTGAACATCGACGTTGCCGGCCCTGGAGGACGTGTAGACGTTATTCATCGAAATAGGCTATTTCGATGTCGCTACTTCGAAATTAGCTATTTCGATGTAGCGTGCACGTGTAGACGTAGCCTTCATGTTCTGAAAGTTAATCATGTTTTGCAGTCTGAGCTGTGAGTGCTCAGCACCTTGCAAGATTAAGCCCTGTTATTCCAGTGGCCCATATACCATACACATATGTAGGGCATTTACTACACAATTTTATATATGCTGTACTCTATCGTCATTTTAATGTTCACCATGAAATCAGTCAATGACAGAACCCCTATGTGCCTGGTCTAAAGTCATTAACATTTACCATTATGGAGACTCTTATTTGAGTATCATAAACCCCAAACTACTAAAGACAGAAGTTCTGGGAGATACTAAGTAAGAGGGTATGAGTTTATATAAAAACTACCCATTCCACTATTTTAGTATGTAAACACACATGCCAAGACATAGTGCAGTTCTATGCTATGCACATTTTAAAAATAACAAGATAGCTGTTTACATCCAAATGTAGACAAATGCCCCACCCCATCTCTGGGGTTCAAATGAGAAGCTGGGAGGGGGGTGGCCGGCCAACTCCTCAGAAGAGGAAGGTAGAGGGAGAAACTTGTGGCCAGATATACTGGAGCTCAGCCCCTCCTTGTGCCTCAAAGCCCAAATAGGGATATGTCTTGGAGAGGGGCCTCTTTGCTCCCATTGTCCAGTACATGGTGGTGGGAGAATGAGATAAAGGGAGCTGATTGCCTCTTGCAGCTTGTTTTTCCCACTTTAAATGTTTTCTGAGTCACCCAGGAGCCATCTTGTTATTTCCTACTGTTAAGGAGTATTGACGGGAATTTCCAGGATTCTGTGGGTCTGTCGAATACCTGTTTGGTGGAATCAGAAAAGAAGTGTTTTTTTTTTCACATTGGGACCAAATTGCCTGGGATTTTCACCTTCCTTGTAGCATGGTGGAAGCTCAGGTGAAGGAATAAAGTTGGAATTTTAAGGTTAAGAGATAATAGAGGACGGTTAAGGTCATCACAATGGGCAGCTGGCATCCTGCGTGGATACATCTAAAAGGCCAGCTCTCAGAAGTACAAGAGACCTTGGACAAGATTCATGGAACTTTTGCCTTTCAGGAGAAGGGGAGATATGGAGTTTTTGCAGACAGATCTCCTTTGGGGCACTTTTTCTCTCACAGCAGCAGGCAAGGTGGGAAGCTTCAAAAGAGAGAAGTCTTATGTTACCTTCAGGTTGCTGGCTCAAGAGCCTGTATGATACACTGGGCCCAATTAAATACCATTATGGCTATGTCCACACTGAGGGTTTTTCCAAAAAAGATGGGCATTTGTTGAAAAAAACCCTGAGGAGTGTCTACACACAAAGGCTACGTCTACATTACCCCTTCCTTTTGGAAGTGGCACGGTAATCAGCGAGGTGGAAATATACTAATGAGACATTGCTTTTGAATCACGCACCCCCCTCTGTAGACGGGGGCCTTTCGCATGGACTCCCCAGACTTTGAAAGCCCCTTCTTCTTATTTGGTTTTAGGAAGAAGGGAATTTTGCAGTCCAGGGGGTCCTTTTAAAAGGCCCCTGTCTACATGGGCAGTGTGACCCATCCACGTGGGGACCCCTCAATGCCCGGGATCCCCCATAGCTCTTGGGCCATCAGAAGGGTGGGGGGGCTGCTGACCACAGGGATGCAGGTGCACAGCCCTTGGGGCTAGGATGAGGGATTGACATACCATCTCTCTCTTCCCTTCCATCCTTACAGCTGTGCTGTCCAAGAGCTGTGTAAGCCCCACAACAACATCGAGACCAGCCAGCCTATCCAGCTCATTGGGCCAGGAAATCCAGGAATGGCAGTGGGGAAGACAGGGGCACCCCCACCACCAGTGCCAGGAAGGCTTGCATCCAGAGGGCCAATCAGCACACCACAGGTGATGCCTCTGTCTACACTGCTTCCCTCTGCTGCCAGAATGACCTGGCAGAGCAGTGGCTGTGGGTGGAGGAGGTAGACCTGCCATGGCAGTGGGAGGTTTGGGCCAAGTTCATGGCTAACCTCAGGACCATCACTGGGATCCTGAGGATGCAGAATGCCCAGCCTCCCCCTCCACAACTGCCTCTGCAGCTGCTGCTGCCCTGCTCCCACCCAAACTCCACCCAGCCATCATACTGGGCTTCACTCAGTGGTTTGTGGCCATAGTGGGTGCTGCCATGCCATCCCCCTATCCCCTATCCCTTGCCCCCCCATGTCCCTTGCCAAGCTTAAGCCCATTACATACCTCCCAGGGCCATACCTCACGATGATGCTGGGTCCAGCACCAATGGGAACCCAGAACCCGGTGTGACAGGGGATCCCTCAGTTGCCATGGCTCATGGACCTCCACCCCCTCAGACAATTAAGGCTCCCCTCTACGTTCAAATGCCTCCACTCCCTGTCCCATGGTCCCCCAATGTATATTGTTACCCCATTCACCAATTTTAATAGTGATTGGCACAGTTTTCATTTTTTAAAAAGTTCTGTGTAAGAAAATCATTTATTTTTTCACTGCCCATGTGTCCCTCATTCTTGCGGTGGAGCAGTGTGGTGTGGATGGGCAAGTGGGGTGATGGGAGCAGTGCAAGGTGGATGGGTGGGAGGGGTCATGGTGGGGAGTGAGGTGGGGTTGTGGGCCAGAGGACCACACAGGGGATGCCCTGGGGCGCGTCACTGGGGCCTGCAGGTGAAGTTTTCCTAGAGGGCCGCCTGGATCTGCACCCCATCATAAGGGCTTGGTGGTCGGGGCCTCAGCTGGATGTTCACACATGACGCCAGCCTTGGCCATCCACCCTGGAAGGAAGGCCTTCTCCTTGCTCTCCATGATGTTGTGTAGGGCACAGCTCACTCCCATAACCTGGGAGACATTGTGCACCCTGACATCCAGGAGCATGAGAAGATACCTGAACCATGCCTTCAGCTGGCCAAAAGCACAGTCCATGGGGTAGCATGCCCAGCTGAGGTGGTTGTTGAACAGGTCCTTGGCGGGGTCCAGGTGGCCTGTGGATAGCCGCATGAGCCAGGGCTGCAGTCCCTGACTGTGAGCTCCCACTGAGGGATGTAGGTCCCTGCCGCCATCCTCTGGAAGAGGCTGGAGTTGCAGAAGACCCACACATTGTGGGCCCTGCCCAACCAGCCCACATAAATGTCCATGAAGCATCCCCTGTGGTCCACCAGGGCCTGCAGCATGACTGAGTGGCAGCCCTTGTGGTTGATATAGCGAGCTGCGCGGTGGTCTGGAACATGGATGGCAATGTGGGTGCTATTGATGGTGACGAAGCAGTGGAGGAAGCTGAAGCTGGTGAACCTGGCAATAGCCATGTCCAGGTCCCCGATGTGGATGACCCTGTGGGGCAGGATGGCACTGATTGTCCTTACAACCTGCAGGGGACAGAGAGCAGACACACTTATGAGTGTGTGAAAGGGTGCCCCTGGCCCCAGTGGGCTCTCCTGCTCTTCCTCTGGGCACCTTCCCATGAGGCTGGCCCCTGCCCCAATCCCTTGCACCCTCATTCCCAGTGCCCAAGGATCTGCCTTGCCCTGGAGGCTCTTCCCCCTGCTGGGTCTGTGAGCCGAGCATGCCTTATCTCTAGGAGGACAGCCCTGACACTTGACTTGCCCACCCCAAATTGTTGTCCCGTGGAATGGTAGCTGTCCAGGGTGGTCAGCTTCCAGATGGAAATGGCTACATGCTTCTTGAGGGGAGGGTGGGCTGTATGTGTGTGTCCTAGCACTGGAGGGTGGCAGGGAGCCAGCTGCAGAGCTCCAGAAAGGTCTTCCTCATGTCCCACTTGCCAATCACTAGTCAGTCCCACCAGTCAGAGCTGGTAAGGTAGCTCCACATGCATCTGCTTTCCTGGGCAGTGGGGGCTGTGGCCAAGGTCTTGGGATGTTGAGCTCCTGGGCCTCTGCGGGGAGTCTCTGCCACTGAAGGAGATGAAGTGTGGCTGTAGTCATGGTGACCAGCAGCCTGATCAGGATATGGATGGGGGGCGGGCAGCCTAGGAGCTGCTGTGGGTCCATAGCTGGGAGCTACCAGCTTGTGGTCTTTCCACTGGTTCTGCTTCACTTTGGTCATCTTGGCAGGCCTCAGCATGTATAGGGAGGGGATATTTCGGCAGGACCCTTTAAGGGAGCACCTGGCCAGAGCTCCAAAAGGACTTGCTGGCAATGTGATCCCATTTGCAGTGTTTCCTGGCCCATTTTTTCAAAAAAGCAGCCAGGGCTGTGTGGCCGCTTTCTCTCAAAAGAGTGGACTGATTGTTCAATCTGCTTTTTGTGTGTGGCTGTGATTTTTCGGATGCAGAAGGTCACCAATGAGGAATTATGTAGAAAGATACAACCAAAAGAAAACCTGCTGCAGGTTATAAAATGGAACCTACAACTATATGAGCTTATTTGCAGAATGAATGATGAACAAAAGATCATGACCCTGGTATTCGGCATAAAGGATGGTTCGAATAGGAGAAGCAGACCCCACAGAGAATGGATAGATGATGCAGTAGATTAGTGCAGAGCTGGTCTATGAAACCAAAGCCATTCCGCACTGGACAGGGAAAGATGGAAGGAAATAGTGAGAGAGACATCAGATACCAACGGGCACTGAGCCCACAGTTATTGAGGATGATGATGATGATGATGATGATGATGTGATTTTTTGAAAGAAGTTTTTTTCAGACTGGCTCTTTTTTGAAGGCTTGCTATGGTGTAGTCCTAGAAAGAGGACAGGTAGTGCCCACTCTCCACTGTTGAGTTACTAGAGATGCAGCCTGCCACTTAAATCCCTCCTGAATGTGCTGCTTAATCACTGTTAAACATGTGATGCTGGTAGACAATGATTAGAGAAGTGTCAGAATAGAGCATGAGAATACAATTCTCCAGTCAAGTGGGGGACTGGAAAATTACCTCCGGAAAACATATTTGTAAATGTTCTGTAATTGTTAATTAGGAAAGAAGGAACAGGCACTGTCATTAGGAAAATAACCAAATTAGGAATTTGCATGTTTCTAATTAGTGCTTTAAAAAGATTTTTCTATTTTTGCAGGTCATTTATTGAATGCTACTATCAGCTGGGAAAATATTTCTGGATTTACCCGTTCTCTGTTTGACAATATAGGCCCATGCCGAGGTCAACAGATATGTGGTACTGTCTAGATGTATCTCCTTAGAAAAGCAATAGTAAACACCCTTTCACTTGATACATTGGTAGCATTATCGACGAACTCATAGTGGATAAAGTATCCCCTTGCACACCATGTCTCTGAGGTCCCTGTTTGGAACAACATCACCAAAGTTAGCCAAATTTTATAAAACTACAGAAATGATCCAGGAAAAAAATATGTATACAAAAAGGACAAAAGCAGGTTACATCAATAAGCATTGGCCTCTCCATACACAGGAAGAAAACACAGCCTACTGGGACAGAAATTTGCCAGGTCTGAAAGGAAGGGAGCCAGGATTCTTCCTTAAAATACAATTCATCATGCTTCACAAGGAGTTTGCTCTGATACATAAAGTCCTATGTAAGATTTCCTGTTTGCTAGAGGGATGGCAGCTTATTCTAGTGGAACAGACATAGGAAGTGGCACTTGGAAAACATGGGTTACAATGAAAAAGAGGTAGAGAAATAAAGTATTTTTGCCTGGGATTTTCAAAGAGATCTTAGAGTAGTAGTAGCATCCTTCAGTCTACGTAGACTATGGAACACACCCTTCGTAGTTCCGTTTGGCATCCTCATTTACAACATTGGCTGTGACTGTGAAGACCCAGACGAGAGTGACAGTCCTTGCTGCATCTGTTGCATATGTAATAGGTGTCTGGCAGGTCCTTGCTGTGCTTTCTGTGGGCTTTCTTCTCCTTTGCTAGCTGTCTGATCCTCAGCTCACCCTTCTGAAGGCCCTTGTATAGTTTCTGCCTCCATCTGCTGCGATCATCTGTCAGCTCCTCCCAGCCGTCTGGCTTGATGTCTGCTTCCCTGAGGTCTCTCTTGCAAACATCTTTGTAGCACAGCTGGGGTTGTCCAGGAGGTCTTTTGCCAGAGGCTAGCTCACCATATAGGATGTCTTTTGGGATCCTTCCATCATTCATCCTGTGGACGTGGCCAAGCCAGCGGAGTCGCCGCTGCCTGAGGAGGGTGTGCATAGTTGGAATTCCAGCTTGCTCAAGGACAGTAGTGTTGGAGACTCTGTCCTTCCACAATATTCCAAGGACGCGCCTGAGGCAGCGCAAGTGGAAGACATTCAGCCTCTTTTCCTGGTGGGCATACAGGGTCCAAGTCTCGCTGCCATAAAGGAGGGTGCTGAGGATGCAGGCTCTGTAGACTTGCATTTTGGTGTGAGTGTACAGCTTGTTGTTATTCCACACTCTCTTGCTGAGTCTGGACAGAGTTGTGGCTACTTTACCGATCCTTCTATTTAGCTCAGTCTCCAAGGATAGGGTGTCAGTGACGGTGGAGCCGAGGTAAACGAACTCGTGGACAACCTCTAACATATAGTTGTCAATGCTGATTGATGGAGAATCAGCAATGTCCTGAGCAAGTACATTTGTCTTGTTTAGGCTGATGGAGAGCCCAAAGTCCTTGCATGCCTTGGAGAACCAATCCAGCAGCTTCTGAAGCTGGTCTTCTGTGTGTGACAGGACAGCAGCGTCATCTGCGAACAGCATATCTCTGATGAGGACTTCCCGCACCTTAGATTTAGCTTTCAGCCTTGCAAAATTAAGCAGTTTCCCATCAGATCTTGTGTGCAAAAAGATGCCCTCTGTTGAAGATCCAAAGGCGTGTTTAAGGAGGAGTGCGAAGAAGATACCGAACAGTGTCGGAGCAAGGACGCATCCGTGTTTGACGCCGCTCCTGATGCTGAAAGCATCTGATAATGTGCCATCATATTGGACGGTTCCTCTCATGTCTTTGTGGAAAGACTGGATCATCTTGAGTAACTGTGGCGGGCAACCTATCTTGTGGAGCAGTTTGAACAGTCCATCCCTGCTGACCAAGTTGAAGCCCTTGGTTAGGTCGATGAAGGCAATGTAGAGTGGCTTCCTCTGCTCCCTGCATTTCTCCTGCAGCTGCCTCAGAGAGAAGACCATGTCAACGGTAGATCTCTCCGTGTGGAATCCGCACTGTGATTCAGGATACACCCTCTCAGCAATCTTCTCGAGTCTGCCAAGGATGACGCGAGCGAACAGTTTACCAGTGATGTTTAGGAGGGAGATTCCACGGTAATTGTTGCAGTCACTTCTGTCTCCTTTGTTCTTATACAAGCTTATGATGTTAGTGTCATGCATGTCCTGTGGAACCTCTCCCTCTGTCCAGCACAGGCACAGTAGCTCATGTAGGGGTTCCAGGAGAGTGTCTGTGGCACACTTGATTACCTCTGGTGGTATACCATCCTGGCGCGGGGCCTTTCCTACTGCAATGTTGTCAATGGCTTTCTTCAGTTCATCCACAGTTGGTTCCTGGTGCAGTTCGTCCATTACTAGTAGGAGTTCGACGGCATCGAGGGCTAAGTCGACCACAACGTTCTCACGTGAGTACAGCTTGGAGTAGTGCTTGACCCAGCCCTCCATCTGTTTGGCTTTGTCAGGGATGACTTCACCAGATTTGGATTTCAGAGGTGCCATCTTGTTCTGGGGGGCTCCTAATGCCTTCTTGATGCTCTTGTACATTCCCCTGAGATTACCAAAGTCAGCACTGGTCTGGATGCTGCTGCATAGCTCGAGCCAGTAGTTCTTGGCACAGCACCTAGCCATCTGCTGTACTGTTTTTCTGGCTGCTCTGAGCGCTTGCAGGGTGTTCTGGCTCGGCGAACGTTTGTACTACAGGAGCGCAGCGTGCTTTTTTGCGATGGCTGGAATCATCTCATCGGAGTTAGCTTCGAACCAGTCATTTGTGTTTCTAGCTCTTCTTCCAAACACCAACAAGGCTGTGTTGTACATTGTATCCCTCAGATGCTGCCATCTGCATGTCACATCGGCACCCCCAGGGTTGCTGCGCAGATTCTCGTCGAGGGTCGCTCTGAAATTTTCAGCTCTCTCTGAGTTAGCCGTCTTTCTGGCATCAATGAGGGGCCTTCCAGTTGGTTTAGAGCGGTGCAGCTTCTTTGGAATCCCCCTGAGTTTGGAGCAAACTAACGAGTGATCTGTATCGCAGTCAGCACTATGATAGCTGCGTGTCAGAAGGACGTTTTTGAGGTTATCATGTCTAGCGATGACCACGTCTAGTTGATGCCAGTGTTTTGAGCGTGGGTGTCTCCATGACACTCTGTGCTGTGGCTTGGTTTGGAAAAATGTGTTTGTGATGCACAGATTGTGGTATGTGCAATGTTCGAGAAGACACTGAACATTTTCATTCATTTTTCCCACACCGAAGTGGCCTAAGCAAGAAGGCCACGAGTCACGATCGGCTCCAACTCTCGCATTGAACTCACCCAGAATGTACAGTTGTTCGCGAGCAGGTATTTGCACTATGGCAGCACTAAGCACGTCATAAAACTTGTCTTTTACTTCCAGTGCGGCGTACAGGGTTGGGGTGTAAGTGCTGATCAGGTGGACAGGACCGGCGTGAGTCTGAAGTGTGACCTGAAGGAGTCTTTCTGATCCACCCATGACTAATTCCACCGTTTGTAGAAGGGTGTTTCTGATGGCGAAGCCAACACCATGCTCCCTGGGTTCTTCTCGGGCTTTACCCTGTCAGAAAAAGGTGTAGTCCTTTTCCTTCAGAGATCCCGAATCTGCAAGACGTGTCTCTTGCAGAGCAGCAATGTCAACTTGGAGCCTCTTCAGTTCCTCATTGATGACAGTGGTCTTTCGGGTCTCGCTGATGTCCTGAAGATCTTCAGTCAAACCTATCAGCATGGTCTGCATGTTCCAGCAAGCAAGCTTAAAACTTTGATGGTTTCCTTTCCTTGTTGATTTTCTTATTGGTTTGCCTCGTGCTCAGATTTCAGGTCACTTGTCAGGTTTGGGAACCTTAAGCCTCACGCACCCAGTGAGGCAGGTGAACTCTGGTGGGACAGTACCCTATTGGCTGGGGGCTGCCCAGCTTGAGGTGGGCGGTGACTGTCCGGTGAGATGCGGCAATCTCTCCCACCATCGGAAGCAACCCCTGGCACTCTTTCTCCACGCCAATTGAGCAAGAGCTTATAACCAGTATCTGTTACCTCCCATGTTGGTTCAATGCTGTTAGCAATGCTGGAGTACTTCTCCAGGCATGAGCTTGGGCGATTATTGGGACCCTGGGCTGCCCAGACGCCAGTGTTCCCCTCTCGGCTTTTCTGATATAGTCCAAAGGAGAGGATAACCTCTACGTCTGGTACCAGCTCAGCTGCAGGAGTTGCCAGGTCAGTGCCAGAAGTTGGCACAAAACCACCTTAGGAATCCCCTCCAGATTTCCTGTCAGGGTTTACTCCCTTAGCCTTTCTCCTTTCCAGGATAACCCACAAGGCAGTGGGGTATGGAGAACGTGGGTACGGTCCCACTACCTCTTGCACCTCCCTGGCGCCGCGTGTCCCCAAAGCTCCCCATGATGACCTCCTCGCCTCCCCAAGACCCTCCTCCCCATCCCTCTGCCTCTCATCAGCTAACATCACCCCCAGATCCTCCCTCCCTGTCCCCTTCTCCCCCATGCACTCCCATGTCTCCTGACTGCACCACACTGTCCCCATCAGTTCTCGTTGCCCCCAGGTCCCCCTTCCCCTGGCCTCTTCGCACCTGGCCACACGCTGCTGCAGCCCCACGTCCTCCAGGAAGGCGCCGATCTCACAGCCCAGCCGCACCCTGGGTTCCAGCCAAAGCTACCAACTCTTCACCTGGCTACGGCTGTCCCTGGAGCCCCACCGATCTGGTGCGGCACGTGCATGCAGGGAGCACAGGACTGGGCCTGGAAGCCATGCAAACTGAGCCAGCATGCTGCAAGCAGCCTCCGTGGGTGCTGCCATCCTCACAGCCGTATCAGACGCCCCCAGTCCACTTGCCCACCACTGACATCCCTCGATCTCGCCCCCCCCCTGCTCCTCATGCTGCAGCGGGTCCCTCAGCTCCAGCCAGCAGTTGGGGATGATGCTGCCCCTTACACCTGAAGAAGTAACTAGCTCCCTCTAAGCTCTCCCTCTAAACTCCCCTCTCAAAACTCCCTCCTGTTACCAACCACCCTGTTCTCATGCTCCCTGGTCGCATGCTCCCTGGTCACTTGCCAGCAGGGCTTTAGAGCTCTGGCCTACCTGAGAGAGCCCCTCCCTTTGACTACCGCTCAGCCAATCG